>NC_064842.1:24390000-25015000 GCF_024166365.1 Elephas maximus indicus | reverse complement strand
CTTTATCCAGTCTGAGACTCTCTGTCTCTTTATTGGTGCATTTAGTCCATTTACATTCAGTGTAATTATAGATAAGAATGTGTTTAGTGCTGTTATTTGGATGCCTTTTTGTGTGTGTTGTTGACAATTCCATTTTTCCACTTACTTTTTTGTGCTGAGGCATTTTTCTTTGTAAATTGTGTGTTCCTCATTTTCATAGTAGTCGATTTTATGTTTGCTGAGTCGTTATGTTTTTCTCGGTTTTTATTTTGAGTTATGGAATTGTTAGACCTCTTTGTGGTTACCTTAATATTTGCCCCTATTTTTCTAAGTAAAAACCTAACTTGTATCATCCTATATTGCCTTGTTTTCCTCTCCATATGGCAGTTCTGTGCCTCCTGTTTTTAGTCTCTCTTTTAGGTTATTGTGATCTTTTACATAATGACTTCAATGATTCCCTGTTTTGAGCATTTTTACCTTTTTAAAATTAGTCTTAGTTTCTTTTTGTGATTTCCTTATTTGAGTTGATATCAGGATGTTCTGTGACCTTGTGTTGTGTTGTTATCTGATGTTATTGATTTTCTGACCAAACAACTTCCTTTAGTATTTCTTGTAGGTTTGGTTTGATTTTTACAAATTCTCTAAGCTTGTGTTTATCTACAAATGTTTTAATTTTGCCTTCATATTTGAGAGAGAGTTTTGCTGGATAAATGATCCTTGGATGGCAGTTTTTCTCCTTCAGTGCTCTATGTATGTCATCCCATTGCCTTCTTGACTGCATGGTTTCTGCTGAGTAATCTGAACTTATTCTTATTGATTCTCCTTTGTAGGAGACCTTTCTTTTATTCCTGGCTGCTTTTAAAATTTTCTCTTTATCTTTGGTTTTGGCAAGTTTGATGATAATATGTCTTGGTGATTTTCTTTTTGGATCAGTCTTATATGGGGTTCAACGAGCATCTTGGATAGATATCCTTTTATCTTTCGTGATGTCAGGGAAGTTTTCTGCCAACAGATCTTCAACTATTCTTTCTGTATTTTCTGTTATCCCTCCTTGTTCTGGAACTCCAATCACATGCAAGTTATTCTTCTTGATAAAGTCACACATGATTCTTAGGGTTTCTTCATTTTTTTTTAATTCTTTTATTTGATTTTTATTCAGCTATATTGGTGTCAATTGCCTTATCCTCCACCTCCCCCCTCTGCATTCCAATTCCTCGATTCTGCTCCTCTGACCTCCTATTGAGTTGTCTAATTCTGTGATTTGACTGTTAATCTTTTGGATTTCTGAATGTTGTCTCTCTATGGATTCTTGTAGCTTATTAATTTTTCCACTATGTTCTTGAATAATCTTTTTGATTTCCTCAAGTGCTTTATCAGTGTGTTCCTTGGCTTTTTCTGCAGTTTGCCTTATTTCATTTCTGAGGTCATCCCTGATGTCTTGAAGCATTCTGTAAATTAGTTTTTTTATATTCTGCATCTGGCAATTCCAGGACTGTATATTCATTTGGGAAAGATTTTGATTCATTAATTTGGGGAGTTGTAGAAGCAATCACGGTCTGCTTCTTTATGTGGTTTGATATCAACTGTTGTCTCTGAGCCATCTATAAGATATTATAATGATTTATTTTATATTTCCTCACTGAGTCTTATCTTGTTTTTTTTTTTTTTTCAGTATATGCAGATGGGCTACTAGATTGTGCTGTCTTGATTGTTGTAGGCTTTGAATCACTTATGTCCTCTTACCAGCTGGTTTGGGCCGTTACCAGAAATATAAGCCTAAGAGTCCATTCACTATTCTTGAGTAGAATCTGATTTTGGGTCACCAAGTGTGTGGGGTAGACTGTCACCTATTCGCTTAGAGAAGTAGTGGTGATAGTTGTGTGAACCAGATTCTAGTAGCAGCAGGGGCTCACATTCCAGAGTGGGGCAGGATGCTGACAGGCTTCCCCCAAGTGCCAGTGAGGTAGGTGTGTCTCTATTCCTAAAGCACTTTGGTGGGTGGACTCTGCAGCTGTACCATAGGCACTCAATGCATGTATCTCTACAGATTGGTAGATGTCACTATCCTCAGACCCCTATGGCAGGAGGTTAGGTGGTTTGGGTGGAGCTTCAGCCTTCAGTTTCCCGTTGTGGGTCAATAAGGGCTCTGTTGAATATGCAGAGATATCAGACCTGGGAAACTTGTCTTTCCAGTAATCTGCTAAAACAATTACAGTCAGATCCCTATCAGAATTGCCTTTGCATTATAATAGCCACCTTGTTCCCTGTAGGGATGAAAGACCAAGACTGTGGATCACAAAGGCTTGGCTGGAGCTGGTTCTGTATTTTTAGTCCAATTTTGGGAAGTCAGGGAAGGATTCTTGGTCCCTGGGTTTTTTGTAGCTGCTTTTCTCAGGCTAGGAGAATGGGTTAGGTAAGGACAAAACAAACAAAGAAAAAAAAAAAAAAACGCCGAGCACTTTACTCTCTGGCCCAGGAAATTCCAATGTTAATGAAGCCGCCTGGGAAGGGGAGGGGAGGGATCAGATAGATAGGAGAGAGTACACCCAGAAATATAGACAAAGTTACTTATCTTGCTTGCGATGACTGTTTTATCTGAGATTCCCGAGGGGCCTGTCTACTGTGTGTGCTGGTTGGGTAGAGATTGCCCCCGAGGGTCGGGCCTGCATCCCGTGCTTGTGCTGTCTCAGAAGCTGTGGTTAGTTCCTCCGCTCCCAGTCCAAAGCCCAGCATCAAGGTTCCCCAGCTGAGATGCCGCACTCCAGGCTCCAAAACCAGTCGCTGCATCCCAGTGATTTCTCCTCCTGTTAGCTGCCTCACCGTGCTGCCTGTGTGCACTGGCTGGGCTTCCCCCGGGGTCACTTCAGGGGGCTAGGGCTGAGCCCCGTGTTTGTGCTGTCTCAGGATGCCGTGCTCATCTCCCCTGCGCCCAGTCCAAAGGCCGGCGCCAAGGTTTCCTGACTGGGACGCTGGCTCCAGGCTCCGAAAACAGTCGCTGCTTCCCCGTGGTTGTTAGTTCTCTCCTTAGCCCTGTCAGTGTGCAGCCTGCTTGCGCTGGCTGAGTCTCTCCATCTTTTCTGTTTTTATGGGTCTGTTGAGACTTTGTATTTCCCCTTGAGTCAGTTTGGGTATGTCATATGCTTCTGAGAATTTATCCTTTCTAGTGTCTTTTTCCTTCCATCTACAGAACTTCCTTTTGTGTTTTTTGTAGAGCCAAGGTGGATATGAACTCTCTCAGTTTGTTTGTCTGGGTATAATATTCTTAGTGGACAGTTTTTTTTTTTTTTTTTTTCTTTCAACACTTTAAATATTTCATTCCATTCCCTTCTGGTCTCCGATAATTCTGGGAACAAATCAGCACTTAATTTTATTGGGGAATCCTTTGTATGTGACTGCTTCTCTCTCACTGATTGCAGGATTCTCTATCTTTACTGTATGAGAGCCTAACTATGATACAACAATGTTAAACATAATTAAAATGTTGAAGGACAACATAGACAAAGATATCAGAGAAATAAGGAAAACAATGCAAGAACAAAATGAGGATCTAAAAAAAAGGATTTTACAACTGAAAAGGACAATAAACGTAATGAGAAACACAATAGAAGGACAGGAACAGATTTATTCTACACCATGTCTTGGCGTAGATTTCTTTTAATTTATCCTATTTGAGGTTTTTTGTACTTCTTGGATTTGTAGATTGATGTTCTTCATTAGATTGGGGAAATTCTCTGTCATTATTACTTCAAATATTCTTTCTGTCCCATTCTCCCTCTCGTCTCCTTCTGGAATTCCCATGACGCTCATATTAAGTCTCTAGTTGTTGTCCCGTAACTCCATTAAACTGTACCCAGCCTTCCTGAGCCTCCATTCTTGTTGCTCTTCAGGCTCAGTAATTTTAACTGTCTTCTCTTCTAATTTACAGATTCTTTGTGTCTGATTAAACCTGTTGCTGAATCCTTCTATTGTGTTTGTCATTTCATTTATTATCTCTTTTAGTTGTAATATATCTTTTTAGATCCGCATTTTGTTATTTCATTGTTTTCTTTACTCATTTGTGATCTTTGTTTATGTTTTCCCTTAACTCTTTAATTACGTTTAACCTTTTCATATTACGTTATTCTGTTTTTTTTCATTACTTGGTCATCCCTAGATGTGCGTTCATTCCATCTTTCATGGGCCATCTTTTTACCATTCTTTGTGTGTCTTGCAATTTTTTTTTTGTTGGGGCATTATAATTTTTAAGGGTGTTAACCTTCTCAGTATTTGGTGTTTTTTCCTTCACTACTTTCTGCAGAAAACTCTTAGGTGGGCAAAGCTTTTGGCATTTGCTTATCATTTCTTCTCTCTCTGTGATAGTTACTTCTCCTTCCCTGGTTTAATTAGGACTCAAAAGTTCCAGATGTAAGTTTTCAATTTTCAGTGCCTCTCATACACATCAGTGAACACACTATAGTCAGCTCTGTCCACCAATGGACCCTGCCACTCAGGTGAGATTTCATGCAATAATCAATCTTTCCACCAGGGGCCAGAGTCCACTCTCTCTCTAGTAATTAGCCCCTTCCTTTCTCTGTTTCTGTAACCATGTTTTCTTTCAGAAAACCCAATCCCAGTGAGCCTCTTTCTGTGCTGGCTGTTTCCCTTTTGTTTTGCCCAAGGCTTCCTTCCCTGCTCTGTGGGGGCTGCTTGTATCTGAGCTGGCATTCAGCGGAAACATAGGTAGACTTTCCTCCATTTCATGAGTGGGAGGGGCTGGCATTTCTCAGAAAGACGTCCAAAAAGTCTGTCTTGTTGGTTTCAGAACCCCAGTGGCTCTGTGGTGGTGGGGGAAGCAATTTCCATTTAAGTTATCCTCCACTTGGCTCCACTGCATGGAATCTTCTGTAGGAGTACATAGCAGCCCAGCATCTGACAGTTTCCAAGTGGGGAAGGTGTTGCCATGCTCAGAATGAACTCCCAGGGGGGTCCGCCTTATTGTTATCAGAGCCCACTCCATACTATGGTAGCTGTTGGTGTAGCCTCCACTCAAGATGCCTGCTTCCTAGTACACAGACGTCTTAGTCAGCAGTCTTCAGCACCAACCAGAAAGGGGAGCAGACAGACCCAGTGTGTCCTCCAGGGATGTCTGCCCTGTTGATTTCAGAGGCCTGGGCTACAGGGTAAATAGGGAGGCAGGTACAGTGCTGACTATGGGAGTAGAAACCACTGAAGGGGTCTACTGCCGCAGTTTGCAATAGCTTTGCAATCAACAGTTACCAGATGAGAGAGGTGTGTCATGCTCTTTTCGGATCCCCAGGGAGGTCTACCTTATTGCTATCAGAGACCGCCCCCCGCCCCCGGTAGATTGCTGGCTATGAGTGCAGTCTCAATTCAAGATGCCTGCTTCCTAGCACACAGTAGACTCTGTCAGCAGTCTTCAGCACCAGCCAGGAGCAGGGGCAGACTAACCTAAACCGATCCCACAGGAGGTTTGTCCTTTTGTTTTCAGAGGCCTGATTTATGGGGTGAATAAGGAGGCAAACAGAGTGCTAATTTTGGGAGAAGACTCCACTGCAGGGGCCATCTGTAGCAATTCACAGCCAGCTTGCAGGTGACAGTTTCTGCTTGGAAGTGGAATTTTCACATTCTGACCAGTACCCCAGGAAGGCCTGCCTTGTTTTCAGAGTTCCTTCCCTTTCCCCCTTCCATAGTATGCTGGCTGTAGGTAGCCTCCACTCAAGATTCATGCTTCCTAGCACACAGCAGTCATAGTCAGCTTTCTTCAGTACCAACCAGAAAGGGGAGTAGATAGAATAGAACTGACTTCCCAGGAGGCCTGTCCTGTTGGTTTTAAAGGCCTGAGCTATGGGTATGCAGAGAAGTAGATAGCATGTAGATTATGAGAGCAGACTCCATAGCAAGGACCTTCTGTAGCAATTCATAGTAGGCTTGCAGCCAACAGTGTCCACATAGGGTAGGTACTGGCACAGTCCAAATAGACCCCCAGGAAAGTCTGCCTTGTTGATTTTAAAGCAGAAGTTTGGGGTCCTGTCTCTTCATACAGTCAGGGGATATGGTGGTTAGGGAAGCTGTCTCTTTCCTATGGCTACTTCCCCAGTTCACAGCAGCTGGTGGCCTGCATGGCTAGGGGGAGGGGAAAGGATGGTGGGAGAAGCAGTTTCCCTACCCTGTGAGACTCATTATTGATTTGTTGATTTTTGCTTTCCTCTGCTCCCTGATTCAGAGTACCTCAGTGCTGAGTGCTGTTTCCTTTATTTCTTGTTGTATTTGTGAGGGAGGGTCAGAACAGTGGTCTATTTACACTGCCATCTTCCCTGGATCCCTTCCCCAAAGTTTTAATGTCATAGTTCAAGAAGCATCTATTGGATGATATCTGTACGAAGTATATTATCCCAGTTGCAGAGGAAACACACAGATATATAAGATATTGTTGCTGTTCTCAATTAGCTTACAATGAATATTGTCAAGTAAATTTATTTTTTCTATTTGATCTATTTTCTAATTGGAGTAGAGCAACTCTAAAGCTGAGATAAAAATTTTAATGCTAAATCACACCAGTCTTAATTTCACAGGGAGTATACAAAGATTTAATTTAACATAATGTATTAAGAACTTCTTTCTTGTCAAACACTCCATTATGTCTTAAGAAGACAAACAAAAATAGAACATAACTCTTGTCTGGTGGGTATAACCGCGTATTAAAAGAAACATGCAAATAATAAAACAAAGCTGCAATAAATTATTGCAGATCTCTTCTAGATTTATATGTACAGGACACAGAGCAGAGTGCTATGACACAATTCCACAGATGCGAGGCTGATCAGCAGCCTTGGAAGCTAGGGCACTGTTGCTACCCTAAACCAGCAAACTCCCTCCCTTAGTCTTCTGCTGAAGCAGATTCTGATGCCTCGGTTTTCTGGCAGTAAACTTTATTCAATGATTCTAATGAGTCTCCTGGATCTGGTTATATTTAGCTCCAATACTTGTTCAGATTCCACAGAGATCAACTAAAATTTGTTTGTGTAAAGGGAAAGCGTATACTTCTATTTCTATAATTAAACTTCTCGATAAACTTACCAGGCAGGAAAAGGGCATTAAAAACAAAATGCAATGGACTATATTACTTGATACTAAGACAAAGATGTATTGAAATATTTACTTATTGTATCATAGAGACTCTGCCAGGCACTAAACACAACATAAACAAACAAACAAAAAACCCATAGCCCACTTTATTTAGCACCTATAATATAAAGTTACAGATTTTTAAAATGATGAGTACAGAAGCACATAACATTTTGGATCATTTACTTTACAGCATTAAAAAAATTTTAATTTCTTGTATTTGGGGAAGAACCATAGAGGAATACGAACATGTTTTGAATGTTCACTTATGAGTCAGGTATATTAGTATGCATAATATGCATTTGATACTCAACAGTGTTATTATCATGTGACAAAATGAAGCTCAAAGTGTTTACCATAAAATTAGTCAAACAATTAATATGTGCTGAATGCAGGATGCTAACATAACTCTACATGGCCTCTAAGTTTTTTCCACAGGGATAATAGTATTACTCAAGAAGTGTTCTACAAAACATAAATTCCATGAAATATTAATAGAATTTATTGCCATCACTATACGAAAGGCCAAGTTAAAGATGCAAGACCTCTCATAGCTTTAGATATGCTAATTTGCATTTTGAACAACCAAGAGGGAATTTTAGCATGGGTTTCCCGAAATATTTAATCACACCACGGTTTTAATGGGACATCTCATGGCTGTATTTTGTCATAGAATGAACCATGGTAAGCATCGTACTAACCCCCGCCCCAAAAAAAACCCACTGCCGTTGAGTCGGTTCTGACTCATAGTGACCCTGTAGACAGAGTAGAACTGCCCATAGAGTTTCCGAGGAGCAGCTGGTGGATGTGAACTGCCAACCTTTGGGTTAGCAGCCATAGCTGTTAAGCACTACGCCTCCAGGGTTTCCAGCATTTACTAGAACTATAATAAGAAATGTGGGGAAGAAAGATGTGACCAGAAGCATTAGGTTTTCTGTAGATAATCTTTCCAGCAAGTTATAGTTCTAGTTCAGAAAAAGAGATAACGACTTCTGAAGAAACAAATCTTCTTGTTATTGATATTGCCAATTCAAAAGCAAAAGTAGATAATTTATGAAAAGGCTTCCACCTAAAGTTTTAATGGCTTAAGTAGGATTGGATATACCCTCTTGTCACACACACACACACACACACACACACAAAATTAAGAAACTAGAAAACTGGATAAAATATATGGAAAAAAAAAAAGAGAGAAAAAAAATCTGTTATCTGATGCTGGGCAACAGACAGGGATAAGAGGATTCCTGAGAGAAAGGAAACAAAGCTTACTGCCTGTAGGCATTTCCTTGACTGCTGTACAGGGATGAGGTTGAGTCCCTGGAGCAGGAGAATGCACACCTCAGATCTCTGATTGTAAGCAGACTTAAGGCCCCAGCTCTGTGCTCTGAAATTCATCAGTTCATATGCACTGTGGCCGTGCTTCTCAAGGACTTCTCTTGGTGAAAAACTGAGCATTACAGTGATACTAAGGAAGGCCGATTCTGGGGAGGTACAGGACTCCTGTGATTGGTCATTTGGCTTGAGGACTCCCCAGTGATTTTGCCAAATTTTTCTAAAATTTCTTCACAGTTTAAGCTACTTCTATCGAAGAAAACAAGGAGTTAGACGAGAGTTCAGGATTTGTGCATTCACCAACGAAATTGGCAAAGACAATGAAATCTTCTTTTGGATGAGATGGTTTGTGGGATACAGATAATTCCTGGTACAAGGTGGTGGCTCATCTGTTAAAGATTTTTACCACTGATAAACTTGGGAAATATTCCAGTGGAGGAGAATGCTGAGTAAAGTCTAATAATGCAGGCATTAGGGGGGAAAAAAAAAAGGTGGGGGGAACAATGCCTACAGGGATTGCAGAGTTGGCTGATAACTATTAAACTTTATTGACATTCTCAGAGGATAATGAGAGACTGAGGATTGTTAACAAACTGTTAACGGCTGAATGTGAGAGCCATGAGGCCTCTATTGTGGTTTACAAAAAAAAGCCTTCATTTCCTTCACTAGAAGGGCAGAGGCAACCTAAAGACAGGTGGGAGACTTAATTGATAGAGTCGCATCTCCAGAGATGTGTAAACGTTTAGCAAAGGCAGGTCTGCTATGCCAAAGAAAAGTCACCAAAAGAGGGACAGAAGAACCAAGAACTAAACTAGAAATAAAATATACAAAAACCAAACAGCAAAATAGCAGAGATAAATCCAACTATATAAATAATTATACTAAATGTGAATGAACTAAGCACTCTGAGCAAAAACCAGAGATTGCCAGCCTGGGAAAGGCAGAGATTGCCAGCCTGGATGAAAAAATAAATAAGTAAAAGCAAAAATTAAAAAAAACAAGTTTCAAAAGTATGCTGCCTACAAAAGACGCATGTGAGACTCAAATATACAGATAGATTGTAAGCAAAGGGATGAAGGTGAAATTAAAAAAAAAAATGCACAGGAAGGACTCTGAAAACTCCTACATAAAAGCAACAAGAAAATTGGGGGAATGTATGAGTTGGAATCGACTCGATAACACTGGGTTTTTGGGTTCTGGGATATCACAATCATCTTCTGCAGAACTCTGAAAAATAGACACAGTTTTGAAGAAATTCACAGAGAATATATGCGAGAAAAAACGGCTGAATCTCTAAGAACAGCTAGTTTGTAGCATTTTAATTTTCCCTAGTCACATCTCCCACTGTTCAGCTCTGTATAACTGAAAACCAAACCCACCGCCATCAAGTTGATTCTGACTCATAGCAACTGTAAAGGACAGAGTGGAACTGCCCCATAGTATTTCCAAGGAGAAACTGGTGGATTTGAACTGCCGACATTTTGGTTGGCAGCTATGCTCTTAACCACTGTGCCACCAGGGCTTCATAGATGCTTGAAAATAACACCCCATCTTTGTGCTGAAATCTGTAGCCTGGAAGCCACAGGAGGGAGCAGAATGAGACTGGAACTCTTATAAGGCCTCATTACAAGATAATTTTCATTATTTGACTTGTCTAGTGGTTCCCTCAAAGACTATACTTGCAAGGCTGTGTGTATTTGACCTGATTTGGAGTTTGCTCAGGGCAAAAAGACTTTTCCTCAAAGGGAGAGTGTTGAAAAATATTGGAGCTTGCTCAGGGCAAAAAGACTTTCTTCAAAGGGAGATTGTTGAAAAATATTGCAGATAATAAATTAACTTCTAAGCTTCCCAGGGTACTGGATAACAACTGGGACAAACAACAGAATGACAAAATAGCTTAAAAGGAAAATGTGTGGAATGAGATAAAAAGGGCTTTTGAAATCTCAGACATGCTTCTGGGAATCTTAAAGGTCAAGTACATGCCCAAAGCCGTGAACATAAACAAGATAGTGCACATGTTGAAGAAAGACCTGACAAGGCTTTAACTTTTCATCTGTAACTGACTTTAGGGATTTGCTAAAGCAGGAAGTGAATCACCTGCCTGACTGTATGTTGAAAGCAAGAGCCAATACACACACATAACGCTCTCAGCAAAGACTGGGAGACCTATTGGTTCTGTGACCAAAAGAGGTATTTATGGAATCATTAAAATACGACTAAGCTACTAAGCTAACTGAACAGAGACTTTAATGGCAACATATGACAAAAAAATACAGACTTTAGAGAATTTGGTCAGAAAAGTCACCAAACAACAATTACAAAAACATCAAAAGTAACAAACACTAGGGAAAGAGAAGAATCTGATGTCTGTAATTACCATAAAATCTTATTAAATATGACCATTTTCCAACAAAAATTATGGCACAGGCAAAGAAATACAAGATTATGATTCATTCATAGAAAAATATATATTAAAAAAAATTTTTTCTGAAGGCAGGCAGACATTGGATTTACCACACAAAGAACTTGAATTGACTATTTTAAATATGTTCCAAGAGCTCAAACAAACCATGTCTGAGGAATTAAAGATAAAGGCTATAAATTAAAACATAGAAATTATACTTGAAAAAATTGAATTTCTGGAGTCAAAAATTATAATTTAAACAGAAAATTCACCAGCTAGGCTCATCAACCCATATGAAGAAGCACAATAAAGAATCAGTAAAGTTAAGGAAGATCAAGTGTCATTATTTAGCCTGGGGAACAGCATAAATAAATAAAGAATAACAAAGTCAAATGAACAGAGCATCAGAGGCCTGTGGGTGCTATCAAGCATACCAATATATGCATAATAGGAGTTCCATAAAAAGAGACTATAGAGAAAAGGGTAGAGAGGATATTTGAAGAAATAATGGCCAATATCTTTCTAATTTAATGAAAGCATTAATATACATGTACAATAACTCAAGATCTTGAAGTAGTATACACTTAAAGAAATCTACTCATAAGGACAACAAAATCTTGTTGAAAGCAACAAGTTAGAAGCGACTTATCACATACAAGGGATCCTCAGCAAGGATTCTCTTATCCTCTTTAGAAACTATGGAAGGCATTGAGATGACCTTTCAAAAGGTTTGAAAACAAATTTCACCAGGAATTCTATACCCAACAAAACTTCCTTCAAAATAGAAGGAGAAATTAAGACATTGCCAGATAATCAAAAACTGAGAAAATGAATTTGTAAGTGACCTAGCGTATAAGAAAAGAATGCTTCAGGCGGAAAGGAAAGGGCGCTAACTATAACTTGAGTCCACAGGAGGAAATAAAGAGCACCAGTATAAGGAAACTACATATGTAAATATAAATATATATATTATAAATGCAATTTTTTGTTTGTCACTATTTTTCTTCTGTCTTTTTTAAAACACACATACCTCAAACATAATTATGTATTTGTGTTGATGGCACACAATATGTATACAGAAAAAAAAAAAAATCCCAGGTGTCATTTATATGACAATATCACCACAAAGGTGGCTGGAGGAAATGGACCTATATTGCATAAAAGTTTCAGGATACTTTTGAAATTAGGGTAATATTAATTCAAACTAGATTGTTATAAATCATAACATAATTGCCAAATGACAGACATAAATCCTGCCATGTCAGTAGTTATACTAAATTAAATGGATGAAATGCTTCAATTAACAGAATAAATTAAAAAAAAAAAATCTATTCCCCCACGGATATTACATACAAAAATACTCAATAAATTATTAACAAGCCATTTTGTGGATACCAACGAACTGATTCTAAATTTCATTGGAAAGACAAAGGTCTCAGAATAGGCAGCACAATATTGAAGAAAAACAGAGTTGAAGGGCAGACACTATTCAAATTCAAGACTTACCAAAGATGCAGTGATCAAGACAGTGTGGTATTGGTAAAAGAATAGACAAAGAGGTCAGTACAACAGAATGGGGATCCTGAAGTGGACTCACTCACACAAATATAGTCAGCTTGTCTTCGACAAAAAAGAAAAGGAAATTTAACGGAGAAAGAAAATTTTTCAATAATTGGTGCTGGAACAGCTGGACAACCACATGCAAAAAAATAAATCTAGATGCAGAGCTTACATGTGTAACAAGACTTAACTCAAAATGGATCACAGACCTAAGTGTAAAGTGTAAAATTATACAAATTCTAGAAGTTAACGTAGGAGAAAATCTAGGTTACCTTGCGTTTTTGATGACTTTTTAGATATGACACCAAAAGCACTATTTGTAAAAGAAAAGATGGATAAATTAGATTGAATTAAAATTTAAAAAGTACGATCTGCAATAAAACACTATTGTGAGAATGAGAAGACAAGCCAAAGCTTGAAAGAAAATATTTGCAAAACACATATTTGTATCCAAAATATATAAAGAACTCCTAAAACTCAACAAAAAGAAAAGAATCTGATTACAAAATGGGCAAAAGATCTAAACAGACACCCCACCAGAGAAGATAGACAGGTGATAAATAAGTATATGAAAAGACATTCAACATCATATGTCATTTGGGAATTGCAAGTTAAAACAACAAGGTACCACTACACACCTCTTAAATAACCAAAACCAGCAGCTATTGAGTCACTTCCAATTCATGCTGATACCATATATGTCACAACAAAACTGCTCCATAGGGTTTTCAATGACCGATTATTGAGAAGTACATCACTAGACCTTTCTTCTGAGGTACCTCTGGGTGGGCTCAAACTTTGAACTTCCCAGATAGTAATGAGGTCATTATTATATTGTACCGCCCAGGGACTCCACACACCTTATTAAAATGGTTAAAATCCAAAATACCCACAAAACCAAATACTGGCAAGGATGTAGCACAACATGACCTCTCTCACTGCTAGTGGGAATGCAAAATGGCAGTGCCCCCTTGGAAGACAGTCTGGCAATTTTTTTTTTCTTAAGTTAAGCATAGGCTTACCATATGATCCAGCAGTTATGCACCTATGTATTTACCCAATGGGTTGAAAATTTATATTCACATAAAAATCTGGACACAAATGTTTATAGCAGCTTTATTTTTTTAATAATTCATTTTATTTTATTGTTGTTGCTGAAAATATACACTGCAAAAAATACACCAACAATTTCTACATGTACAATTAATTGACATTAATTACATTCTTCAAGTTTTGCAACCATTCTTACCTCCTTTTCTGAATTATTCCTCAACTGTTAACATAAACTCGTGCCCCCTAAGCTTCCTATCTAACCTTTCAAGTTGCTGTTGTCAATTTGAACCCTTACAGACAGTTCTTTAAAAGAGTGCAATGCTCAAAGCAGCCATTCTTTACTAATTAAGCTAAACTAAACCAAACAATAAATTTATTTTTTTTTTTTTTTGGTTTAAAGGAGACTTCAGGGATATTTTTGGTTTAAGGTTTAAAGATAATCTCAGGGCAATAGTTTTGGGGATTCATTTAGCCTCAATGGCTCCAGGAATTCTGGATTCCACGAGAATTTGAAATTTTCCCTTTTGAAAAGAACTCTTTTATAAAATCTTTGATAAAAACATTTAGTAATGGTAACCAGGCAACACTGACTTCTTCTGGTCTAATGACAAAGGTGGTAATTATTCATGGAGGCAATTAGCCATGCATTCCATTTCCTCCTCATATTCCTGTATCTCCTTCTTCCTCTGTTGCTCCAGGTGAATAGAGACCAATTGTTGTATCTTAGGTGGTTGCTTGCAAGATTTTAAGACCCCGGCACTATGCAACCAACCAGGAGGTAGAACAGAAAGCACTATAAACTGTTTTAGGCCAATTAACTGGAATGTTCCATGAAAACATGACCTTAAACCTCCAAACCAAGAAATCAAATCCCATAAGATGTTTGGTTGTACATAAGCAGTAGCAGCAGCTGCTCCTCTTTGTTGCTGGTCTTCTTGTTGTAGAAATATATATCACACAATATTTGCCAATTCAACTTTTTACAGGTGTAGAGCTTACTGGCATCAATTACCTTAATTAGCTGTCCACATTACCCTTGATCAAGGCCAAATTTCTTACCACCATCAACAGAAACTCAGTGCTCCGTGAACATGAATCCCCCTTCTTCCTGCCCGCCCAGGTAACCATTAATAAACTTTGGTCTCTATACATTTGCCTATTCTTGTCATTTTAAATTAAGTGGGGTCATACACTATTTGTGCTTTTGGAATGACTTATTTCACTCAGTACAATGGCTTCAAGGTTCAGCCAGGTTGTAGCATGTATCAGGACTCCACTTCTTTCTCTGGTTGAGTAGTATCCCATTGCATGCTTGAGCCACATTTTGTTTGTACATTCATTTTTTGAGGGACATTTAGGTTTTTTCACCTTTGACAATTGTGAATAGCTCTGCAGTGAACACTGGTGTATGCATGTCTGTTAGTATCACTGCTTTTAAGCTTGTATATATACCTAGGAGTAGAATTGCTTCATCACATGGTAGTTTTATTTTTAGTTTTTTGAGGAACCACCACACTGTTTTCCACAACGGCTATACCATCCTACGTTCACACCAGTAATGGATAAGGTTTCCAATTTCCCCACATCCTCACCAATGTTCGTTATTTTTCATTTTTTGTTTGTTTGTTTATTTTATCTTAGCCATTTTTAAGTGGGAGTGAAATGGTATCTCATTGTGGTTTTAATTTGCAGTTCTCTGGTGGCTAATAATGTTGATCATCTGCTCATGGGTCTTTTGCCCATTTGAATATTCTCTTTGGTGAAATGTCTTTTCAAGTCCTTTGTCCATTTTTTGATTGAGTTAATTGCCTTTTTGTCGTGGCAGCTTTGTTTTTAATTGCCACATATTGGAAGCTACCAAGATGTCCTTCAGTAGGTGAACAGATACAAAAACTGTGGTACATCCATACAATGGAGTATTATTCAGTTGTAAAAGAAATAAGGTATTAAGTCACCAAAAAAAAAAAAGAAGCCATCTTAAATGCATACTTCTACGTGGACTCCACGGCAGTGGGGTTTTTTTTTTTTTTTTTTTTTTAAAGTGAAAGGAGCCAGTCTGAATAAGTTACCTGCTGCCTAATTGCCCTTGTATGACATCCTGGAAAAAGCAAAAATATAGACTCAGAAAAAAGATTAGTCATTGCCAGAATTTCAAGGGGAGAGGGATTAACAGTAGGTAGAGCACGGGGCATTTTTAGGGCAGAAAAACTATTACGTACAATATAGTAATGGTGGACACGTGGCCTTATGTACTTGTCAAAAGCCTTAGGACTACACAATAAAAAGAGCAAACCCTTGTGTAAACTGTGAGCATCAGTTAATAACAATGTGTCAATTGTAGCAAATTACCGAACAAATGCAAGATGTTAAATATAGGAGAAACATCGTATAAGGGAACTCTCTGTGCTTAAAAGTTCATTTTTTCCCAATAAGCTTTAACCTAAAAAATAAGTCTATTAAAAAATATTAACAAATCAAGTCCAGCAACATACAAAAAGAATTATACAACATGAATAAGTGGAATGTATACCCAAGAAAGTTTGTTTTAATAGCTGAAAATTTATTGATACTAATATTATTACCATTAACACCATTTTAATAGAAAAAAAAGACAAAAATATGCTCATCTCAAGAGAGGTAGAAAAATCGTTTAAACAACCTACCATCCATTTGTGATTGAAAACTATCATTAAACTAGAAAGAAAATATTCATTTCTCAACTTAAGGTTTATCTATGAGCAACCTGTACCTATTACCATACTTGATAACACACGGATGCATCTTAAAATAATTGTGCTGAGTGAAAGAAGCCACACAAAAAACACACTATTTAATTCCATTTATATAAAATGGAAAGTAATCAATCAATGATAACAGAGGACAGCAGAGATTTCTTGAGCAAAGGACCAGAGATTAGGGGGAAAACGGGGTGCAGCTTTTGGTATGCTGATTATACCTCATAGTAGCTGTTCAAATAAATATTATTTTTGCGACCATCTTTAAAAAAAATAAACACTACAGTATTAGTTAGAGACAAACAAGTCAATGAAAATCTAGAAATCGCCTAAGTATGTATGTTAAAATGGTGGCATTTGTAACAACAGAGGAAAATATGAATTCTTTACCACAAATTCAATAATCCAATGAAAGGGGTAGACCTTAGTGATTTAAAGCACAAGTTTCAGGGGGAGACTTCCTGAGATTAGTCCTGGTTCCACCGCTTAACAACATGCATCTTGAAGTCATTTAACTTTCCTAAGCCCCTAACCTGTCAAATTCCTTATTTCGACTTCCTTCTTAAACCATTTGTCAAATAAGTGAACAACTAGACAGTTAATTTAAACTTCACCTCTTCCTAACAACATACTTAAAAATTAATTCATGAAGAACACATAGGTTAATAAATAAACACCATATACTCTCTAGAAGAATATCGAGGAGAAAATCTAGTCCTTCCTGATGCTTGAAATAGCCCTAGTTGGAGATGGAGAGAAGTCACATATTCCCAAGGGACTGGGACTACCAGAAGAATATCTCACTGTCAGGCAGAGAGCCTGAAAATGCTGAATACGAACCAAATCTAAGATGCCCTCGGGTTTCATCTATGAAGAACAACAGAACACTTATTTTAACCAGTCTCGAGATGGATATCATGAGAAAATAATCCTTAATCCTTTTGTTCAAAATTGAAATAAAACAAAGAATTATGGCTCAGACTCATTCTTGTGGTTTCTAAGTCTTTTTAGGTCCAGCTTTCTCATGCCAAGCTTTAAGGCTTGCCCACATTCTTCCTCCACCTTAAGTTAATGTGCACTCTAGAAACCACAAAGTCTTTGAAGCAATGCAGGGCTGAGTTAAAATACCAGCTCTTCCATTTATTACTTTGGTTACCTTAAGAAAATTGTTCTGAACACTTTGAGTCTTTTGAGTCTCAGTCTTTTCCTCAAAAAAGGAGGGGGGCGGGAAGGCAGGATTAACTTAGTTTTTTATTTTGACACCTGGATGCGATAACATTGTGAAAAAGTGTGTCTCAGAGTAGCCATTTGAAAAAAGTAAAAAAAAAAGTCTTTTTTGAGCATTAAGCCCCATATTTTGTTTCTATCCAATTCAGCCCAATTTCTCTTCATTTAAGAAACACTGAGGGCAAAAACTATTTTAATATTAAACCCCTTGCCGTTGAGTCTATTCCAACTTAGAGTGACCCTATAGGACAGAGTAGAACTGCCCCGTAGGGTTTCCAAGGAGCGGCTAATGGATTGGAACAGCTGACCTTTAGCCGATCTCTTAACCACTTTGCCACCACGGCTCTGACTAAAATCTTTGTGGCTAGCACTAAAAACCAGTTGCCAATGAGTCGATTCCTACTCATGGTGACCCCACGTGTGTCAGAGTAGAGCTGTGCTCCGTAGAATTCTCAATGGCTCAGTTTTCGGAAGTAGATTGCCAGGCCTTTACTCCGGCAATGTGCCTCTGGATGGACTCCAACCTCCTACCTTTCCATTAGCAGAATGTGCCTTAGCCATTCACAACACCCAGTGACTCGGTGACTGACGCTAGTACTAGCATTTTCACTGCCCCCCGGCATTGTCCTTTTTTGGTTTCTGTTTTTCAGAATTCAGGACATCAGGACAGAAGAAATTTGGTTCATTTTGTGTTATTTATCCTATGGGAACAACCAGTGACATCGAAACAACTGAAATCATAAATTACTCGTAACATTCTTTGTTACAACCTCCCTGCAAAACAAACCATCTTTCCAAGAAGGGCACAATTAGAAATTTAACAACTTTTTCTCCTTTCTGTTTCTCTCCTCTTCTTCCCAGATATCTTCTGATGTTCTGGTTAAAACTGTACATTATTTAAAAAAAAAAAAAAAATCAGACATTTGTATCGAAATAAGGAGAAAAGATAAAGTGTCTAAATTATCCAAACAGGAACTAAGATTTTAATATTTGAGAATGATTTGTTTGTCAGGGATCACCACAAGATCACAAGACTATCTGGTGGGAATGTTTGTGACCCTGATTCGTTAGCTAAATATCTGCACTTAATATTTTACGCATATCATCACCATCCTCAAGAGCATCGAGAGCAGCAGCAGCAGCGGCAATATCACTGAAAATCCTTTCACTAAGAAGAAAGAATGGCTGGATTTTTTTACCTCTCCTGAGCAGTAGTTACTATCATCTCTCAACGTCAGCATGCATAAAAGCAGGTACAATTTAAAGAAAAGAGTGTGAAGAGTTTTGCAACAAGAGAAAACACTCTACAGCCTTGCACAAAAGTGACAGATTATTATGGTCCTTCGTGGAAATGATCACAAAATATCAAGTGTATAATATAAAAAAAAATGCTTTTTAATATAATAATGATTGTTCTGCTTATTATTTTTCAGGGGAAAAAAACCCAGTCTAATAGTTAATTTCCTGTCAGTGCAAAATATTAATATCATTTTGGTAATGCAGAATAATAAGATGGCATTAATCATATTTTTACAACATATTGGGAGAAATTGTCAAATATCATGGATGTTTTACCTTTAAAAACTCAGGTGATTTTTGTAATAATTCTATTAATCTCCCATATCTCTGAGTACAGATATTTGGTGTGTGTGAACAACAAAAAACAAAACAAAACACGTTGGTATCAAGTCGATTCTGATTCGTAGCAACCCTATAGGTCAGAATAGAACCACCCACTAGGGTTTCCAGGAGCAGCTGGTGAATACAAATTGCCGATCTTTTGGTTAGCAGCCATAGCTCTTAACCACTGTGCCACTAGGTCCCCCGTGTCTGTTACAGTTATCAGTTATTTAATGCTAACTACATACTTTTTTTACATACCAGGTAACCTGTTAAGTAATTTACATACATTATTTTATTTAACCCTCACAACAAACCATTGCAGTGATTTTTATTTCCATCTTTGTTTTCTAGTTGAAAAATTGGGACATAAGAAAATTGCTTTGCCCTTCGGTATCATTCCACCAGTAACGAGTGAGGTTCAGGTTTTGAAATGAGGGTGGTCTGGTTCCTGAGTTTATGACATCGCTATCAAGTCTCCACAGCAAAGTTTCTTCCTTATGACGTCTTAATGCTCTTTACTTTCATTTATATTAGCTATTTCATAATCACC
The DNA here is from genome assembly GCF_024166365.1 of Elephas maximus indicus. Lineage (NCBI taxonomy): Eukaryota > Metazoa > Chordata > Mammalia > Proboscidea > Elephantidae > Elephas > Elephas maximus. Next base: position 24,995,412 of record NC_064842.1, on the reverse strand, counting down.
ATTTAATAAAAAATACAATTTCACTCTCATAAAGCCATAATAAAACTACAACTTTCTAGTACTTAGTTGTTGTTATTGTTAGGTGCCATCAAGTCAGTTCCATCTCACAATGACTCTATATACACACGAACAAAACATTGCCCAGTCCTGCTCCACCCTCATAATGATTGTTATGCCTGAGCCCACTGTTGCAGCCACTGTGTCAATCCATCTCATTGAGGTTTTTCCTCTTTTTCACTGACCCTCTACTTTACCAAGCATGATGTCCTTCTCCAGGGACTGACCCCTCCTGAAAACATGTCCAAAGTATGTGAGACACAGTCTCACCATCATTGCTTCTAAGAATTCTATTAATCTCCCATATCTCTGAGTACAGATATTTGTACTCAGAGATATGGGAGATTAATAGAATTATTACAATTTCTTCAAAGACAAACTTGTTCGTTCTTTTGGTATATCCAATATTCTTCACCAGCGCCATAACTCAAAGGCATCAATTCTTCTTCAGTCTTCTTTACTTATTGCCCAGCTTTCCCATGCATATGAAGCTATTGAAAACATCACGGCTTGGGTCAGGCTCACCTTAGTCTTTAAGGTGACATCTTTGCTTTTTAACACTTTAAAAAGATCTTTTGCAGCAGATTTGCCCAGTGCAATGCGTCTTTTGATTTCTTGACTGCTGCTTCCGTGGACATTGACTAAGAATCCAAGTAAAATGAAACCCTTGAAAATGTCAATCTTTTCTCCATTTACCAGGATGTTGCTTATTGGTCCAGTCATGAGGATTTTCACTTTCTTTATGTTGAGGTGCAATCCATACTGAAAGGCATGGTTTTTGATCTTCATCAGTAAGTGCTTCATGTCCTCTTCACTTTCAACAAGCAAGGTTGTGTTATCGTCATAAGCAAGCTGTTAGTGAGTCTTCCACCAATTTAGGTGACTCTTTCTTCATCATATAGTCTAGGTTTTCAGATTATTTTCTAAGCATACAGATTGAATAATTATGGCAAAAGGATACAACCTTGACATATACCTTTCCTGACTTTAAAACATGCAGTATCACCCTGTTCTGTGAGAAGTACTGCCTCCCGATCTATGTACAGGTTACTCATGAGCACAATTAATTGTTCTGAAATTCTCATTTTTTAAAATGTTAACCTTAATTTATTATGATCCACACAGATGAATGCCTTTGCATAGTCAATAAAACACAGGTAAACGTCTTTTGGGTATGCTCTACTTTCAGCCAGGATCCTTCTGACATAATCAATGATATCCCTTGTTTCGTGTCCTCTTCTAAATCTGGCTTGAATTTCTCGCAATTCCCTGTTGATGTATGGCTGCAGCCACTTTTGAATGATTTGCAGCCAAATTTTACTTCCATGTGATATTAATGATATTGTTTGATGATTTCCAAATCCAGTTAGATCACTTTTCTTTGGAAGAGGCATAAATATAGATCTCTTCTAGTCAGTTGGCCAGGTAGCTGTCTTCCAGATTTCTTGCCACAGACAAGTGAGCACTTCCAGCACTGCATCCCTTTGTTGAAATACCTCAATTAGTCTTGCGTCAGTTCCTGGAACCTTGTTTTTCACCAATGCCTTCAATGCAGTTTGGACTTCTTCCTTCAGTACCATCAGTTCCTGATCAAATGCTACCTCCTGAAATGGTAGAACGTGCACCAGTCCTTTTTGGTATAGTGACTCTGTGTATTCCTTCCATCTTCTTTTGATACTTTCTGCTTCATTCAGTGTTTCGCCTATAGAATCCTTCAATAATTCAACTGGTGGCTTGAATTTTTTTTCTTCAGTTCTTTCAGCTTGAGAAATGCCAAGTGTGTTCTTCCCTTTGGATTTTCTATCTCCAGGTCTTTGCACGTGTCGTTATAATACTTTGTCTTCTGGAACCACCCTTTGAAATCTGTTCAGCTCTTTTACTTCATTTTTTCCATTCATTTTAGCTACTGGACATTCAAGAGCAAGTTTCAGAGTCTCTTCTGACATCCATTTTGGTCTTTTTCTTCCTTTCCTCTCTTTTTAATGATCTCTTGTTTTCTTCACGTATGATGTCCTTGATGTCATTCCACAACTGGTCTGGTCTTCAGTTATTAGTGTTCAATGCATCAAATCTATTCTTGAGATGGTCTTTAAATTCAGGTGGGATATACCCAAGGTCATACTTCGGCTTTCATGGACTTGTTATAATTTTCCTCAGTTTCAACTCTTCCGCAGTTGGCCCCTGGCCTTGTTCTGAGTGATGATATTGAGCTTCTCCATCGTCTCTTTCCATAGATGTGGCCAATTTGATTCCTGTGTATTCCATCTTTTCAGGTCCACGTGTACAGTCACCATTTATGTTGGCGAAAAAAGGTATTTGCAATGAGGAAGTTGTTGGTCTTCCAAAATTCTATCATGCAATCTCTGGCATGGTTTCTATCACCAAGGCCCCATTTTCCAGTCACCGATCTTTCTTCGTTTCTAACTTTCGAATTCCAATCACCAGTAATTACCGATGCTTACTGATTGCATATTTGATCAATTTCAGACTTTACAGTTTACAAATTTTATATTGTCAATGAATTTTTTTTTGTGCTTTAAGTGAAAGTTAACAATTCAAGTCAATTTCTCATACAAAAACTTATACACACATTGTTATGTGACCCTAGTTGCTCTCCCTACAATGTGACAGCACACTCTTCCTCTCCATCCTGTGTTTCCCATGTTCATTCGACCAGCTCCTGTCCCATCCTGCCTTCTTGTCTCGACCCTGGACAGGACCTTCCCATTTAGTCTTATGTATCTACTTGAGCCAAGAAGCACACTCTCCACCAGCATCATTTTATGTCTTATAGTCCAGTCTATGTAAAGTCATTCGACTGTGTGGATCATAACAAACTATGGATGACACTGTGAAGAATGGGAATTCCAGAATATTTAGTTGTGCTCATGAGGAACCTTTGCATAGATCAAGAGGAAGTTGTTCGGACAGAACAAGGGGATACTGATTGGTTTAAATTCAGAAAAGGTGTGCGTCAGTGTTGTATTGTTCCACCATACCTATTTAATCTGTATGCTGAACAAATAATAGGAGAAGCTGGACTATATGAAGAAGAACGGGGCATCAGGATTGGAGGAAGACTCATTAACAACCTGCATTATGTAGATGACACAGCCTTGCTTGCTGGAAGTGAAGAGGACTTGAAGCACTTACTAATGAAGATCAAAGACCACAGCCTTCAGTATGGATTACACCTCAACATAAAGAAAACAAAAATCCTCACAACTGGACCAATGAACAACATCATCATAAACGGAGAAAAGATTGAAGTTGTCAAGGATTTCATTTTACTTGGATCCACAATCAACAGCCATAGAAGCAAGCAGTCAAGAAATCAGAAGACACATTGCATTGGGCAAATCTGCTGCAAATGACCTCTTCAAAATGTTGAAGGGCAAAGATGTCACCTTGAAGACTAAGGTGTGCCTGACCCAAGCCATGGTATTTTCAATCACATCATATGCATGTGAAAGCTGGACAATGAATAAGGAAGACCGAAGACGAGTTGAAGCTTTTGAATTGTGGCATTGGTGAAGAATATTGAATATACGATGGACTGCCAAAAGAACGAACAAATCTGTCTTGGAAGAAGTGCAGCCAGAATGCTCCTTAGAGGCAAGGATGGTGAAACTGCTTCTTACATACTTTGGACATGTTGTCAGGAGAGATCAGTCCCTGGGGAAGGACATCACGCTTGGCAGAGTACAGGGTCAGTGGAAAAGAGGAAGACCGTCAATGAGGTGGATTGACACAGTGGCTACAACAATGAGCTAAAGTATAACAACAATTGTAAAGATGGCACAGGGCTGGGCAGTGTTTCGTTCTGTTGTGCATAAGGTCGCTATGAGTTGGAACCGACTCAACAGCACCTAACAACAACAATAACAAGTCCAGTCTAAACTTTGTCTGAAGAGTTGGCTTCCAGAATGGTGTTAGTTCTGGGCTAACGGATATTCCAGGGGCCATGTTTTCTGGGGTCCCTACAGTCTCAGTCAGACCATCACGTCTGGTCTTCTTACTAGAATTTGAGTTCCACACCCATTTTTCTTCCACTCCATCAGGGACTCTCTGTTGTGTTCCCTGTCAGGGCAGTCATTGGTGGTAGCCAGCACCGTCTATTCTTCTAGTCTCAGGTTGATGGGGTCTCTGGTTTATGTGGCCCTTTCTGTCTCTTGAGCTCATATTTTCCTTATGTCTTTGGTGTTCATTCTCTTTTGCTCCAGGTGGATTGGGACCAACTGATGCATCTTAGAGGGCCATCTGCTAGCGTTTAAGACCCTAGACGCCACTCACCAAAGTGGGATGCAGAACCTTTTCTCAGTAAACTTTGTTATGTCAATTGACCTTGATGTCCTCTGAAATCATGGTCCCCAGACCCTGGTTCCTGCTACTTTGTCCCTCTAAGTGTTTGGTTATATGAAGAAAACTTCTTAGATTTGGGTTTAGTCCAGTTGTGCTGACCTCCCCTGTGTTTTCTGCTCTCCTTCCCTTCACCTAAAATAATTCCTGTCTACTATCTAGTTAGCGAATACCTCTCTCCCTCCCCCACCCATAACCATCAAACAATGTTTCCTTCTGTGTTTAAAACTTTTCTTGAGTTCTTACAACAGTGGACTCATATATTTGTCCTTTTGCTATTGACTAATTTCACTCAGCATAATGCCTTCCAGATTCATTCCTGTTATGAAATGTTTTGTGGATGCATCCTTGTTCTGTATCATTGTGTAGTATTCCATTGTGTGAATATACAGCAATTTGTTTATCCATTCATCCACTGATGGGCACCTAGGTTGTTTCCATCTTTTACTATTGTGAACAGTGCTGCAATGAACGTGGGTGTGCCTGTATCTATTCCTGTGAGGGCTTTTATTTCTCTAGGATACATTCCAGGGAGGGAGATTGCTGGATCATATGGTACTTCTATTTCTCGCTTTTTAAGGAAGCACGAAATCGATTTCCAAAGTGATTGTAGCATTTTACATTCCCATTACCAAACCCACTGACTTCGAGTCTGTTCTGACTCATAGCAACCCTATAGAACAGTGTAGAACTGCCCCATAGAGTTTCCAAGGAGCACCTTGTGGATTTGAACTGCCGACCTCTTGGTTAGCAGCCGTAGCACTTAACCACTATGCCACCAGGGTTTCCCATTAGCAGTGTATAAATGTTTCAGTCTCTCCACAAACTGTCCAATATTTATTATATCGTGTTTTTTGGATTAATGCTAACCTTGTTGGGGTAAGATGGTATCTCATCATAGTTTTGATTTTCGTTTCTCTAATGACTAATGATTGTAAGCATTTCCTCATGTATCTGTTAGCAGCCTGAATGTCTACTTCCTTGAAGTGCCTGTTCATACTCTCTGCCCATTTTTTAATTGAGCTATTTGTCTTTTTGTTGTTGATATTTTGCAGTATCTTGTAGATTTTAGAGATTAGACACTGATCAGATTTGTCATAGCCAAAATTTTTTTCCCCAGTCTGTAGGTTGTCTTTTTACTCTTTTGGTGAATTCTTTGGATGAGCATAAGTGTTTTATTTTTAGGAGCTCCCAGTTATCTAGTTTCTCTTCTGGTGATTGTGCATTGTGAGTAATGTTTTATATGCTGTTTATGCCACGTATTAGGGCTCCAAGTATTGTCCCTATTTTTTCTTCCATGATCATTATTGTTTTAGATTTTATATTTAGGTCTTTGATCCATTTTGAGTTAGTTTTTGTGTATGGTGTGAGGTATGGGTCTTTTTTCATTTTTTTGCAAATGGATATGCAGTTATGCTAGCATCATTTGTTAAACAGACTGTCTTTTTCCCAATTAATGGGCTTTGGGCCTTTGTCAAATATCAGCTGCTCATTAGTGGCTGATTTTATGTCTGGATTCTCAATTTTGTTCCATTGGTCTATTGATCTGTTGTTATACCAGTACTAGGCTGTTTTGACTACGGTGGTGGTATAATAAGTTCTGAAATCAGGTACAGTGAGGCCTCTCACTTTGTTCTTCTTTTTCAGTAATGCTTTACTTATCCGGGTCCTCTTTCCCTTCCATATGAAGTTGGTGATTTGTTTCTCCATGTCATTAAAGAATGTTGTTGGAATTTGGATCGGAATTGCCTTGTAGCTATAGAACACTTTTGGTAGAATAGACATTTTTACAATGTTAAGTCTTCCTATCCATGAGCAAGGTATGTTTTTCCACTTATGTACGTCTTTTTTGGTTTCTTGCAGTAGTGTCTTGTAGTTTCTTTGTATGGGTCTTTTATATCTCTGGTCAGATTTATTCCTAAGTGTTTTATCTTCTTGGGGGCTATTGTAAATGGTATTGATTTGGTGATTGCCTCTTTTAAGTTCTCTTTGTTGGTATAGAGGAATCCAACTGATTTTTGTATGTTTGTCTTGTATCCTGAAACTTTGCTGAAGTCTTCTATTAGTCCCAGCAGTTTTCTTATGGATTCTTTTGGGTTTTTTGTATATAAGATCATATCATCTGCAAATAGAGATGCTTTTACTTCTTCCTTACCAGTTTGGATGCTCTTTATTTCTTTTCCTAGCCTAATTGTTCCAGCTAGCACTCCCAGCACAATGTTGAATAAGAGCAGTGATAAAAGGGATCCCCTGTGGTTACCGATCTCAAGGAAAATGCTTTTAGACTCTCTCCATTTAAGATGATGTTGGCTGTTGGCTTTGTATAAATGCCCTTTATTATGTTGAGGAATTTCCTTTCTATTCCTGTTTTGCTGAGAGTTTTTATCATGAATGGATATCAGACTTTTTCAAATGCCTTTTCTTCATCAATTAATAAGATCATGTGATCCTTGTCTTTTGTTTTATCTACATGATTGATTACATTAATTATTTCTCTAATATTGAAACATCCGTGTATTCCTTTATGGTAAATTATTTTTTTGACATGTTGTTGAATTCTTTTGGCTGGAATTTTTTTGAGGATTTTTGCATCTAAGCACATGAGTGATATGGGTCTGTTATTTTCTTTTTTGTGGTGTCCTTACCTGGTTTTGGTATCAGGGTTATGTTGGCTTCATAGAATGAGTTTGGGAGTATGCCATCCTTTTCTATGCTCTGAAATACCTTTAGCAGTAGTGGTGTTAACTCTTCTCTGAATCTTTGGTAGAATTCTCCAGTGAAGCCATCAGGGCCAGGGCTTTTCTTTGTTGGGAGGTTTTTATTACCTTTTCAATCTCTTCTTTTGGTATGGGTTTGTTTAGTTGTTCTACCTCTGTTTGTGTTAGTTTAGGTACGTACCGTGTTTCTAGAAGTTTGTCCATTTCCTCTAGGTTTTCAAATTTGTTAGAGTACTATTTTTCATTGTAATCCGATACAATTCTTTTAATTTCAGTTGGGGCTGTTGTGATATCGTCCATCTCATTTCTTATTCAGGTTATTTGCTTCCTCTCCTGTTTTTCTTTTGTCATTTTGACCAGTGGTTTATTGATTTTGTTGATCTTTCCAAAAAACCAGATTTTGATCTTGTTAACCCTTTCAATCGTTTTTCTATTCTCTATTTCACTTAATTCTGCTCTAATTTTTATTATTTGCTGTCTTCTCTTGCTTCTTTTGCTGCTTTCTTTCTATTTGTTCAAGTTGTAAGGTTAATACTTTGATTTTGGCCCTTTCTTCTTTTTGGATGTGTGCATTTACTGCTATAAATTGACCTCTGAGCACTGAATTTTGCTGTGTTCCAGAAGTTCTGATAGGATGTGTTCTTACTCTCATTTGATTCTGTGACTTTCATTATTCTGTCCTTAATTACTTTATAACCCAGTCGTTTTTGAGCAAGGTGTTGTTTAGTTTCCATGAGTCTGATTTTTTTCTCCTTGCTGTTTCTGTTATTGATTTCTCCTTTTTGGCTCTGTGGTCAGAAAAGATGCTTTGTAATATCTCGATGCATTGAATTCTGTTAAGGCTTGCTTTATGGCCTAATATGTGGTTTCTTCTGGAGAATGTTCCATGCGCACTGGAAAAGAAAGCACACATGGCTGCTGTTGCGTGGAATGTTTTGTATATGGTTGATTGTGGTCTTTTAGATCCTCCATGTTTTTATTGAGCTTCTTTCTGGATGTTCTGTCCTTCCCCACAAGAAGCGTGTTGAAGTGTCCTGCTATTATTTCGGAGCTGTCTATCTCTCTTTTCAATGCTGTTAGAATTTGTTTTATGTATTTTGGAGCCCTGTCATTGGGTGTGTGAACATTTATTATAGTTATGTCCTCCTGGTGTATTGACCCCTTAGTCATTATATAGTGTCCTTCCTTGCCCTTTGAGTTGGATTTTACTTTAAAGTCTATTTTGTCAGAAATTAATGTTGCCACTCCTGCTCTTTTTTGATTGTTGTTTGCTTGATACATTTTTTTCCATCCTTTAAGTTTTAGCCTGTTTGTGTCTTTAAGTCTAAAGTGTGTATTTTGTAGGCAGCATATAGATGGATCATGTTTTTTTAATCCATTTTGCCAGTTTCTGCCACTTTATTGGTGCATTTAGTCCATTTACATTCTAGATATGAGTTTAGTGCTGTCATTTGGATGTTTTGTGTGTGTGTGTTGTTGACAGTTTCTTTGTTCCACTTAATTTTCTCTGCTGAGTCATTTTTCTTCATGTGTTTTCTTTTCATCTTTTTCATTGCTGTTGATTTTGTATTTGCTCTTTGTTTTTCTTGTTTTTTATTTTGATATGTAAATATTGTTAGTTTCCTTTGTAGTTACCTTAATTATTTACTCCTATTTTTCTAAGTTTAAGCCAATCTTTTATTTCTTTATATCACCTTGACTTCCTCTCCATATGAAAGATCTATGACTACATTTTTTAGTTCCTATTTTTTGTTTTAATGTTGTCATCTTTTACATAATGAATTCTGTTTCCCTATTTTCAGTGTTTTAGCTTTGATTTATTTTTGTGATTTTCCTACTTGGCTTGGTATCTGGTTGCTCTGTCCTGTGTTCTAGTCTTGGGCTGTTATCTGATGTTTTTGATTTTCTAGCTGGAGGACTCTCTTTAGTATTTCTTGTAATTTTGGTTTGGTTTTTGCAAATTCCCTGAGCTTCTGTTTTTATCTGGAAATATTCTAATTTCGCTATTGTATTTGAGAGACAGTTTTGCTGGATATGTAACTCTTGGCTGGCAATTTTCTTTTTCCCATCAGGGTTTTATATATGTTATCCCATTGCTTTCTTGCTTGCATGGTTTCTGCTGAGTAGTCAGAGCTTAGTCTTATTGACTTCCCTTTGTAAATGACTTTTCATTTATCCCTAGCTGATCTTAAAATTTTCTCTTTATCTTTGGTTTTGGCAAGTTTGATTATAACATGTCTTGGTGACTTTCTTTTGGGATCTTCCTTTTGTGGGGTTCAATGAGCTTCTTGGATAGATATCTTCTCATCTTTCACATTATCAGGGAAGTTTCCTGCCAACAAATCTTCAACAATTCTCTTTATATTTTCCATTATCCCCCCTCCCCTGCCGTTCTTGTACTCCAGTCACTCATAGGTTATTCCTCTTGATAGAGTCTCACATAATTCTTAGAGTTTCTTCATTTTTAAAAATTCTTTTATTTGATTTTTTTCTCAAATATGTTGGTGTCAATTGCTTTGTCTCCGATCTCACTAATTCTGACCTCCATTGCCTCAATTTTTCTCCTTTGACTTTCTATTGAGTTGTCTGAATCTGAAATCTTATAATTAATCTTCTGGATTTCTGTTTGCCGTCTCTCAATGGATTCTTGCCACCTGTTAAATTTGTCATTATGCTCTTCTCTGATCTTCTTAAGTTCCTCTATTGCTTTGTGTATGTGCTCCTTGGCTTACTCTGTGTTTTGTCTGATCTCCTTCCTGATCTTTTGAAGAGGTCTGTATATTAATCTTTTGTATTCCACCACCCATAATTCCAGAAGTTCTCTTCATCTGGAATATTTCTTGAATCTTTGCTTTGGGAGCTTGCTGATGCCATCATGATCCGCCTCTTTATGCAATTTGATATTGACTGTTTTCTCCTAGCCATCAATAAGTTATCACATTTATTTTATGTTTGCTTACTGTGTCCTAGCTTCTTGCTTTGTTTTGTTTTGATATGCCTACATTGGCTGTTCATGTGAGCTAGTTTGATTATTGGTTCTTTTGAAGTTCTAACATCCTGTCACCAGGTGGTTAGAGCTGTTACTAGTTACATGAGGCCAGGATTCCATTTACTTTTCTTGTATGGATTCAGCTCAGTTGTCTAGGTAGTCAGTCACCAAGTGTGTGGTGCAGGCTCTAACCTATAGTCCTAGATGGGCAGGGGTTATTGGTGTAGGCGCAGGTGTCTGGCTGCAGTAGGGGGTCATGCACTGAGAAAGGCAGGTAGCTGACTGCTGCCCCTGAGTGTCTGGAAAGAAAGTGTGTCCCTATTCCCTAGAACATGTAGGTGGGTGGGTTTTGCAGCCAGAGTATGGGCATCCAATGCTGTAGGCTATAAGGACTTGGAGGCACTGCTTATTCTTGGACCGCTTTCTTGAGTGGCTAGGTGGAGTGGGTGGAGCCACCAGTCCTCAGGCTCCCTATGTGGGTAGGTGAAAAAAAAGTGGGTGGAGCCACCAGTCCTCAGGCTCCCTATGTGGGTAGGTGAGGACTCTGCTTAATAGGCAGAGTGGTATCAAATGTCACAAACTTGCCACAGCTGTTGAAATGGGCCCACACAGGTCTTTACAGGGGTGAAAGGCATTCAAAGTCCATGGACCTCTTATGCCTGTGGCTAAGCAAAGATTCTGTGATTGCCCAGAGTTCCTGGTTTAGGGAAGCTGGCAGATTATTTTTTCCCTGTTTGCTAATTTTTTCCCTCTCCAAGGCCAGGAGAATAGCTCAGGGCACGTGATGGGTCCTACTTTGAACCCAGAGCATGTGGCAATCTCTGAAGCTGGTTCAGACCCAGTGCAGAGTGGGAAGGGGGCAGGTAAGTAGGAGAGAGCTTTTTCCCAAAGGGGTGTTTTTTGATCCATGTGGTAGGCCAGATACGCGTACTTATCTTTTGCTGATTGAACGCCACATTTCACTGTTTCTGGAGGCATGAAGGGATTCTCCACTTCCTGGTTTCTCCTAATGTGGAAAACATGTCCCAAACACCACTGCTTGCCTCACCGTGTTTGCTCAAGTGGATCTGGCCTTCAGGGTGCCAGTTCCCACTGGGACAGGTCTGGAAACTCCTTGCTACACCTGAACCATCTCTCCCTCCCCCTGCCACTAAGCCTGAGTTCTCAATTTTGCCTTTGATGTTTAGGGCTCCTAGATTGTCATATATAATGGATTCACTTGTTTTTTCAGGTCTTTGCTATAAGAGGGACCACAGGAAACATTTGACTACTCCACTATCTTGGCCCTGCCTAATGAATAATATTTTAAAGATAAAAAATGTCTCATATCAACAGTGGCACCACTAGGGTTGGTGTCACTCAGTGTGGTAACTTATGGTGTTACCATCCCTCATGCTAATTACCATGATATTGTAGCTAAAACATCAGAAAATTTGACAAAATCAGTGACTATAAAAACAGTGGCAGCAACAAAAATAACAGCACATGCTTATAGTTAATGCAGACCAAACCACGTGATTGGAAGCATCACTGTAATTGGGTAATAATGACAGCCCTGACTGGAGTGCATTAGAAGGTTCAAAAAGTAAATTAGCATAGAGTTTTAGCCTTGTAGGTATATTGATACAGACAAGTTAGAATTTGCAAAAATATATATATATATATATTATAACTAACTACAGGGATATATTTATTTAAAAAAATAATAAATTTCTACTGAAATACTGCACCAAAATTTTATAAGCAGTCATTTTGGTGTCATCCCTCTGATAGGCCACCCAGTGTGGTCTGCACGCTCTCACCCCCTAGTGATGCTACTGCACACAAATAGAAAATAAGGACATCAAATATTTTATTTAACTCATTAATTAATATATGAACCAGTAAGTTGTTACAAAAGATTAAAAGGAGAATCCAAAGAGCAGACACATATGTAACCAAACCCACTGCTCTCTAGTCGATTCCAACTCATGATGACCTCACAGGACAGAGTAGAACTGCCCCAAAGGGTTTCCAACAAATCTTTATGGAAGTAGACTGGGACCTCTTTCTCCCATGGAGTGGCTGGTGAACTGAATCACCAACCTTTGGGTCTCAACCACTGACCTCATGGTTACTAGCCAAGAGCTTCAACCATTGTACCACGTGGGCTCTGGACACATATATAGGCAGCCAATCTGAAATTAATTTGTCTAATAGATGCAAAACAGGCCAATAGCAACAGATTAATAACTAACTCTATCTCTATGGAAATTTGCCTTTCTATGTACTTACTGGAAACCCTGGTGGTGTAGTGGTTAAGTGCTACAGCTGCTAACCTAAAGGTCAACAGTTCAAGTCTGCCAGGTGCTCCTTGGAAAGTCTATGGGGCAGTTCTGTTCTGTCCTATAGGGTTGCTATGAGTCAAAATCAACTCGACGGCAATGAGTTTGGTTTTGGTTTTGGATGCACTTACTGATGAAGATCAAAGACTATGGCCTTCAGTATGGATTGCACCTCAACATAAAGAAAACAAAAATCCTCACAACTGGACCAATAAGCAACATTATGATAAATGGAGAAAAGGTTGAAGTTGTCAAGGATTTTATTTTACACAGATTCAAAATCAACACCCATGGAAGCAGCAGTCAAGAAATCAAATGATGTATTGTACTGCATTGGATAAATCTGCTGCAAAAGATCTCTTTAAAGTGTTAAAAAGCAAAGATGTCACCTTGAAGACTAAGATGCATTTGACCCAAGCCATGCTATTTTCAATCATCTGTTATGCATGTGAAAGATGAACAATGAATAAGGAAGACCGAAGAAGAATTAATCCACTTGAATCACGGTGTTGGAGAAGAATATTGTATATACAACAGGCTGCAAGAAGAACAAACAAGTCTTTCTTGGAAGGAGTACAGCCAGAACGTTCCTTAGAAGCAAAGAAGTATATAAGGCTTCATCTCATACATTTTGCACATGTTATCAGGAGAGACCAGTCCCTGAAGAAGAACATCATGCTTAGTAAAACAGAGGATCAACGAAAAAGAAGTAGACCCTCAATGAGATGTAATGACACAGTGGCTGCTACAATGGCCTCAAACATAGCAACGATTATGAGGATGATGCAGGACTGGGCAGTGTTTTGTTCTGTTGTACATATGGTTGCTATAAGTAGGAACCGACTCAATGGAACCTAACACCAACAACGATATGGACAAGATTCATTTGTACTAGAAATGCAGATTCATTTTACATATTTTAGATACCAAAATAGTTCTAATACAATGGAAGATGCCACGGAATCACGTAACTCAGACAGTGCCTAGTTTTCTTGTGAAGACACCCCGTATCTTTTTGGTACTTTTCAAAGACTTTCACAATTTTTCCCTAAATTGTTTAATATCACCCTCATCATATACTGAAATACAAATTTAAAAAGAAGGGGAGGTTAACTGACCTGATGAAGGTCACACAGTTACCATTCTGTTAAACACGGTGGAATCATTATATACATCTTACTCCTGTCCTTTCTAAAATCTCCCTTAAATTACATAAACAAAAAGGTGTAATCGCTCGAGAATAAAGAGAGTACCAACGCAAAAAAGCTGGAAAGCCAGAAACCTTCTGCCATCCTACAAATACCAGTGTGTAAGCCCAGTGTGCCTTGCCTCCAACAAGAGCTCAGATGTTTAATTTTTGTAGAAATTTAACCACAGAGACTCTGGGCTAAGCAATATTAGGGGCAGTTGACAGTGTATGTTTAGCACAAGGATGAAAACAGCATGGTTAAATGATCTACCCCATAGTAAGCCATGAGCTGTCTTATGCCTTCTCCTTCCTAGCAGGCATAGGCCTCCAAGACTTAAGGTTTCAGGATTCTTCTTTTGAGAAACTGAAAGTTTCCTCCCCAAAAGCTCTTCATGTGCCAATATTGCAGACCCACCAACTTATTACCTAATAACCATGAGACCCACCAGTTAGGATGCCTGCCTCCATTACTGCCCATAGAGCAATTCAAATAAGCCATTTCTCACAATAGCGAACAAAACAAAACACTTCTTACAAAGTATATAGGAATTAATAATAATATGAACAACCTCTGTGGAGAAAATAAAAATTAAAACTTTTCTGTTCTCTCTAGACAATTTCACAAACCAAAAAATTTAATGCATGAGATTTTAAAATGACAGAAATCATTGAATTACATGATAAACAGAAAAACAAGGCATAAGGTCTATTTGAAATATTTCTTTTGGATACATTGAATAGATTTCTTTTTTGGTTGAGTAAGATGTAAAGAGGATAAAATTGCCCAAGCAGGAAAATGCCTTTGGCTACAAACTGAGGAAAGGATAAGTTAAGAAAAGACATTAAGGAATTGAATGTGTTAAGATGTTATATTTGTTATGATTTCATAGTTCTTTGATCTTGGAATATCAAAGAACTGTTTAAGTGATTAAATCATGAATCATCTGTCAGTTAGAGGCAGCAAGATAGAGATACGGAATATTAGAAATGGAAATAATTTAAGCATCACTTAGTCCAACTGCCTCATTTCACAGGAAAGCAAAACAAAGTCAGTGAAGCTTCTAAAGTCTTATGAGGGTTAAAAGTATGCTCAAATGTCCCCAAGTAATTCGTATCAAAGAGAGGCTCTAGTCACCTGGTTTCTTGGCTAGACTGCATTTAGGAAGTAGAAAAATACGATCTATCCTATTAGCTAAAGATTAGGAAACTGAGGCTCAGAGATATTGAAAGACTTATTTTAGAAACTTATACAATTTTAATATCTTGATTTCCAGCCTGGGACACTTCCCATTATACAATGCTGACATATCCTAATTGATTAAAAATAATATTTAAAACTTTTTTTTGGTAGCATAGATAAGTCAGTGAAATAGTGGTGGTAAAATTCTCTAGAAAATGTGGTCACAACAAGAGAACTGGAAAGTCTAAACTGTCGAAAACATTAGACAGATTTTTCTTATAGTTTATTTTAGGCATCATAGGATATAACTGGTTTTTAATTTCCTCAAATTGCTATATAATATATATTATAACCAAAAACCAAACCCAGTGCCGTCGAGTCAATTCTGACTCATAGTGACCCTATAGGACAGAGTAGAACTGGCCCATAGAGTTTCCAAGAAGCGCATGGCAGATTCGAACTGCCAACCTTTTGGTTAGCAGCTGTAGCACTTAACCACTACGCCACCAGGGTTTCCAACGTATATTATAAGAAATTTAAAAAATGCTTTTTCTGGAGCAGCATATATACAAGATTTTCTTTCTTTACCAAGATCAGTGCAATCCAAGTTACTTCAATACATATCCAATTCTTTGCATTTTAATTATAACTAAAATTCCCTTTCAATTTTATGACTAAAACAATTGTTTTTTTCATTTTACTTATCCAACATCAAAGTCACTGAAAGTCTTTATTTCTAGTTGTTTTTAGATTTTCTTATATCTTATACATGAAATTGATTTTTTTATCCTAATGTTTATATCTCTATATTTATTCAAATACTTTTGTATACTCCAACGTAACTTATCTCCTGCCAGCACAGTCAATTTTATAGGTTTTTGCTGTAATATATTATGATATAATTGAGCCAATCAACTATAGCTGTCTCTTTTGTTTTGGTAGTCAGTCTCCTATACTCTAATCTATATGTTTTGTCAAATTAATAATTCTCTAAAAACATTATGTTAATTTTGATTGAGGCTTGATAAAGAAAGAAATTTAAGAAGAATTGATACATTTGAAATATCTCAAGTAAAACTTTATATTTCTCCATGTAATTGCTTGAGTCTCCAGGTGTCATAAATCGTTGTGTTCCACTACTAACCTAAAGGTTGGCAATTTCAACCCACCCAGAGGTCTTGGAAAACAGTCATGGCGATCTCTTTCCAAAAGATCACAGCCTCTAAAACCCTGAACGCTTTTCCATCCAATCAATTCTGACCCATAGCAACCCTAGAGGACAGAATAGTACTGCCCCTTAAGGTTTCCAAAGAGCGGCTGATGGATTTGAACTGCTGACCTTTTGATTAGCAGCCAGTATCCCTTAACCACTGTGCCACCAGGGTTCCTGAAAATCCTATGGCATATAGTTTTGCTCTGTAGACATGGAATCACCATAAGTTGAAATCAACTTAACAGCACCTGACAATAACATAAAATTGTTTGCTTCAATATTTTCAATAAATTTTAATTTCATACATTTGTATGTGTCTCTGAGCAAAGTTAATTACTAATTAGTTGATATTTTATTGTGAAGAAGAAATCATTTTTTGACTGTAATTTAAGAGTGATTATCAGAAGAGTATGGTAATCTCACGGTATAAAATTATCCAATTATCAATTTTTTTTTCTTTTTTTGGGGGGAGAAGGTAGAGTGATTAATATCATAAGCTTTGGAGGCAAAACAAAATGAAAATCACAAATGGATTTGGCTTCCACATTTTTATTATTGAATATTGATCCCCAACATACAACACAATGAACAATATTAGAAAATAGAAATATTGGATGCGTGTCAAGTTTCTTCATCTCGGTATCTTCAGTACAGGATTGCATTACACAATATGTAGTCTTGAAAGACTGGACTTCTCTCATTTGCCTTTATGTATGGGAGATTTATTGATGTTGTATGTAGGCATTGTATTCATTTCTACCTAGGTGTAGTATTTCATTTTAAAAATATACTACAATTTATTTACCTGTTGTCATGTTAACGGACAATTTGGTTATTTCCAGTTTGTATCTATTTTGATTATGTTGCTGTGACCATGTATATATATGTGTATTGTATAAGTATATATACATTTCTTTTGGGTTTTACTCAGGAGTAGTCATGTGAGGTCACTATGAGTCAGAATCAACTCAACAGCAATGGGTTTGTTTTTTTTTTTGAGGGGGTAGGGTGGCTGAATCATAGGCTAGGCATATGTTCAGCTTTACTAAATAGATGCTGTTTTTCTAAAGCAATTGTGACAGCCTTATTCCCCAAATAGTGTTATTTCACATTCTCACCAACACTACAACCAATCTAAAATTGATTTTGTGTGTGGTGTAATAAAGGGTCAAGGTTAATTGTTTGTTTATTTCACTTGAATATTAAATTGACACTCCACCATTTTGTAAGAACAGTTGTTTCTTTTTTTTTTTCTTTATATTTCTAGAGTGCAGCTTTGGGATAAACCAAATATCTAACTATGTGTGGAAGTGTCATTGAACCCTCTATTACATTCTTTTGGCCTATTCTCCTATCCAAACTGTATTAGTTGCTATTTGTTAGCGTAAGTTTTCCAACTTTGTTCTTCATGATTATGTTGACTTTTCTTATGTATTTATATTTGCAAATAAATTTTCTGGTGATTGTTTTATTTTCCATTCTCTGGTGTGATTTTGTGATTGAACTACATCTATAGATAAATGTGAAAGAACTGATCAATTTGTAATAGAGCTTCTTTTTACCAATGAACATAATCTATTCCTCTGATTATTTAAGTTTTCTAAATTTCTCAAAATAATATCTATAGTTTTATACATATATATATATATTATACTCAGGCCTGTGGTAGGCTGAATTCAATGTCTCCCTCCTTTGTATAATCTCTTCCCCTTGAATGTGGGTAGACTTTGCCTATGTGATGTGTTATCACTTTCATGATGTTATTACTTTATGAGGCAAAGGAATTTGCAGGTGCAGTTAAGGTCGGGGCGGCATAGGACTTGCACCTGGGGACAAGTGCCCCAACCCTTGTTTTGCCTCTGGTTAAGGTTCCAAATCAATTGACCTTGAAGTGGAGAGATTATCCAGGTGAGGCTAATTACACAAGCCCTTTCAATCTGGGTCAGAATTCAGAGAAGGGGAAAGTTGAAGATTCAAATTATGAGAAGGATTCGGTAAGCCATTGTTGTCATCACATTTGAGTGACCATAAGGCAAAATATGCATGTGGTCTCTGGGAGCAAAAAGTGGCCCCTGACTGACAGCCAGCCAGGAAATGGAGAATCTCAGTTCTACAGCCACAGTAAACTGAATTCCACCAATAGGAATGAGCTTGGAAGTGGCTTTTTCCCCACAGCTTCCAGGCAAG
The DNA here is from genome assembly GCF_024166365.1 of Elephas maximus indicus. NCBI lineage: Eukaryota > Metazoa > Chordata > Mammalia > Proboscidea > Elephantidae > Elephas > Elephas maximus. Next base: position 24,977,197 of record NC_064842.1, on the reverse strand, counting down.
AATTCAGATAGGATGACACCTTGACTGAGACAGACCTTGTTGAAACCGTGACAGAGAAACCAGCCACAGCATGCACAGCTTTCTACAAAACTGTAAGCTAACTAATTCGTGTTATTTTAAATTGATAAGTTTGTAGCAATTTTCTTCGTAGCAATAAAAAACTAACACAGGCTTTGGTACATCTTTTGGTATATTTATTCCTAGATATTTTGTTTTTGGTGGTATTGTAAATGGCATCATGTTTTTAAAACTTTTTTTCTGTTTATTCCGGAAATCTAGGTATATATATTAATTTTTATATAATGACCTTGTATCCAATGACCATGTCAAATTCATTAACATCTCCTTATAGGTAATCTGTTGATTCTTTTGGATTTTCTGTACATGCAAGTGTGTCATCCATGAATAATAGCATAATTATTCAAACATGTATATCTCTTTTCTTACCTTATTGGCCTGGATATGAATTAAAGAAGTAGCAATAGCGGGTTCTTGTCTCATTAAGTATCGTAAGGAGGTAAGTTTTAATATTTATAATACTGTTTCCTTTAAACGCTGTCTTGACTCAGTTTTGAGGCCCTGGGTAGAGGCTGTTCTGTTCCCCTTCTTGAGCAACTAAGTCCACTTTCCAACCACTCCCCTTATCTGGTTCTCCCACCCCTGTGACACTATGCACCCATCCTATTCACCCCTGAGCCAGGTATCCAACAAGAGACAGCTGCAATGTACCATATTCATAACTTCTTAGTGAAGACTGAGGTAGAACACAGACAAGGCAGTATTACAATGGCGTGGTCAGTAGGCGTTTATTACTCACAGAATAAATAGGATAGGGATGAGTAAAATGGCAAACATCATCAACAGCCAAGGTTCACCCAAATTAGGCTCCTGCTCCAGGGTGTAAAGGTACGTTACATTAACGCATGCTTCAGTTTGCACCATGGAAGAACACGGAAGCTCCTCCCTCCTGAGGTTAGTACACTAGCAAGCAGCAGTATCTATGTGCCAAACAGCATGTACAGAGAGCAAGGAGGAGAAATGGGTACCAAAAAGAAAAGGGAGTAATAAAAGTGGAAGGCCCCCTGCAGGCAGTGGACTTTACTCATTTCCCCTGTTCAGGGTGGTGACCATCTCCTGATGGTTATTCTAGATTTAATGGTGTCAGGCACATTCCCTCCCCCTTTATCCCACCGAGATAGTTTAGCAGAGTTCTAGGTTTCTTCAAATGGCAATCACCTTCCCCTAAAGCGCGTACTTTACTTCGAGTTCATTAAAAAAAAAAAAAAAAAATTGCCATGGAGTCTATTCTAACTCATAGCGACCACACAGGACAGAGTAGAACTGCCCCTAGAGCGCCAGTGGAGGATTTGAACTGCCGACCTTTTGGTTAGCAGCTGTAGCTCTTAACCACCACACCACCAGGATTTCCTCAAGTCCATTAGCAGCAATTATGTCAACTAGTAGCTATGGAGAAGGTAAGAGAGATTATAGCACACCTGTGCACCCAGCAACAGCCCCTAGTCCCCGTGCCTGCAAAATTATTCAGAATGCTCAATCCCCAGAAAATCTACAAAACCAGGTTAACCCCATCCTGCTTGCTATGCATGATCCCATTCCTACATTTCCAACTTGTTATCTTGTTCCCAGGTGCAATCCCCTGTGTAGACCTACATCAAGGTGTGCTGTACCTCCCTGTCTCTGGGACCTCTGAGTAATAAATTCTATATGTTTTCTGGCCCTCCTGCCTAAGTCTCACTTCCTTGTGCCAAACCTGACAGGCCCAGACCCCTTTGGGTCAAATTAAACACAATTTCAATATTAAGTAGGTTTATTATAACTTTACGTTGATATCCTCTATCAGATTAAAGAAGTTCCCTCTTAGTCTTATTTTGCTAAAAGGATTTTTTGTTTTTGTTTTTCCTCCCTAATCGTGAGCAGATGTTTGGTGCAGTGCTTAAGAGCTTTGCTCTAACCAAAAGGTCAGCAGTTCAAATCCCCCAGGCCCTCGTTGGAAACCCTAAGGGGCAGTTCTACTCTGTCGTATAGGGTCACTGTGAGTTGGAATGGACTTGATGGCAATGAGTTTGGGTTTTTATTGTTTTTATGTTGATATTCTCTATCAAATTAAACAAGTTCCCTTCTAGTCCTATTTTGCTAAGAGTTTTTTTTTTTCTCCCCCCAATCATGAGCAGGGAAATTTTCAAAAATTCTTCTGCATCTACCCTAATGGCCTTTTTTTTTTTTTTTTTTCCTTTTAACATGGTGCATCACACTGGCTGACTTTAAAATGTTAAGAAGCTTTTCATTTCTGGGAAAATCCAACTTCTCTTCGATGTTGTGTTGGGGGTTCCTAAGACCACCCCTAGGTTCAGTGATTTTCTAGGAGGATGCACAGGACTCGGCATACATAGTCATGGCTAGGACTTATATCAGTGAAAGGATACAAAGCAAACCCTGCAAAGGGAAAAGCACAGGGTACAATGTCTGGAGGAAACCGGATGCTAGTTTCTAAGAAGGCTCTTCTAGTGAAGTGACAGAGAATGTGCTTAAATCCTCTAGAAATGAGTTCTGGCCACACAGTGAGTTCTTTACCTGGGAAGCTCATTAGAAACTCAGTGTTCAGGGTTTTTATTGGGAGCTGGTCCCATAGATATTCTTTGCTTGGCATATCCCAAAATTCCAAACTCCTGGAAGAAAAGCAGGTGTTCAGCATAAACCATATTGTTTGCACAAACAATTTAGGCAAAATGAACTATGTTTATCAGCAAACGATGGAAATTAGGTGAAAGGTTCATGGTTTGAACCCACCCAGAGGTGCGTCAGAAGACAGGCCTGGCAATTGGCTTCCAAAATGTCACACAGCCTTGAAAACCCTATGGAGCAGTTCTGTTCTACACACAAGGGTTTGCCATGACACAACAGCAACTACAACAAAGTTTTTTTTGATTTTTGTACTTCAGTCTGGATATTTTCTACGACCTACCTCCTAGTTTTTTAATCATCTTTTTTCACTATATCTAATCTTCTAATTAATCTATCTATTGAGATGCTAATTTTAGTTCAGATTTCTGAGTTCTAGATTTTCTATTTGATTATTTTCAAAGACTCTGTTCTCAACTGAAATTCTTGATGTTGTTGTCTATTTTCTTGAAGAGATAATTGCAGTTAATATAACCTCTATTTCCAAGGTTTCCAGTGCCTGAATCTTGTGATCTTTTTTTTTCTTTGTTTTTGGTCATTAGGATTTTGTCTCCTCATGTGACAAATAATTTGTGGTTGGAATGCTAACATTTTGCATGAAATATTGTAGCGATAATTTGAAGCTCTGAATGAGTTTGTGAGAACCGATTTATCTAAAGCTTTGCATTTATTCTTAGGGTGAAACCCTCACAGGGTCCTGGGTGATTACCAACAGATGGCCTTTATCCCCATTTTTTGCCTCATTTTTTACTTGGTAATTTATAAATCTCTTGTTTTTTAGCCTTTTAGCTACCACTTTTTTTTGGTTTCTTGGACCCTTGGTAGCCACTTACAAACTGAAAAATGTCTCAATGGGAAAAGCAATATCAGGAATATGTCTTTGCCTTTTCTCTTTCTCTTAGGTCTTCAAAACCAAGACCAAAATCCATTGCCATCGAATCCAACTCATGACAACCCTCTGTGACAGAGTAGGACTGCTCCACAGGGTTTCCTAGGAGCAGCTGGTAGATCTCAACTGCCAACCAACTTCTGGTTAGCAGCCATAGCTCTTAACCAATGTACTACCAGGGCTCTCTCTTAGGTCTGAGACCCTGAAATCTTTACATCTTGGTTAGATCACTGACGCCTCCTGACTTTTTAATTTTTTTTTTTAATTCTTTCCAGGTTTTATAGGTGTTCTCTCTTTGATGGTTTATTTAATGCAAGCTAAATTCCAGAGTCAGAAATGGAAATCTCCATTCCAAACCTCAGCTGAAGCCATTTCTTTCCAGGACTTCTTCCTGACCTTGAGAATTCGGTATTCACTGTGATTGCCTACCTGGACCTTCTTGTCTAAATCTATAGAATTTTCCTGGGAGATTACATCTCTCTCTGGGACTCCAGTCATTGAATTCTATCTATCACATGTCTTTGCAAAAAAACTATAAAATATTATTTTGAGAAATTAAGAACAAATGTTGTAACTCTTATAAAAAAGAAAAAACGTAATACTTGGATTATAGGCAGAAAGTCCAGAGGTTAATAAAAATACAATTATCTTAAAATTATATCTAATAAAATACACATAAATTGAGCTTTTTAAAACTGTAGCGTTCACAGAGTAATAAAGGAAAGGTGAACAAAAGTGCATATTAATGCCAACAGACTTTGTAAACAGTAATAAAAATAAAATAAGTATTCTTACAATTAGAATTACTTCTTTCCCCTAAAATAAAAATTGCCCGTTGTATAACACACTTAGATGTATTAGAGATACGATTTTTTTGGTCGTTGGTATACTTTTGAAAATGTATGAAATCACCTTGTATATAAATGTATTACTTTTAGTACAACTTGAACATCTTAATAGATCATTTATTTGCCCAGTTGCCCTACACAGAGACCAAAGAATTATTAGCCATGAGATTACTTTTTTTTATTGTAGCAAATAGTACAGTGCTTGGTATAAAAAAATCTTGAATGAATAAATGAAGGAGTGAATTTTGATCTGTTTTGTTTTAAACTTTTTCTGGCTGAGGATATAGATTTTGGAGATTGCCAGCCTTCTACAATTTTTTTTTTTTTAATTTCTATCTTAATGCATATGAGAACTTTAAATTACAAGGTCCACATCTCCTCGTTAGTGGACTTGAAGCTGCCCTTTCATTCTTTCATTTTTCCGACATGGTTCATTACTTCCTCATAGTGTTAACAACGGGCTTTCTCTCCCTTGCATTCAGCTGCTTTAAGGAAACACTCCAGCTTCATTCCAGAAATGTTTTACTCCACATCAGCAGCTCACCTATTCAGAACCTACATTTTGAAACACATCTACACACATGACTTTTGGCTCTTTGGTTTCCCAATGCTGTCAGGGAATTTTGGGAACTTTTTTCCCCCTGAGGACTCTACCCTTTTAAGATTTGTGTTCATTCATCCAGCCAATATAATTTGAAAGCTTGCTATTGCTTTCTTATGGCTACAGGTTGGAGGCAAATTAGGGGGAAATATCAACATATTCTTTAACCTCATGGAGCAATGAGTCTCCCATCCTTGCCTGGAAGGGGAGGATAGATGCATTAATTTAGTTATTCAAATACTTACTCACAAACACTTGGTGAATGACTGACCAAATACTGTACTTGTGGCAGAGGTTATAAACATTCTCTGTCCTGAGAATACCCACAGTCCAGTTAGGCATTCAGGTATCAAGAAGGAACATTTTAGCCTAGTTTAGTAGAAATAATAGTAGAGATGCATTGGGTGATATGGGATGGAAAAGGAAGGCATCCAAATAGAAATGATGGGTAGAATCAATAAGGAACTGGATAAATAAATGATGATATGTTTACAAATGGACCATTAAGCAGAACTGTAAATAAAATAAATGTGTATGTCTGATATCTAACATAAATTTTAAAAGCAGTAAAATTCTATATATTTGTTTTGGATATGTACATATTTAGTAAAGATATAACAAAAATGGAAAAGATAAATACAGCTTAATGATTATATCTTGAGGAAGGAAAAAGTTGAATGAAATTGGGGAGTGCCTTCAACTTCACCTGTGGATTCTACCTCGTTCTAATAACTCTTTTTTAAAAAAGAAAGCATTTCTAAGACATATTTAGCAAAATATCCACAAGCTAAACACCTCAATGAGGGGCACACGAATGTATGTTATTATATTATATTCCATTCTTTTTTGTTTGTTTCCTTGTTTGTGTCAGTTAATAATACATCTTTATATATTAAAGAGTCATGAAAGGCCTCATTCTTTAACACAGGTCTTTGCTTTTAAACCAAATAACAGTACGTCTTTTTACAAGGTGCTTCTCAAATCAGAGAGAGTCTCCAGTCAGAAACCAGTTGAATAAACTCTGGTATTGGCCATTTTGAATGGGACAATCATATAGTCCACTATGCCAGGAATGGCAACTTGAAGAAGAATGGTGTTGCATTCATCATCAAAAAGAACAATTCAAGATCTATCCTGAAGTATAACACTGTCAGTGATAGGATAATATCCATACACCTACAAGGAAGATCACTTAATACAACTGTTACTAAAGCTTATGCACCAACCACTAAGGCCAAAGGTGAAGAAATTGAACACTTTTATCAGCTGCTGCAGTCTGAAATTGATCGAACATGCAATCAGGATGCATTGATAATTACTGGTAATTGGAATGTGAAAGTTGGAAACAAAGAAGAAGGATCCATAGTTGGAAAATACAGCCTTGGTGATAGAAACGATGCCAGCGATTGAACGATAGAATTTTGTAAGACCAGCTTCTTTTTCATTGCAAATACTTTTTTAATGAACATAAGCTGTGACTATACACATGGACTGCACCAGATGGAACACACAGGAATCAAATTGACTACATCTGTGTAAAGAGACGATGGAAAAGCTCAATATCATCAGTCACAGCAAGGGCAGGGGACAACTGGAACAGAACATCAATTGCTCACATGCAAGTTCAAGCTGAAACTGAAGAAAATCAGAGTAACTCCAAGACAGCCAAAGTACAAACTTGAGTATGTACCACCTGAATTTAGAGACCACCTCAAGGATAGATTTGACTTGATGCATTGAACACTAATGACTGAAGGCCAGATGAGTTGTGGAATGATATCAACGACATCATACATGAAGCAAGAGGCCATTGAAAAGACAAGAAAGAAGGAAAAGACCAAGATGGATGTCAGAGGAGACTCTGAAACTTGCTCTCGAACTTCGAGCAGCTAAAGCAAAAGGAGGAAATGATGAAGTAAAAGAACTAAACAGAAGATTTCAAAGAGTGGCTCAACAAGACAAAGTAAAGTATTATAATCACATCTGCGTAGACCTGGAGATAGAAAACCAAAAGAGAAGAATACGCTCGGCGTTTCTAAAGCTGAAAGAACTGAAGAAAAAATACAAGCCGTGAGTTGCAATAGAGAAGGATTCTATGATGAAAATATTAAATGAAGCAAGAAATATCAAAAGAAGATGGAAGGAATACACAGCGTCATTACACCAAAAAGAATTAGTTGACGTTCAATTATTTCAAGAGGTGGCATAAGATCAAAAACCAATGGTAGTGAAGGAAGAAATCCAAGCTGCACTGAAGGCATCCATGAAAAACAAGGCTCCAGGAATTGAAAATGGAATATCAATTGAGAAGTTTCAACAAAGGGGTGCGGCCCTGGAAGTGCTCACTCATCTATGCCAAGAAATATGGAAGACAGCTTCCTGGCCAACTGACTGGAAGAAACCCATATTATGCCTATTCCCAAGAAAGGTGATCCAACCGAGTGCAGAAATTATCAAACAATATCATTAATATCACATGCAAGCAAAATTTTGCTGAAGATCATTCAAAAGTGGTTGCAGCAGTATATCGACAGGGAACTGCCAAAAATTCAGGCTAAATTCAGAAGAGGATGTGGAACCAGGAATATCATTGCTGATGTCAGAAGGATCCTGGCTGAAAGCAGAGAATACCAGAAGGATGTTTACCTGTATTTTATTGACTATACAAAGGCATTCAACTGTGTGGATCATAATAAATTATGGATAACATTGCAAAGAATGGGAATTCCTGAACACTTAATTGTGCTCATGAGGAACCTGTACATAAATCAAAACGTAGTTGTTCGAGCAGAACATGGGGGTACTGAGTGGTTTAAAGTGAGGAAAGGCGTGCGTCAGGGTTACATCCTTTCACCATTCCAACTCAATCTGTATGCTGACCAAATAATCCAAGAAGCTGGACTATATGAAGAAGAGGGCATCAGGATTGGAACAAGACTTATTAACAATCTGCATTATGCAGATGACACAACCTTGCTTGCTGAAACTCAAGAGGACTTGAAGTACTTCCTGGTGAAGATCAAAGACCATAGCCTTCAGTATGGTTTACACTTCAACATAAAGAAAACAAGAATCCTCACAACTAGGCCAATAAGCAGAAAACAGAGAAAAGATTGTTGACAAGGATTTCATTTTACTTGGATCCACAATCAACAGCCATGGAAGCAGCAGTCAAGAAATCAAAAGACGCATTGCACTGGGCAAATCTGCTGCAAAGGACCTCTTTAAAGTGTTGAAAAGCAAAGATGTCACCTTGAAGAATAAGGTGCGCCTGACCCAATCCATGATATTTTCAATCACATCATTTGCATGTGAAAGCTGGACAATGAATAAGGAAGGCCGAAGAAGAATTGATGCCTTTGAATTGTGGTGTTGGTGATGAATATTGAATATACCAGGGACTGCCCCCCCAAAAAAGCCCAATGCTGTCGAGCCTGGTGGATTTGAACTGCCGACCCTTTGGTTAGCAGCTGTAGCACTTAACCACTACTCCACCAGGGTTTCCTATGGACTGCCAAAAGAACAAACAAATCTGTCTTGGAAGAAGTATAAACAGAATGATCCTCAGAAGCAAGGATGGCGAGACTGCATCTTACATACCTTGGACATATTGTGAGGAGGAATCAGTCCCTGGAGAAGGACATCATGCTTGGCAAAGGACAGGGTCAACGGAAAAGAGGAAGACCCTCAACGAGGTGGATTGACACAGTGGCTGCAACAATGAGCTCAAGCATAACGATCGTAAGGATGGAGCAGGACCGGGAGGTGTTTCCTTCTGTTGTGCATAGGGTTGCTATGAGTCAGAACTGACTCTAGGGCACCTAAGAACAACAGCTACAACAACATAAGTAAGGACATTGAAGTGACTATTCCAATGTGCTAGAGCAAGTCCTTGAAAGAACCAGGCTTGTGTTTCTTGTCATTTTACCTCCTAATGTCCCTCACAGCTTCTAAAAAATCAGAAAGCTGGCACATGATCAGAAAAATAGGAAAGATCATACTGAACACACAAACCGTGTAAAGCTGTGATTCCAAGAGGTATATCCCAGCCTTCCTCATTTTTGGCAGATTTACAACCAGATGCTCCTGGCAGATTGGCTTGTGAAGTTGATGAGACCGAGCAGCTTCCCAATGTCATCTTGCTGTCGTGCCACTGAAAGTTGCTCCTTTCCCCAGTTTGAGGTTATGTGGATTAAACTCAATCTCTTTGCCTCATTTTTTTTTTTTTTTTTTTTTTAGTTTTGGCTAATAAGGAAGTAAAAGCAGTGTCTCCCTAAGGGATAAAGGAATGGCTGGTTCAGTATTTTTTTCTTTCTCTTTGTAAGATTGTCCATAGATCAGTCCAGGCCTGCCTGGAGGAAAGACGTTTTGGGTAAACAAACACCAACAAATATTCAAAATTGGAGTAGATACAATTTATTACTCAATAAGCATAATTAAATAATCAAAAACTGTTAAGTAAAAATGAAATCCTCTATAGCACTGTTTGAATTTAATTACTTTGCAGCTCTGAAAAAACTTTCAAGGCATGATCAAAATGTTGCGGTTGAAATAAATAAATTGGCTCTCATAAAAATCTCTTTTGGTTGTATTAATATTATGTATGGGTCCAGGGTCTTTTCAGTTGCCTCATATACATGTAAAAGCTGGACAATAAAAAAAGAAACAGAAGAATTGATGCATTCAAATTGTGGTGTTGGTGAAGAATGTTGAATATAACATGGACTGCCAGAAGAAAAAACAAATCTGTCTTAGAAGAAATAACAACCAGAATGCTCCTTAGAAGTGAAGATGGCGAGACTTTGGCTTGCTTGTATTGGTCACATCATCAGGAAAGAGCAATCGCTAGAAAAAGACATCATGCTTGGTGAAGTAGCAGGTCAGTGAAAACAAGGGAAACCTTCAGTGAGATGGACTGACACAATACCCGCAAAGATGGACTCAAATATACCAATGATCATGAATGTGACACAGGACCAGACAACGTTTTGTTCTGTTATACATAAGGTTGCCGTGAATTGGAGCCCTCAACAACTAACAGATAAGAGATAACAACAACATAGATTTTGTGGGAAAAAAATTGACTGATTTCTCCAGAGCAGGGGTCTCCTGATAAATTGCGTATATTATTTGTGGCATTTAAAACAAATTAACTGATATTAAAATTTAAATATCAACCTGATGTTAACGTAAACTTAAGACACATTTATTCAACTGCCTATAAAACCATTCCACTTAATATTTCCAAAAGACAACTTTTGTAGCCCTGGATTTTTCCTTCTCATAGAATTCAATCTTTAGCCCTCTTTTTCCCTTAATTCTCATGTCCAAATCTGTCAACAAGCCCTATATGCTTTTCTTTTAAAATTTAGCCCTAATACAGTCACACATCTCTTCTGTTGGCACAGTATCCCAAGCCACTCTCCTCTCCGGCTAAGGTTGTGGCAACACAACTGACTAACCAGCTCTTCTGCCTTCATTTTTGACCTAATACACTCTATTACTGACAAGACAGTGAGTGATCAGTTTAAATCATTAATTCATTCATGTCACTCACATGCTCAAAACTCTCCAAAGGCTTCTCATCACATTTGGGAAAAAAAATAAAAACAAAACAAAACTTCCCAAGTTCTGAAAGGCCTATATGATTTGGACCCTGTCAAAATTCCAAGTACATTTTTCAACACTCTTCCTCTTGCCATATGTGTTCTAGATTTCTTGTTCTTTCCCACCATTTAGTTGTCTGCTCAAATCATATCTGCTTAGAGGGGCTTTCCTGATTTCACTATCTAGAATAGGCCTTCTTTTTGTCTATTGTTCTAAAGCTTCCTACAAGGTGGTGAGGTGTAGAATTTCTTTCTAATTTTTCTGCTTGTATGTTGTGCTTCCTGCATCTGTGAATTTGTTTCTTTTATTAAAGGATTTATGTCCTTCATTGGAAACCCTGGTAGCGTAGTTGTTAAGTGCTACAGCTGCTAACCAAAGGGTCAGCTGTTCTAATCTGCCAGGCACTCCTTGGAAACTCTATGGGGCAGTTCTACTCTGTTGTAGAGGGTCACTAGGAGTCAGAATTGACTCAAAGGCACTGGGTTTGGTTTTGTTTTCTTTTTTTGGTTTATGTCCTTCATTAGATTTGGGAATATTTGGGCATTATTTCTTGAAATAGTGTCCTTCCTATATTATCTCTATTTTCTTCTTCTGGGACTATGATAAATTGCCTCCTAGTCTCTCTTTTTTTCTATCAAATTAGTAATTAATAAGGACCCTGGATTGGAACACAAAATAATGTAACCAGTGCAATTTAACACCAGCAACGGAAAGTTTTAATGAATTTTTGTCCCACTGTTACTGAAAGTGAAATGTTCACATTGAACAAAGATGAGGTCCATGTGATAAATTAAATATGATAGAAGCCTATTTAGCAAATTAAAAATAGAATTTTCTGAAGTGTAAAACAAATACAAAAATTACACAAAAGAATAAAAAACTACTGTGCCCAATAAAATATCAGCGGTGTAACACTCAGGTCAAGAACTAGAACATTGCTGGTAATTCAGAAATTTCCAACAAATAACTGTAATAATTACACATTTTGATAAATGCTTTGAAGAAAGAAAATAAAGAATAGAGATTTGGAATAACATATGCATTCATTTTAGCTTGGAGATATAGGTATACACCTTTATGTTCAGAAGAATAATCCAGTAGGGTAAAAGGGATGGGTGAGAAGATAAGGAGTATATGACACAAAGTTCACGTCCTTGAGAAAAAGATGTCGGTAGGGTTTAGCATTCTTGGCACAGATGAGTGAGCACTTCCAGCTCTGCACCCATTTACTGAAACATCTCAATTGTTATACAGTCAATTTCTAAAGCTTAGTTTTTCACCGGTTCTTTCAGTGAAGCTTGGACCTCTTCCTTCAGCATCATGGGTTCCAGATCATATGCTACCTCCTGAAATGGTGGAATTTTGACATATTCTTTTTCGTATAGTCACTCTGTGTATTCCTTCCACCTTCTTTTGATGTTTCCTATGTCATTTAATATTTTCCGTATAGAATCCTTCAATATTGCCACTCGAGGCTTGAATTTTTTCTTCAGTTCTTTCAGCTTGAAAAATGCAGAGCGTGTTCTTCCCTTTTGGTTTTCTATCTCTAAGTCTTTGCACATGTCATCATAATACTTTATTTTTCTTGTCCAGCCGCCCTTTAAAATCTTCTATTCAGCACTTTTAATTCATCATTCCTTCCATTCGCTTTAGCTACTTGACATTCAAGAGCCAGATTCAGAGTCCCTTCTGATGTCCATTTTGATATTTCCTTTCTTTCCTGTCTTTATAATGAACCCTTACTTTCTTCATGTATGATGTCCTTGATGTCAATCCACAACTCCTCCTGTCTTCAGTGTTCAATGCATTAAATCTATCCTTGAGACGGAATCTAAATTCAGATGGGATATACTCAAGGTCATACTTCAGTTCTCATGGATTAGTTCTAATTTTCTTCAGCTTCGACTTGAACTTGCATATGAGCAATTGATGTTCTGTTCCACAGTCAGCCCCTGGGCTTGTTATGAATGTTGATGCTAAGCTCTACCATCATCTCTTTATCAACAGGAAGAGATCCATATATACACCTATTCCAAGGAAACATGATCCAACCGAATGTGGAAGTTATCGAACAGTATCATTAATACCACGTGCAAGTAAAATTTTTCTGAAGGACATTCAAAAGTGTCTGCCACAGCACATTGACAGGGAATTGCCAGAAATTCAACCTGGATTGAGAAGATGACGTGGAATAAGAGATGTCATTGCTGATGTCAGATGGATCCTGGCTGAAAGCAGAGAATAACTGAAAGATGTTTACCTGTATTTTATTGACTATGCAAAGGCATTGGATAGTGTGGATCACAAGAAATTATGGATAACATTGGGAATGGGAATTCCAGAAACACTTAATTGTGCTCATGAGGAACTGGACATAGATCAAGAGGCAGTCATTCAAACAGAACAGGGGGATACGTCGTGGCTTAAATTCAGGAAATGTGTGTGTAAGGGTTGTATCCTTTCACCATGTTTATTAAATCTGTATGCTGAGCAAACACTCTGAGAAGCTGGACTATATGAAGAAGAACAGGGCATCTGGATTGGAGGAAGACTCATTAACAACTTGCCCTCATGCAGGTGATACAACCTTGCTTGCTAAAAGTGAAGAGGATTTGAAGTACTTACTGATGAAGATCAAAGACCACACCCTTCAGTAGGGATTACACCTCAACATAAAGAAAACAAAAATCCTCACAACTGGACCAATAAGCAACATCACACAAATGGAGAAAAGATTGAAGTTGTCAAGGATTTCATTTTATTTGGATACACAACTAACAACCATGGAAGCAGTAGTCAAGAAATCAAACAATGTATTGTGTTGAGGAAATCTGCTACAAAAGACCTCTTTAAAGTGTTGAAACACAAAGATGTCACCTTGAAGACTATGGTGTGCCTGACTCAAGCCATGGTGTTTTCAATCCCGTCATATGCATGTGATATCTAGACAATGAATAAGGAAGACCGAAGATTTGATGCCTTTGAATTACGGTGTTGGTGAAGAATACTGAATATACCATGGACGCCAAAAGAATGAACAAATCTGTCTTGGAAGAAGTACAACCAGAATGTTCCTTAGAAGCAAGGATGGCAAGACTACATCTCATGTAGTTTGGACATGTTATCGGGTGGCATCAGCCCCTGGAGAAGGACATCGTGATTGGCAAAGTAGAGGGTCAACAAAAATGAGGACAACCCTAAATGAGATGGATTGACACAAAGGCTGCAACAATGGGTTCAAGCACAACAAAGATTGTGAGGATGTAGCAGGACCAGGCAGAGTTTTGTTCTGTTATACATAAGGTAGCTATGAGTCAGAATCAACTTGATAGCACCTAAAAACAACCACAAATCAGTTCAGAATAGAATTTCTAGGGTTGAACTTTGATAGAAGAATGAGTACCTTATCCAGTGAAATAGGAAACCAAACCTGTTGCTGTTGAGTCAATTCTGACTCATAGTGACCCTTTAGGACAGAGTAGAACTGCCCCATAAAGCTTCCAAGGAGCACCTGGTGGGTTCGAACTGCTGACCTTTTGGTTACCAGCTGTAACTCTTAACCACTACGCCACCAGGTTTTCCATGAAATAGGAAAGGAGGAGAAAATAAACACAAGAAAGAATAGGCTTTTAGGTTTATTGGTGAAAGTTCCTATCTGAATATTTCTAGGAGACAAATTTACAGCTGAATAAAGTACAATCAACTGATCCGGTTGAATATTTTTCTTCTCCAGAGTTGTGGATTTGCTACAGAGAAGGCAGGTGGTAGAATTAATTCAGTTTTGCCATTTTGGCTTTGATTGTAGTGGAAGGATAAAATGACAAGGAAATTAAGGATTTTGCAAAGGAGGAACTGATTTATTGAACTTAGACCTTTGGATGGATGTATTTGCTTTTGTCTCCCTTTTATTTCCAACTGGGTATATTTACTTATGCAGGCATTATTTTTAATAATATTATTGAGTATCTCTTATACACCAGGCACCATTCTAGATGATAGCAATTCAGCATTGAACAAAATAGAAAAATATTCCTGCTCTCAAAAAAGTTACACTCTAGATTAATAGTCACAAACCACTGTAGATGCTAGATTTTGTTGATTTAAATATCCATGTAGCATTGTTGTTGTTATGTCTGACCATTTTGTTTACTTAGTTTTATACATACAAAATGGCAGAGATCAAATTGTTCTATGCTTTTTTTGTTTGTTTGTTTCTATATCTTATGCAAGTCTTAGAACAGAGCCATATATATAGAATCCTGTATAAGCTGGAACCTGAGCTTTCTCATGGGCGGCTCTGCCTATATGTGCCGTGACTAGTAAACCTAGTGCCTTTCATTCTCTTGACATAAATTTTATTCTCTTTATCTGGTGTTCCCTCCTGTTACTAGCTGCCTGGAGAATGCCCTGTATCATTCAAACTTAACTAAAAAATTAAGTCTTTATGTGAAAAATATTTCTTTTCAATAATACTTTTAAAAAATTTATTTTCTTTTGTCTCTTGTTTCTTTATCCTTTTTCTTTTCTTGCTCCACTCCCTACTTCTTTCCTCCCTTTCATTGTTGACAACCTGCTATGTACCAGCCAACATTATTTACTTACTGCTGCATGTTCTCATATTCTTCAAATATGTATATATATCAAATACATATACCAAATATAAATATATTTCCAAATATATATTTATATTTGATGTGTGTATACATATACATATATATACACATATATAGTTATAGCCTATTATGTATTTTGTTTTTGATTGTTTGGTTTTGGGTCTTTTTGACTCCTCAGTGAACAGTTTATGGCCAGAGACTGTGTTTTAAACATGTTTCTATCTTCTATATTTTATATATTGTTTAAATCATAGTAGATGCTTGATAAATTTTAAATGAACAAATGAATGAGTGAATAAGTTGGGATGTATTGTGGAAGATATTGAATGGCCAGACAAGTTGATTGGATTTTGTCCTTTCTTGTTTTAGGTCATGGTAAATATGGATTGCAAGTTAGGGAAGTTATGAGAGAAGGCATTTTGTCTTGAGTAGGGCTTTGCCAGGTAGACTTAAATGCTTGCCAGATAGGCCAGGAACTGAGAATGGCATTCCTGGCACAGGAGGAAGCTGGTGCCAAGGAACAGAGTCAAGAAACAATACAGTGTGTCAGGAGATTCTAAGTAGCTTATATTGCTGGAACATAAATTATGAGGTGGTTGACCATGTGGGAGATGAGTAGGAGAGGCAGGCAGCAGCAAAGTAGGAGCAACAGAATTTTAGGCAAAAAGTCTTGTAATTTGAAGCCTTAAAAGCCTGCAGCATTCCTTCAGTCAGCACATCTTTATAGAGATTTATACATGAATGGGCAATGGCCTGCCAAGACAAGCATGGAACTCAACCAGGGGGCAAAGCAAAGCAAAGTCAGCCAGGCTCAGGCCCAGTCTGGGAGCTGTCCTCTAGCTAGTCATGAGTAGAAGACTTAAAAATTCTCAGTAAGGAAAGTTTGATAGTAAAGCAAGAGAACACATGGACGATGTATATTTCATCATTCATTACACATGTTTGTATCTAGCTTAACAGTTCAGGAAGCAGATGGCTCAAACATACATGCATTTTAATTTCTCACAGTCCCTTGGCTGTCACTCTGCAGAGCCACAGAACTACAATGAGTGTTGTGAAATTATTGAAAAACAATGAGAACAAAACAAGAAAATTGAAAAACAAAAAACTGGAAGAGATAAACCTAACAAGCTATCAATCACAGTCCACCTGGGTGGAGTATACCTGCTCTCAGTGTATTCACCTGGACAATTTTTTTACTGCACTGCTACAGTGAGTCAGGGGGTAGGTACACAGAGATGATGAGGACATAGTTATTGCCCTTGAAGAGTTTGTTGTTGTTGTTCTTAGGTGCCATAGAGTTGGTTCTGACTCATAGCGACCCTATGCACAACGGAACAAAACACTGCCCAGCCCTGCACCATCATTGCAATTGTTGTTATGCTTGAGCCCATTGCTGCAGCCACTGTGCCTATCCACCTCATTGAGGGTCTTCCTCTTTTCCAATGAACCTGGACTTTGCCAAGCATGATGTCCTTCTCCAGGGACTGGTCCCTCCTGACAACATGTTCAAGGTATGTAAGAAGCAGTCTCGCCATCCTTGCTTCTGAGGATCATTCTGGTTGTACTTCTTCTAGGAGAGATTTGTTCGTTCTTTTGGCAATCCATAGTATATTCACTATTCTTCTCCAACACCACAATTCAAAGGCTCAGTTCTTCTTCGGCCTTCTTTATTCATTGTCCAGCTTTCACATGCATATAACGTGATTGAAAACACCATGGCTTGGGTCAGGCTTTTCAACACTTCATAGAGGTCCTTTGCACCAGGTTTGTCCAGTGCAACATGTCTTTTGATTTCTTGACTGCTGTTTCCATGGTTGTTGATTGTGGATCCAAGTAAAATGAAATGCTTGACAACTTCAATCCTTTCTCCGTTTCCTGCTTATTGGTCCAGTTGTAAGGATTTTTATTTTCTTTATGTTAAGGTGCAATCTATACTGAAGGCTGTGGTCTTTGATCTTCATTAGTAAGCGCTTCAAGTCCTCTTGACCTTCAGCAAGTAAGGTTGTATCATCTGCATAATACAGGTTGTTAATGAATCTTCCTCCAATCTTGTTGCCCAATTCTTCATATAGCCCTGTTTCTCGGATTATTTGCTCAGCATACAGATTGAATAGGTATGGTGAAAGGATACAACCCTGACACACGCTTTTCCTGACTCTAAAACACTCAGTATCCCCATTTTCTGTCCAAACAACTGCCTCTTAATTTACGTACAGGTTCCTCATGAGCTCTTTGCACATGTCATTATAATAGTTTGCTTTGTCTTCTCAAGACGCCCTTTGAAATCTTCTATTCAGTTGTTTTACTTCATTATTTCTTCCTTTTGCTTTAGCTGTTTGATGTCCACGAGCAAGTTTCAGAGTCTCCTCTGACATCCATCCTGTCTTTTCTTTCTTTCCTGTCTTTTCAGTGGCCTCTTGCTTTCTTCATGTATGATATCCTTGATGTCATTCCGCAGTCCGTCTGGTCTTCCATCACTAGTGTTCAGTACGTCAAATCTTTTCTTCAAATGGTCTCTAAATTCAGGTAGGATATACTCAAGGTCATATTTTGGCTCTCATGGACTAGCTCTGGTTTTCTTCAGTTTGAACTTGAACTTGCATATGAGCAATTGATGTTCTGTTCCACAGTCAGCCCCTGGCCTTGTTCTGACTGATGATATTGAGCTTTCCCATCATTTCTTTCCACAGATGTAGTCAATTTGATTCCTGCGTGTTCCATCTGGCGAGGTCCATGTGTATAGTTGGCGTTTATGTTGGTGAAAAAAGGTATTTGCAATGAAGGAGTTGCTGGTCTTGCAAAATTCTATCATTCAATCTCCGGCATTGTTTCTATCACCAAGGCCATATTTTCCAACTGCCGATCCTTCTTCTTTGTTTCCGACTTTCACGTTCCAATCACCAGTAATTACCAATGCATCTTAACTGCATGTTCGATCAATTTTAGACTGCAGCAGCTGATAAAAATCTTCTATTTTTTCATTTTTGGCCTTAGTGGTCAGTGTGTAAATTTGAATAATATTCTTATTAACTGGTCTTCCTTGTAGGCATATGGATATTATTCTATTACTGACAGCATTGTACTTCAGGATAGATCTTGAAATGTTCTTTTTGATGATGAATGAAACACCATTCCTCTTCAAGTTGTCATTCCCAGCATAGTAGACTATATGATTGTCCCACTCAAAATGGCAACTATCAGTCCATTTCATCTCACTAATGCCTAGAATATGTTTATGCGTTCCATTTCATTTTTGACAGTTTCCAATCTTTCTAGATTCATACTTCGTACATCCCAGGTTCCGATTATTAATGGATGTTTGCAGCTATTTCTTTTCATTTTGAGTCATGCCACATCAGCAAATGAAGGTCCCGAAAGCTTTACTCCATCCACGTCGTTAAGGTCGACTCTACTTTGAGGAGGCAGCTCTTCCCCAGTCATCTTTTTAGCGCCTTCCAACCTGGGTGGCTCATCTTCCAGCATTATATCAATGTTCTACTGTTATTCATAAGATTTTCACTGGCTAATGCTTTTCAGAAGGAAGAAGGGCCCAGTAGTCTATTTATATTGAGAGGTACCCACTGACTAATGAGCCTGAGTGGTCTAAATTTTATAAAGGAAACCTCAGACTTCCTACGCATCAAACCAATCATCTGTTTTGGCACCTTCACAGCAAGGTATATAATCACTACTCCTCTAGATCAACTTTTCTCTCCCTTTTGCAAGCCTATTTCTTAACACAAAAATTTTTAATTCATGATGAAAGTTTCCTAGTGTTAATATTCAAAAGATCTTAAATCCTATAATCTGACCACAGACATATATATTCAAAATATAATTCTCTAGTTTTGAGCAATATTATAGGTGAGCCATGGCCAACTATAAGATCTCAGGGAAAACCGAGATGAATTTTGGTGTAAGATTTAAGTCCCATATAGGTGTTGTCAGGGTCTTAATCAGAATATCAACAGGAAGCTTTTAGCTACACATATCAAGCTGCTGTAACTATGTTATTCTCTGCAAATACCATAATTCCTTAATTGAACACAATGCTGAAGTCCACATGCATAAATCAGAAATCATATTTTCAGAAAGAAGAACATCCCAAATACCCGTAGTACTTTTGTGAGAGTTTAACTTTGTACTTTCAGGGACTCGAGTATACTCTGGGAAATTTGTTCTCCACTAGTCAAGAGATTACTGCCTGTCATGAACATAGAAGCTACACACAATCAAGAAGCTACACCTAATGATAGTATTCATCCAGGTTTTTCTTGAGTGAACACAGAACAATAAATCTTATTCTCAAAACCAGAACCAAACACTCACCTACTAAAAAGTGTAGATAGGTTAACATTCCCTAATGTTAAAAAATGTTTTCAAGTATATCCCATTGAATATCCCTTTGAGGAAGATACTGTATTATCTGCTTTAGAGACTAGACTTAGTGAGATTAAAATACCTTGGTTGCAAATGGCAAACAGGTAGATTCAAATACAGGCCCAGATCAAATACAATTATTTTACTTCCATGAAGCTTCCACCACTGGAACATACACGTAACTTTTATAAATTATGCTCACCATTCTCAAAGCACAGCTTTGAGTTGTTTTAGTTAATGTAGATGCATGGATGGTCTTTTAATATTCTGTCCAGATATCTTATCCTGCTGTCTTGGAATCAACAATGCAACAAAGGAAAGAAAACTATTGGTGCAACCTGGAGAAATGTAGTAAAAATAAATTTAAAAAAAATTAACTAGTTTGCATGAAGACTGGAAAGTACAAAATGAAGCATTTTAATGTACATACCTGAACAAAGATAATGTTCGCCAAGATATGACATCTGCTGCTAATATTTGTATATTTCCTTTACCAAGTTTGACATTCAGGATATGATAAGAAAATCTTCTGCTCAGTAAATTTGTAAATCGGAAGGAAATTGATGATCAACCAGATCCATAAATCTGCATATCCTTAAAACTGCAAATCCAGAACTCTTTCACTACACAATGACCTTTCTTATGAGTCCATTAAAATATTAAATATCTTAGTTGAATCAGCTAAGTGATCTTGTGAAAATCATAAAATATATAAAAATATGTGCAGAGATAACTTTTCAATACTTCACACTTGGTTTTTATGCTCATTCAACTTTGTTCTTGTTGAGTGCTGCCGATTGGAATCCAACTCATAGGGGCCCTATAGGACAGACTAGAACTGTCCCCATAGTGTTTCCTAGGCTGTAATCTTTTTTTTTTTTTTAATCTTTACAGGAGCACATTGCCAGGTCTTTCCTCCCGTGGAACAGCTGATGGATTCCAACTGCCAATCTTTTGGTTAGCAGCCAAGCTTTGAACTGTCACACTGCCAGGGTTCCTTTGTTCAACATTGCTGTTTTTATTAGTTGCCATCGAGTTGGTTCTGACTCATAGTGACCTTTTGTACAACAGAACAAAATACTGCCTGGTCCTGCACCATCCTCAAAATCGTTTTTATGCTTGAGCCCATTGTTGCAGACACTGTATCAATTTATCCCATGGATGGATTTCCTCTTTTTTGCTGACCTTCTACTTCCTCCTGATAACATGTCCAAAATACTTGAGACAAAGTCTCAACATACTTGCTTCTAAGCAGCATTCTGGCTATACTTCTTCCAAGGCAGATTTGTTCATTCGTCTGGCAGTCCATGGTATATTCAGTATTCTTCACCAACACCATAATTCTTCTTTAGTCTTCCTAATTAATTGTCCAACTTTCCGAAGCATATGAGGCAATTGAAAATACCATGGCTTGGGTCAGGCACACCTTAGTCCTCAAAGTGACATCTTCGCTTTTTAACACTTTAAAGAGGTCTTTTGCAGCAGATTTGCCCAATGCAATACGTCTTTTGATTTCTTGGATGTTGCTTGCATGGGCACTGATTGTGAATCCAAGTAAAATGAAACCTTTGACAACATCAATATTTTCTCCATTTATCACGATATCGTTATTGGTCCAGCTGTAAGGATCTTTGTTTCTTTGTATGAGGTGTAATCCATACTGAAGCCTGTGGTCTTTTATCTTCATTAGTAAGTGCAAGCAAGCAAGGTTGTCATCTGCATATCGCAGGTTGTTATTGAGCCTTCCTCCAGTCCTGATGCTTTGTGTCATCTGCATATTACAGACTGTTAATGAGCCTTCCTCCAATCCTCATGTTGCATTCTTCTTCATATAGTCCAACTTCTCACATTATTTGTTCGGCATACAGATTGAATAAGTATGGTGAAAGGCACAAAACTGACACACTCCTTTCCTGACTTTAAACCAGGCAGATCCCCTTATTCTGTTCAAACAACTGCCTCTTGTTCTATGTACAGGTTCCTTATGAGCACAATTAAGTGTTCTGGACTTCGCCTTCTTCGCAGTGTTATCCATAATTTGTCGTGATCCACAAAGCCTAATGCCCTGGCATAGTCAATAAAATACAGGTAAACATCTTTCTGGTATTCTCTGCTTTCAGCCATGAGCCATCTGATATCAGCAATGATATCCCTCATTCTACTTCCTCTTCTAAATTCAGCTTGAACTTCTGGCAGTTCCCTGTAGATATACTGCTGTTATCAGCTTTTGAATGATTTTCAGCAAAGTTTTATTTGTGTGTGACATTAATGATGTTGTTCAATAATTTCTGCATTCTTTTGAGTCATCTTTCTTTGGAATGGGCACAAACATGAATCTCTTCCAGTTGGTTGACCAGGAAGATATCTTCCAATTTTCTTGATATAGATGAGTTAGCACCTCCAGTACTGCATCTGTTTGTTGAAACATCTCAATTGGTATTTCATCAATTTCTGGAGCCTTGTTTTTTGCTATTGTCTTCAGTGCAACTTGGGCTTCTTCATTCAATACCTTTGGTTCTTGATCATATGCTACCTCCTTAAATGGTTGAATGTCGGCCAATTCTTTTTGGTATAGTGACATTGTGTTTTCCTTCCATCTTTTTAATGCTTCCTGCATTGTTCAATATTTTCCCCATAGAATCCATCAATACTGCAACTCAAGGCTTGAAATTTTTCTTCAGTTCTTTCAGCTTGAGAAATGGTGAGCTTGTTCTTCCCTCGTACATTCCATGTTCTGATAATTAATGGATGTTTTCAGCTGTTTTTTCTCATTTCAAGTCATTCCACCTCAGCAAATGAAGATCCTGAAGTCTTTGCTCCATACACATCATTAAGATTGACTCTAATTTGAGGAGGCAGCTCTTCCCCAGTCGTGGTTTTGGTGCCTTCCAACCTGAAGGTTCACTTCCTGAACTATATTACCCATGCACTATATTAGGCAGTATTTTTGCTGCTATTCGTGAGGTTTCCCAGCACCAATTTTTCAGAAGTAGACTTCCAGGTCCTTCTTCCGAATCTGTCTTTACCTGGAAGCTCCGCTAAACCCTGTCCATCATAGGTGAGCCTGCTAGCATTTGAAATACTGGTGGCATAGCTTCCAGCATTGCAACAACATATAAGCCACCACAGTACAACAAACTGACAGATGTGTAAGGCATTCAACTTTAGCATGACCTAAAAAAACCTAGTCTTTTACTCTCACCATTTTCACTCCATCATTCTGTTTCCACTAATGAAGACACAGATAAAAATGAAAGGACATATACTGTTAGCATTTAACCCTACAGTGATCAAGTGAAAATATAGTTTCCAGAGACATTTCTAAAATTTATGGTCTACTGAAATAGGTATATTGAAATAAATGGAATTAACCACCAAGTTAAGAACAAAAGGCATCATTAGTTGCTATATTTGGTAAATCTACCTGAAGTACTGAATGTCTATGAATTTGAATAACTTAGCACGAAAGATAATAGTGCCAGGAAATGAGAATATTTTTCTATATTGAAAAACCAACATTAGGTTCCAAATGGAAATACTAAGTAAGAATAGGTTGACCACATATGATAAAATACAACTGCAAAAGAAGTTAGAGAAAAATCTTTTAAAATTTTAAACTTATTGACATTTATATTGTCAAATATGTTAATAACTCTTGCCATCACTCATTTTCCCATCATCCTTTGTTGTTGTTATTCTTGGCAATCCTACTCTTCTTTATGTCTCTAGTCCTTAACCCAATGGCTGAAACACGTTCCTTAGAAATGTTGTGTCAATTTTGCTGAGTTTTGTAATAAGTGGATAATATCGATTGCCACAACTAATGCCCCAAGATATTGAAAGGAGCAATACGGCCTGAACATACAAGGTTCCAAATGAACACTTTTCCATTCTTGTAAAAATCTCCCAAATAGGGGAAAATATCCATAAGCTTTGTGATCAATTGGCTGAAAATATTGCTGTGTGCTTTGTTATAACAGGCTGTTCTGCTATAGAGACTTATGAATACTGGCTCATGTCCAGTTTGTATAAGAGATTAAGTTTATCAAAGTCTCTGAAGATAAAAGCTCAGGCCGATTCATGTGACTATGGTCACAATGGCATAGCGAATGCAAAGGAGCTTACAAAGGAACAAAGACTGACTCATTCATGGTGAAAGACATGTATGCATAACTACCTCAAGCTTCAGCAACGAAAAAAAATTGGCAAATTTACTTGAATGTGGTCACCAAAATCAATTCTGTTTTCTATGCAACTGGTACTGTGAAAGCTGATTAGATAAGAAGAGAAATGCTGCCAGTACTTAGAGGAAAAGAGTTTCCATCAGTTAATGATGAAACTTTGCTAGAGTGTAAAATACCCTTCTCTCTAAGCAGATGACTTGTAATGAAGCTGCATCTCTGTGTCTTCCCATGATTGGTTTCTTTGGCATTTTGCTTTTCTCCTGAGATTTTTCTGCAGCAGGATTTTGACCACTGACCACCGAGACTACTGAGGAGGCAATGGAGCCAAAATTGGAGAAGTCATGGGGGTGGTGGCATTCATCTTAGTCTTACCTTTTGCAAATGTTAGCCTTACAACTCCTATACTTTCATACTCTCTTGGTAGGAAAAGTCACTCAGCTGTCAGAGACAGAATTTTTTACAGCTATGGAGAATGGATGCCTTGCAAAAAAGAATGACATACCTTGTTGGGGACAGGGAGAAGAAAAGAGTCATTGATGTTCTCTTTCACTGGGCATAAATAAATGGTTAAGACTCATCTATTACATTTCTTTTCAATAATTCATAGTTTGTGTCATCAAAAATTAAAACTGAATGAAAGCTCACTTCAAATGCTTATTTAAAAATGCATGAAGCAGGATTTTCTCTAATTCCTAGAATTTCACTAACACTTCACGTTAATGACTGAGAGTTATGACCCTTTTTAGGGTTTCTCCTTGCACATCTATTGCAAATACTGCTGTATTGTGGAGTTCATCTATTATAAATGCTAGTTATAATGCTCTGTTTTACCTTCTAATATGCATTCCTCATGACAGGCTACAAGAGATAGTTACTTGTGAACTCCTAAGGACAGAATAGATGAATATGATACCAAAATATTTTATGATGATCTTTGTTTTTACAATGCCTCCTTTTAGTAAAAATGCAAAATACATCCAGTTTTAATTTGAGAGCCCCATTTGACACACATATATGAATATAAAGAGATTGACTGTCTTATCTAATACAGAGAGTCTAAGTGTTGGAAAATCTACGATCATGAATATACTGGTACCTGGAATTCTGTATATCCAACTTAGATTTTCCTCTAGTATTTTATTTTTGTCAATAAAATCGTTAAATAAATACCAATGCAGTGTCCACTCTAAGCAATCAACCCAAGGTAGTGGTGAACTCTGATGAGTTCCGTAAAGCTGTGATATTGTAAATTCTGAAAGCAGCCAATGTAAGGGGAACCTGTTCAACAGCATTTAGGTTTAGGATGCAAATCTCTCTGTGAGAATAATTTTCATCCTA
Source organism: Elephas maximus indicus (assembly GCF_024166365.1). Classification (NCBI taxonomy): domain Eukaryota; kingdom Metazoa; phylum Chordata; class Mammalia; order Proboscidea; family Elephantidae; genus Elephas; species Elephas maximus. The sequence goes on along the minus strand of NC_064842.1, from coordinate 24,952,034 downwards.
ATGCTTAAATTTTTTACTTGAGAATTTTTATGGAAATTATTCCAAAGGAAGTAGAGAAAGCAACACTCTTCTCTGATTTGGTTAATGCATGAGATACCAACATGTGAAAAGGTAACCATTAATGGGTACTTATACCGTGTCATTCACTGAGCTAAGTAAATTATCTCAGTTGATTCAGACAGTAAGGAAGTCACACTTAACATCCTTCTATGACAAATGGGGAAACTGATACCTAAATTTATTAAATAACTTGCTTGAAGTCACATAACGATTGAATGCTGGATCCAGGATTCTAACTCCTTTTTATTTCATATTTTGAGTAATACTAAATGGAGAGCGGATTTTCTTCTGTTCAGTGTCCTAGTGACATAGAAAGCTACCTTGAGCTCTTCTGGAATTATCTCTCTATAATTTAAATTGAGAGCCTTTATTATTTTTATGAAACTTAAAACAATCTGCGTTTATTATATTTACTTGTTTATTTTAATACACCCAGAGATTTTAAGTTTATGTCAAGATCCATGTGTTTTTCATATGTGTATAATGCGTGTACATAACATTGTCGTTGCTCACTCTCATCGAGTAGATTCTGACTCATGGTAATCCCATGTGTTACAGAAGAGAACTGCTCCATCAGGTTTTCTCAGCTGTGATTTTAACTGAAGCATATTGCCAGGCCTTTCTGCTACAATGCCATGGGGTAGGTTCAGCTGCCAACCTTTAAGTTAGCAGTAGAACACAAACCATTTGCACCACCTGGGGACCGTGTACATAACATAGTATTTTGCAAACAGTACATAACTGACAGTGAGTGAGCAAAAACTCACAGGAAAAGTATTACCTTTTGTAAAATGTCATAAAGATTTACTAGCATTTTGTTCTCTTTATTTGAGATGGTCATTTCCATTAGGTAAGCAAATATTCACAACAATAATCATGTCACAACAATAACCTAAAAACGTCATCTCTAGTTCCTCTTTGCTCTTTCTATTGCATTAAGACTTCTAAACCTGATTTCCTGGTTTCCTATTCTATAGACTTTCATTCATCTTCTATAACCTCCTTTATTTCCTGATTGCTATTTAACCAAGATTTTACTCAATATTCACCCCACCTGTGCAGAGATAGCCTTCCTTAACTCTTCTGCAATCAATTCGTTAACATTCAGTTTTCTTTTTAGTTCTTTTTTATTTATTCCTGTCCTTATTTCAAAGGAAGTAGAGAAAGCAACCTTATTCCCTTGTTTGGCTAATGCATATGGCAAAAAAATCCCGTCCCATGGTAAAGACATCTGAAAAATCAACCATTAAATGGGACTTTTCTTCAAAAAACGCACAGACATTGCTATTTTTGTTCATATTTCCTAAGTAAATAAGCCCAATTATTCTTCATGTCTAGCTTTGTCTAAACCACATTCTAAAATTTCTGGTGGAGAGGTGCTGTATTACGCATAAGCCTTTAAAATGACCCAAACTCATAGCACTCAATAGAAGTCTTTTGATAAGCCCATAACAAAAATTAGCAGAAATAACAAGTAGAATATATTATAGTGGTTAATTTTCATTGTTAGTCAAATTAGTGTTACTTAGAGTTTAAGAGTCCTATCACTTTTGCCAATGCTCTGAGTAAGCCAGTCACCCTAAATGTGTTATATTATCATATTACACCATCAACAGATGTTCACTTACACTGAGTTGACAACAGGCTTATTCATTGTCAAGGTTTATTTGTATAACCATGTTGTCCAGCCATATGCATAACCATTCAATCTGTAGGAGTTATTAGTTCATTTACATTATTTTCAGGATGGTAGAAACCTGAAAAAAGCTGGGTTTTTATGAAAGTGCTCCAGGTGTTCAACTACAAAATTTAGAATGCAAAATTCAAATAGCACATTGTATATTATTAGATCTGTTCTCAGGAACTCTGAAATGCTTGATTTTTTTTCTTCTCTCTTTCCAGTGCATTATACTTCTTTTCTCTAAATGGAAATACTTTGCTGAATATTTCTCCAGATAAATTTTTATTATCCTGTAATATGCAGATAAATTATTATCCTATAAGACACAATGACCATAATGTATTCACAAGGAATTAAACAGATCATAAAGTTCTATAATTTCTTATTTACTCATACAAACCTATAAAACAAAAGTGGATGGTTTAACATAAGTGTTTTTATCTATCTATACACACCTCTATCAGAAGTCCTGGTGGTGCAGTGGTTAAGAGCTTGGCTACTAACCAAAAGCTAGGCACTTCGAATCTACCAGCCACTCCTTGGAAACCCTACAAGGCAGTTTTATCCCTAGAGTAAACACACACACACACAAGTAAACAGGGCTACTTGATTGGTAGTTTATTCAGTTTAGAGCATGACATGCTGTTTTGGAGAAGCCAATTACAAACATCATTTCCCGTGTAAAAGGAACCGACACAGACAACAGGTTCAAAACCTATGCAAAAATGACTCTGTACTGACACCCATTTTAGGAGTAAGAATACATACAAATACATAAGTTTCCTGGTAATGGTCTGGTAAGAATTAGCTCAGGGCAGATAATAAATCTAGGTTAACATACCGTATTTTTATGCAAATAACGAGCACCTTCTATGGTTTTTTGCCAACTGCACCTTTCCCCCAGGGAGGCATTTTCTTAAGTATGCTATGCTAGTTTTTTTTTACAACAACATGTAAAAAAAAATGGCATAGTAGTACTTATGAAAATATTCAAAAGCAGAGGGCAGGGTTGGCAAACAAATGTAAAAGGTTGCATTATTTGTGTAAAAATATGGTAATCTGGTCAGGAATGGTACTATCACCCCAGACTGTGGCATATATAAGGCTTTAGATGCCCTCTGTTCAGATGAAAAAAAAAAAAAAAAACCCAGTGTCATCGCTTCGATTCAGACTCATAGTGACCCTATAGGACAGAGTAGAACTGGCCCGTAAAGTTTTCAAGGAGCGCCTGGCAGATTTGAACTGCGTCCCTTAGGTTAGTAGCCATAGCACTTAACCGCTACGCCACCAGGGAGATGCTTTTCTAGGTCAGGCCAGTCTCCTGAGGTGCTGAATTGGTGCTTCTGAATCATCCATGCCACAAGAGCCAAGAAATAAGAAGCTGGTCTTACCAATGACTTTAAGTCATTTGATGGTATCAGGGAGTTAAGTCACTCCATATCTAGGATTACAGCCAGATTCCTGCCAGTAGGCAGATGTAGTATATTGGAACTTTGCATGGGTAAAATTAGGGCCTTGTTAATGGATTTATTGCCTTTACTTCAGTTTTGATAAAAAAAAACCCAGTGCCGTTGAGTCGATAGAGGGAAACAATTAAAAGGAGAGTTGCAGTTTCAATCTGGTAATGAAGTCATAGGAATCTGATTACTCGTGACCCCCACAAAGTCAGAGTGTGAAATGAGCTTGCTAGAAATTCTGTTCTACAGTTAAAATCAATGCCTCCATCCCACCTAGGAGTTACCATCCAGGGGTGAGATCTTAAATTTGGCATAACTTTTTTTTTTTTTTTTTTTGCAAACTCCCTTCAAGGAACAGATATAACAACCTGCTATAGACAGAACTTACTGAATAATCTGGGAGGTACAGAGAACACCACTGTTCTTGTTGGGGAGAGGGGCCATCATAGGTGGCCTAAAGAAGAGCCAGAGGAACTAATGATGTTAAGTGCATTTCCTCTAGTGAAGGATCCCATGTTTACCAGTGAAGAAAGATTCAGGAGAAGTGACAGGAATTTAGAAAGCAAGGTTTATGGATCTTCTACACTCATGGTGCCTCAGGCTTCCTGGGTTGTTACCAGGACACACAGAACTTAAGTAAATGGCACACGAAGAAAACAGGAAGGTGAGAGAGAGCGTTAGAGAGTTGATCCAGTTCTAAGCTCTTACTAATGGCACTAATCAAGACAGAAATACAAAACTGTAAATTTTGTGTTTGGCTGATCATATATAGCACAGAAAGTTCACAAAAACCCTGAGCAAGGCAGGGACATAAGTTGATATAAACCTTTTCTATGACTAAGGAAAGTGGTTATCATTAAGCAGAAAAAAAAAGTAATACCAGAAGTACAGCCACACAAGAAAACACAGACGTTCCCAATAAGCAGCATTAGCATGAGTTACTCAAGCATGGTTTTGATAGATGCCAGCTTGTGGAAACTATGGGAATGGCATGGACCAGTGATATGGGCTGTCCTTCCCCACCCGCAGGTCCCACAGGAAGCATGGTTGTTGTTGCGTGCCATCGAGCAGATTCTGCCTCATAAAAGCCCCATGTAACAGAGTGGAGCTGACTCATAGGGTTTTTTAAGGCTGTAATCTTTATGGAACCAGGTTGCCAGGTCTTTCTTCTGGATAGCCACCAGATGGAGTTGAACAGCCAACCTTTCAGTTAGCAGTCGAGCACATTGTACCACCAGGGCTCCTTATAAGGAGCATCAAGCCCCTGCAATTTGTGAGGGCTAAGTAACCACTGAGCCCTCATTATTTGAGCAAGTACAGTTAGCATTCCTATATAAAATTAGAGGCATACACTCAGGCTAGGTCAGAGGATCTAGAATGTAGTGAAATTAAGATTATCATTCCAGTTAACATTGGCTCTGGAGGAGTTCTATATTATGGCCCCATTTAGAGCAAAGTAATCGTGGCCACATCACATTAATTATTTCCTTTAAAGAGCTTATTGGGCAGTAGTCTTCAGTAGCCTAAAACCCCTTAGGAAAAAAATAATAATTTTTAATGTCAAAGGTAAAGCTAGCAGCTTGTTGTTTTCCTCTAAAAAAATTGACTCTGACACAGAAAAGACATCCAGAAACTATTAAAACTGAAGTATTTTTATTACTAATTCCTGCTGTCCATCCCTGTGGTAGCCTTGAAAAATAACAGCCCACAATCCTGATGCAGTCTGGCAGTCATCAGAGGGAGTAGAACAGAATTGGAGCTCTTTCAAAGCCTTATTCTCAAGAATCATCATTATTTGACCAGGTGATGGTTTCCTGGAAGACCCACTTATAGGGTATCTGCAGTTGACATGACTCAGAATTCACCTTTAAAAGAAATTTTCATGAGGGGTAGAGGGGAAGTTGTCAAAAGCAAGTACAGAAAGTGTTTTAACTTCACACTGCAGAAAGTAATAGATAACAGTTGGGGCAACAATAGATTAACTGCAAAGCTTAACGACAAAAGCAAACCAAAAAAAACTTATCAGATGCAGTGAAAGCAGTGATTAGAGGGAAATGAATAGCTGTAAATGTCTATACCAAAAAAGATGAATATGAATATTATAAAAATAACAATCTAACCTTCCAAATTAACAAACAAGAAAAAGAACAACAAACAAAACCCAAAGCAAACAGAAAGAAATAATAAAAATAGAAGTGGCGATAACTAGGAAATAATAATAGAGAAAAATCAGTGGAACCAAAGGTTGATTCTTTGAAAAGATCATCAAAGTAGATAAATCTTATCGAGACTAACCAGATAAAAAAAGTGAGAAGATTTAATCTAATAAAAGCAGAAATGAAAGAGGGGACATTATTACCAAAGTTGGAAATAAAAGAGATTATAGAGGAATACCTGATAACCTAGACGAAATGGTTAAAATCCTAGAAAGACACAAGCTACCAAAACTGAGTCATGATGAAATAGAAAATCTGAATAGATCTATAGTAAAAGGAAATAATAAACAATTGCAAAGTTTCACCAAAGACAAACTCAGAGCAAAATGACTTTACCAGTAAATTCTACTAAACATTTAAAGAAGAATTAACACTAATCCTTCTCAAATGCTTCCAAAAAATCAAAAAGCAGGAAACACTTCCCAATTCATTCTGTGAGACCAGTTTTACCCTGACACCAAAACCAGAAGAAGACATCACAAAAAAGGAAAAATACAGTCTAATATTCCCTATGAATATATATGCAAGAATCCCCAACAAATTACTAGGAAATCAAATCCAGCAGCATAAAAATTATACACCATGACCTACTGGGATTTATTGCAGAAATGATAGGTTGTTTTACCATAGAAAAATCAATTAACTTACTACATTATATCAATAGACTAGAACACAAAAATCCGTGATCATCTTAATTGACACTGAGAAAGGACTTGACAAAACCCAACACTCTTCCCTGATAAAAACACTAAACAAACAAACAAAAACCCACCTAGGAATAGAAGGGAACTTCCTCAACTTCAAAAACAGCATCTATGAAAACCCATAGCTAACATCATACTAAATTGTGAAAGACAGAAAGCTTTTCCCCAAAGATCAGGAACAAGACAAGGTTACCCAGTCTCACCACTGCAATTCAACATGGTATTGAAATTTCTGGCCAGAGAAATTAGGTAAGAAAGAGAAACAAAAGGTATCCAAATTGGAAAAGAAGTAAAACCATCTGTATTTGCAGATGACATGATGCTATATATATAGGAAGTTCCAAAGAATCCACAAGAAGGCTATTAAGCTGATAAATGAATTCAGAAAAGTTTCAGGGTACAAGATCAACACATAATAATCAGCTGTGCTTCTATACACCAGAAAAGAACATTATCAAAATGAAATTAAGCAAAAAATTCTATTTACAATGGCATTTAAAAGAATAACATGCATTGAAATAAATTTAACAAAGTAGGCAAAAAACTTGAAATAAAAACTATGGAATTGTAAAGGAAGAAGTAAAACTATCTCTGTTTGCAAATGTATGCTCCTGTTCTAAAGAATACACACATAAAAAAAAAAAAATACACACAAACTATTAGAGAAGCAACAAAATTCAGCAATCTGCAAGATTCATGATCAATATAAAAAAGCAATTGCTCTTTCTATCCATTTGCCGTGAAAACTCCAAAAATAAAATTAAGAAAACAATCTCATTCACAATAGCATCAAAAACAATAAAGCACTTAGGAATAAATTTAACATATAAAATGAAAACTAAAAAATATTGTTGAAAGGAATTAAAAAAAAAACCTAAATAAATGGAAAGAGAGCCCTTATTCATGTTTTGAAAGGCTTAATATTGTTAAGATGATAACATCTCTCAATTTAATTTATAGATTCAATGCAATCCCTATCAAAATTCCAACTACCTTTTTTTGCAGAAATTGACAAGCTTATCCTAAACTGATATGGTAATGCAAGGGACCCAGAAAAGCCAAAAAATCTTGAAAAATAACAAAGTTAGAGAACTCATATTTCCTGATTTAAAAACTTACTACAAATCTAAATTAATCAAGACAGTTATGTCCCAACATAAGAATAGACATATAGATCGATGGAATGAAATTGGGAATACAGAAATAAACCCATACATTTATGGTTAAGTGATTTTCGACAGAGTACCAAGACAATTCAATGAGGACAGTATAGTCTTTTCAACAAATGGTATGGGAACAATAGGATATCGACTTGGAAAAGAATTATCTTGGACCTTTCTCATACCATTTACAAAAATTAACTTAAAATGGATCAAAGCTATAGCTCTCAGAGCTAAAACTATAGAACTTTTAGAGAAAACATAGGTGTAAATCTTCAAAACCAAATATCAAGTAACCCAAATAAAATTTTTTTAAAAAGTACAAAGATTTAAATAGAAATGGCTGTGAAAAGGTCCTCAAAATCGTTAGCCTGTAGGTTAATTCAAATTTAAACCAAAATAAGATGTCATTTTACACCCTAGGGTGGTGATAATAAAAAAAAAAAAAAAATGGAAAAATAGCAAATGTTGGTGAGGCTGTAGAGGAACTGGAACTCTCATACATTGGTGCTGGGAATATAAAATGGTGCAGCCACTCTGGAAAATAGTTCAGTAGTTTCTAAGTCAAACATGGAGTTACTGCATGATCCAATAATTCCACACCTAGGGATAGACTCAAGAGAAATGCAAAAAATTTTACATGAATGTTCCAAGCAGATTTACCTGTAATAGTCAAACAGTGGAAACAACCAAAATGACCACTAATTGGTGAATCGATAAACAAAATGTGGTATATACATAACAATGGAATATTGTTCATCCGTAAAAAGGAATAAAGTACTGATACATGCTAAACATGAATGAACCTTGAATACATTATGCTAAGTCAGATAAATCAGGCACAAAAGGTGGTCACATAAGGCATGTAAATGCCCAGCATAGGCAAACTCATTGAGACAGAAAGTAGATTAATGGTTTCCAGGGGCTGGTGGGAAGTGGAATTTGGGTGTCACTGTTAATGGGTATGGTGTTTTTTGGGGGCGATGATGTAAAAGTTCTGGAATTAGATAGTGATGGTTGCACAACTTTGTGAATGTACTAGAAACTTTTGCATGGTACACTTTAAAGGGTAGAATTTATGGTATATGAATTACATCTGAATTTTTAAAACTCTGCAGGAGAAATTGAAAAAGTCAGAGAGAAAGAGAAAATGTATAAACATTCATGATTATTTCTACTCTCTACTGAAACCCCATAAAAATTATTTAAAAAGTTTAATTATGTGAATTATATATCTCAGTAAAATTGTTTGAAAATGTATAAACCAATGAAGATAAAGAGAACAAAAATGAAGGCAGTAAATGAAAACTGTCAACAAATTTTTATAGTTTGGAAATCTGGTAAATGACTGGAAACTGAGTTAACAGAATAAAGTTGAAACAAGGGAATGCAAAGAGATGCAAGCTGATTCATGCCACAGACCCTGGAAAAAGATAAAGAATAGGAAAATCCAGTTATCACCCCCAAATGCATCAGTGAGAGGTAGCATTGGAATTAGGATAATTTGTTAGATGTCTGAATAAAGGGTCAGTTAGGCTTTCAAGTTCTCTTCCTATAACCTGGCAGGAACCAGCATTTATTCTCTTGGGAATTTGAACTGAGAGGCTCTATGCATCTGTCACATATGATGAATGGTGACACCTTACCCTACCCCAGCCGTAATTTCATGCTTAGTTCAAAGGTTACTGGAAGGCTTGCTAATAATTCTCAGGCAAAAGATTAGAAGGTTTCACCATGGAAAACTTTGTAGACCATTAAAGGATATCTACAGATATTACATTTAGGTATTCACAGAGAAAAGCCCAGGTCACCTATCACTGGACAGTGAAGTTCATCAGTTGACAAGTGCCATTCATGCACATAAAATTTCCAGTCTTCTATATAAGGCTTCAGTCCAAGAAATGACAAATATTTGAGGAAAATTTAAGGAATCAAATTAAATAGGTCAAATACAATCTCCAAAGAGAAAATGACAATACAAGAAGAAAATTTCAAAAATTAAGAATTAATATTCTCATACCAGTGAGAGAAGATAGGAAGAGATAATAAAAAGGAACAGAGATCAAGAAAAATTCTTTAAACTAAAAAATATGATGGTTAGAATTAAATAATTCAGTAAGTTACATAAAATCATTGCTGAGAAAAACACCCAAAAAGTAGATCCAAAAAAAAAGAGAAATAGGAGATAGAACAGGTGCATATTTTGACAATCAGGTTCTCAAAAATTTAAATCTCCTAGGCACCACAGTCATTCTCACGAAGTCAATGGAAAATGTATTTCACTAAAAGAGTCAGTCTACCAAGATTACAGAATCCAGGAAAGGGAGGTTTCAACACAGGATTGAAGCAAAAGGAACTTACCAGTATGTGAATGACAGTCAGAGAACAGAGGTGTCTTAACTAGAAAACAATCAGTCCAGGTAAGAACCAGAGGACAGAGGCTTCCTCAAGCAGGGCTGCAAGGGGGGAAAAAAAAAGTGGATTCAATAGATTATTTCATAAGAAGAGTTTAAAGTTCAATATAAGATTTGGGAGTAGCCACAATAAGTTGATAAAAAAAAAAATTAGCACATAAAAAATAAAACATGTAGAAGAATATAGATGTATAACTTACATCGTATTGTAATTGTTGTTATTAGGTACCATCTAGTCAGCTCTGACTCATAGCAACCCAATGTAAAACAGAACAAAACATCACCTGGTGTTGAACCATCCTCACAATCATTGCTATGTTTGAGTCATTGTTGGCAGTCCCTGTGTCAATACATCTCGTTGATGGTCTTCCTTTTTTTCACTGACTCTCCACTTTAACAAGCGTGATATCCTTCTCCAAATGATGTCTCCAAAGTAATTAAGATCAAGTCTTGCCATTCTTGCTGCTAAGAAGCATGCCAAGTCGCACTTCCTCCAAGACAGATTTGTTCTTTCTTCTGAAAATCCATGGAATATTCAACATTCTTCATCAACATCACAATCAAATGTGTCAATTCTTCTTTGGTCTTCCTTTTCCCATTGTCCCGATTTTGCATGCATATGAGGAGATTAAAAATACTATGGGTTGAGTCAAGTGCACCCTAGCCTTCAAAGTGACAAATTTGCTTTTAAAGATTTTAAAGTGGTCTTTTGAAGCAGTTATATCCATTGCAATATGTCTTTTGATCATTGCTTCCGTGGATATGTATTGTTGATTGCTGATCCAAATAGAATGATATCCTTGACAACTTCAGTTTCTTTCTTCACCATTGTTTATGGACCCAGTTGTGAGGACATTTTTTTTTTTTTCTTTTTAATTGTGATTTAGGTGAAAGTTTAGAGCTCAAGGTAGTTTCTCATACAAAAATTTATAGACACATTGTTATGTGACCCTAGTTGCTGTCCCTATAATATGACTGCACATTCCTCCTTTCCACCCCCATTTCCCATGTCCACTCAGTCAGCTCCTATCCCGTTCTGCCTTTTCATCTTGCCTCCAGATAGGAGCTGCCCATTTAGTCTCGTATATCTACTTGAACTAAGAAGCACACTCTTCACAAGTGTCATTTTCTGTCTTATAGTCCAGTCTATTCTTTGTCTAAAGAGTTGGCTTCAGGAATGGTTTTAGTTCTGGGTTAACAGAGAGTCCAAGAGCCATGTCATCTGGGGTTCCTCCAGTCTCGATCAGAGCATTAAGTCTGGTCTTTTTACTAGAATTTGAGTTCTGCACTCCACTTTTCTCCTGTTTCATCAGGAATTTTCTGTTGTGTTCCCTGTCAGGGCAGTCACTGGTGGTAGCCAGGCAACATCTAGTTCATCTGGTCTCAGGCTGGTAGAGTGTCTGCTTTATGCGACCCCTTTTGTCTCTTGGGCTAATATTATCTTTGTGTCTTTGGTATTTTCCATTCTCCTTTGCTCCAGGTGGGTTGGGACCAATTGTTGCATCTTAGATGGCTGCTAGCTAGCTTTTAAGACCCCAGACATCACCCAGTTGTGAGGACTTTCTTTTTTTTTCACGTTCAGGTGTAATCCATACCGAAGGTTGCATTAGCATGACGATAAATAAAACAGCCAAAAAGTAATATAGTACTACCCAATAGATAAATGATGTGAAGAGATACTTCACAGAATTATAAATCCAAGTGGCTAGTACATAGAATCCTCATTAGCAATTAGAGAAATTAAAATAAAAGCAATAATGAAACATCATTTCATACTCATCAAATGGGTAAAAATGTAGAAGTCTGATAATACCAAGTGTTGTCAAGGATGTAGAGCAATGGGAATAGTAATACGCTGGTTGTAAGAGCATAAATGTGTACAACTACTTTGGAGAGCAATTAAGAAATATGTAAACTTGAACCTGTGCGTATTCTTTAACCCGGGATTCAACTCCTGAACTTTCACACAGGTGCGCATTGACATAGGTACAAAAATGTTTAATACAGGCATAGCAGTATGATGCATTGTTTCTGAATATAAGAAAATTTGTTAAAGTACAAAAACAGGTTTGGCATGTTAAACATTAAATTCAGGATCAAGATTAACCAGGAAGAGAGGTAAGGGGATGGCATTCTGCTAGGGGGTAGGAGGTGGCACATCAGCAGAATCTATGAATGCCCTGAAACAAAAGTAGTAATATATTAAGTTTTTAAATATGAATACAGCTACATGGTTGTTTAGGATATTATTCTCTACACTTCAGCGTATGCTGGAAGTATTTCTCAATGTAAGAATGAACACGTCAGTAGTTCATGAAGAAATGGATGTTTGTGTCAAACCAGTCTGAAAAGTGTGGAGATGGAAGAAAAGAATGTGGTGAGGTAATAGATCGAAGGGGAAGAGTTAACTCATGAAATATTGACCAGACGGTGAGAATACAGGTGTCCATTTCAGAACAAAAAAAAGAAACCCGTGTGGGAAGCAACAGAACGTGGTTCCAAGGTTATAACCATTGGAGTGCACCTTCAGAGATACCCTGTGGTTAGTGGAGAATTGTGGGCCTCAGCCCTTCCCCTGGCTCTGCCCTTGCCCAGTTTTATGAGAAAGTTAGCATGTATCAGCCAGGTCAGTCTCCCAATATGTAAAAGACCAGGTGAGTGCTAAGATACTTTAGCACCATAACACTTACATGAACAGAACTGTGGCTTCCACCTTTGGACTTCATAGGATTACTCTTATCTTCTCATCACACTGTTGATTCTTTAAATTAAAATAGCAAATTATCTCTCACCTTCCCATCTACAACAGTAAGTTTTCCTTCCCTTTATAGCCATGTGAACATTTTTTAGTTTTATTCTTTCAAAATATCTTAGTCTCTACTCATTTGCAACACTTCCTTTAGTTCTTAGTTTTCTTCTTACTAAACAAAATCCATTCCCCTCATCCTTGTTTAAAAAAGTGTTCCAATGTATTTCATTCATTACCAAGAGAACAATTTCCAGGGATGTCTTAAAAACAAATGTGAGAAATATGGTCAAAATTTGTTACTAATAATCACACCTGAGGTTGACTTTTAGTCTCTAGTCCTCCTAAAAAGAGAATTCACAGGTATTTATGGTATGGTAATATCAGGTATTTCCCATTTGAAAAATAAAATCAGCATTAGGAAATTAAAGTCTCCTGAAAATCTATTTGATGAAAAAGAAAGATAAAATCAATTTAAGTATCATATAACTCCGACAATCATCAGAAGATGTATCTCTTAAAACTGAAGGATCGTTCAAGCCCAAACCATTTGGCTTGGGAGAGGTGACTTGGGTAATGTGACGTGAGACTCTTGACAAACAGATTTTGTTCCAGTCAAAGATTCATTTTAAGTACTGCTTAAAGTTAAATGTTTACCAAGTCAACTCTATTATTCCATTAATGCCCCTTTAACATAAGTGTTTATTTCGCTGTGTTATACATTAATGTATATGTCTATAAGCCTTCCTTAGAGTTTATCTTAGTATTTGCACATCTTCAGATGTCTATGCACAATGGAAATCAAGAGCGAAACTTAACAAGTGAAAAATGAGAAATGTAACCTAAAAGGATAGCTTTGTTACAAAGATGAATAAGCCTTTGAACAGAGACTAAACTCCAGTGAAATAAATAAAAAGAAGCAAAAAATATAAAAGGTTAAATAAGTACAATAAATTATTTTCACACATCTTCCTTTTGGTGATAGTAAGAATATGTGGCTTAATATATAAATGCAATCCTTGAAATTATATAATCCCAGCGTGACTGCTTTTATCCTCCCCCTCTGTGTATGTCTTTGAACACCCGTCCTTTAGCCACGTTAAGCACCTTGCTGTAGAAGCTGTGATTTATCATGCAAATGAAGTGAAAAAAATAAGCACAAATGTAATCTGGATGTAGAATGAGCAACGCAGTGAATTGCCAAACTACAGTTGAATCTCAGACCAACTCAGCCTCAGGAGATGCTGATTCTCAAGCAACATTTAGGAGAAAGTCTGAAAGCTTAGCCATGCCGAACACATTGATGACTTCTAGAGTTGGCAACCAGCTGGGTGTTATTAGAAGTCATAACATAGGCCCTGGTTATATCCTAGGAGGTCTGATCCTTTATGTGAAACAAAGGATCAGAAATCCCTGGGCAGTGACAATCCTTGAAGTGAGGTGAACAACAATTATTAATGTGCACGGTCATTTGTTTAGAATAGAACCTACCCGGAGCCTGGGAATGTTGGAAAAGAATATTCAGAGTATCAAAAGCTCAGCCAAGTTATCTACAGCTGCAGTGTCTAATATAGTAGCTACTAGCCCCAGCTTTCTATTTAAATGTATCAAAAGAATTTAAATTAAGCATGCAGTTCCTCAGTTGTACTCACCCAATTTCAAGGGTGTAGTTGCTCCATGTGGCTAGTGGCTATTGCATTAGACAATGTAGATAAGGTACATTTCCACCATCTGGACAGTGATGGGAAACCCTGGTGGTGTAGTGGTTAAGTGCTACGGCTGCTAACCAAGAGGTCGGCAGTTCAAATCTGCCAGGCGCTCCTTGGAAACTCTATAGGGCAGTTCTACTCTGTCCTATAGGGTCACTATAAGTCGGAATCGACTCAAGGGCAGTAGGTTTGGTTGGTTTGGACAGTGATGATGCCGAGTCTTGCTACTCAAAGTGTGGTGCCTGAATCATTAGCATTGTCATCACCAGGAAACTTCTTAGAAATGCAGAAACTTGGGCCCCATCTCAGACATTCTAAATTAGAAACTTCATTTTCATGTGACCTGTTGTACATATTGAGGAGCCGTGGTGGTGGTACAGTGGTTAAAGTGATTGATTGCTAACTGAATGGTCGGTGGTTTGAAATTACCAGCAGCTCCACAGGAGAAAGACGTGGCAGTATGCTTCCATAAGGATTTACAGCCTTGAAATACTATGTGGTAGCTGTGAGTCGGAATCAACTCAATGCCAGTGACTTCAGTATGTGTGAGTGTGTGTGTGCATATAAAAGTGTAAGAGATACTGGTGCACAATCCATAACTGCAGTGATTGAAAGATGAATGGAAAGTAAAGCAGGAAGCCAAGGCAGAAGCCTAGTTGTAATGTCTAGGTAGATTTTGGAATCCCTGAGTAGTACAAATGGTTAACATGTTTTGCTGTTAACAGAAAGGTTGGAGGTTTGGGTCCACCCAGAGGCACCTCAGAAGAAAGACCTTGAGATCTACTTCTAAAAGATTACAGCCACTGAAAACCCTATGGATCATAATAGTACGCTGGCATGCACAGGGTCATTATGAGACAGACTCAACTTGATGGCAACCGTCAAAAAATTTGAATATCCATGTGTCCAATTTTACCCTGGGTTCATCCAAATCACCCTGAATGCCTGGTTTGTGGCTACTAACATTCCGTCTGAACACGATGAATAAGAAAGATTCTGTGCCTGGCCTCAGCAGTGGTGACAGGAAATATTTCTAATTTCCTTAAAAGCTTTTAGTCTCCTGAAGAGTTTTTAATCTGTGTTAGAAGAGGTTCCACCCTTGGAGTGACACTCCATTTTCTCCTTTGCACTTTTAGAAATCTAAATTTTGGCTTCTCTCAGCCTCAATGGAGGGCCATGTTTCCACACGTGTTAACTTAAACTCAAAATGCTCCTTTCTCAGATTCAGATGTGACTGTGATCTCTCATTAGCTAGAAGAGCAAGCTGCAAAAATCTTAGTAGTATAGGTAAAATTGAATGATCCACTGGAGAGCATAGGATTTGGTATTGCTACCAAGCAATCATACCTAGTTTGCAGTTAAGAAAACATGAACCACCATAGACAATTTCTTGTCTACTTGGTTTAACCTTAAAGGCTATCCTCACCCAAGTTAAAGTGTAGTAATTCTTTAAATCACAACCAGAACCCCAAAATCAGCAAAAAAGCTGCCCTTTTACAAGTGAATTCTTAATGTTAAATCAAATAACACAAGAAAGTAGTCCCTTGATGGAAAATTAAAAGGAAATGGAAACATAGATATTAAAAAGAAAATTTAATGAAGATTAACTATTGAATTATCATTATTTTTTTTTTTATAAAATAAGGCCATTTATAGAATGTGTTCCTTGCCCACATCTAGTTATGTATTTTATTTTTACAATTGACATACATTAAATTTTTTGAATTGGTTTGTATTTGTACAAAGTAAATGTCTACCTGGCTAACCAACTGGAAGAGATCCATATTTATGCTTATTCCCAAGAAAGGTGATCCAACGGAGTGCAGAAATTATTGAACAGTATCATTAATATCCCCCACATGTCTGTCAGTTTGTTCTACTGTGGAGGCTTGCCAAATGCTGTGATGTTGGAAGTTATGCCACCAGTATTCAGATACTAGCAAGGTTACCCACGAAGGACAGGTTTCAGCTGAGCTTCCAGACTAAGACAGACTAGGAAGAAGGACCAGGCAGTCTATTTCTGAAAAGCATTAGCCAGTGAAATCCTTATGAATACCAGCGAAACATTGTCTGATATAGTGCTAGAAGATGAGCCCCCAGGTTGGAAGGCACTCAAAAGATGACTGGGGAACAGCTGCCTCTTCAAAGTAGAGTCAACCTTAATAATGTGGTTGGAGTGAATCTTTCTAAACCTTCATTTGCTGATGTAGCACAACTCAAAATGAGAAGGAACAGCAGCAAACATCCATTAATAATCAGAACCTGGAACGTACAAAGTAGGAATACAGGAAAGTTGGAAATCATCCAAAATGAAATGGAACACATAAACATCAACATTCTAGGCATTAGTGAGCTGAAATGGACTGGTATTGACCATTTGGAATAGGATAATCATATAGTCTACTATACTGGGAAGGATAACTTGAAGAGGAATGGAGTTGCATTCATTGTCAAAAAGAAAGTTTCAAGATCTATCCTGAAGAACTACACTGTTAGTGATAGGATAACATCCATACACCTACAAGGATGACCAGTTAATACGGCTATTATTCAAATTTACGCACCAACCACTAGGGCCAAAGATGAAGAAACAGAAGATTTTTATTAGCTGCTGCAGTCTGAAATTGATCAAACATCCAGTCAAGATGCATTGATAATTACTGGTGATTAGAATGCAAAAGTTGGAAACAAAGAAGGATCAGTAGTTGGAAAATACGGCCTTAATGTTAGAAGCAATGCTGGAGATCGAAAGATAGAATTTTGCAAGACCAACGACTTCTTTATTGCAAATACCCTCTTTCACCAACATAAATGGCGACTGTACACATGGACTTCACCAGATGTCACACACGGAAATCAGATTGACTACATCTGTGGAAAGAGTCGATGGAAAAGCTCAATATCATCAGTCAGAACAAGACCAAGAGCCGACTGTGGAACAGACCATCAATTGCTCCTATGCAAGTTCAAGCTGAAACTGAAGAAAATCAGAGCAAGTCCACGAGAGCCAAAATATGACCTTGAGCACATCCCACCTGAATTTAAAGACCATCTGAAGAATAGATTTGAAGCATTGAATACTAGTGACCGAAGAACAGAAGAGCTGTGGAATGACATCAAGGACATCATAGATGAAGAAAGCAAGAGGTCATTGAAAAGACAGAAAAGAAAGAAAAGTCCAAGATGGAAGTCAGAGGGGACTCTGAAGCTTGCTTTCGAATGTCGAGCAGCTAAAGCAAAAGGAAGAATTGATGAAGTGAAAGAAATGAACAGACAATTTCAAAGGGCAGCTTGAGAAGACAAAGTAAAGTATTATAATGACATGTGCAAAGAGCTGGCGTTGGAAAACCAAAAGGGCATCATCCACGAAGAAAGCAAGAGGTCATTGAAAAGACAGGAAACAAAGAAAAGACCAAGATGGATGTCAGAGGAGACTCTGAAACTTGCTCTTGAGTGTCGAGCAGCTAAAGCAAAAGGAAGAACTGATGAAGTAAAAGAACTGAACAGAAGATTTCAAAGGGCCTCTTGAGAAGTCAAAGTATTATAATGATATGTGCAAAGAGCTGGAGAGGGAAAACCAAAATGGAAGAACATGCTTGGCATTTCTCAAGCTGAAAGAACTGAAGAAAAAATTCAAGCCTCGAGTTGCAATAGTGAAGGATTCTATGGGGAAAATATTAAATGACACAGGAAGCATCAAAAGAAGATGGAAGGAGTACACAGAGTCATTATACCAAAAAGAATTAGTTGACATTCAACCATTTCAAGAGGTGGCATATGATCAGAAACTGATGGTACTGAAGGAAGAAGTCCAAGCTGCTCTGAAGGCACTGGCAAAAAACAAGGCTCCAGGAATTGTTGGAATATCAATTGAGATGTCTCAACAAACAGATGCAGCACTGGAGATGCTCACTTGTCTATGCCAAGGAATATGGAAGACAGCTTCCTGGCCAACTGACTGGAAGAGATCCATATTTATGCCTATTCTGAAGAAAGGTGATCCAACCGAATGTGGAAATTATAGGACAACATCATTAATATCACATGCAAGCAAAATTCTGCTGAAGATCATTCAAAAATGGCTGCAGCAGTATATTGACAGGGAACTGCCAGAAATTCAGGCTGGTTTCAGAAGAGGATGTGGAACGAGGGATATCATTGCTGATGTCAGATGGATCCTGGCCGAAAGCAGAGAATACCAGAAGAATGTTTACCTGCGTTTTATTGACTATGCAAAGGCATTCGACTGTGTGGGTTATAACAAATTATGGATAACATTGCAAAGAATGGGAATTCCGGAACACTTAATTGTGCTCATGAAGAACCTTTACATAGATCAAGAGGCAGTTGTTCAGACAGAACAAGGGCATACTGAGTGCTTTAAAGTCAGGAAAGGTGTGCATCAGGGTTATATTCTTTCACCATACCTATTCAATCTGTATGCTGAGCAAATAGTCCGAGAAGTTGGACTATATGAATAACGGGGCATCAGGATTGGAGGAAGACTCATTAACAACCTGCGTTATGCAGATGACACAACTTTGCTTGCTGAAAGTGAAGTGGACTTAAAGCACTTACTAATGAAGATCAAAGACCACAGCCTTCAGTATGGATTGCACCTCAACATAAAGAAAACAAAAATCCTCACAACTGTACCAAGAAGCAACATCACAATAAATGGAGAAAAGATTGCAGTTGTCAAGGATTTCATTTTACTTGGATCCGCAATCAAAAGCCATGGAAGCAGCAGTCAAGAAATCAAAAGACGCATTGCATTGGGTAAATCTGCTGCAAAGGACCTCTTTGCAAAGAAGTCACCTTGAAGACTAAGGTGCGCCTGACCCAAGCCATGGTATTTTCAATCACATTATATGCTTGGGAAAGCTGGACAATGAATAAGGAAGACTGAAGAAGAATTGACGCCTTTGAATTGTGGTGTTGGCAAGAATATTGAATATACCATGGACTGCCAAAAGAACGAACAAATCTTTCTTGGAAAAAGTACAACCAGAATAACCCTTGGAAGCAAGGATGGCCTGGCTGTGTCTTACATACTTTGGACATGTTATCAGGAGGTGTCAGTCCCTGGAGAAGGACATCATTCTTGGCAGAGTACAGGTTCAGTGGAAAAGAGTAAGACCCTCAACAAGGTGGATTGACACAGTGGCTGCAACAATGAGCTCAAGCATAACAATGATTGTAAGGATGGCTCAGGACTGGGTAGTGTTTCTTTCTGTTGTGCATAGGGTTTCTATGAGTTGGAACCAACTCGACGGCACCTAACAACAACAACAACAATGTCATTAATATCACACACAAGTAAAATTCTGCTGAAGATCATTAAATGTGGGTACAGCAATATATTGACAGTGAGCTGCCAGAAATTCAAGCTGAATTCAGAAGAGGACAGGGAACCAGGGATATCATTGCTGATGTCAACTGAATCCTGACTGAAAGTAGAGAATACCAAAAAGATGCTTACTTGAGTTTTATTGACTATGCAAATGCATTTGACTGTGTGGATCATAACCAACTATGGATAACATTGCAAAGAACGGGAATTCCAGAATACTTAATTATGCTCATGAGGAACCTATACATAAATTAAGAGGCAGTTCTTTGAACAGAACACGGGGATACTGCATATTTTAAAGTGAGGAAAGGTGTACCTCAGGGTTGTATCCTCTCACCACACCTATTCAATCTGTGTGCTGAGCAAATAATCTGAGAAAGCTAGGCTCTGTGAAGAAGAACGGGGCAACGAGATTGGGGGAAGATGTATTAACAACCTGTATTATGCAGATGACACAACCTTACTTGATGAAAGTCAAGAGGACTTTAAGCACTTACTGATGAAGACCAAAGACCACAGCCTTCAGTATGAATTATACCTCACCATAAAGAAAATAAAAATCCTCACAATTGGAGCAATAAGCAACATCATGATAAATGAATAAAACATTGAAGTTGTCAAGGATTTCATTTAACTTGGATCCACAGTCAACACCCAGGGAAGCAGCAATCAAGAAATCAAAAGATGCATTGCCTTGGGCAAATCTGCTGCAAAAGACCTCTTTAAAGTGTTGAAAAGTAAAGATGTCACCTTGAGGACTAAGGTGCACCTGACCCAGGCCATGGTGTTTTCAATTACCTCATATGCATGTGAAAGCCGGACAATGAATAAGGAAGGCTGAACAGAATTCACACCTTTGAGTTGTGGTGTTGGTGAAGAGTATTGAATATACCATGGACTGCCAATACAACGAACAAATCTGTCTTGGAAGAAGTACTACCAGAGTGCACATTAGAATCGAGGATGGCAAGACTTTGTTTCACATACTTTGGACATGTTATCAGGAGGGACCCATCCCTGGAGAAGGACATCAGCCTTGGTAGAGTAGAGGGTCAGCAAAAAAGAGGTAGACCTTCAACAAGATGAATTGACACAGTGGCTGCAACAGTTGAGTCAGGCATTACAGTGATCGTGAGGGTCGCGCAGGACCAGGCAGTCTTTTGTTCTGCTGTACATGGGGTTCCCATAAGTTGGAAGCAGCTTGAAAACACTTGTCAATGGCAATAACAAATATCTATGTTATATTTTTATATAAATTTATGATTTTATAACAAAGTGGTTTGAAAGAGATGGTAGCACACAATCTTTTTTATATTGTATGGTGTAAACAATTACAGAAATTATCATTTGTCCACCTACGCAATCAAGCTGGTTGAGAAATCTGGACAACTGACTGGAGAAATTAAGTTCCTATTGCCTAAACCACAGAAGTTTAAATAATTGATTGAGTTCCATGAGGAAAAACTTTTGTGTAGGTACCATCAGGATATAGATCAAGAATCAGTGAGTGATTAGATAATACTGGAGACAAATTCTAAGGCAGTAATTTCTAATAATTTTCACTTTAAAAAAAATTAAATGGAGCATCTCTCAAAGTAATAAGTTTAAAAAAAAAAAAAAACCTAGAAATTGTTTGGTTGCTGGTCACCTTCTAACCTCTTGGGGGAGCTCATTTCATTCCGTCTTCAGGAAGAAATGCTATAGGTGGAACTAGGGCAAATTGAAGTTCTCAAAGCAACCAGCGTATCAATGGACAGGGCTATAGGACAAAGATCAAAGGAGGTCCCGGTGTCCTTCCTTCTTGTAGTTTTTGTTCTTTCCGTCTCTTACTGCAGCGATGATAAGGCAGGCTTGAAGATTACTTCTTCCTGCAGGTGTTCTTACCCTTGGAAGGTAAACCATGCGGCCCAGTACAAAGGCCCAATGTATTAAGAATTAGTTTAGGCAAGAGCTGCATTAGGCCTTAGGGGGAAATGGTCATCGCAACTGTGTTCTCCAAGAGAACAGACAAGGAGGAGGGCTCCCTGGCTAACTTCTTGTTCGTGCCTTAAGATGAAAGCAAAGTAGAGCTGTCCAAGTTTTGATTATTTTGTTTTTTTCTGTATTGTCTGATATGGTATTCTGAAGTTGTAAACCAAATGAAAACAGTGCACATTTGCTGAATGTCCCCTTCTTTTTCAAATAATGTATAATTATATTTGAAAAAGAAGGGGTAAGACTATCAGGATTTGGGGAATCTTTAGAGATTATAAGCAATCTGTCTTTCAACTTTTCTCAGAAAATATTAAAAAGCAGAGTTGCAAGATCAGCTAGCATGAACTGAAATTACCCTCCAGTCTGAAACAATTGAAAAAGGTACAAAATGCATGAAACATCAGTTTTCATGATATTTGGACATCAGGCAACAAGACAGTGATCCCTGAGATTGCAAAGAAATGAGGTGAATTTTATGATTTCCACAGCTTACTGTCTGAAGGGAGTTTGCATTCTGTGGTATGAGTCGGGTAAGATAGGCAAAGCTCAGAAAACTCCCTGAATAGAGGAGATGAAGCTGAAATTCTGAAGGAATGAAGAGGTTTCAGTTCATAGGACAGAGTACCAAAGAAGAGGAAGCTGTGCAGAGAGAGCGCTGCAGAGGTCTACGGAGGGTTCTCCACCCCACCAGAGTCTTTAGCCAATTACCAGTCAACACACACATGTGAAGAAACTACCGGAGACCTAGGAAAAAACATGTAGAAGGATTAGAGGGGAAACTTCTCGATCACATAAATCTGGTAATAATTTATGTTTCCACCAACCAGGGTAGGAAACCTCATAATTCAAGGGGCATTGGATAGTGTTCTCAGAGAGTTTTGCCTCATTGGAGTAGCAGAATTAACCTTCAGTTAGATGCTGTTCTCATACCTATTAACAAAGCTTAAATGCAAGAACTAAAATGAATAAACTGTTTCCACATAACTGCTTTACAGAATAAAGTTCAGAAATACTTACAATACAAAAATATTCAGTGCCTAATCAGATTCTCAGTTTGTCTCACACACATACAATATTATGGGCATTTAAAAGAGCAGGAAAACGTAATTTACAATGAAAGTAAAAATGAAATCAATAAAAACCAATGCAGAAATTACACAAATAATAGAATTAGTTGACAAGCTCTTAAAGACATCTATTATAAATATATTCCATATATTTAGAAACTGGAGAAAAAAACAACTATGTTAAGTAAAGACATAGAGATTTAAAAGATCCAAATTAAATTTCAAGAGATGAAAACTGTAATATATGAGATTAAAAAAAAATACATTGAATGGGATTAAAAGCAGATTAAAGACTATAGGGATATTAGTGAATTTGAAGATAGGAAAAAAAAATACATCTGAAATGAAAAACAGAGAGAAAAAAGACTGGAAAAAACATAGAACAGCATCAGTGAGCTGTAAGAGAACTTCAAGGAACTAAATATACACGTAATTGTAGTCCCTGAATGAGAGAAGCAAAAACAGGAAAAAAAAAATTGGAAAAATAAAGGCCATAAATTTACCAAATTTGATGAAAAGTATAAATCCCCAGATCCAAGAATTTCCACAAATTCTAGTCACTGGGCGCATTAAAAAATGACACAAGACCCATCATAATCAGATTGTACAAAACCGGGATGAGGGGAAACTCTTAAAAGTATCCAGAAGAGAGCTGTTAGGTACAGAGAAATAAAATGAAAGAAGACAACTCATCAAAAGCAAGGTAGAAGACAGCGGAGCAACACATTTAATAAGTTCTGCAAAAAAAAATCATCAATCTAGATTTACATGCCCAGAGGAAAAAAACTTTTGAAAATGAAGGGGAAATAAAGATTTTGCAAACATACAAGAGCAGAAAAGATTCATCACCATCAGACAAGCACTGCAGGAAATGCTGTGATAATCTACGTAGGAACTCCCACAGAACCTATAAAAAAAACTACTAGAAAAAAGTTAGTTTATCCAGATTGTAAGACAAGATCAAAATATAACACCCAATTTTATTTCTATATGCCAGCAATTAAAACTCATGAATTTAAATTTAGACAAATACTATTTACAATAAAATTAAAAATTTACAATAAAAATATAAAATAAAAAGGGTTAAATCTGATAAAAGATGTATAAATTCTCTACTTTAAAAACTACAAACATTACTGAGATAAATTAAAGGCCTAAGTAAATGAAGAGATCTATGATGTTCATAAATCATAGTATTCAGTAATTTTAACATGATCCGTCAAAAAAATAAATGCTCAAAAAAAAAAAAAAATCCATAGATCCAGCATAGTTCAATCAAAATCTCAGCAGGCTTTTTTGAAGAAATTGACAAGCAAATTCTAAAATTCATGTGGAATTATTATAAATATGCAATAATTAAGACAATATGGTTGTTGTTGTTAGGTGCTGTCAAGTCAGCTCAGAACCCTAGCAACTTTTGTATCAAAATAAACAAGTAGATCAATAAAATAAAATAGGTCCTGAAATAGACCAACATATATATGTCAATTAATTTTTTGACAAAGTCAAAAAATATATATATTGCCTTTGGACTTTGTAAAAAATATATATATATAATTCTGGTGATTTGGCCAGATCAATTCCAAATTTAATGCATTTTGATATAATATTTGGAATTTATCATAGTACTTTACATGCCTCAAAATTTAATAACTGGTCTCTACTAAAAAAAGGTCTCTACTATCAAGTTCAAAAATAATGAAGAACTAGAATAGTTTTTCTGTTTTCCTAATTTGCTTCTATATAAAGCAAATTAACTTCTTATGAAGGTGCAATGTAGGTGTTCAAAAAAATAGCAAAAATAAACTTCATAGCATACATTAAGCAACACATTTAGTAATTCAGTACAAAGTATGACAAATGTTAACACTCATTACATTGTTTCCAGAATGTGTGGCAGCTATAAAGTCATTGTCATGCGTTGAATATTCTTCCAATTTATGAATGATATTATCATTTCATTGCATTTGCTTTCGTAAAATGTAGACATTCAAATGCTTTTGCTTCTAAAATAATCACCTGAAATTATCAATCTTTATTATATTCTCTGAATAATTCATTCATTCATTCATTTATTATTAAATCATCATGTGGTTCACTAAAACAGAGTTTTGATGGAGAATTAAAGACATTAGCTGTGTGGAAAAATTTTAAACATTGCAACCATTTTTGATGTTGGCATTCATCAGTATCATCTGTCAGACTCACCTGTTGTTGTTAGGTGCTGTCAAGTAGGTTCAGACTCATAGCGACCCCATG
Organism: Elephas maximus indicus; assembly: GCF_024166365.1. Classification (NCBI taxonomy): domain Eukaryota; kingdom Metazoa; phylum Chordata; class Mammalia; order Proboscidea; family Elephantidae; genus Elephas; species Elephas maximus. The sequence goes on along the minus strand of NC_064842.1, from coordinate 24,927,234 downwards.
TACAACAGAATGAACACTGCCTGGTCCTGTGCCGTCCTCATGATCATTGTTATGCTTTAGTCCATTTTGCAGCCACTGTGTCAGTCCATGTCCTTGAGGGTCTTTCTTTTTTTCACTGACCTGTACTTTACCAAGCATTATATCCTTCTCTAGGGACCAGACCCACCAGATAACATGTCCAAAGTATATGAGACGAAGCCTCACCATCCTTCCTTCTAATTAGCATTCTGGCTGTACTTCTTTCAAGACAGATTTGTTCATCGTTCTGGCAGTCCATGGTATATTCAATATTCTTTGCCAGCACCATAATTCAAAGGCGTCAATTCTTCTTTGGTCTTCTTATTCATTGTCCAGCTTTCACATGTGTATGATGCGATTGAAAATACCATGGCTTTGGTCAGGTGCACCTTAGTCCTCAAAATGACATCTTCACTTTTTAGCACTTTAGAAAAGAGATCTTTTGCAGCAGATTTGCCTCATGCAATGTGTGGTTTGATTTCTTGACAGCTGTTTCCACGAGGATTGATTGTGGATTCAAGTAAAATGAAATCCTTAACAACTTCAGTCTTTGTTTATCATGATGTTGTTTATTGGGCCAGTTGTGAAGATTTTTGTTTTCTTTAGGTTGAGGTGCAATCCATACTGAAGGCTGTGGTCTTTGATCTTCACCAGTAAGTGCTTCAAGTCCTCTTCACTTTCAGCAAGCAAGGTTGTGTCATCTGCATATCGCAGGTTGTCAATGAATCTTCCACCAGTCCTGATGGCCCTGTCCTCTTCACACAGTCCAGCTTCTCAGATCATTCACTCAGCATACACATTGAATAAGTATGGTGAAAGGCTACAACCCGGACACACACCTTTGTCATACTGAGTTAGAGATGGTTAGTAGATGGCACGTTGATATCCAAAGATCTTCCATGTTTTAACAGCAGACCACACATGTTTTTATATTCATTTACTTATTTAATTCTCATAACAACTAAGGGAAGAAACTATGATTATTATCATCATGTCCCCATCACTAGTATAAAATAGTGTTAGACTCAAAGTCATCTTTCAACACCAAAGCTCATAATTTCAAAAATATGCAGGCTACTGTCATGCAGTCAACAATGTGGTTTTTTATATCATTAACAAATAGAGTTGCCTAAAGATGACCAAATAAATGGGGCAAAAAGTATGTGGATGTTATCCTAAATATTGCAGCAAATATAGCAAACTATATACTGAGTGAGTGAATAAAATAGATAGCTTTTTATTTCTGGAAAAGGTTAACTGGAGTGTGACTTTCAATTAGTTTGTAGGTGGATATGAAGAACTTTCATTCCCATGGTAGCAGCAAGACAAAAATAGTAAAGCAAAATTTTTTAAAAACCTATTGAAGAGGCAGTGGACACAAATACTTCTAAACGAACTAAATATCAAAAAGGAATGAGCCCTTTCTAGATGATTAAAGTGTCATTACTGCACCTGGGTCAAGGGCCTGGAGTGGGAATAGGTGGGTGGAAGAACGGGCCTGCCATGGACAGAGATCTTGCAGAGATAAGGTAAACCTAGCCATAGTATAATGACAGATTGGAATATGGAAAATCCCCAATAAAAAAAAAAATGGCCTGAGAATTTATTCCCTTTCTCTCTAAGAATATTGCCAGGTAAAGGCAGTGAGGTGAGGGTGAAAAGCAGAAAGTCTTCATGTAGTCTCGTATAGCTACATAGGGCTTGCATACCACTGTCAGCTGGAGTAGAAGCCAAAAGTGAAACAAAACTACTAACATTACAGCCCAATCCATTTCCAGCTCAAACCCTGACAAGATCAGAGAGACTACCTGAAGAGCATAGGGACTGCCTAATCCTAATTTGAAACCACAGGTAAACACAAATTAAGGTTATGGGCCATACGAACTCAAAAAAACATAATGGAATCTGAAAAATCAGTCCATTGTACTACTAACACCTTGAGAAAATAATAAGTTTGTACTCTACAAAAAATAATAACAAAACAACAACAAATAAACTGTATTTCAATCTCTACTCTTTTATATAAACGTCCAATATAAGATTAAAAAGGAAATATGAAAGTAAACAGAAAATGTTACCATAGCCAGGAAAAAAGAAAGTTAATAGAGGCATACCAAATATAATACATATGTAAAAAGAGTTTACATTTTGAAAATATACAAACTGAGTGAAAACATGGGGAATTACAGAAAATAAAAAGGAAGGTATAAAAAATAAAGTAAAATTTCTAAATCTTAAAAATACAGTATTTGAAATGAAAATAGTATTTCAAATAACAACTTTAAAGCAGTATAATTGAATTCACTCCATTCCTATCCTTTGTGATGTTTTTAACACATTTTGGATACAGCAGAAGAAAGCTTCAGAGAACTTGTAGACAGATCAATAGAAATTAAGCTGAAGCACAGAGGAAAAAAAAAAAATGGAAGTGAAAAGAGGCATGCACCCAAAAGTATTGTAAGCAGACACTCAAACAGGTACTTGTACACTAATGTTAATAGCAGTTTTATTCATAACAGCCAAAGGTGGAAACAATTCAAGTGCCATTAAGAGATAAGTGAATAAACAAAATGTAGTAGGATACGCATACAATTAAAATATTAATTCATAAAAAGGAATGAAGGTCTGAAGCATGCTACAAAAATAGATGTACCTTGAAAACACTATGCTAAGTTAAATAAGTCAGTCACAAAAGGACAAATATGGTAAGATTTTAAATATATGAGATAGGCAAATTCATAGAGAAAAGTGGTAGAATATGGGTTACCAGGAACTGAGTGGGGGAGGCAGAAAACAGGGAGTTATTATAAATGGATTATAAATGGATACAAAGTTTCTGTTGGGGATGATGAAAAAGTTCTGGAAATGGATGGTTATGATGGTTACACAACATTGTGAATATATACTTAACATCACGGAATTATACACTTAAAAATGGTAAAAATATATATTTTATGTTATTTGTATTTTATCATAATAAAAAAAGCAAAAATGAAACACACACACATAACAAAGACAAGCAAACATCGAATTAATTGGGATCCCAGAAGCAGAGAATATAGTAGGAAAAAACTGAAATAACTTCTAAATATGATCTATGTTTAATATAAAATATCAACATATATTCCAGGAAGCATTACAAATTTGAGCTCAATAAATATAAAAATAATGTGTAGGAACATCAAAGTCAATCTCCTGAAAACCTGAAATAATTTAAAAATCTTGAATGTAGACTGAGAAAAAAAAGACACATTGTATAGATGGGAAAAACAGTAAGAATGATAATGGACTTCTCATCAGATGCAATGCAATTCAGAAGATGATGAAATGAGACTTTTAATGTACAAAATTTATTTTTTAAGTCAACTACGTTTTTATGTTTTCAATATTTGGTAAAAATATCCCTCAAAAATGAAGGCAAGGTAAAGGAATTTTTGGATAATCAAAAGCTGAGAGAATTCATTAGCAGCAAGAACAACTTAAAAAAACGCAAAAGGAAGCTCCTCAGATCACACACACAAAAAAAGGTACGTATGTTTTTTAAATACAAAGGTCAGGAAACAAAAGATTCACTTACCAAAGTTCTTTCCATTTCTACATACCGTACTTTTCCACAAAAAACACTTACCTTCTACATTTTTTTGCCAACTGCTCCCTCCTCCCAGAGGCATTTTCATAAGAGCGCTATGCTAACTTTTTAGCAACAACATGTAAAAAAAATTGACATGAGGCACTTATGAAAATACCTTGCAGGGAGTAGGAGCAGTTGGCAAACCAAGGTAGAAGACATGCCTTATTTGCATAAAAATACAATAATACCAACAAATAATTAGAAAATAACTTGAAGTCATTTAATATAGACAGAAAATCATAAAATACTTAGGAACAAATTTATTGTAAAATATGAAGAGCTCTGCCATGAAATATACAAAACAACACTGAGAGATATTAAAATGACTTAAATAAAGAAATGTGGCATGTCCGTAAAGTGGAATTAATGTCGTTAAGATATCAACTCTCAAATTAAACTATGCGTTTGATTTGTTGTTGTTGTTAGGTGCCCTCGAGTAGGTTCCAACTCATAATGACCCTATGTACAACAGAATGAAATACTGCCCAGTCCTGCACCATCCTCATAATCATTGCTATGTTTGAGCCCATTGTTGCAGCAGCTATGTCAATCCGTCTCATGGAGGAGCTTCCTCTTTTTTGCTGACCTTTGACTTTATCAAGCAAGATGACCTTCTCCAGAGATTGGTCCTTCCTGATAATATGTCCAAAGAACGTGAGATGAAATCTCACCATCCTCTCTTCCAAGGAGCAATCTGGCTGTACTTTTTCCAAGACAGACATGTTCATTCTTCTGGCAGTCCATGTATATTCAATACTCAATATTCTTCACCATAATTCAAGGGCATCAATTCTTTCTCAGTCTTCCTTACTCATTGCCCAGCTTTCTCATGCCTATGAGGTGATTGAAAATATCATGTCTTGGGCCAGGCTCACTGTAGTCCTCAAAGTGGCATCCTTGCTTTTTAAAACTTTAAAGAGGTCTTTTGCAGCAGATTTGCCCAATGCAATATGTCCTTTGATTTCTTGACTGCTGCTTCTACGGGCATTGACTACAGATTCAAGTAAAATGAAATCCTTGACAACTTCAATATTTTCTCTGTTTATCACAATGTTTTGGAACCCTGGTGGTGTAGCGGTTAAGAGCTCAGCTGCTAACCAAAAAGTTGGTAGTTCCAATCCACTGGACGCTCCTTGGAAACTCTATGGTGCAGTTCTACTCTGACCTATAGGGTCGCTATGAGTGAGAATTGACTTGACAGCAATGGGTTTGGTTTGGTTATCATGATATTGCTTTCGGTCCAGTTGTGAGGGCTTTCATTTTCTTTATGTTGAGGTATAATCCCTCCTGAAGGGATCTTTGATCTTCATCAATAAGTGCTTCAAGTCCTCGTCGCTTTCAGCAAGCAAGGTTGTGTCATCTGCATATCTCAGGTTGTTAATGAGACCTCCTCGAATCCTGATCCAATATCCTTCTTCATATAGTCCAGTTTCTCATATTAATTGCTCGGCATACAGATTGAATAAGTATAGTGAGGTGAAACCCTGACACACGCTTTTTCTGATTTTAAACCACTCAGTATCCCCTTGAAAGACTGCCTCTTGGTCTATGTACAGGTTACACATGAGCACAATTAAATGTTCTGGAATTCCCATTCTTCACAATGTTATCCATAATTTGTTATGATCTACACAGTCAAATGCTTTTGCATAGTCAATAAAATACAGGTAAACACCTTTCTAGTGTTCTCTGCTTTCAGCCAAGAACCAGCTGATATCAGCAATGATGCCCTTCATCCCATGTCCTCTTCTGAATCTGGTTTGAATCTCTAGCAGTTCCCTGTCGATGTACTGTTACAACTGTTTTTTTAATTATCTTATGTGTGATATTAATGATATTATTCCACAATTCCAGCATTCTGTTGGATCACCATTCTTTGGAATGGGCACAAATATGGATCTCTTCCAGTTGGTTGGCCTGGTAGCTGTCTTCCAAATTTCTCGGCATAGACAAGTGAGTACCTCCAGGGCTGCATCCATTTGTTCAAACATCTCACTTGGTATTCTGTCAATTCCTGGAGCCTTGTTTTTCACCAACGCCTTCAACGCGGCTTGTATGTCTTCCTTCAATATCATTGGTTCTTGATCATATGCTACCTCCTGAAATGGTTGAAGATCGACTAATTCTTTTTGGTGCAGTGACTGTATGAATTCTTTCCATCTTCATACATTTCATACTATCTATGTAAAAATCCCTGCCTGGTCTGTTTTTGTAGAAACTGACAAGGTGATAATAAAATTTATATGTAATTGAAAAGGATCTACTCTAGCCAAAAAAATCTAAAAAATAAATAGAACAAATTTGGAAGACTTTCACCACTTGGATTCAAGTTAATATACTGTATTATAAAATACAATTCTTTCCTAATTACAATGCTTAACGTAAGACTAATTTTGACAGCGTTTTATTGACAGAAGAATAGACAAACAGATCAATATAACAGAATAGAGGTTCATAGAAGCCAATGTAATTCATTGGAGAAAGAAAAGCCTTTCTAAGCAACGGTATTGAAACAAGTCTTCTTGTTTAAAGTGAATTTGGAGGAAAAAAAATAAACAGTAGGTTAACACTGGAAGCCATTATTTTTTTAAAGGTGAAAACTGACAAGTTTCCTTTAAAATATTTTGCCTTACTGCAAAATTTCCCAAACTATACATTTGAGACCACTAAAATTTCCCTGTATATGCTAGGCCCAAACTAGGTTCTTAATAGTGGAAGTTTTGGTTAATTTAAGAGCTCAATGTTCACATCATTCAATCTTTGTGCTGATCCTAGTTTGCACTAAGGTTTGGATTCTGTCTGTCTTCTGTCTTGCACCTTTGATTGCTATAAGATTATGGGATTTCTACGTGGCTAAGTCAGTCTCTTCTGCCTGCTGTTCAAGTTTCATTAGGACTGAAAACCTCTCTACTGTTCTCGAAACAACTGTTCACCAAGAATTTATTATGTGCCAGGTAGTGTATGCTAAGCACTGGATGAACTGCAGAGAATAAGAGACACATGTACAGCCATTTTCTATTCTTTTGGGAATGGAACTGTACCTTTACAGGCAGTGAGCGGATATCTATTTGAGCAGTAATTTGCTGTGCATTGTAGGCCCATGGGTGAAAATATAGTGCCTCCAAGCCATGGAAAGAAAATCACAAAATCAAAATTTGCATTTATTTAAATAGCTATTGAATGAAATATTGTTACCTGTGGTTGTCAATTTTGTATTCATGAAAATTTAATTGTATTTGCCAGCAATTTGTAGTTTAAATTTTACTGTACAAAAATTGCCAGGATTTTACTGCAATTACAGAGACCATATTGCCAATGGTATATTAAAAGTGTTCATGTAGACATATCTTTGAAATCATGGGCATAGAAGTTCTTTCAAAATTTTATTCAGAATATTTAAATATGTAACAAAGATGTGTTTTCATATGCCTGATATGATATATGGGGTGGGGATATATGATATATGGGGTCCTGGTAGAACAGTGGTTAAGCGTTTGGCTGCTAACCAAAAAGTCAGCAGTTCGAATCCACCAGACACTCCTTGGAAATCCTATGGGGCAGTTCTATTATGTCCTGTAGGGTCACTACGAGTTGGAATCGACTCAAAGGCAATGGATCTGTTGTGTTTTTGTGATATGATATAGAATTAAGGCAAGGCTAGGCTAAAGTAACGATGAACCCAGAAATAGAACGAGTGAACAAAATAAAACATTTTAATTTTCATATATTTGACAGTCTATGGTGATTCCTGGTGCTGAAGTGGTTAAGCGTTTGGCTGCTAACCAAAAAGTCAGCAGTTTAAATTTACCAGCCACTCCTTGGAAACCCTATGGGGCAGTTCTACTCTGTCCTGTAGTGTTGCTATGAGTCAGAATTGACTCGAACACAACAGGTTTGGTTTTACTTGTTTATGGTGGTTCCCAGTTAGCACGGTGGGTCCTACAGGTAGGAGGAAGTCAGAGCTCTGTTTTATTTCATGTAGCAGAGTACGCAAAATAACATAAACCATACCCGTGGGAATTGTTTATGGCAGGCATCGATCGCTCTGGCTCACATTCCATTGACCAGAACCCAGTCACACAGACTGACATAGACTGGGACATGTAGACCAACCCTGTAAGAAAGAACACAAAAGTGGAGCATGCAGAGCAGCTTATTTAGTCTGTAGGTCGTAGGAGTGCCAGAAAGACAATGAAGGTCATAAGATTCCTTACTGTGTGTTACCACTGCCTGTTAAAAAAAATACTGCTCTTTAAATCATATAGTTGCTTATTGTCTATTGTCTGAGACAAACAGAATTTCTCACAAACCTGTCAGAATTTGTTTCAATATATTTTTACTTCAATTGAATGACTACAACAAATACTTCTTTTGCAACACAGGTATTTTTCCATCCCTTTTCATAGCAAAAGTTTCTCACTGTTTAGCTTATGTTGTTAAAAAGGAGCAGTAAAGTGAATTTATTCTACGTAGTTCTTTTGTGTTGTCACTAAGAAAAATAATTTAAATCTCTGTATACTGCCTTAACAATGAACCAGATAAATCAACATAAACTCGTATGTGTATAAAATATGACTGTGTCTTATACCTGCTTTTTTTTCTCCACAGACCCTAGCACTGGCCCCATAGTGAGTGTTCATAAATGTTTGTTAAACAAGTTAGCATTGTTTTGCCTGAGAAAAAGCAAGCTCTGTGACGTCATCAAGAATTTTATGCAATAAAATTGCTTACAGTGATTGTTGGTCACTCATGGTACATCTCTAAGAATGATCAAAAATTATTTTTAATTGTACATTTGCTTTATTTTTTGCCATCTAGTGTATTGCAGGGCACAGTATTTGGTACTATGAGATTTACAGAGACTTATAAGATCAGCTTCTTGACCTCAAGAAGTTCACTGTTGAAACAAGCAATTATGACAGTGACTTAATATTAGGACAAATTAATTAGAAGGTATATGGTTGATAAGCACATTCTTAGACAATAAATTGCCTGTCTTAGGATTTTTAGTCATTTGCTTCTCTGCAGTCAGCATTATAAAAGCAGTTGGCCTGTGATTATCCACCTTAGATCCTTCTTGATTCAAAATATTGTGATACAATGTTTCAATCACATTTTTAAAAATATATTACCCAAACTCTTCTCATAATTGAAATATTATAATGGGTAGACTTACAAACCCATTCACCTTAATTATTCCATTAACTTTAAATACATTAGACAAGCATATCTAATAAAGTTATCATAAGTGACTCAATGGAGCAGCATTTTATAGACATGCATTTAAAATTATTTCTCATTTCTTAAAGTGCTGATTGACATGGGGCTTGATTCAGTGAGGGAGAAAGACATTTGACTCATAATAGTGGCCTTGTTGTTCAACCTTAGTAATATTCTTTTTGTCAGTTCAAGTATCTCTCTCTCAATGAGAGAGAAAGATAATTGCCTTACAGTTAACGAGTTAGCCACGTGGCTATCTGGGGAAAGGGCATTCTAGAGGAGGGAATAGCAAGTGAAATGTCTCTGAGGTGGGAATATGCCCAATACATTTGAGAGACATCATCAAGACATCTGTGGCTGAAACAAAGGGAATAAGAGGAAAAATAAAGGAAAATTAACTCAATCAGTTCAACTTGCATAGACCATGGTAAGGACTTAAAGTTTTATTTTAAATGTGATGGCAAGCCAGGGAGGGACCTGAAAAGAATAAGAAGCTATGATTTACATTTTAAAAGAATCATACTGGCTGCCATTTGGAGAATTAACTATGGTGGACTAGAAGGAATGCTGGGAAGCCAGTCGGGACTCTTTGTAGGTTGGAAAGGAGAGCAGTGTCGACAGAGGGATGGTGATGTGGCAGGGGTAGTAGTGAGAAATGGTTGGGTCATGAATACAATTTAACACAAGAGCCAAGAAGTATTTGGTGGTGTGGATGTGGTATGTGAAGGAGCAATTAAGATGCCATTTACTGGAAAATTCTCGTGGAAGAGCAGATTTGAAGACAGGCACAGATCAAATGTCTTAAAATGTCTATTGGACATCAACTGAAGATGTCCAGTATGTAACAGCCAAAAAAACCAAACCCATTGCCATCAAGTCGATTCCAATTCATAGTAACCTTATAGGACAGAATAGAGCTGCCCCATAGAGTTTTCAGGAAACCGTGTTGGTGTAATGGTTAGGTTCTATGGCTGCTAACCAAAAGGTCAGCAGTTCGAATCTGCCAGGTGCTCCTTGGAAACTCTATGGGGCAGTTCCACTCTGTCCTATAGGGTCGCTATGAGTCAGAATCAACTCAACTGTAGTGGGTTTTTTTATAGAGTTTTCAAGGCTGTTAATCTGACATATCTTTCTCCCACAGAGTGGCTGGGGTTCAAACCACAGACCTTCCGACTGGCAGCTGAGTACTTTAACCACTGTGCCATCAGGGTTCCTTCAGTATGTAACAGGATATATGAATTTGGACTCAGGGGAGAGATCTGGAAAATACAAAATTTGGACATATTAGCAAATGAATGGTAAGTAAAGTCATGGGACTGGATGAAAGTGCCAGGTCAGAATAACTCAGAAGACCTGACCTCTGTACATGATAGTGCCTGATCCTGGGGCACTATCATGTACAGAGGTCAGGAAGATGAGGACGAATCAACGCAGGTGAGTGTAAAGGAGCAGCCAGCAAACTAAGACAAACCCAAAGAAGGATGTTATCCTGGAAGAAAATGTCAAGAAAGATAATAAAGTTTTCTTAGATTCTACTGAGAGACTACTGAGCATTATACATAATAGTTAAAAATGAATAAAGATGAAGCTGCTGTAAAAATATAAAATTTAAGAATACGCATTTTAACAAATTTTAGAGCTTTCATAAATAGAAATATTGACAATATATTAAGAAGTCTTACAAATTAATAAGAAAAGCAAAAAACAGTACAAGAGAGAAAGTGCAGAGGCATGAAGGGGCATTTCTCAAAGAATCACAGAGGCCAATAAACAAGAAAACATGTTCAATGCCATCATTTGATGTTGACTGAGTGAACTATCCTATTTAGAGTTGTCTATTTTTTATCCTATTTAGAAATCCACTGGTTATTTCTAACCAAGATGAGAAAAAAAAAAAGATGAGAGTAAAAGATATTTCAATGACGCTTGAGGCTGAAAATTTTAGTGTAATAAAGTTAAGAAAGATTAGGCGCTAAGGAAGCGTAAATGTAGACATTTTTAAAGGATTTTTTTTTTCTTTGATGGGTAGAGAAACTAACTAGATGGAAAGGTAAAGCGCTTATAGTTTTGTGCTCCTCTTTTTTTCCTGAGGACATCATAGCCAGTATAAATGTATTCATCCCTGGCTCGTTTGGGTTATTCGTATCAAAGTGAACACACACACACAATAAAAATAAAAAGGCAAACCTTGGTGCACTGTGAGACATGTGTTGCCTTACACTGCCTGATCTGTTTTACCTTTCATTACCCACCTTATTCATTCTGTGATTAAGCAGCAAGATGAGTTTTCCCTTTTTTTTCACTTATTTCATCTTGTCAATGAATCAGCAAATTACTATTTGACAAGCATCCTTGCCAAAGCAATAACAAAGAAAGAACAGCCGTAATTATTTTTATTTACTGACATCTTCAAGCTTTAGTACCTGAAACTTGGGAGACACTTGCATGCAACAAATGTCAGAAGAAAGGGGGAAGCTAACAAGTTAGAAGAGCTCTCAGAAAAGAAAACAGTGTAGGAATCAGTGGTCCAAGCAAGCTTGTTCTCTAGACATTGACATTGATAATACACATTTTGTCTTTCTTCAGTTCAACCTTACTATGAATTATCAATTTCATTAATATTTCTAAAAATCAACTTTTAGCTTATTGTGTCTATTATTTATGTGTTTTCTATTTCATTGCTTTCTGCTCTGATTTTTATTACTTCCTGCCATCTACTTACTTTGAGTTTAATTCACTCTTCTTTTTCAAACTCTTTATTGTCAAAATTTAGATCATTGATTGAAAATTTTTTTCTTCTGAGTATATGCATATAAAGCTACTAATTTTCTATTAAATACTGACTTTGCTGTATTCCACAAAAGTTGATGTATTTTACCAGATTAAAATATTTCTGTAATCTCTGATTATCTTCTTTATCCTAAGGATTTCTAAGATGTGTGCTCTTTTGTTTTCCAATATTTAGAGATTTTCTAGATAGTGTATTGTTATTGATTTTTAATTTTATTTTGTGATGAGAGAATGTGTTTTTAAGAGCAGCTTTCAAAAATAATTGAGATGTATTTTTACGGTCCATCTTTTACCCTATCAAAGTGAACATTCTGTTTGACCTTGAAAAGTATGAGTATTCTGCAGTTTTCAGGTGAGATCTCCAATTTGTTCATTCATATGACCATCTTCCCCTTTAAGCAATAGGTTAATAAACTTTTTCTTAAAGGCCCTGATAGTAAATATTTCAGTCTTGCAGGCCATATAGGGTCTCTGTCACAACTGCTCTGCTCTTGTAGCAAAAAAGCAACCATAGACAACATGGAAACAAAAGAATATTTCTGTGTTCTAAAATTTTGTTTACAAAAACAGGCAACAGATTCCTGCTTTAAGCACTTGGTCACGTATTTAGAACAGCTACTTTAAAGTCCTTTTCTGTTAATCCAACATATGAGTCATCTTGTCAATTTCTATTAATGATTTTTGCTCATTTATGGGTCACATTTTCCTCTTTCTTAATTTGTCTAGTAATTTCTTATTGTATATTAGACATTGTAGACAATCTATTGTAGAGACTGGTTTCTATTATCTTTCTTTGACCTATATTTATTTTTTCTTTCTCAAAAGGAATTTAATGACTGACCATGTTGTACTTGTGTAGATTTATTTTGATGCTTTTTCAGTGAAGTTCTCTGGAAATCTTTATGTATTAAAAATGCCTATAAATTGACCACATTGAAACTTAAAATTCTTTCTTTTCTCTATGAGTCAGATGCATTATTCACTATTCCAGGCATTATTTTCTCCTTAGCTCTTGAAGTATTCCCCATGAATTAAAATCAGTGGTAAACCAATGACATGAATTTAACTTATTTACAGATTAAGGGTTTCTCCCATCTGTCACTCTCATTTTTTTAAGGTTTCGTCCCTCCATTTCCTGCCCTAACACCTTCAAACTTCATGCTCTGATCCCTCACACTACTCCAGCTGTGGTTTTTTGTTTATGGTCTCTTTGCCCAGCAATGTGAAGATTGCAGAGTGCTCTTGGAAAAGCCATACAAACTTGAATGTTATCCAGTGAGTGTGGTTAAAAGATTAAATTTCCCTCAGGTTCTCCTGATTTCAGTCCCCATCTAGTGCCTTCAATTATTTTTTAAATATATTTTGTTCAGACTTTATAATGGTTGCCTGTAGAAAGTTAATCCAATACAAAGTACTCTGCCATTTTCTGAGATGTAATCTATACCTTTATTTATTTATTTTTTTCTTGTAATCTATATCTTTTTAATGTTGGTTAGTAGCAGCTTTGTAAAATGGTATCAGTCATGGTGTGTGTAATATTTTTTGGTACTTCTTTTCACTTAATGTGATATTGCAAAAATATTATCATTACATGCACCAATTAACCTTTTTTATCATTTAATAAGTATATTATAATTTTTTCACCCACTCTTCTAAATGTAGTCACATGGATGGTTTTTAGGCTTTTAATTTTGTGCTTTTATAAATGTTCTTATGCACATTTTCTGTTGTTCATTTATGAGAATTTTTCTTGAATATATAACTATCAATGAAACCACTATTTATGAAAATGTTCAACTACAGGTAATAACTTCAAATGTCTGTATAAAGTATTTGCACTATTAAATTTCCACTAATGAAGAATGTGGATCCACATATTCTACAACTCTTGATATTGTTGAAAAAATATTTTAATCAGTCAAATGAATATAATATGGTTTGCTCAGTCATCATGAAATGATGACGTTGAACTTATCCTCTTGTTTATTGGCCTCTGTGATTCTTCTTTGAGAAATGCCTCTTCATGCCTCTGTACGTTCTTCTCTTGTACTGTTTTTTATTTTCTTATTAATTTGTAAGACTTCTTAATATATTGCCAATATTTCTATTGTATGAAAGATACAAAGTTTGTAAAAATAAGTATTGTTAAATTTTATATTTTTACAGCAGCTTTATCTTTATTCATTTTTAAGTACTATGAATAATGCTCAGATGCAGGTTCACGTCAAAGATGAAGAAAATTAGCACAAGCCCAAGGCAGCCAAAGTACAACCTTGACTATAACCCACTTAAATCTAGAGACCACCTCAAGAATAGATTTGATGCATTGAACACTAATGACCGAAGACCAAACAAGCTGTGGGATGAAATCAGGGATATCATACATGAAGAAAGCAAGAGGTCATTATAAAGACAGGAAAAAAGGAAAAGACCAAAATGGATGTCAAAAGAGACTCTCAAACGTGCTGTTGAACACTGAGTAGTTAAAACAAACGAAAAAATGAAGTAAAAGAGCTGAATAGAAGATTTCGAAGGGTAACTCAAAAAGACAAACTGTAGTATAATAATGACATGTGCAAAGAGCTGGAGTTAGAAAACTAAAACGGAAGAACACATTTGGCATTTTTCAAGCTGAAAGAGCTGAAGAAAAATTTCAAGCCTCCAGTTGCAATATTGAAGAATTCTATGGGGAAAACATTGAACGACACAGGTAGCATGAAAAGAAGATGGAAGAAATACAAAGAACCACTATACCAAAAAGAGTTGTTCCATAGTCAACCATTTCCAGAGGTAGTATATGACCGAGAACCAATGGTACTGAAGGAAGAGGTCCAACCTGCACTGAAGACATTGACAAAAAACAAGGCTCCAGGAACTGGCAGAATACTATTAAGGAGTTTCAACAAATGGATGCAGTGCTGGAAGTACCCACTTCCTTATGCCAAGAAATTTGGAAGACAGCTACCTGGCCAATTGACTGGAAGAGATACATATTTATGCCTATTCCCAAGAAAGGTGATCTCACCGAATGAGGAAATTAAAAAAAAAAAAAAAATTTTTTTTTTTTTTATCATTAATATCACATGCAAGTAAAACTTTTCTGAAGATCATTCAAAAGTGGCTGCAGCAGTATATCGACAGGGAACTGCCAGAAATTCAAGCTGGATTCACAAGAGGATGTAGAACCAGGGATATCACTGCTGACGTCAGATGGATCCTGACTGAAAACAGAGAATACCAGAAGGATGTTTACCTCTGTTTTACCGACTATGCAAAGGCATTCGACTGTGTGGATTATAACAAATTATGGATAACATTGCGAAGAATGGGAATTCCAGAACACTTAATTGTGCTCATGAGGAACCTATACATAGATCAAGAGGCAGTTATTCGAACATAACAAGGGGATACTGATTGGTTTAAAGTCAGGAAAGGTGTGCATCAGGGTTGTATCCTTTCACCATACCTATTCAATCTGTGTGCTGAGCAAATAATCCGAGAAGCTGAACTATATGAAGAACGGGGCATCAGGATCGGAGGAAGACTCACTAACAAACTACTTTATGCAGATGACACAACCTTGCTTGCTGAAAGTGAAAAGGACTTGAAGCACTTACAGTTGAACAAAGTCCACAGCCTTCAGTATGGATTATACCTCAACCTAAAGAAAACAAATTCCTCACAGCTGGACCAATAAGCAACATCATGATAAGTGGAGAAAATATTCAAGTTGTTAAGGATTTCATTTTACTTGGATCCACAATCAACACACAGGGAAGCAACCGTCAAGAAATTAAGACACATTGAGTTGGGCAAATCTGCTGCAAAGACCTCTTTAAAGTGTTAAAAAAACAAAGATGTCACCTTGAAGACTCAGGCACACCTGACCCAAGCCATAGTGTTTTCAATTGCCTCATCTGCATGTGAAAGCTGGATAACGAATAAGGAAGACCAAAAATGAATTGACACCTTTGAATTGTGGTGTTGGTGAAGAATTTTGAATATACCATGGACTGCCAAAGAACAAAAAAAATCTCTCTGGGAAGAAGTACAACCAGAATACTCCTTAGCAGCAAGGATGGCAAAACTGCATCTTACATACTTTGGACATGTTGTCAAGAGGAAACAGTCCCTGGAGAAGAACATCATTCTTGGTAAAGTAGAGGGTCAGTGAAAAAGAGGAAAACTCTCAATGAGATGGACTGTACCAATGGGCTCAGCATAACAAGGATTTTGAGGATGGCTCAGGACCAGGCAGTGTTTCATTCTGTTGTATTTGGGTCACCATGAGTGAGAACTGACTCCACAGCATCTTAAAACAATAACAACAATATGATTATAGTCATTTTAGCTCCCTTTTGGTAGCAGTTTGTATGATATATCCTTTTCCATCCTTTTACTTTCAATCTATTGTGTCTTTAAATCTAAAATGTGTCTCTTATTGACAGCATATGGGTAAATCACATATTTTTGTCTATTATGCCAGTCTATTCTTTTTTAAAATTTTTACTTATTTTGTTGTTTTTGTTGAGAATATACGTGACAAAGCATGTACCAATTCAATTACATTGATTAAACTCTTCGAGTTGTCTGACCATTCTTACCCTCCTTTTCTGAGTTGTTCACCGCCCCCTAAGATTCCTATATAATCTTTTGCAATCTCTATCTTTTGACTGGAATGTTTCATCCCCCTACTTTTAATGTAAGTACTGATGAGGTAAGATTTATCACTGCCATTTTGCTACTCTTTTTCTATATATCTTATGTGCTTTTTGTTCCTCTTCATTCTTCAACAATTTCCTTTGTGTTCAATAGATATTTTCTAGTGTTCCATTTGTTTTGCTCTGGTATCTTTTAATAAACTATTGGTTATGTTCTTAGTGATTATTTTGGGGTTTTAATTAAAACCTTTACTTAAAACAATCAATTTGATGTTAATTACAACTTACCCAATATTATACAAATATTTGATTCAATTTAGGTATATTTCCTCCTCTCTTTTGAGTTATTATTGTAATATACATTACATTCTTAGCCATTATAAGCCAATCAGAAGAATTTTATAACTATTACTTTATGCAGCTGGCTTTTAAGTGAGGTAATAAAAACGCATTAATATTGTATTTTACAATAACTCATGTAGCTACCTTTACAAATGATCTTTTGTGTGTGTGTGTGTGTGGATTTCAGTTGTCCAATGATCTTTTATTTTTAACCTTAAAGGATATCTTTATTAATTTTAGAAGAAAAGATAAGCTACTAATGGATTCTTTCAGTCTGTTTAATTCCTTCTTCATTTTTTAAGGATACTTTTGCTGGATATAAAATTCTCGGTTGGCAATCTTTTCTTTTAGCACTTTGAATACGTCATCTCACTGCCTTTTGGCCTCCACGGTTTCTGATGAGAAGTCAGCTGTTAATCATATTGAGGATCTATTTTGATATAATTTGTTTTTTCTCTTGCATCTTTTAAGAGTCCCTCTTTGTCTTTGGCTTAGAAGATGTTCATCTCTTTGTGTTTACCCCACTTGGAGTTAGATGAGTTTCTAGGATATGTAGATTAATGTTTTTTTTTCTTTTTAATCAAACTTGCAAGAGTTTTAGCTATTATTTCTTCTAATATTCTTCCTGTCCTCTCTCTTTCTCCCCTTCTTCTGAGAAGCTCATTATGTGTATTCTGGTATGCCCGACAAAGCTCAAGAATCTCTGATGTTCTGTTAATTTTTCTTCATTCTTTTTCACTTTTCCTCAGACTGAATAGTCTCAGTGTTCTTACATTGCTATTCAAGATTCTTTTTTTCTGCAACCTCAATATGCTGTGAGCCCCACTAATAAATTTTGCACTTAAGTTACTTTAATTTTCAACTCCAGAATTTCCATTTGGTTCTTTTTCATGCACTTTATTGGTATTCTGTATTTAATTAGACATGGTTCATACATATCCTTTTAATTAATAAGACACAGTTACCTTTAGTCCCTTAAACATATTTAAAGTCTTCACTTAGTAAGTCAAACAACTGTGCACATCTGTGCGCATCAGGCACAGTTTCTAATAACTGCTTTTTTTCCTATTTATAGATTATGCTTTCCTGTTTCTTTACATCACATAATTTTTTGTTGAAAACTGGAATTTTATGTGGCAAATCTTAGATCAGATTCTCCTCATCCCCAGAGTTGTTGTTGTTGCTGTTTATTGTTTTTACTGCTGATGTTTGTTTAGTGAATTTCCAAAATTTAGTTCTATGTGATCTTTATTCTTTGTCATGTGTAGCCACTGATGTCCTCTTCAGCTAGCTGAAGATCAGCTAATGTTTGAAGAGATATTTACTAAAAACCTTTGAAAGAATAAAGATCCCACACTCTGCTGAGAGCCTCTCTGTGTGTGTACATGTGCATATGAATGTGTGTGTGTGTGTTGGGTAAAATATTCAGCACTCAGGCAGTTTACAACTTTGACTTGGCATTCAGTTCTTGCTTGTGTAGAGCCACAATGTCTGCTAGGTGTGAGAGATTAGGACCTTCTCAGGCCTTTCATGGATATCTGTGCAGCCCTGTACATGTGCTTTTCTTCGTAGATTCTCAGAAATATTTCAGAGGTTTTGAAAGTTCTCTGTATACTTGATAATTTTTCAGATATTCCTTTAAATTTTTGACCAGCATCTTTTTTGTCCAAACTGGTATCACTGCTTCAGGCAGCTGCAATATCAAAGAACTGCTTCTGATTATTTTAAGAAAAACACCCTGGGAATAGAGCTTTCCCTTTTAGTGAGCTCATAGTCAGGTCAAATAAGGACTATCTGTATGAATTGTGTTTTTCTAGTGAACTGTCAGACTGATTAATTAATGACAAACCTCTGGACAATGACTTTTCGGGGAGTCCCACGCACAGTCTGCCCCCTCCAGTAGCTGCTAGGCTATCAATTTATATAGTCACTGTGACTGCAAGACTGCTATTTTTAAAAGCTGTCATAGAGCTGGGTAGAGGAGGCTAGGAATAGGGTAAGAGAAAATGACACACACCTCTTTGTCTTAAGGAGATTTGGTGATTTTCTTAAATAACAGTCCTCTGATTATTAAAAGTCTTTCTTTAAATTTCCAAGAGTTCTGAAAAAATTGAATTTGACAATTTTATTATTATTATTATTTTTTTTTTTTTTGCCACCGTTGTTGATGCTTTTATAGAGTAGCAGGTTTTCAGAGGTTGTCACTCGATAATCCCCTAAATCCTTCTTTTGAATTTGATCTTACATTCACTAGTAAGCTTTATATTTTTTATTTATTTGAATATTTTCGTTTTTGGCCATCTAATTTTTTTAGTTATTCTGCTTTTTTCTTTTTTCTTCTTCATTACTTTTCCTGTCTTCTACTGGTTTAAACGTATTTTATCCTCTTATTTTTGGTATACAATAACATTTTTATTTTTTTATGTAGAACTCATTGCTGTTGAGTCTATTCCAACTCACAGCCACTCGATACGTTAGTTGAGAACTTCCTCATAGGGTTTCCAAGGAGTAGCTGGTGGATTCAAACTGCTGACCTTTTGGTTAGCAGCAGAGCTCTTAACCACTATGCCACCAGGGCTCCTCTTTTATGTAGTTATCTTAAATATTTAATATGTACACTTGACTTTCCAAAGTATAAAATCAATTGCCATTTCCAACTTTCTCCTAAAGGTCTTAGAACACTTTATCTCTGATGACTCTACTACCATTTTTCATGCTATTTTAATCTCATATTCTATTTCTACCTTGTAACTAACCCCTTGGAATAGTTAATATTATTTTTTTTTAAGTTGATGAGGACATACTTTTATGACTAACCAATTTCTTAGTTCATATTTTCTTTTTTATTCAATTCCAATATAATGGGGTTAATTTTTTTCTTCTTTCTCAAATAAAACACAGTTCACTACTTTTTTTCATGAGTACCTGAAATCGGTAAAATATCTCTTCATTGTGTGAAATGTCTTTATTTCTGCAACACACAGTCATCCTTGAATAATATTTAACATTATAATATTTATCTATCAATCTGTATATTATAAACCAACAGTTGCTTTCCTTCAGTACATTGGAGATAGTATTCTACTCACTTCTATCATTTATTGTTGGGTTTAGAAATCTAGTATCAATCTAGTCATTATTTCTTTATAGTAAATCTATCTTTCCTTTCTAATTGTCTTCTCTTTGTCATTGGCTTTCTGTACTTCAAAAAAAATATGTCTAGTGGTAGATTTATCCTTATTATCCTAATATTTCATACAAATATTCATATATTTAATTACTTTAAACATTATTTGAATATTCCTTATTATCCATCATCTTTATTCTCTCCTTGAACTATAATTAAACATGTATTTGGTCTTATTTTGTTCTTTTTTTGTCTTCTTGTAGTGTTTATCTCTTTACCTCTTTGGACTGAATTATGTGTAATTTCCTAAAATCTATTTTAAAGCTTAACAATTACATCTCTATGTATCTATCTATGCTTTTTATCTCATTCATTAATATTTTAATGCCAATGGTTATATCTGTTTTTGGTTGAGAAAGTTCTTTCTCAAATCATCATATCCTTTGTCAATACTGTCTATGTACTTCCTTAGAATTTTTATTTCTTTTATAATATAATTTTAGACATAATTGATGCATAGTTTTTTTTTTATTATTCATGTTAAAGTTCTTAGACTCTAATCTTCATGTATCCACATGCTTTCGTTCATGTTGTCAGCAATTTCGTCATACTTTATCTGCAGTAGGGCTTGTTTACTTCTGTGGAAATACCTCAAGGCCTGGGTTACGAAAAATCCTTCGGATTAGTTTTATGAATGCTTCTTCCCAGTGTCTCACTGGCCCAAAAGCAATTTAATGTTTATTTTTGCCTTTAAGAAATCCTGACTAATTTAGTTTAGTGTAAATTTATTGTAAATCCATGTAAGACACAGTAAAATGATTCTATTTCTTTTAAAGGAGACAACATCCTAGACTTTGGATGGATTTCCTCTACTCAGAGTGCGGCACTCAAAATGTCTCACCTTAATACAGGCCTCCTGGTTACATTTCCTGCCTTAAAAGCACTCAAGGATTTGTCTTCTCTCCTGGTTACTGGTCAGATGAATTCTAACTGTTCCTTAGACCTTCCACAACTACATCAGCTCACCTCTTATTTATCTGGTTTTCTACTTTTCCCCAGCTCTAACATCTGGGAATTTACTGTTCTTATTTGTTGGTTGTAATTTACCCAGTGATTCTGGTTGTTTGAAGTAGAAGTTTTAGCCAAGCCCATTTGCATCACCTGTAAGTTTCCCCAATATAATTTTTAAGTTAATTGTTGCTGCTGTGTGGAGAATGGATTATAGCAGATTAAGAATGAAGTTTAGGAAATTAAATAATTTTCCTCAATATGAATAAATGGTTAAATATTATTGCAGAATTCCATGTTTTCTATGAAGTTTACTACCAAGACAGTGACCATATTATTTTCCCAGTCCTCTGGTAGTTAATATAAAAGTAAAAACATATGTTCTCAAGTTTTAGCCAAATTTCATAATGGCCACTTTAGTCATATTTTACCTGTCTTTTTCATTTCCTGGCCTTGAAATAATGCGATGCCTTATTGGAAAAATGACAGATAGCAGGATTGACTGCTGGCACAGTATTTTCATTCTTAAATTAACTCCCTTCGGTGATCAACTTCTTAAAACCCTCTTGAGAGAATAAAATGTTGTAAATGTTGACATGCATTCCAATGGGGGGGGGAGGAGTCTAAATGTAGCATACATATTTTTTTTTTTTTTTGAATTTCTACTGTTTTCTTTTGCTAAAAGTAACTTGATGGGATTGTTAGAGAGGGTGTTGACCTCATGTTTTTGGACAGCTGGGAGACATCAAAGGTATTATTTTTGAAAGTCTTTTCATCTTATTTCTTTGCAGGCTATTTCAAAGAACCACATGGTTTATTCTAATGTGTCAGCCCAGTCTAGGTAATATAAGAAAATAATAGAATGGTGATAATATGATTGAATCTTCTGGAAAGTGCAACGTGCAATGAAAGAGGTTATTCAATAGATACATGAGAGGGGAGCTCCAACAGAGTCACTTTTAAAGGTTGGGTGTGCATATAAGGAAAATAAGGTGGAATTTCCTTTGCCAGGCTCAATTTCTGATTATAAGAACATTTTCTGATATACCCATCTGCTACCTAAGAACATGAAATAATAATTGGTAAGAGATAATATGACAGAACTGAACAACCATCAAGGAACCCAGGATTGCTATCCCCCAACCTCCATTGCTACCTTGAGATCCTGGTTTTCAAGAGAAATATGAATTCTTCTAGATTGTTGACCATTAAAGCTAATTTATTATTTTTATTTGTTTTCATGGGAATAAATAACGGTATAAAAAACTAGTTGCCGACCAATCAGTTAGGACTCATGGTGACCATCTGTCAGTTTGCTGTACTGTAGTGCCAGCTTTTGCTATGATGCTATAAGTTATGCCACCAGTATTTCAAATACCAGCAGGGTCACCCTTGGTGGACAGGTATCAGCAGAACTTTCAGACTAAGACAGAATAGGAAAAAAGGCCTGGCAATCTACTCCCAATGAAAGTTTGCCCATGAAAACTCTATGGATCACCACAGAATATTGTCCAATATAGTGTTGAAATATGAACCCCCTAAGTTGGAAGACACTCAAAATACACAGTAGTCACAGCAGTGGCATCAAATATCCTGACAATCATAAAGATGGCTCAGGACCAGGCAACATTTCATTCTGTTTTACATGGGGTTATCACGATGTGAACCTAACTCAATGGCAACTAACAACAATAAACAGCAGAACATATGTTTTCAGGAATATATTTTTTCTGTATATAATTTTTTAAGGATAATTTAACAGTATATGTTTTTCTAAGGATTTTCAAAGTCCTCATCCCTAATATGAGATATCCAAGGGTTCCATTCCAATGTCTCCTGATGGAGCATTGGAAAAGTGGGAAGGAGTTGTTAAAAGTGGTGCATATTCCAGAGGGATCTTGCAGAAATCTATAGCTGGGCTGTCAGCTAAAAGAGACAACTAAATTTTGCAAGAAATTAGTTTACTTACCAGTATGAAAATATTCTGAAGATTAAAAGTGAATGAAAAGTTTTTAAAATTTGACCTAGATGTTATTGAGAAAACTTGTACTCGGCAAGAAATAACATTCAGAAATGGTTGGGGAAGAGCAGTTACTGCAACAAATCAATCCATTTCTGGCTTACATCTCATCATATTGAGATTTCTCACTAAATAAATTAAAACTGAAAATGCATTTTCAAGGCAAAAAGGGATAAATGAAGGATGTGAAAGTCTTATAGATCTATGGTTGATCCTAAGAATGGATTGACTTCATGCTGTGATTTTAGTTTTTGCTGTTATCAAGAAAACAAGGAGTATAACATCATTTTTATTTCTGTAACTATGAATTACTGCAAACAAAATAAGCTTCTGTCAGCTGAAAGTGTGTCATTTGATTTACTGGATATTCTCTCCTATTTCATAAACCAAAGATATATTTCATAATCTTTTCTCTGTTTTCTTTCCAAAATACTTGGTATGGCTGTAATACAATAAAGTAAGAAAAAAAAAAACCTCAGGTGATTTATGGAAATTAATTTCAGTAATTTATTCTCAATGTTTTCTATTTTTTTCACCCTGGATTCAAGTGATGATTTTAATGGATTTTTTTTTCTTATGAATCATATAGAATTTCAGAGCTAGAAGAACCTTAGACTTTATTGTAAAATATCCAAAAGTTAGTTTTTTTTTTTTTAAAAAAAAAGTCATACTTGGTCACTTATTTATTTGAACAACATTTCTTCACAAACTTCTAAGTATGCTGTACTAGGCCAGACCCTGTGGGAATTTCAAAGAATGAGGAGATGTCTGGCCCCTTATGTTGTATAGCAAATTACCATAAATCTAGCAGCTTAAAACACCACAAATTTATTATCTCACAGTTTCTGTGGGTTAGGAGTAAGGGTACGAGTTAGCTGGTTCCTCTGCTCAGGTCTCACCAGGCTGAAACCAAGGTGGTGGCTCACTCTGTGTTCTCATATGGGCTCAGGGTTCTCTTTCAAACTCACTGGTTGTTGTCAGAATTCAGTTCCTTGGACTCGCTGGACTGAGACTCCCACTTTCTTGCTGATCTTTTGCTAGGGCTAGCTCTCAGTTCCTAGAAGCCGCCCTGAGATCTAACCATGTAACCCTCTCACAACATAGTAGCTACTTTCCCAAGGCCAACAGGAGAGTCTGTTGCTTGGAATCTCTTTCCAGTCTGCTGAGACAGTCTTACATAATTTAACCTAACCAAGGGAATGGCTGCCCCTATATATTCCTACCCATATTGAAAGGAGAGAGAATTACAACAGGGTGTGTACACCAGGGGGCAGAAATGTTAGCGGTCATCTCAGAATTCTCTCTACTACATCTATTCTCAAAAATCCTTTATAGCAAAACCACATAAACCAAACCATGGAGTCGAATGAGACTCATAACGACCCTATAGGACAGAGTAGAACTGCTCCATAGGGTTTCCAAGGAGCAGCTGGTAGATTCCAATTGCCAACCTTTTTGGGTAGCAGCCTAGCTCTTAACCACTACAAGGGACAGGATATTTTCCCAAACAGCTATGATGCAAAACTCAATTACTCTATTGGTGTATTCTTTTTACATTTTCAAATAAAACATCAGAATGTTAGGATTAAACGTTCAGGACATATTGATCTGTATTAAATGTACAACAGTAACGAAACAATCATTTTGCTAAAAGTTGAGGATAGCATATGTAATCAGTGTACTATTTCTTCAAACTGAAAAGAAAAATAGTCCTATGTACATTTTATGCAATTGCAAACACAGTGTATGTATTTTGGCAAATTGTTTTTCTTATATGACATATTATGAACTTTTTCTATGGTACTGTCTTGAAGAAATTGAAGTTGTCAACAGTTTCATTCTACTTGGATAGACAATATCCATGGAAGGAGCAGTCAAGGAATTAAACAAAGTATTGCATTGAGAAAATCTGTTACAAAAGACTTCTTTAAAGATTTAAATAGCAAAGATGTCACTTTGATGACTACAGTGTACCTGACCCAAGTCATGGTCTTTTCAATCACCTCATATGAATACAAAAGCTGGATAATGGAAAAGGAGGACAGAAGAAGAATTAATGCATTCTAGCTGTGGTGTTGGTGAAGGGTACTGAGTATACCACCGACTGCTAAAAGAACAAACAAATCAGTCTTAAAAGAAATACAACCAGAATGTTCCTTTCAAGTAAAGATGGTAAGACTTCAATTCGCTTACCTTGGGCACATAACTAGGAAATATCAATCTGTGTAAAAGGATATTATGTTTGGTAAAGTAGAAGGCCAGCGTAAATGAAACAAACCTTCAGTGAAATGGATTGACAGACACAATAGCCACAGCAACGGACTCAGAACAACAATCATGAAGATGATACAGGACAGGCAGTGTTTCACTCTGTTATACATAAGGTCTCCTTCAGTAGGAACTGACTCAACAGCAACAACAGTAACTATTGCCTCCATTACTATATTTATAATGCTGCTGAGTAAGATTTTTTCAGGTTCATTGGTCAAATTATTTTTCCTAAATGTTGAAAAAACATGAAGTTTTTTTTTTTTTTTCCTCAACAATACAGTGAGGATTTTGAGCTTACTACTTTGTCTTAATGTTTTAAATATGTGCTTAGAAAAATTCTCAGCATGGGTTAAATGACATGAACATTTTATGGTTGTTTACATGCATTGCTGAATTGCTTTCCAAAACCTTGTACCAATTATAAGCACTGTTGTTGTTGTTAGGTGCCCTAGAGTAGGTTCCAACTCAGAGTGACCTTATATACAACAGAACGAAACACTGCCCAGCCCTGAGCCATCCTGATGATAATTGTTATGCTTGAACCCATTGTTGCAACCATGCTGTCAACCTATCTTATGGAGGGTCTTTCTCTTTTTTGATGATGACCCTCTATTTTACCAAGCATGATGGCCTTCTCCATGGACTAGTCCCCCAATAACATGTCCAAAGTATGTGAGACAAAGTCTCACCATCCTCATTTTTAAGGAGCATTCTAGTTGTACTCCTTCCAAGGCAGATTCGTTTGTTCTTTTGGTGCTCCAGGGTATATTCAATATTCTTCACCAGCACCATAATTCAAAGGCATCAAATCTTCTTCAGGCTTCCTTATTCATTGTCCTGCTTTTTCATGCATATGAGATGACTGAAAAAACCATGGCTCGAGTCAGGCACACCTTAGCCCTTAAAGTGAGATCTTTGCTTTTTAACACTTTGAAGAGGTCCTTCGCAGCAGCTCTGCCAATGCAATGAGTTGTTTCATTTCTCTACTGCTGCTTCCATGGCTGTTGATTGTGGAGCCAACTAAAACGAAGTCCTTGGTAACTTCAATCTTTTCTCTGTTTATCATGATGTTGCTCATTGGTCCAGTTGTGAGGATTTTTGTTTTCTTTATGTTGAGATGTAATCCATACTGAAGACTGTAGTCTTTGATCTTCAACTGTAAGTGCTTCAAGTCCTCTTAATTTTTAGCAAGCAAACTTGTGCAATCTGCAGAATGCAAATTGTTAGTGAGTCTTCCTCCAATCCTGATGCCCTGTTCTTCTTCATATAGTCCAGCTTCTCAGGTTATTTGCTCAGCATGCAGATTGAATAAGTATGGCGAAAGGATACAACTCCGACACACACCTTTCCTGACTTCAAACTACGCAGCATCCTCTCGTTCCATTCAAATGACTGCCTCTTGATCTATGAACAGGTTCCTCATGAGCACAATTAAGTGTCCTAGAATTCCCATTCTTCTCAATATTATCGATAATTTTGTGATGATCCACATATTCGAATACCTTTGCATAGTCCATAAAACACAGGTAAACATCTTTCTGGTATTCTTTGCTTTCAGCCAGGATCAATTTGCCATCAGCAATGATATTCCTTATTTCACATCCTCTTCTGAATCTGGCTTGAATTTCTGGCAGTTCCCTGTTGATATACCTTCAGAAAAGTTTTACTTTCATGTGGTATTAATGATACTGTTTGGTTATTTCCACATTCAATTGGATCACATTTCTTTGGAATGGGCATAAATGTGGAAATCTTCCAGTCTGTTGGCCAGGTAGCTGTCTTCCAAATCCCTTGGCATAGAGAGTGAGCACTTCCAGTGCTGCATCCATTTGTTGAAACATCTCAATTGGTAGTTTGCCAATTCCTGGAGCCTTGTTTTTCTCCAATGCCTTCAATGCCATTCCATTATTAATTGTATGCTACCTCCTGAAATGGTTGAACATCAACCAATTCTGTTTGGTACAGTGACTCTGTGTATTCCTTCCATCTGCTTTTGAGGCTTCCTGAGTTGTTGAACATTCCCTCTATAGAATTCTTCAATATTGCAATTTGAGGCTTGAATTTTTTCTTCAGTTCTTTCAGCTAGAGAAATGCTAAGTGTGTTCTCCCTTTTGGTTTTCTAAGCTCAAGTCTTTGCACATTTCGTTACAATACTTTACTTTGTTTTTTTGAGCTGCACTTTGAAGTCTTCTGTTCAGCTCTTTTACGTCATCATTTCTTCCATTAGCTTTAGCTACTCGACATTTAAGAACAAATTCCAGAGTCTCTTCTCTCACTGGTCTTTTCTTTCTTTCCTGTCATTTTAATGACCTCTTCTTATATGATGTCCTTGATGTCATTCCACAACTCGTCTGGTCTTCAGTCATTAGTGTTCAATGCATCAAATCTATTCTTGAGATGGTCTCTAAGAATAGCATTACTAATGTGTAATTGAGAGACATGTACATCCCTACCACTAGGAACACTTCCCAGAGGTAACCTCCATGAAAGGCGCATAATTTTTTCTTCTATTAATTTTTCTTAATACTTAAGTATAAATTTCTGCATGACTATATATTTTTAGATAATTGTAACTATAAGAAGCCCTGGTAGCACAGTTGTTAAAGCGTTCAGCTGCTAACTGAAAGGTAGACAGTTTGAACTCACCAGCCTCTCCTCAGGAGAAAGATGTAGCAGCCTGCTTTCACAAAGATTTACAGCCTTGGAAACCCTATGGGGTAATTCTACTTTACCCTATAGGGTCACTATGAGTCAGAATCAACTCAACGGCAGTGGATCTAAATATTCTATAAAAATTGGTCTGCATCATCCTTTTCCATTCAATAGATTAGGGCTCATTTCTGTATCAGTCCACATAGATTGATATTTTTTCAGTGACTGATTAATGTTTCATGCATGGATGCATCATAACTTATGTAACAAGTCCATATAAATACATATTCAGATTTTTCCCTAGTTTTTTGGATTTCTTAACTTTGTGGATAATATTTTATAAATTTTATGAAGGTTTTATAAATATGAATTTATTCATCAAAATTTGTATTTACTTTTCCTTCAAAATTCCTGTTCATATCTTTGCCCAGCTTTTTATTATCATTTATCAGTGTTCTTTGTAATAGGAAACTATAAAAAATATTCCCATATTGTTACATCTCTTTTTATTTTTTAAGGTAATTTTCCGTGATATGATAATTTTCAAATTTTATTTCTCTTATTCATCATCCTTTCCTTTGGCATCTGGATATCATTTTAAGTTGTAAAAAATACTCATTATATATTTTCTTAATATTTTAAGCAACTTCAAGTTTGGTTTTGTTTGAACATTGAAACAGACACATATTTGTCTATCTTAACTTCTGTTAAAATTACTGCAAATAATAATTTTAAAATAGGTTATAAAAATTTTATTATGGTCAAACATTGCTGCAATATTACCCAACAGAAAATTCTGAAGTAAAATGTGTAATATTCCAACACTAAGTTCAATATAAATTTGATCTAATATAGTTTAACTATGTAATGTATATTATTGAGAAAAAGACTAGAAGAAAATACAAGAAAATCATCATAATGCTTTATAGTGGAGAGGTTAGAGATCCATTTTATTTTTTCCCCACTCCCCCCTCCCTCAAGCTACATCTAATATTTTGAAGTTCTTTTGTCTTTCCAACTGATTTTACAATTGTAATGTAGATACAGAGAAACAGATATTACATTTCCCTTAGCTTGTAGATAATGTCAAAAATACAAGTACTTATTCCCTAATACACTGGTCTGAAATAACTAGTTGTTTCATAAAATGTCTAAAAATGGAAGAGATAGGGTTGTGTGATTTTTCTGTTACTTTTCTCTTTTCTCTGAAATAAAAAGCCTATTCACACATATTTTTAAAAAATAAAATGTTATTTTCTAAGGCAGAAAACATAGCTAATTAAGAAATTGTAATCTAAGACAGTGTAAGAGCTTAGTGAAAGTGTGAAGAATGTCCCCAACCAGCTTTCCAACATAAAACCCAAGCCAATGATGCTCAATGAGAAGCCCTCAGGCTTCATATAAGCCAGCCTCTGCTGTAAGCTCCATGTTAATGAATCAACTATATATATTTAAACAGAAACACACATATAAAACAAGGTTACATACTGATCCAAAACCAAAATCAAACCCATTGCTGTTGAGTCGATTTCTACTCACAGTGACCCCAGAGAACAGAGTAGACTGCCCCAGAGTAGTTTCCAAGGAGAGCCTGGTGGTTTTGGACTGTTGACCTTTTGGTTAGCAGCTGTAGCACTTAACCACTACACCAGCAGGGTTTCCATGTATTGATCTATTGACTAAATTATGACCATAGGTTCTCAGGAAGTAACCGTGTATTTCCCCTAGGAGCAATGCTTCAGTATCTACCAATTCAGTGTTGATGGTGACTTTACAGAACATAACTACCAAAAATAACAAGAATAGACTATATTAGGTAAGACATTGTCATTTTAAAATACATACATATGTATTGAAGGAGACACATTAACTACCTGCCATATGCAGATGACACAACCTTGTTTGCCGAAAGCTAAGAGAGCTTGAAGCACTTACTGATGAAGATCAAAGACTGTAGCCTTCAGTACGGATTACACCTCAGCATAAAGAAAACAAAAATCCTCACAACTAGACCAATAAACAACATCATGACAAATATGGAAATTGTCAAGGATTTCATTTTACTTGGATACACAATTAATCCCCGTGGAAGCATCAGTCAAGAAATCAAAGGACATGTTGCATTTGGCAAATCTTTAAAGCGTTTAAAAACAAAGACGTTACTTTGAGGACTAAGGCATGCCTAACCCAAGCCATGATACTTTCAATCACCTCATATACGTGTGAAATCTGGACAATTAATTAGGAAGACTAAATAAGAATTGATGCATTTGGATTTTGGTATTGGAGAAGAATATTGAATATACCATGGACTGTCAGAAGAACAAACAAATCTTTCTTGGGAAGAAGTACAGCCAGAATGCTCCTTAGAAACAAGGATGGCACGACTTCATCTCATGTACTCTGGACATATTATCAGGAGGGACCAGTACCTGGACAAGGCCATCGTGCTTGGTAAAGTAGAGGGCCTATGAAAAAGAGGAAGGCCCTCAACAAGATGGAGTGACACGTAGCTGCGACAATGAGCTCAACCACAGCAAGGATTTTGAGGATGACACAGGCTCAGGCAATGTTCTTTTCTGTTGTTCATAGAGTCACTATGACTCGGAACCAAATGGATGACACCTAACAACAACAACTACACACATATGCATATAATTTTAAATTATTGTATACATGAGCAAAGACTTTACCTTTTGCTCTGCTTCCTTTATTTCTAACACCATATTTGTATGTCTTTCCTCATCCATGAAACTTTATGTATGTGCCTGTGTGCCTGTTTTCGGAAACATGAGTCTTTTATCCCATATTTCATGGCCTTATTAAATATTTTTTCTTTTAGGTATTGGCTATTAATCATAAATAGGTTACTTATCCCTGTGCTAAAGTGTAAAATATATAGATCATAAAAATTAGTAAAATAGAGTAAAGCAAATGCTGGTGAAATCATTGCCATTTTATTTATATTTTTCACATGTGATTAGGCAGTTAAGCGTAAAGCTCTTTTACAAGTAATACACATTTCCACTATCATGGAAAGAATGATATTACTTTGGATTTACCTGTTTTGCAAGAAATATATGTATGAATGTAGAAACAAAATCCCCGGGCTTTGAATTAATACCATGCCAACAGGATAACAAATCGTCTGAGATCCCAAATCAGCAACAATTTGGCCAAGACAACGAAAAGTGTTACAGATTTCAAATCCCCCCACATATGCCTTCCTTCATTAAAATTTAGCTACTTTGTGTCTAAGTCCTCTTGGTGCAATGTGCCTGAGTCATTTAAGACAACTTGACATCTGCTCAAAATTAGTCACCAGACCCACTGGGTCTAACAATAGAGTCACTCAAGTAGAGAGAAAGCAGCCCTCTTAGATATAGGCATACCCTACACTATTCTTCTGCCCAACGTACAGAAAAGAATTGTTTCCCAGGGGCAGAATACAGAGTTTCCAAGGACTGTCCTCTTAGATGTGTTCAAGCATACAAGTTAAATGAGGAAGTGCATAGCTTCCCAATGGGTTGAATCAGATCCTGAAACCACACTCCACAACAAACATTTTTAAACGTTTTTTTCTCATCCAAATTCACTGAAAATAATGAGATATGACAAAAAAAAAAAAAAAAAAGAAGAAGAAGAAGCTAAAAATATGTAGCCACCAAATAGCTGGCAGTTTTCACAGCATCCAGGCCAGGTCTAATTAAATAAATACAGAGGCTCACAAAATTATTTACCAGCCTGAAAAATTTGACATGATAAAAGTTACCCATTCTAATAACTCCTGTTATATGCTTCAGCTTAGACATTCCCCTGTCTATAACGATTATAATTATCTTCTTGTTTCATTAGTAGATATTGATTACTTAATTCCTTTGAAGTTTGAATATTATTCATTATTTGTGATTTTTTTTATTACAGTCAAATATTCGGAGCTATATAATACAAGCAGATGAGTATTAGTTATCATCTCCCACTTTAAAGGGATTGGTTGGTTTCTTGCAGAAGAAAGAGGCATGTTGATAATGGATCCCAAGATGCAAACTTAAATGAAAAAGAAAGTATTTAGGATGGAGCAAAAGTTTTGAAAAATGTGGAAGGATCAGTGGTACACTGAGCATCCTGCACAAGTTATCTTATGTATACCTGCCTTCTATAACTAAAATGAATAATATTGAATATACCATGGACTGCCAGAAGAATGAGCAAATCCATCTTGGAAGAAGTATAGGCAGGATGCTCCTTAGACAGGAGAATGGTGAGACTTCATTCCACATACTTTGGACATGTCGTCGGGAGGGACCAGTCCGTGGAAAAAGACATCACACTTGGTAAAGTAGCAGGTCAGCTAAAAAGAAGGCCCTCAAGGAGATGGATTGACACAGTGGCTGTAATAATGGGCTCAAACATAGCAAAGATTGTGAGGATGGCACAAGGCCAGGCAGCATTTAGTTCCGTTGTACATAGAGTGGCTATGAGTTGGAAATGACTCGATGGCACCTAATAACAACAACGGCATAACTGAAATGGGTAAACACCACAGGAGTTGCTAAATGAGCCATCTCCCACCTCTAATTTTAATATGTTAGCTCTGTCAAATTCATGTCTGGAGAAAATCTTTTTAAATCTCAATTGGTTCTTATTGCGAATATTTGTACTACAATCTTGGTATTCTCAAATAATAAAAACCTTGACGTGGCTCTCAATGTCATCCAGAATCTCCAAGGAGACCCACAAAGCATCTAGAATCATGACATTCCTTCAAAGAGACAAAGGTGTAAAGAATGTTGATGAGTGTGCATCCACACGGGTGTATTAAAATGTGCACCAGAACCTCCTCAAATGTACTTCACTGTCCAGGGTTGTGTTAAGGCTACATTATAACTGCTGTTTGCTCCCAAACATTTTTTATAATATGAAACCTAAGGAAAGACCTTGTTGTGTTTCTTACATGTGCAAATTCCAATAAAAACATAAGCAACTAGTTAAAAACCAAGTCAGTTACAGATTTGAAGGGAATTCTAGCAAGATAGCCACTAGTAGGGCTGAAAGTAGTATTAATAAGAATTGTAAATTATTATTAGAAATCTTGTAGGTGATGAAGCAGTTACAAGTCAGCTTGTGGATGATTTAAAGGTTAGTTGTTCTTGTAATTTTTGAATAATTAAAGAACCTGTTTAGAGGGTTATCCTCCTCTCTGATCTTGAACAACATTTTGAGCCGGGCTATCAACAGTTATTTTTAAGTTCTTCCAAACCATTTACTTGGAAGACCAGAAAAGTTTTCAACTGCCTGGATCATGAAAGCAAGGCACTCTTAGGCTGTAGGTTAAAACAAGTAAACAAGCAAATAATACCACTCAGACTCTACCCTTTTTCTGTTGTTATAAAAATATATAACATATTTGCCAATTCAATATTATCCAGGTGTACAATTTAAAACACTGCCTTTTAAACCCATCTCTGTTTGTCATATATTGCCAAATAAAACGTACATGAATTCATGTGCACGCGTGCATACACACACACATACACATATTTATTACAATGTGGCTAAACATGTTTAATCCTCTAAGCAGCTCTGTGAGTTACTGTGTGTTATGGATTGAATAGTATCCCCCAAAAAATATTCATTGGAATCCTAATCCCTATTCCTCTGTATGTAATTCCATTTAGGAATAAAAGTTTTCATTACGTTAGAGAGACCATATCAGTGTAGGGTGTGTTCTAAACCTAATCACATTTGAGGTATAAAAAAAGCAGATTAGACACAGGAGAGAGCACAAAACAGGGGAAAGACAGATGTCATATGAATATCACCAAGGAACCAGGGAACTCCAGGGCTGCAGAAGCAGGAGACAAGGATCCTCCCTCAAAACTGACAGAGAGAGGGCCTCCTCTAGAGCTGGTGCCCTAAATTTGGACTTACAGCCTCCTGAACGTGAGGAAATTAATTTCAGTTCTTTAAAACAACTCACCTGTGGTATTTCTGTTACAGCAACACTAGGTAACTAAGACACTGTTACTCTTAGTCTTCCAAGAAGCATTTGCAAAGACAAGATTATACAAGCAAAGATTTTATTGGGTCAAATGTTAATGAGAGAGATGATGTGAGAGTGGAGGAAGGCTGAAGAACTATCAGACCAGAATTCAAGACTGATTCTGAGTGCAAAAGAGAGAGGAAACGGAAGTTGAGTGGAAGCATCCTAGACCACTTTTCACCCTAAGAAAGGTTTGGCATGGCCTTTGGGAAGTACTCTAGCCAAAGCTGGCCGTGAAGAAGTCTTGTATCTTCTAGAAATGAGCCCTCCTAATATCCTTGTCACACTTAAGGATTTCAGAGCACAGCATTTGGGGCCCTTGGTCAATTACATTCACTGTATTTGGAGATTTATGGAGGTACGTTCCCATCGCCACCACAATCCACCCTTGCATTGCATCCATATACTTCTCCACACACATTAAAGGAGCCATTTTTCTATGGTTTCTGTAGTCCTTTCTTCTTGAAGAGAGGTTAGCTAAATGAACTACAGCCACCGTAAGCCACTTAATCTTGGAGTGGCAAATAGTACTTCTTTCCCTCCTCCGCTGTCCATTCTAATTTCCCTTCACCCTCAGCTGTCGCCTTGCCTAGTATTGGTGGCTTACCTGGTAATATGACCCAAATCTTCATTTTTGTTGTTTCTGAACTCTCGATAATCAAATCCTTCAAAACCAGGTTGCTAGAGATTTCTATTTACAGTTACAATGTGGCAAGTGAGTTCAGTGGATCATTTGGGCCCCACAGATATTCCTCAATGCCTGCGTTGTATAAAAGCGACCATATCTCATTCTGTTGAGTAGATCTATTATCTCTAATGGATGGTATTTCCTCTTTTACCTGGTGATCCCTGAGCAGAAGATGCCCAACATGTCAGAAGGAAGCCCTAACATATATTTCTATGGATACTTCCTCTGTCACTTGTACTCTTTTTGACAACCAGGGCCTGCAACCTT
Organism: Elephas maximus indicus; assembly: GCF_024166365.1. Classification (NCBI taxonomy): domain Eukaryota; kingdom Metazoa; phylum Chordata; class Mammalia; order Proboscidea; family Elephantidae; genus Elephas; species Elephas maximus. Next base: position 24,892,496 of record NC_064842.1, on the reverse strand, counting down.
GCAGAGCCCGGAATTACAGGTATGGGGCACACAAATTTCCTGAAGGTCATTGGGAATAATGGTGAGCAGAGCTACTCCTGCTTCAATTCCTTGGTTCCTGGGCCCATATATCCATTTTATTGAAGAAATAGCACCATATTTAATAAATACACTGTATCCTGAAGTTTGGCACCCTATCCTATCATAATGTTTCCTTCAAGCTGACACTTCAGCTGTGACTTTAGAAGCCCTTCCTACAATTCTCCAAAGCTAGCTGCCTCAGTATGGTAGCATATTTGCAATGATCAATAGATCACATGGTCATAGGCTCAGTCCCATACCCTTTCCTTTACAAAGTGCCCTGCTGTTCAGGTTCTATGCTATAAGGAATTCTACACCTATGGGTCAGCTATTCTGTTAGTCCTCGGGTAATGGTGATGGCTGAGGTTCTGCAGGCAGGAAAGAAAAATTTCTATCTGGAATAGGTATTTATCTCTGTTGAGGATAAATCACTGATTGTTTTAGGATAGCTGGTTGTTCTTCTCAAAGACTAATGCCATATCGGGGGCTCAGGTTTGGTTTCGTTGCTAACAAGTTGTACAGTCAGAAGAGGATTTAAACCAGCTTTGGTAAGTGAGACTCTATATTGTCAGGTCTAAACACAGCCTTCATCTCTGCCACCATAGTAACTCTGTGCATGTAATTCAGTTACCAGTTATGGGGTAGCCTACAATGATGTCTGGCTGACGTCAACTGGCTGAGTCATCTTGTTTTTGATTTGTCAGTGTTCTTCTCTGGAGGATGCTGGCCTAACACGTTATATCCATTCCAGAATGTACAATTCCTTCATCCTCTTCATTCTTTACTGCTTTACGGGACAGCTCAGCCATTTCCATTTCACTGAAGACTGGCCATTACTTTATACAAGCTTCTAACACCACTCTGGAGCCCTGGTGGCCCAGTGGTTAAACAGCTCAGCTGCTAACCAAAAAGTAGGCAGTTTAAATTCATGAGCCATTCCTTGGAAACCCTATGAAGCAGCTGTACACTATCCTTTAGGGTCACTATGAGTTGGAATCAACTCGAAGGCAATGAGTTTTTTGTTTTTTGTTTAACACCACGCCACAATGTTTTCTTGCTTGTCCATTCTAGAATACAACTTACTTTCCAGCCAATCCAGTCGAAAGAGTATACTCTTGATTCATGCTGGTACTCCCAGCTAATTCTTGCAAATTTTAGGTCTCTTTCTTCTCTTATCAGCCTCTTTCCTCTTTTTTTGGTATTACCAGATTATGCTAGAATTTATGCTAAGTTCGATTATGTTATGTTGTTCTGTTAGGTTATGTTAGGAACTCCTGAAGGGGCATCTGTTGCCTTGTTGGGGAGAGGCTTCTCAGCATCTTCTAGCACAGCAAGAGTGCTAGCTCTTACTGGAGAAATATGAGCCAGATAATCAGGGGAGGTAGGTCGGGTTGCAGACTCACCATACTCATGGATATCCATCTAGATGTCATAGTCCAATGCTTAAGAATTCAGGTCCCCACTAGGATCCAGACCTTCACATAACAGCTCTGCTTGGTTGTGTACTCAACTGTCTCTGCAGCTCTGTGACTCCAACAGTTAAGCCTTAAGCTTGTTGCTCTACTGATTCTGCTCTTCCACTGTAAGAGATAAGCCTCCTTGTAGACTACTTCAGAGATTCTCTGGCTCTCACATTTAGTCAGTAACTATTTACTGACAGACTTCAGTTTGATTATCCTTATTAAAGGCATCAATACAACTTCACTGTCTTAGCAAGCACTGTTCCTCCCATATTACTTAAATGTCTGCATCAGCACGCCAGCCACATGCTTCTCTTCCATCCAGAACATTTTCCTCGACTGTGGTTGTCAGGTGCCATTGAGTCAGTTCCAACTCATAGTGACTCTATGTTCAATAGAACAAAACGCTGCCTGGACCTGTACCATCCTCACAATCTTTGTTCTGCTTGAGCCCATTGTTGCAGCCACTGTGTCAATCCATCTCCTTGAGGATCTTCCTCTTTTTCACTGACCCTCTACTTTACCAAGCATGATGTTCTTCTCCAGAGACTGATTCCTTCTGATAACATGTCCAAACATATGAGACAAAATCTAGCCATGCTTGCTTCTAAGGAGCATTCTGGCTGTGCTTCTTCCAAGACAGACTTGTTCATTCATTTTGCAGTCCATGGTATATTCAATATTCTTTGTCAACATCATAATTCAAAGGTGTCAATTCTTCTTTGACCTTCCTTATTCATTGCCCAACTGTCCAATGCACATGAGGTGATTGAAAACACCATGGCTTGGATCAGATGCACCTTAGCCCTTAAAGTGACGTCTTTGGTTTTTAATACTTTAAAGAGACCTTTTGCAGCAGATTTGCTATTTGATTTCTTGACCACTGCTTCCATGGGTGTTGATTATGGAACCAAGTAAAATGAAACCACTGACAACTTCAGTCTTTTCTCCATTTATCATGATGTTGCTTATTGATCCAGTTGTGAGGGTTTTTATTTTCTTTATATTGAGGTGTAATCCATACTAGAGGCTGTAGTCTTTGATCCTCATCAGTAAGTACTTCAAGTTTTCTTCACTTTCAGCAAGCAAGTTTTCCCAAACTACCACCAGTAAAATCTTTAGCAATTGAGGCTCCATCTTGTGCCAGGGATTATCTGTAGCCCACCTACCAACTAAGACAGTGTACTCTTCTTCACTTGCTGGGTGGTGGGTGAGCCATTTGCACATCCTCATTTTGCTGCCTATTTCCTCGGACCATGCTTGGTATCATTTGTGTTAGTGTGGATTCTCTTAAGGGTGATCCCAAGTCAGTATCAAAGGTGTAAGAATTTTATCCATGGAAACACATGTGACAGAGAGTGGGGGTTGGGGAGCGTAGCGAAAGGTTTCAGAACACAGCACCTAGGACCTTTGGCCATTTATATCTGTAGGTAGGGATCTGTGAGACACATTCTCATGGCCACCACAAATATATACATTAATATCATTACTCCTATTTTACAAATGAGGAAACTGGGGCATAAAGTGATGAAGTAACTTCCCCATAGTCTCAGCCATCAAGCAGAGGAGCTGTGAAGGTCTACAGGTGGTTTATCTTCAGTATCCATGGTCTTAGCCACTGTGCTAGGCCCTACAATAATAATGGAATTAAGTTTTAAAAAAAAAAAGCAAGCTGTATGTGTCACAAAGATTCTTTAAAAGGCCCATCATAAAAATAAATACAATATAATACAGTAAACAAGAAACACTCAATGTCTTTAGCCATCAGAGAGATGCAAATCAAAATCACAATGAGATGCTACCTCACCACCACTAGAATGGCTAAGCTAAAAAAAAGAAAATAACAAGTGTTGGCAAGAATGTGGAGAAACTGGAACCCTTATCCATTACTGGTGGAAACACGAAATGGTATAATCCTTGTGGAAAACAGTGTAGTGGTTACCCAAAAAATTAAAAATTAGAACTACCGTATGACTCAGAAATCCCACTACGAGGCATATACCCATGGGACTTAAAGGCAGTGACACAAACATGCAAATGTACACCAATTTTCATTGCAACACTATTCACAATAGCCACAAGGTAGAAACAAGCTAAATATCCATTAATTGATAAATAAAATGTGGTACAGACATAAAATGGAATACTATTCAGACACAAATATAAATGAACTCCTGACACATGCTACAACGTGGATAAAACTTGAAAACATAATGCCAAGTGAAGTAAGCCAATCATAACAGGACAAATATTGTATGATCTCACTATATGAAAGGACAGGAATAGGCAAGTATGTACAGGCCAAAGTTTATTAGTGGTTACCAGGGACAGGAGGGAGGATGAGAGGGGCAGCCATTATTTATGAGGCAATGAGATTCTGTTTATGATGATGGAACGTGGCACGTTGTTATCGTTGTTAGATGCCACTGAGTCAGTTCGTACTCACAGAGACCTTATGTACAACAGAATGAAAGACTGCCCAGTCTTGAACCACCCTCACAATCATTGCTATATTTGAGCCCATTGTTGCAGCCACTGTGTCAATCCATCTTCTTGAGGGTCTTTCTCTTTTTCACTGACCTTCTGCTTTACCCAGGATGCTGTCCTTCTTCAAGGACTGGTTCCTGCTGATGACATGTCTAAAGTACCTGAGATGAAGTCTTACCATTGTTGATTCTAAGGAGTTCTCTGGTTGTACTTCTTCCAAGAAAGACTTGTTCCTTCTTCTGGAATTCCGTGGTATATTCAATATTCTTTGCCAACCCCATAATTTAAAGGCATCAATTCAGATTCAGTCTTCCTTATTCATTGTCCAGGTTTTGCATGCATATGAGGCTTAAGTCAGGCACAACTTATCCTCAAAGCAACATCTTTACTTTTCAAACAGTTTAAAGCGGTCTTTTGCAGCAGATTTGCCCAATGCAATGCATCATTTGTTTCTTGACTGCTGTTTCCATGGGTGTTGATTGTGGATCCAAATAAAATGAAATCCTTGATAACTTCAATCTTTTCTCTGTTTATCATGATGTTGCTTATTGGTCCAGTTGTGGGAATTTTTGTTTTCTTTATGTTGAGGTGTACTCTATACTGAAGACTGTGGTCTTTGATCTTTGAAAGTAAGTGCTTCAAGTCTTCTTCACTTTCAGCAAGCCAGAGTGTGTCATCTACATATCACAGGTTATTAATAAGTCTTCCACCAATCCTAATGCCATGTTCTTCTTCCTAAATTCTGGTTTCTCAGATTATTTGCTTGGCATACAGTTTGAATACCCAAAAACCCATTGCCGTCGAGTCAACACCAACGCATAGTGACCCTATAGGGCAGAGTAGAACTGCCCCATAGAGTTTCCAAGGAGCGCCTGGTGGATTTGAACTGCTGACCTTTTGGTTAGCAGCTGTAGCACTTAAACACTATACAACCAGGGTTTCCACAGCTTGAATAAGTATGATGAAAAGATACAACCTTGAAGCACACCGTTTCTGACTTTAAACCACATAGTTTCCCCTTGTTCTGTTTGAATGACTGCTTCTTAGTCTATGTACAGATTCTTAATGAGCACGGTTCTGTATTCTGGAATTCCCATTCTTTGCAATTTATCCATAATTTGTTATGATCCACACAGTAGAATGTCTTTGCATAATCACTAAAACACAGGTATACATCTTTCTGGTATTCTCTGCTTTCAGCCAAGATCCATCTGACATTAGCAATGATATCCTTTGTTCCACATCCTCTCCTGAATAAGGCCTGAATTTCTGGCAGTTGCCTGTCAATGTACTACTGCAACAGCTTTTGAATAATCTTCAATAAAACTTTACTTTCATGTGAAATTATTGTTATTATGCAATAATTTCTACACTCAGTTGAATCATGTTTCTTTGGATGGACACAAATATGAATCTCTTCCAGTCGGTTGGCCAGGTTGCTGTCTTCCAAATTTCTTGACAGAGACAAGTGAGCACTTCCAGCACTGCATCTGTTTGTTAAAGCATCTCAGTTGGTATTCTCTCAATTCCTGAAGCTTTGTTTTTTGCCAATGCCTTCAGTGCAGCTTCGACTTCGTTCTTCGATACCATCAGTTTCTGATCCTATGCTACCTACTGAAATGGCTGAATATTGAACAATTCTTTTTGGTACAGTGACTCTGTGTATTCTCTCTATCTTCTTTTGATGCCTCCTTTGTCCTTCAATATTTTGCCCGTGGAATCCTTCAAAATTGCAAATTGGGCTTGAATTTTTTCTCCCATTATCTCAGCTTAAGAAATGCCAAGTGTGTTCTTCCCTTCTGGTTTTCTAACTTCGGGTCTTTGCACATTTCATTATAATACTTTACTTTGCCTACTGGAGCTGCCCTTTGAAATTTTCTGTTCAGCTGTTTTACTTCATAATTTGTTCCATTCGCTTTTGCTACTCTATGTTCAAGAGCAAGTTTCAGAGTCTCTTCTGACATCCGTTTTGGTCTTTTCTTTCTTTCCTGTCTTTTTAATGACTTTTTGCATTCTTCATGTTTGATGTCACCCCACAACTCGTCTGGTCTTCAGCTATTGGTGTTCAATGTGTCAAATCTACTCATGAGTTGGTCTCAAAACTCAGGTGGCATATATTCAAGTATGTGTTTTTGTTCTCATGGACTTGTTTTAGTTTTCTTCAGCTTCAACTTAATCTTCCATATGAGTAATTGACAATCTGTTCCACAGTTTGCCCCTGGCCTTGCTCTGACTGATGATACTGAGCTGTTTCTTCTTCTCTTTCCACAGATGTAGTGGATTCCAACCTGTGAGGCTCACGTGTATAGTCGCCATTTATGTTGTTGAAAAATGTATTAGCAAGAAATAAGTTGTTAGTCTTTCAAAATTTTAGCATGAGATCTCCTGCATCGTTTCTATCTTCAAGGCCATATTTTTCAACTACAGATCCTTCTTCTTTGTTTCAAACTTTTGCATTACAGTCACCAGTAATTATCAATGCATCTTGATTGCATGTATGGTCAATTTCAGAATGTAGAAGTTGGTAAAAATCTTCAATTTCCTCATCCTTGGCATTAATGGTTGGTATGTAAATTTGAGGAATCATTATAGTAAGTGGTCTTCCTTGTAGGCTTATGAATATGTTCCTTTTAATGACAACATTGTACTTTACAGTAGATCTTGAAATGTTCTTTTTGACAATGAATGTTATACCTTTCCACTTCAATGTGTCATTTCTGGCATAGTAGACCATATGACTGTGTGTTTCAAAGTGGCCAATACAGTCCATTTCAGCTAATGCTTCCAAAAAAAAAAAAAAAAAAACCCCGTTGCCATCAAGTCAATTCCAACTCATAGTGACCCTATAAGGCAGAATAGAACTGCCCCATAGGGTTTCCAAGGAGTGCCTGGTGGATTCAAACTGCCAGCCTTTTGGTTAGCAGCCCAGCACTTAACACTATGCCACCAAGTTTATAGATATTTATGCATTCTATTTCACTTTTGAAGATTTCCAATTTTCTTAGATTCATAAATTTCATGTTCTGATTATTAATGGACATTTTCAATTGTTTGTTCTCATTTTGAGTTGTGCTATATCAGATAATGAAGGTCCTGAAAGCTGGACTCCACCCATGTCATTAAGGTTGACTCTACTTCAAGGAGGCAGCTCTTCTCCAGTTTATTTCAAATGCCTTCCAACCTGAGGGGCTTATCTTCTAGCACTATATCAATGTTCTGTTGCTATCTATGAGGTTTTCACTGGCCAATTTTTTCAGAAATAGACTGGTACTTTTTTCTAGTCTGTCTTGGTCTGGAAGTTCTGCCGAAACCTGTCCACCAAGGGTGACCCTGCTGGTATTTGAAATACCTGTGGCATAGCTTCAAGGATCACAGCAACACACAAGGCACCACAGTACACGGTATGACAAACTGACAGACAAGGAATTTTGCAAAGATTAAGGGTAAGAGTTGAAAAACATGATTCATGTAATTGGTATCACTGAGCTGTACATACGAAAAACTGAATTGGCAAAAGCTCTGTTATATATATTTGGAAGAAAAAAAAAAGGAGCTGCTGATGCTGCTAATGTACAACCTAAAACCTCATGGGATTTTTTTTTTCTTGGTTTGATAATTTGAGGTCATGGTTTCATGGGACTTCCCAGTCAATTGGTATAATTTTGTTTCTGGCTTTTCTGTTCTACTTCCAAGTTTGTTGCATTGTGCCTAGGGTCTTAAAAACTTGACGGCAGCCATCCAAGGTACAACAATTGGTCTCCAATCACCTGGAGGAACAGAGGAAAAGGATATCAGGAATCTGAGGAGGAACTGTAATATAATATGTGTCTAATTGCTTCCATGAACAATGTCCTCCTTTTCCTTGAGAATTGGATAGTGTTTGGCTACCATTACTGAACATTTTGAGCAAAGATTCTATAGAAGAATCCTAATCAAAAGGGGGAAAATAGGGAATAGAATTTTAGATTCTCAGGGAATCCAGACTTTCTAGAGCCACTGAGGGTGGATTACCCCCTGAGACTATTGCCCTGAGGTAATCCTTAAATCTTAAACTGAAACTACCCACTGAAGTCATTTTTAAGCCAAAAAATGTGTTGTTGTCAGGTGCTGTCAAGTTGATTCCAACTTATAGCAACACCATGTGACCGAGTAAAAGGGCTCCATTGGGTTTCCTAGGCTGGAATCTTTATGTAAGCAGATCACCAGGTCTTTCTCCTGTGGAGCAACTGAGTGAATTCAAACTGTCAACCCTTCAGTTAGCAGCGAAGCTCTTAGCCCTTACACCACCAGGATTCTTTAACCAAACAAGAGCTTAGCTTTATTAGTAAAGAATGCCTGCCTTGAGGGTTGTGCTCTTTTAAAGAATTATCTATATGGAATCAAATTGATAATAGAAGCTTGAAAGATTAGATGAGAAGATTAGGGAGCAACGAGTGTATCGTAATGGTGGTGGAATAATTTGGAAATGAGTAACGAGAATAGTTTCACAACCTGAAGAATATAATCAACGTCACTGAATTTTATCTGTAGAAATGATTGAATTGGTACATAATTTGCTGTGTGTAGTTTCACCAAAAAATAAATAACTAAATAAAATAATTAAAAATAAAATTGAAAGGCGGGGCCAAGATGGCTGACTAGGTAGACGCTACCTCGGATCCCTCTTGCAACAAAGACTCGGAAAAACAAGTGAATCGATCACATACATAACAATCTACGAAATCTGAACAACAAACACAGATTTAAAGAGTTGACCTGAATGACAGAGACGGAGAACGAACAAATACGGGGAAGCAGCGACTGTTTTCGGAGCCTGGAGCCAGCGTCCCAGTCAGGTAACCTTGGTGCTGGGCTTAGGATTGGGCCCAGGAGAGATGAACACAAAATCTTGTGACGGCACAAACAAGGAGCACAGCTGGTCCGAGTGGGCGGCGTGGGTACAGGGCTGGTGGGAGAAATCCCCGGGAGGCAGTGACTGGTTTTGGAGCCGGGAGTGCAGCGTCCCAGCCGGGGAACCTTGACACGGGGCTTTGGACTGGCAGCTGAGGATCTGATTGAGGCTTTAGCGGGCCAGACCCTCAGGGGCCATCTCCACACAGCCAGCACACATAGGCGACAGATAAAATAGTCATCCCAAGCAAGATAAGCAACTTTGGCTATGTTCCGGGGTGCTACTCTCCTGTTTTTCTGAATCCCCCTCTCCCCTTCCCAGGCGGCTTCATTAACTTTGGAATTTCCTGAGCCAGAGGGAGAATGGCTCCGGCTCCGTGGCGGCTTTGCTTTTCCCTTTATTTTTGGTCGTTTCCTAACCCATTCTTCTGGCCTGAGAGAAAAAGCAACCACAAAAAACCCAGAGACCAAAAATCCTTCCCTAATTGGACTAAAAACACAGAACCAGCTCCAGCCAAGCATATATGATCCAAATCTCGGGCTTTCATCCTTACAGGGAACAAGGTGGCAGTTATAATCCAAAGGCAGTTCTGATACGGATCTGACTGCATTTTTTTTTTTTTTTTTTAGTGGATTTACTGGAAAAACAAGTTTCCCAGGTCTGATATCTCTGCTTATTCAACAGAGTCCTAACTGACCCACAACAGGGAACTGAGGGCTGAAGCTCCCCCCAGACCACCTAGCCTCTTGCCTTAGGGGTCTAAGGAGGGTGACAGCTACCAATCAGTAGAGGTACTTACATTGGAGGCCTAAGGTACAGCTGCAGTGCCCTCCCACCAAGGTGCTATAGGAATAGAGACACACCTACCTCACTGACACTTGGGGAAAGCCTGTCAGCATCCTGCCCCCCCTGGAGGGTGAACCCCAGCTGCTAATAGAATCTGGTGCACACAACTATCACCACTGCTTCTCAAGGTGGATAGGTGTTAGGGTGCAGCACACACTTGATGACCCAAAATCAGATTCTACTCAAGAATAGTGAATAGACTCAGGCATATATATCTGGCAACAGCCCAAACCAGCTGGTATAGGTCATAAGTAAGTCAACGGCTACAACAAACAAGACAGCAGAATCTAGTAGCCCACCCACATATATTGAAAGAAAACAAAACAAGATAAGACTCAGTGAGCAATTATAGAATAAACCACTACTATATCTTTTTTTTTTTTTTTTTTTAAGATACAGTAGTGGTTTATGGCTCGGAGACAGCAGTCAATATCAAACCACATAAAGAAGCAGACCATGACAGCTTCTACAACCCCCCCCAAACAAAAGAATCAAAATCTTTCCCAAATGAAGATACAATCCTGGAATTATCAGATACAGAATATAAAAAAACAATTTACAGAATGCTTCAAGACATCAGGGATGACCTCAGAAATGAAATAAGGCAAAGTGAAGAAAAAGCCAAGGAACACACTGATAAAACAGTTGAAGAACTCAAAAAGATTATTCAAGAACATAGTGGAAAAATTAATAAGTTGCAAGAATCCATAGAGAGACACCATGCAGAAATCCAAAAGATTAACAATAAAACTACAGAATTAGACAACGCACTAGGAAGTCAGAGGAGCAGACTCGAGCAATTAGAATGCAAACTGGGACATCTGGAGGACCAGGGAATTAACACGAACATAGCTGAAAAAGAATCAGATAAAAGAATTTAAAAAAAATGAAGAAACCCTAAGAATCATGTGGGACTCTATCAAGAAGGATAACTTGCATGTGATTGGAGTCCCAGAACAGGGAGGGAGGACAGAAAACAGAGAAAATAGTTGAAGATCTGCTGACAGAAAACTTCCCTGACATCATGAAAGACGAAAGGATAGCTATCCAAGATGCTCATCGAACCCCATTTAAGATTGATCCAAAAAGAAAAACACCAAGACATATTATCATCAAACTTGCCAAAACCAAAGATAAAGAGAAAATTTTAAAAGCAGCCAGGGAGAAAAGAAAGGTTTCCTTCAAGGGAGAATAAATAAGAATAAGTTCAGACTACTCAGCAGAAACCATGCAGGTGAGAAGGCAATGGGATGACATATACAGAGCGCTGAAGGAGAAAAACTGCCAGCCAAGGATCATATATCCAGCAAAACTCTCTCTGAAATATGAAGGAGAAATTAAGATATTTACAGATAAACACAAGCTTAGAGAATTTTCAAAAACCAAACCAAAGCTACAAGAAATACTAAAGGAAACTGTTTGGTCAGAAAACCAATAATATCAGATACTAGCACAACACAAGGTCACAAAACAGAACATCCTGATATCAACTCAAATAGGGAAATCACAAAAACAAACTAAGATTAATTAAAAAAAAATACACATACCAGGGAATCATGGAAGTCAATACATAAAAGATCACAATAATCAAAAAGAGGGACTAAATACAGGTGGCATAGAACTGCCATATGGAGAGTAATACAAGGCGATATAGAACAATACAAGTTAGGTTTTTACTTAGAAAAATAGGGGTAAATATTAAGATAACTACAAAGAGGTATAACAACTGCATAACTCAAAATAAAAGCCAAGAAAAACATAACGACTCAACAAACATAAAGTCAAATACTATGAAAAGGAGGATCTCACAATTTACAAAGAAAAACGTCTCAGCACAAAAAAGTAAGTGCAAAAATGAAATTGTCAACAACACACATAAAAAGGCATCAAAATGACAATACTAAACACTTATTTATCTATAATTATGCTGAATGTAAATGGACTAAATGCACCAATAAAGAGACAGAGAGTCTCGGACTGGATAAAGAAACACGATCCGTCTATATGCTGCCTACAAGAGACACACCTTAGACTTAGAGACACAAACAAACTAAAACTCTAAGGATGGAAAAAAATACATCAAGCAAACAATAAGCAAAAAAGAAGAGGAGTAGCAATATTAATTTCTGACAAAATAGACTTTAGACTTAAATCCACCACAAAGGATAAAGAAGGACACTATATAATGATAAAAGGGACAATTGATCAGGAAGATATAACCATATTAAATATTTATGCACCCAATGACAGGGCTGCAGGGTACATAAATCAAATTTTAACAGAACTGAAAAGTGAGATAGACACCTCCACAATTATACTAGGAGACTTCAACACACCACTTTCGGAGAAGGACGGGACATCCATCCAGTAAGAAGCTCAATAGAGACACGGAAGACCTAATTACAACAATCAACCAACTTGACCTCATTGACTTATACAGAACTCTCCACCCAACTGCTGCAAAGTACACTTTTTTTCCTAGCGCACATGGAACATTCTCTAGAATAGACCACATATTAGGTCATAAAACAAACCTTTGCAGAATCCAAAACATCGAAATATTACAAAGCATCTTCTCAGACCACAAGGCAATAAAACTAGAAATTAATAACAGAAAAACTAGGGAAAAGAAATCAAATACTTGGAAACTGAACAATACCCTCCTGAAGAAAGACTGGGTTATAGAAGACATCAAGGAGGGAATGAGGGAATTCATAGAATGCAACGAGAATGAAAATACTTCCTATCAAAACCTCTGGGACACAGCAAAAGCAGTGCTCAGAGGCCAATTTATATCGATAAATGCACACATACAAAAAGAAGAAAGAGCCAAAATCAGAGAACTGTCCCTACAACTTGAACAAATAGAAACTGAGCAACAAAAGAATCCATCAGGCACCAGAAGAAAACAAATAATAAAAATTAGAGCTGAACTAAATGAATTAGAGAACAGAAAAAACAATTGAAAGAATTAACAAAGCCAAAAGCTGGTTCTTTGAAAAAATTAACAAAATTGATAAACCATTGGCTAGACTGACTAAAGAAATACAGGAAAGGAAACAAATAACCCGAATAAGAAACGAGAAGGGCCACATCACAACAGACCCAACTGAAATTAAAAGAATCATATCAGATTATTATGAAAAATTGTACTCTAACAAATTTGCAAACCTAGAAGAAATGGATGAATTCCTGGAAAAACACTACCTACCTAAACTAACACATTCAGAAGTAGAACAACTAAATAGACCCATAACAAAAAAAGAGATTGAAACGGCAAGCAAAAAACTCCCAACAAAAAAAAGTCCTGGCCCGGACGGCTTCACTGCAGAGTTCTACCAAACTTTCAGAGAAGAGTTAACACCACTACTACTAAAGGTACTTCAAAGCATAGAAAATGACGGAATACTACCCAACTCATTCTATGAAGCCACCATCTCCCTGATACCAAAACCAGGTAAAGACATCACAAAAAAAGAAAATTACAGACCTATATCCCTCATGAACATAGATGCAAAAATCCTCAACAAAATTCTAGCCAATAGGATTCAACAACATATCAAAAAAATAATTAACCATGACCAAGTGGGATTTATACCAGGTATGCAAGGCTGGTTTAATATTAGAAAAACCATTAATGTAATCCACCATATTAATAAAACAAAAGACAAAAACCATATGATCTTATCAATTGATGCAGAAAAGGCATTTGACAAAGTCCAACACCCATTTATGATAAAAACTCTCACCAAAATAGGAATTGAAGGAAAATTCCTCAACATAATAAAGGGCATCTACCACCATCATGCAAAGCCAACAGCCAACATCACTCTAAATGGAGAGAACCTGAAAGCATTTCCCTTGAGAACGGGAACCAGACAAGGATGCCCTTTATCATCACTTTTATTCAACATTGTGCTATAAGACCTAGCCAGAGCAATTAGGCTACACAAAGAAATAAAGGGCATCTGGATTGGCAAAGAGGAAGTAAAATTATCTCTATTTGCAGACGACATGATCTTATACACAGAAAACTCCAACGAATCCTCCAGAAAACTGCTGAAACTAATAGAAGAGTTTGGCAGAGTCTCAGGTTATAAGATAAACATTCAAAAATCACTTGGATTCCTCTACATCAACAAAAAGAACATTGAAGAGGAAATAACGAAATCAATACCATTCACAGTAGCCCCCAAGAAGATAAAATACTTAGGAATAAATCTTACCGAAGATGTAAAAGACCTATACAAAGAAAACTACAAAGCTCTACTACAAGAAATTCAAAAGGACATACTTAAGTGGAAAAACATACCTTGCTCATGGACAGGAAGACTTAACATAGTAAAAATGTCTATTCTACCAAAAGCCATCTATACATACAATGCACTTCCGATCCAAATTCCAATGACATTTTTTAAGGTGATAGAGAAACAAATCACCAACTTCATATGGAAGGGAAAGAAGCCTCAGATAAGTAAAGCATTACTGAAAAAGAAGAAGAAAGTGGGAGGCCTCACTCTACCTGATTTTAGAACCTATTATACAGCCACAGTAGTCAAAACAGCCTGGTACTGGTACAACAACAGACACATAGACCAGTGGAACAGAATTGAGAACCCAGATATAAATCCATCCACACATGAGCAGCTGATATTTGACAAAGGCCCAGTGTCAGTTAATTGGGGAAAAGATGGTCTTTTTAACAAATGGTGCTGGCATAACTGGATATCCATTTGCAAAAAAATGAAACAGGACCCATACCTCATACCATGCACAAAAACTGACTCCAAGTGGATCAAAGACCTAAACATAAAGACTAAAACGATAAAGATCATGGAAGAAAAAATAGGGACAACATTAGGAGCCCTAATACAAGGCATAAACAGAATACAAAACATTACCAAAAATGACAAAGAGAAACCCGATAACTGGGAGCTCCTAAAAATCAAACACCTATGCTCATCTAAAGACTTCACCAAAAGAGTAAAAAGACCACCTACGGACTGGGAAAGAATTTTCAGCTATGACATCTCTGACCAGCGCCTAATCTCTAAAATCTAGATGATTCCGTCAAAACTCAACCACAAAAAGACAAACAACCCAATCAAGAAGTGGGCAAAGGATATGAACACACACTTCACTAAAGAAGATATTCAGGCAGTTAACAGATACATGAGAAAATGCTCTCAATCATTAGCCATTAGAGAAATGCAAATTAAAACCACGATGAGATTCTATCTCACTCCAACAAGGCTGGCATTAATCCAAAAAACACAAAATAATAAATGTTGGAGAGGCTGCGGAGAGATTGGAACTTTTATACACTGCTGGTGAGAATGTAAAATGGTACAACCACTTTGGAAATCTACCTGGCGTTATCTTAAACAGTTAGAAATAGAACTACCGTACAACCCAGAAATCCCACTCCTCGGAATATACCCTAGAGAAAAGAGAGCCTTCACACAAACAGATATATGCACACGCATGTTTATTGCAGCTCTGTTTACAATAGCAAAAAGCTGGAAGCAACCAAGGTGTCCATCAACGGATGAATGGTTAAATAAATTGTGGTATATTCACACAATGGAATACTACACATCGATAAAGAACAGTGACGAATCTGTGAAACATTTCATAACATGGAGGAAACTGGAAGGTGTTATGCTGAGTGAAATTAGTCAGAGGCAAAAGGACAAATATTGTATAAGACCGCTATTATAAGATCTTGAGAAATAGTATAAACTGAGAAGAACACATACTTTTGTGGTTACGAGGAGGGGAGGGAGGGAGGGTGGGAGAGGGTTTTTTACTGATTAGTTAGTAGATACGAACTACTTTAGGTGAAGGGAAGGACAATACTCAATACACAGAAGGTCAGCTCAACTGGACTGGACCAAAAGCAAAGAAGTTTCTGGGATAAAATGAATGCTTCAAAGGTCAGCGAAGTAAGGGCGGGGGTTTGGGGACTATGGCTTAAGGGGACTTCTAAATCAATTGGCAAAATAATACTATTATGAAAACATACTGCATCCTACTTTGAAATGTGGCATCTGGGGTCTTAAATGCTAACAAGCGGCTATCTAAGATGCATCAATTGGTCTCAACCCACCTGTATCAAAGGAGAATGAAGAACACCAAGGTCACATGACAACTATGAGCCCAAGAGACAGAAAGGGCCACATGAACCAGAGACTTACATCATCCTGAGACCAGAAGAACTAGATGGTGTCTAGCCACAACTGATGACTGCCCTGACAGGGAGCACAACAGAGAACCCCTGAGGGAGCAGGAGATCAGTGGGATGCAGACCCCAAATTCTCACAAAAAGACCAGACTTAATGGTCTGACTGAGACTAGAGGAATCCCGGCGGTCATGGTCCCCAAACCTGTTGGCCCAGGACAGGAACCATTCCCGAAGACAACTCATCAGACATGGAAGGGACTGGACAATAGGTTGGAGAGAGATGTTGATGAAGAGTGAGCTACTTGTATCAGGTGGACACTTGAGACTGTGTTGGCATCTCCTGACTAGAGGGGAGATGGGAGGGTAGAGAGGGTTAGAAACTGGCAAAATTGTTACGAAAGGAGAGACTGGAAGGGCTGACTCATTAGGGGGAGAGTAAGTGGGAGTATGGAGTAAGGTGTATATAAGCTTATACGTGACAGACTGACTTGATTTGTAAATGTTCACTTAAAGCTCAATAAAAATTATTAAAAAAAAAAAACTAGAAATAGAACTACCATACGATCCAGCAATCCCACTCCTTGGAATATATCCTACAGAAATAAGAGCCTTTACAGGAATAGATAAATGCACTCCCATGTTCATTGCAGCACTGTTTACAATAGCAAAAAGTTGGAAGCAACCAATGTGCCCATCAACGGATGAATGGATAAATAAATTATGGTATATTCACACAAAGGAATACTATGCATTGATAAAGAACAATGACGAATCCACGAAACATTTCATAACATGGAGAAATCTGGAAGACATTATGCTGAGTGAAAGTAGTTGCAAAAGGACAAATATTGTATAAGACCACTATTATAAGAACTCGAGAAACAGTTTAAACAGAGAAGAAAATATTCTCTGATGGTTATGAGAGGGGGGAGGGAGGGAGGAAGAGGGGTATTCACTAATTAGATAGTAGATAATAACTATTTTAGGTAATGGGAAAGACAACACAAAATAAAGGAGAGGTCAGCATAACTGGACTAAACCAGAAGCAAAGAAGTTTCCTGAATAAACTGAATGCTTTGAAGGCCAGCATAGCAGGGGTGGGGTTTGGGGCCATGGTTTCAGGGGACATCTAAGTCAACTGGCATAATAAATACTATTAAGAAAACATTCTGCATCCCACTTTGGAGAGTGGCGTCTGGGGTCTTAAACGCTACCAAGCAGCCATCTAAGATGCTTTAGTTTGTCTCAACCCAACAGAATGAAGGAAGTATGAAGAATATCAAAGACACAAGGTAATTATGAGCCTAAGAGACAGAAAGGACCACATAAACCAAAGACTACATTAGCCTGAGACTAGAAGAACTAGGTGGTGCTCAGCCTCAACGGATGACTGCTCTGACAGGGAACACAACAGAGAACCCTGAGGGAGCATGAGAGCAGTGGGATGCAGACTCTAAATCCTCGTAAAAAGGCCAGACTTAATGGTCAGACTGGAACTAGAAGGATCCCAGAGGCCATGGTCCCCAGACCTTCCGTTAGCCCAAGACAGGAACCATTCCCAAAGCCAACTCTTCAGACAGGGATTGGACTGGAATATGGAATGGAAAATGATACTGGTGAAGAATGAGATTCTTGGATCAAATAGACACATGTGATTATGTTGACATCTCCTGTCTGGAGGGGAGATGAGTGGGCAGAGGGGGCCAGAAGCTTCCTGAATGGATATGAGGAGAAAGAGTGGAGGGAAGAACTGTGCTACCTCATTAGAGGGAGATCAATTAGGAGTGTATAGCAAGGTGTTTGTAAATTCTTGTATGAGAGACTGATCTGATTTGTAAACTTTCACTTAAAGCACAATAAAAATTAATTTAAAGAAAAATAAATAAATAAATAAAATTGAAGCGTACACACAAAAGGAACCACTAAAATAAAGGGACCGATTATTAGTAGTTTATTTGATTATCTCTGTTTTCAAGTCAGAGAAGAAAATCTCGTACTTTTGAGCGCCACTTGATTGCAGCCGAGGAACGCTGTAGACAGTGGGCGTGCTAATTAGTAGCAGTCCTTGTCTGAATGACCCATCCTTTTCTGAAATTCTCTGTTCTTCTCTCCTGGGATAATACAAACCACAACTCACCATCTGTGCCAAATAAGAAAAAAGCACCTAAAAGGATGGAGAAGACCAAAATCTGCCAGCTTGGCTAACTGGGCTGTGATTTCTGCAACACTCGTAGTTTCTCACTGATTATTTATCTACTCTGTTTTTGTAATTTCACCCATAAGTAGGGGGTGACAGATCATCACCAAACATATGGCATCAGCACATATTAACCAAACATTAAATGTTTACTGGAAAACAAATGTCAACCTGGCAGTAAGGAAAAGCATTTAACATATTGTAAGGGGCCTGTGCAGTCTCAGGCATTTTGGCTGAACTTTCAGCACAACAGGCTAGCAGGAATTTAAAGACGTTAGGAATGGGGCAAACGATCTGACATAGGACTAGCCCTCAACAGGTATGGCCAATAGTCCAAATTAGAATTGTATGTGCAGAGAACTAGCTCAGACTTAATCCCTACAGGCATCAGTATTCATTTATTCATTAACTTATTCAAGTTTGAACTAATATCGATTAACTTGTATGACAGGTGAAGCTCTGGCATTGAGAGTCAGCAGGAAGTAGGACATATGGCATCGCTGCAGAGCTGACATCTGGAAATTGTGACTATACACAGCTGAATATATCGATGCTTCCACTAGGTCCCAGCCAAGGCATAATACAGTACAATCTTGGAAGAGGAGAGCAATAGATATATTTGAAAAAAAACAAAATAAATTACTCCCTTTCCCTGTGAACTCTCACCTCTTATACACACTGAAGCATGCAAATATATAAGGAATGAGGTAAATGAGACAGAGAAAGAAGCTGGAATCTCCAGGTATCCACCTTAGTGCCATGGTTTTACCCCATAGTTTGTTCGCGTTTGAACGAGATTCCACCAGAGGTTCCCAACACAGAGGATGGGGCTAGTAAGCATTAGCACATTATCAGGTAAGTTGGAGTTTGGTTGAGATCCAGAAATTAGAAAATTTAGTGAGCATTTTGTTCTACAGATATCAGCCCTGACCACTGAAAACTGTAAGACTCATTTCAGGTCTCATTTACTCTTAAGGTAAAACTACTTGAACAGAACTGTTTCAGGAAATGGTCAGGGATAAGCTGGAAGTTGCTGGGGCTTAGCTGTTCCAGTTTAACAGATCTCAGGAAGACAAGAGTTAGATTTGTAGGAGTTGAAAGGGAAGAATTTATGAAGGTCATCAGGTCTAGCTCTGAAGAGAATGTGTGTGTGGATGTGTGTGTTTCCTTCTAGTAACTTTGCCCTTGATTAAAACACCCCAGGAGCAGCACAAGCTCAGTGCTGACAGGGAGAGCGTTCATACTGGAGAATGTTCAGTGTTAGAAAAAATTATCATTAAAACAACTTCCAGTGGCTTTTAGAATTTGGAACTAAGGTTATTTATTCACATCAGAAAGTAGGGGGGGCGGGTGGAAAGTACTCAACCAAAAAATAGGTATTAATAAAGGCCACTTATATTTAGAGAGTACCTACTATAAGACAAGTCACTTAACAGAATTCTTCACACATGTAAACATCCTTGCAAAGGAGATATTATTACCCATCTTTTACAGTTGAGAAAACTGAGGCTCAGAAAATGTAAGTGACTTTCCCAAGGTGCTACAGCTAGTCACAGGTGGATTTGGGTTAAAGTTAGATTTGACTGTTTGAGAAGTGTGTGTTCATTCCTTCCATATGCCATATGTCTGTCTTTACTACAAGGCGCTAGCTTAACAATTTGTTAAAATAGAAATCTTAGAATCTTGACAAGATGGTGAACTAGCACAGGTTGCTGGTTCCTTGCCTGGCGAACCCTGGAGAAGCCACAGAAATAAAAGGAATATATATGAATCTGAGGAACCAAAGAAAAACCAATCAACAAAACAGGAACCCATCGGAAACCCAGGGACGATGAGATCAGTTGTGATCTAGTGTGGTAACAAAAACACCTGGCTCAGAGCAGAGGAAGGTCCAGTGCCAACATCAGGAGATAGGCTGGGTGACAATTTTTAATTGTGTTCCTTGGTCTGCACAACATTGTCCTGGATGGAACATTGCTTGTCCCTCCACATCACTGGTCAAAATGTAGGTGAACAGAAAGAGTTCAGGAGAACTCCAAGTTTTTGGTATAAGCAACTGGACGAAAGGAGTTGTAAATTACTGACCTGAAGAAACACAGGGTAGAAAAGATGGAAAGTTGGAAAATAAAGTGTTGGATTTGGGATATATTAAGTTCCAGATTCCTAATGACAACCGAGGCATTACATCAGCTGTACAGCAATTTCAATACCAGGCAACATAGCATCCAAACTTTAAAAAGACACAGGATAAAAAAGGACACTTATACTGGTAAAAGGAAAATAGAAATGTGATGACAATTTTATTTGGTTGTGTGTTTGTGTGAAAAATGTAATGGTGATTGTGAGGTATCATCAAGTCAGTGCCAACTCATAGCAATCCTATGTATAACAAAACGAAATACTGCCCAGTCTTGCGCCATACTCACGGTCATTGTTATGCTTGAGCCCATTGTTGCAGCCACTGTGTCAGTCCATCTCCTTGAGCTTTGTTCCTCTTTTTCGCTGACTCTCTACTTTAGCAAGCATGATGTCCTTCTCCAGGGACTGGTCTCTCCTGGTAATATGCCCAAAGTACAAGAGAAGATGTCTTGCCATCCTTGCATCTAAGGAGCATTCTGGCTATACTTCTTCCAACACAAATTTATTCATTCTTCTAGCAATCCATGGTATATTCAATATTCTTTACCAACATTATAATTCAAAAGTGTCCGTTCTTTTTTGGTCTTCCTTATTCATTGCCCAGCTTTCCCATTCATATGAGACGATTGAAAATACCATGGCTTCAGTAAGGCACATCTTAGTCTTCAAAGTGAGATATTTGTTTTTTAACACTTTGAAGAGGTCTTTTGAAGCAGATTTGGCCAATGTAATGTGTCATTTGATTTCTTGACTGCTGCTTCCACGGGCATTGGTTGTGGATTCAAGTAAAATGAAATCCTTGACAACTACAACATTTTCTCCATTTATCATGATATTGCTTATTGGTCCATTTGTGAGGATTTTTGTTGTGTTTATATTGAGGTGTAATTCACACTGAAGGCTGTGATCTCTGATCTTCAACTGCAAGTGCTTCAAGTCCTTTTCACTTTCAGCCAGCAAAATTGTATCATCTGCACATTAAAAAACCCACCACTGTCTGCACATTGCAGGTTATTTCTGAGATTTCCTCCTATCCTGGGTGTCGAATCCTTCATACAGTCCAGCATATCAGATTATTTGCTTGGCATACAGATTGAATACGTATGGTGAAAACATACAACCATGATACACCCATTTTCTGATTTCTAACCACTTAGCATTCCCTTGTTCTGTTTGAACAGCTGCTTCTTGGTCTATGTACAGGTGCCCCAAGAGCACAAATAAGTGTTCTGGAATTCCCATTCTTCATAATGTTATCCACAATTTGTTTTGATTCCCACAGTCGAATGCCTTTGCATAGTCAATAAAACACAGGTAAACATCTTTCTGGTATTGTCTGCTTTCAGCCAAGGCCCGTCTGATGTCAACAATGATTTCACTCATCCCACATTCTCTTCTGAACCTGGCTTGAATTTCTGGCAGCTCCCTGTCGATGTACTGCTTTTGAATGATCTTTAGCAAAATTATACTTGTGTGATATTAATGATATTGTTTGATAATTTCTGCATTCTGTTGGATCACCTTTCTTTGGAATGGCCACAAATATAGATCTCTTCCAGTCAGGTGATCAGGTAGCTGTCTGCTAAATTTCTTGGCAGAGACAAGTGAGCACCTCCAGCTCTTCATCCACTTGTTGAAACATCTCAGTTGGTATTCCATCAATTCCTGGAACCTTGCTTATCATCAATGCCTTCAGTGAAGCTTGAACTTCTTCCATCAGTACCATCAGTTCTTGATCATACGATACCTCCTGAAATTGCTGAATGTCAACCAACTCTTTTTGGTACAGTGACTCTGTGTATTCCTTCCACCTTCTTTTGATGCTTCCTTCATCACTCAATATTTTGTCCATAGAATCCTTCACTATTGCAACTTGAGGCTTGAATTTTTTCTTCAGTTCTTTCAGCTTGAGACACGTTGAGGGTGTTCTTCCCTTTTAGTTTTCTAACTCCAGATCTTTGCACGTTTCGTTATAATACTTTACTTTGTCTTCTCTAGCCACCCTTTGAAATCTGTTCATCGCTTTTACTTCATCATTTCTTCCATTCGTTTTAGCTATTGTATGTTCAAGAACAAGTTTCAGAGTCTCTTCTGACATCCATTTTGGTCTTTTCTTTCTTTCCTGTCTTTTTAATGACCTTTTGCTTTCTTAATATATGATGTTCTTGATGTCATTCCACAACTCGTCTGGTCTTTGGTCAGTAGTGTTCAATATGTCAAATCTATTCTTGAGAAGGTCTCTAAATACAGGTGGGATATACTCAGGGTTGTACTTTGGCTCTCTTGTACTTGATTTAATTTAATTTGGCTTCAACTTGAAAGTACATATGAGCAGTTAATGGTCTGTTCCACCATCACCCCTGTCCTTGTTCCAGCTGAGGACATTGAGCTTCTCTGTCTAGTTCCACAGATGTAGTTGATTTGATTATTGTGTATTTCATTCCATGAGGTCCACGTGTATAATCACCGTTCATGTTGTTGAAAGAACATATTTGCAACGAAAAAGTCATTTGTTTTACAAAATTCTATCGTTCAATCTCCAGCATCTTTTCTATCACCAACGCCATATTTTTCACCAACTACCATTCCTTCTTCTTTGTTTCTAACTATAGCATTCCAGTCACCTGTAATTATCAGTGCATCTTCATTGCATATTTTATCAATTTCCGACTGTAGAAGTTTGTAAAGACCTTCAGTTTCTTCATCATTAGCCTTCGTGGTTACTGCCTATATTTGAATAATAGTTGTATTGAGTGGGCTTCTTTCTAAGAATATGGATATTATCCTATCTCTGACAGCACTGTACTTCAGGATAGATCTTGAAATGTCCTTTTTGACAATGAACGTGATGCCGTTCCTCTTCATTTGTTATTCCCTGCATAGTATACTATAAGATTGTCTGGTTCAAAATGGACAATACCATTCCATTTCAGGTTACTATTGCCTAGGATATTGATCTTTATGCATTCCATATCATACCACAATATAACAAACTGACAGACCAGTGGTGTTGAAAATTATAATAGTTTCATATTAAAAAAAACAGTGATAAAACTATAAAGGCACACTCTCAGAACCTGATAGAAAAGACAAAAAATATGGGAAGAGAAATTCACAATCAGCAATGTGCATTTTTCCAGCATACATGGAACATGCACAAAATTTTACTATGAAACAGTTCTCAGAAAAACACGTCAATAAAATCCTGTGGATCAATGTTATATAGGTTTCTTCCGTGATCACGATAAAATAAAATTAAAAATGAATAGCCAAAGAATCGCTCAAAATAAAATACCATGTGTCTATCACTTTGTAACAAAATACCAGATAACAATTGTGTTAAAGGTGATGTCATAAAGGAAAGTATATGTAGAAGTAATTGTAAGTGAAAAGACTACATATCAAAATTTGTGAAAACTTCAAAAACCATATTTATAGCTTGACATATAATTCTAAATGTATTTACCAGAAAACAAGAAATATTGAAAATATTTAAATGAATTCTGTCTCGATTATCTAGTGCTGCTATAACAGAAATACCACAAGTGGATGGCTTCAACAAACAGAAATTTATTTTCTCACAGTGTAGTAGGTTAGAGAAGCCCTGGTGGCACAGTGGTTAAGAACTCAACTGCTAACCAAAATTTTGGCGGTTCAAATCAACCAGCCTCTCCTTGGAAACCCTACCTGGCAGTTCTACTTTGTCCTATAGGGTCACTATAAGTCGGAATCAACTTGATGGCAACGGGTTGGTTCGTTTTTATAGTAATAAGATTAAAGGAAATACTAAGTATAACACTAAAACACAAACTAGAGAATCAAAGAATTGACACTACAGTAACATACTGAAAACTTAATTCTTCAAAAAGATCAATAAGGCATCAAACTTCTAACAATGAGGAACAAAAAAAAAAAAGTGCCAACAACCAATATACAGGAATGTGGAAGGGGTACGATTATAGATTCAGTTATTGTTGTTAGGTGTGATCGAGTAGGTTCCTACTCATAGCAACCATATGTATCACAGAACGAAACACTGCCTAGTCCTGTGCCACGCTCACAATTGTTGTTATCCTTAAGACCATTGTTGCAGTCACTGTGTCAATCCATCTCCTTGAGAGTCTTTCTCTTTTCTGATGACCTGTACTTTACCAACTGTGACGTCTTTCTCCAAGGACTGATCCCTCCTGACACGTCCAAAGTGTGCGAGACGTAGTCTCACCATCCTTGCTTCTCAGGAGCATTCTGGTTGTACTTCTTCTAAGACTTGTTTGTTCATTTGGCAGTGCATGGTATATTCAATATTCTTCACCAACACCACAATTCAAAGACCTCAGTTCTTCTTCAATCATCCTTATTCATTGTCTAGGTTTCTCATGTATAGGATTCGATTGAAAATACCATGGCTTGGGTAAGGCACACCTTAGTCTTCAAGGTGACATCTTTGCTTTTCAACACTTTAAAGATGTCCTTTGCAACAGATTTGCCCAATGCTATGCATCTTTTGATTTTTTGACTGCTGATTCCATGGGTGTTGATTGTAAAATGAAATCCTTGACAACTTTGATCTTCTCTCCATTTATCATGATGTTGCTTATTGGGCTAGTTGTGAGGATTTTTGTTTTCTTTATGTTGAGGTATAATCCAAACTGAAGGCTGTGGTCTTTGATCTTCATCAGTAACTGCTTCAAGTCCTCTATACCTTCAGTAAGCAAGGTTGTGTCATCTGCATAACGTAGGTTGTTAATGAGTCTTCCTTCAATCCTGATGTCACATTCTTCTTCATATAGTCCAGGTTCTCAGATTATTTGCTCAGCATACAGATTGAATAGGGATGGTGAAGGAATACAATCCTGACGCACACCTTTCCTGACTTTAAAGCACTCAGTATCCCTTTGTTCTGTCCGAACAACTGCCTCTTGATCTGTGTACAGGTTCCTCACAAGCACAATGAAGAGTTCCAGAATTCCTACCCTTCAAAATGTTATCCATGATTTGTTATGATCCATACAGTCGAATGCCTTTGCATAGTCAATAAAACACAGATAAACATCCTTTTGGTATTCTCTGCTTTCAGCCAGGATCCATCGAACATTAGCACTGCTATCCCTGGTTCCATGTCCTCTTCTGAAGCTGGCCTGAATTTCTGGCAGTTTCCTGTCGATATACTGCTGCAGCCACTTTTGGGTCTTCAGCAAAATTTTGCTTGCCTGTGGTATTCATGATATTGTTTGATAATTTCCACATTCAGTTGGATCATCTTTCTTGGAAATAGGCATAAATATGGATCTCTTCCAGTCAGTTGGCCAGGTAGCTGTCTTCCAAATTTCTTGGCATAGACGAGTGAGCACTTCCAGCTCTGCATTCATTTGTTGAAACATCTCAAATTGATATTCTGTCAATTCTTGGAAACTTGTTTTTCACCAGTGCCTTCAGTGCAGCTTGGGGAGGTTAAAAAAAACAGTAGAAAATAATACTAAACATATGTAAATTAACTTAATAATCTAATCAGAACTGATATATTTCTAGAAAATATATAAAACACCAAAATTGATGCAAGAAGAAATAGAAAATTTGAATGGGATCAATAAACATTAAAAAGTTGAGACATGCTGTGGGGACCATGGTGTTGGGGAACATCTAGCTCAATTGGCATAACACAGTTTATACAGGAAATGTTCTGCATTCTACTTTGGTGTGTTGCGTCTGAGGTCTTAAAAGCTTGTGAGCAGCCATCTAAGATACTCCACTGGTCTCATCCTTCCAGGAACAAAGGATAATGAAGAAAACTAAAGACACAGGGGAAAGATTGGTCCAAGGAACTGGTGGACCATGACTGCCTCGGCCTCCACCAGAGTGAGTTCAGTGCAGCTGGATGGTACCCAGCTGCCACCACTGACTGCTCTAACTAGGATCATGGTGGAGGGTCCTGAACAGAGCTGAAAAAAAAAGTAGAACAAAACTCTAACTCACAAAAAGAGACCAGACTTACTGTCTGAGAGAGACTGGAGAAACCACAAAAGTATGGACCCCAGGCACCCTTTTAGCTCAGTAACGAAGTCAGCTCTGAGGTTCACCCTTCAGCCAAAGACTGGACAGGCCCATAAAACAAAACAAGACAAAAGGAGGGGCAAGGACTAGAAGGCAGGCAGGAAGAGGAAAGCTGGTGATTGAGAACCCAAGGTCAAAAAGAGAGAGTGTTGACATGCTGTGGTGTTGGCAACCAATGTCACAAAACAATATGTGTACTAATTGTTTAATGAGAAGCTAGTTTTTTTCTGCAAACCTTCACCTGAAGTATAATTTAAAAAAAAATTTTTTTTTTAAAGTTGAGCCATAACAGCAATGAAAAACAATTTTCATTCTGCCTGCTGCTCCAGAAGGCCCCTGACCTAAATGACTTTTACCAAAATTCTGAGAAACAGAGAAAGACATATCTGATCAAGTCAGTACATAAAGCTTGTATAAGTTGATATCAAAACCACGATAGGTAGACAATAAGAAGGAAAGCTTTAAGTCTATTTCATTCATATCCATAATTTTTGAAATATTAAATATTTTTAATGTTACCCATCACACTCAGGAGTTTTTATCGAAAATATGCATTGGTTTTTATTCGTATATTATTTAACTAATCATATAATCTTTTCTCCTTTATTCCATTACTGTGTGAAATTACATTTATAGATTATCTTAGTTGCTGAGATGTATATGATCCATCAGTCTGTTCATCATATTGTGGTGGCTTGAGTGTTACTATGATTCTGGAAGCTATGCCACCAGTAATTCAAACACCAGAAGGGTCACCTATGGTGGACAGGTTTCAGTGGAGTGTCTAGACTAAGACATAATAGGGAGAAAGTACTAGTGACTTAATTCTGAAAATTATCCAATGAAACCTTATGACTCACAAAAGAATATTGTTCAGTATAGTACTAGAAGATAAACTCCCTGGGTTGGAAGACATTCAAAATACACAGTGACCATAGCAACGGACTGGAGCACACCAACAGTCATGAAGATGATGCAGGACTGGGCAATGTTTTGCTCTGTTGTACATGGAACTAATTCAATGACAACTGACAACATATATATCAATGAATGTTTGCAAAGGTTCATAAGGAGATGTGTACATAGAAGCTCATAACTTTCTTTTGGGGGGGCAGGGGGAGGGTGGTAGTGATTATTTGGAAGCAACCCAAGTGTCCGTAACTAGGAAAATTGATAAATGTGGAGGATGCATGCGATGGAAGAGCATGTAGCAGTAGGAAGTATTGAACTTGGTGAGTACAACAGCAGGGATAGAAATCCAAAACAGAATTGAGTATCAAAAGTACAAAACAGAGTAAAATATGTAGCAAATACAATACATATTACAGTATATGCATATATAAATGACACTTCATTTATATAAAAGATACATATATGTACAAAATACTATAGATACTGAGAACGTTATAGGATACGTCTCTTGGGAGAGGGATGGGAGTTGGTATGAGTGAAAAAAGGAAAAACATAAAAGAAACGAGAAAATATCACAAGCTAGCATCCTTACACAATCTAATGAGATGATATACTCTGTCTGAGGAGTATGCAAATTCAACTCTCTAAACTTGAGAAACATCCAAATTCTAAAATAAAAATAAAATAACAAGAAATGCCTTTTCAAATAATACCTCATCTCCCTTTGTCCTATCCTTAGATTTTCTACGTACCTTTAAACGTACATTGTGTCTCTCTTCTTTGAATTCATCTTTGTTAAACTCCAATATTAGGATCTTATTATGACTTGACTTGCAATTCTAAGTGTAAATTTGAGCTAACCTCTATACCTTAACTGCCAAAAGACAACATATATGATTATAAACAAAATTATCAGTCCTTTCGACGTCAGTAGTGAATTTGAATAGAGTAGCACAAGTCCCAAGGAACAAAATAGGTTCCTTTGATCGCTTTATACTTACTATGAATCAACTAGATCTTGAGTTTTTGACATCACTATAGAGAGATGGTTTTATGTATGTCTGTACTCTGAGATTTACTTCATTTTATGAATATTATCATAATTTATATTCTGAAGAGTTAGCTTATTGGCACATAATCACAGATTTATATTGTGCAGAGAGTAGATTTTAATATAAGTGGACAATTGATAGGCTCATGAGGGAACAATAATTTATTATTAACCATAAAAATTTTCTCAATTTTTATTCAGTTGTGGCCTACTGGCTTTAACATGCAATATTTAATAGACTTTCAGTAACAATAACTCATTCATTTTAGCATGCCTGTTTCAGATATGCTGAAAACCTTAGTTTGCCTTTGTAAAACCAAAATATTCAGTCAACACTCCCAACAAAAATGATCCTTTCTCTAATGCCTCTTGGGGAGATTAAAGCAAACTGTCCATAGTTCATTCTCTTGAAATGTCAATTTTGCTGTTTGAACATTTAAGCCATTGTGAAGGAGGTCAGAAAAGAGAAAAGAACCAACTAAATTTGTTTAAAAAAAAAAATGAAAGAAAGGAAGAGAGAGAAAAAGGAAGGAAGGGAGGGAGGGAGAGAGAGAGGGAGGGAAAGAAAGCAGACAAGTGGTTTTAGGATTATATCAAACCTGGGTGTGCCAGTTTTCCAAAGGAATTTCCTTCATAGTTCTTTTCTGATTTTTCTCCTCTCCCACCTGTGGTTTAGCTTGTATATCTGGATACACCTGTGGGCTGGGAATTAGCTGGACTTCTTTAAAGCAGACCGTACTTACCTGGTCCTCCAGCGTCATTTGAATCAACTTTAATCAGGACCGCAAAAGACAGAGGGCTTTATTTCTCTCAGTACTTCCAGCTCTTCAGGAACCTTCCCATCTCCACTCTTTCAAGCTAAAAGACAGCCTAACTGGCCTTCCTTGGAGTCCACCCACTGTACATCTTTACATTTCAGCCACTTGAACCGTCAGTTATTCTCTTTGAGAGAGAAGCAAATGTGTTTGTCATAAATATTCTACACTCTGCAACAAAGAATTTTAAATGCACGTGTATTTCTGTATTTACGTTTATATTTTCCTCTGAACAAGTCTTGGAATGTGTGTTAAGGGACAGCTAAGGCTTAGATAATAATTACAACAGTAACGCAAACAAGATTCTTTCATCCTCATATCACATAATCCCTGAGAAAGAAAATTTAAGAACCTTATTAGCCAGATGCAGGAAAGGATATGGAATGAGGGATATCATTGCTGATGTCAGGCACATCTCGGATGAAAGCAGAATGCTAGAAAGATGTTTGCCTGTGTTTTACAGACTATGCAAAGGTATTCTACTGTGTAGATTGTAACAAATTATGGACACTATTGTGAAGAATGGGAATTCTAGAACACTTCATTGTACTTACGTTAAACCTATACATGGATCAAGAGGCAGTCTTTTGAACATAACAAGGGGATACTGCATGGCTTAAAATTGGAAATGGTATGTGTCAGCGTTGTGTTCTTTCACCTTACTTATTCAATCTACATGCTGAACAAATAATCTGAGAAGCTGGACTATTTGAATAAGAATAAATGAGGCATCAAAATTGGAGGGAGACTCATTAACAATGTGAGACATGAGGATGACACAACCTTGCTTGCTGAAAGTGAAGAGGACTTGGACCGCTTACTGATGAAGGTAAAGGGCTACAGCCTTCAGCCTAGATTACACCTGAACATAAAGAAATGAAAATCCTTACAACT
Organism: Elephas maximus indicus; assembly: GCF_024166365.1. Classification (NCBI taxonomy): domain Eukaryota; kingdom Metazoa; phylum Chordata; class Mammalia; order Proboscidea; family Elephantidae; genus Elephas; species Elephas maximus. Next base: position 24,862,509 of record NC_064842.1, on the reverse strand, counting down.
AGACTCATAACATCGTGATAAATGGCAAAGAAATTGAAGTTATTAAGGATGTCATTCTTCTTCGGTCAACAATCTATGTCTATGGAAGCAGCAGTCGAGAAATCAAACAATGTATTGCATTAGGCAAATCTGCTGGAAAAGATCTTTTTAAAGTGTTAAAAAGTGAAGGTGTCACTTTGATAACTCATGTGTGCCTGACCCAAGCCATATTATTTTCAATTACCTTCACAACTGAAAAGGAAGACAGAAGAAGAATTGATGCATTCAAATTGTGATGCTGGCAAAGAATATTGAGTATAGCATCGACTGATAGGAGAAAGAACAAATCTGCCTAGGAATACATACAACCAGAGTGATCCTTAGAAGTGAGGATAGCAAGACTTTGTCTTACTTTGGACATGTCAGTTAGGAGGAGCCAATCACTGGAGAAAAACATCATGCTTGGGGAAGTAAAGAGTCAGCAAAAAAAAAAAAAACAGAGACTCTCAATGAGGTGGATTGACAAGTGGCTGCAACAATGGTGAGGATGGTGCCGAACCAGATAACGTTTCATTCTGTTATACGTAAGGTTGCTATAAGTTGCAGCCTACTCCATGGTGCCTAATAACAACATTAGTTTTGTAGCCTTTGACAAATTATTTAGCTCTGAAAATCATCAGTGAAATTCAGATGATATCTGTCTTGTAATTTCATGATTATGATGGGTACTCAATAGATCGTACCTATTATTATTATTAACTTTCCCCATAGAAAAGACTAAAGTACATCATCACACTTGGTTATGCCTTCTCCGTGATCCATAAACCAGGGCCCCAGGATGAGCAGAGGAGCCTTAGATCTTTTCCATCTCATATTATTTCCTTCTTCTTAATACCAGGGCCAAGGACAGTGGTGGTCCAGTGGTAGAATTTGAGCTTTCCATGCAGGAGACCTGTATTAGACCCCTAAACAGTGCATCTCATGTGTAGCCACCACCTGTTTGTCAGTAAGGGCTGGAGTGTTTCTGTGATGCAGAACAGGTTTCAGTGAAACTTCCAGACTAAGGCAGACTAGGAAGAAAGGCCTGGAGATCTACTTCCAAAAATCAGCCAATGAAAACCCTATGATCACAATGGTCTGATCCCAACCAATCATGGGTGTGGTGCAGGACCAAGCAGCCTTTTGTTTTGTTGTACCTGGAATCACGATGATTCAGGCACAGACTTGACAGCATCTAACAACAACAATATTAGAACAGCTTTGTCCTCAGTTGTTCAACGGTCTTGGCTCTAGAATGTCAGGCAAAAAGCCTATCGCTGTCTTTCCCATGAACCTATTTGATTTGGACTTAGATATCATGAAATCGTCCATGTAAGCATGCAAATTAGTTCATCCTCTTCTCCCTAAAATATATTGTTTTCTTTTCAGAATTTTTTTAAAATTCATTTCATAGAATTTAAGCTGATATATATGGATAGTTTGAGTTGAGATAAATTTTATTCCACACACCATAGCAGCATCACAGCAACACAGAAGTCCCCACAGTACAAAAAACTGTGCTTAGCTTTAACAATGGAAATATTTATTTTAAAATGAGTGGAAAAATATATGTATTTTTTTACATTTAAAATAAAATTTCCTTTTTATCAGTTTTATGCATATACTTTCCATTCACAATGTATTGTTCACAAAACAAAAAATTGCTGCATAGTATGCCATGTACTTAACATTAACTGGGGTGTTTCCAGGATGAACTTTGAGGACCTAAAGGAAGAAAAAAGCAGTAAACATGCCTTAGAGGATAGCTATAAGAAAATAACTCACCCTTCTGCAGCCACTGAAAGAAAGTACTGTAATGGCAACAAATTCTAACGTCTGGGATACTTGAAAAGCTTCTTAAATGTCTTAATGTGGGTAGAAATATATACATAAATAATATGTATATATAATATTTATATATAATGTATCTATAACATTTTTATGTACATAAATATAATATTGTATATATACATATACATATGTTGTTTTTAGGTGCCTTAAAGTTGGTTCCAACTCATAACAACCCTATGTACAACAGAAAGAAACACTTCCAGGTCCTGAGCCATTCTCACAATCATTGCTGTATTTGAGCCCATAATTGCAGCCACTGTGTCAATCCATGTCCTTGAGGATCTTCCTCTTTTTTGCTGACCCTCTTCTTTACCACGTATGATGTCTTTCTACAGGGACTAGTCTGTCCTGATGACATGTCCAAAGTACATGAGACAAAGTCTCGCCATTCTTGCTTCTAAAGAACATTCTGGCTGTACTTCTTCCAGACAGATTTGTTCATTCTTCTGGCAGTCCATGTGTGCATTCAATATTCTTCACCAACGCCATAGTTCAAAGGCATCAGTTTCTCTTCAGTCTTACTTATTCATTGTCCAGCTTTCACATGCATATGAGGTAATTAAAAATACCACAGCTTGGGTCTGGCACACCTTAGTCATCAAAGTGCTTTTAAACACTTTAAAAAGGTCTTTTGTAGCAGATTTGCCCAATGCAGTACATTGTTTGATTTCTTGACTGCTACTTTCGTGGGCATTGATTATGGATCTAAGTTAAAATGAAATTCTTGAGAACTTCAACCTTTTCTCTGTTTATCACAATGTTATATAGCTGTATCTACATAAAATACATATATGTTATATAGATTTAATGTATATGTACAAGTATCAATAAAAGTTATTGCTTTCTCCATTTTGCTTTTTTATTTGCTTTCTTATTGGTAGGGCAAAATGCTCAAGGTACTACTACTGGTTGCTACTTATTTCAATCAGTTAAAGCATGGGATTAATGAAGTCAAAGTTAAAATTCTTGTGGGATATAGTTATTTTTCTGTATAACATTTATATATATCTACATAGATATAACACCTGTATCTATCTGTCTATATGTATATTATACGTATATACATATATATATATATATATATCCCCCAAAAAACAAACCCAGTGCCATCGAGTCAATTCCAACTCATAGCAACCCTATAGGACAGAGTAGAACTGCTCCATAGAGTTTCCAAGGAGCACCTGGGGAATTTGAACTGCCGACCCTTTGGTTAGCAGCCGCAGCACTTAATCACTATGCCACCACGGTTTCTGTGTGTATATATATATCTTACATTTCATACACACCTAGATCTGTATCTGTCTTGGAAGAAGTACAACCAGAATGCTCCTTAGAAGGAAGGATGGCAAGACTTGGTCTCATGTCCTTGGATATATTACCAGGAGGAACCAATCCCTGGAGAAGGACATCATACTTGGTAAAGTAGAGGGTCAGAAAAAAAGAGGAAGATCCTCAAGGAGATGGGTTGACACAGTGGCTGCAATAATGGGCTTAAACATAGCAATGATTATGAGGATGGTCCCGGACTGGGCAATGTTTCATTATGTTGTACATAGATCACTATGAGTCAGAGCTGACTCACTGGCACCTAACAACAACAACTTTTATGAATCCATAAATTCTTCCCTAGAAAATCTTGCCAGGTCTTATCATTACCCTGCATTATTTCCCGAATCACTTCTTTCAATATTAGTCATTTTGCCATTTAATTCTTTTTCTAACTGATGACCTACAGTGTGTGCTTATGCTGTATATTTCCACATACCTCATAAAATGAATGAGGGCAGAGATTGCAGCCTACTATCCTCATTCCTATAGTGTATTCATTCAACAAATATCTTTTTTATTTGAAGAAATTATATTTTTATATTTAAGAAATTATGCTTGTGTTTGTACTGTATGCCACCAATAAGCTTGGCTTTTTGGGTACAAAGGATAAACTGAGGATAAACTGGCATGTAAACAAATGACTAACATTTCACCCTGGATTCCCTCAAAAATACAACCTAAGACAAGAGGTTGTCCACAGGTAGTTTATTTCAGCAAGTAATTCCGAGGAACAAAAGTATAGGGCTGGGAAACATGAAATAGGGAATTCAATTCAAGGGTGTGTTATTAAACCGATTACCTCTGTGGACAATTGGAGGGTCAGTTCCCCTGGGGACTCACTGAAGAATCATGCAAAATGGGCCTCTGAGTTATCTGCCTTAACAATGGAAGCACAGTGTACTTGTATGTCTACCCTGCCTTCTCCATTGGTCAAGTGTTTCCTCAAACTTCCTGGTTTTTACTTACCTCAGATGAGGCACTGATAGTTCAGTCATAGAATTTGAGCCTTCCATGCTGGGACCCAGTTAGATTCCCAGCCAATGTACCTCCTGCAGAGCTACCACCTATCTGTCAGTGAAGGGTTGCGTGTTGCTATGAGGCTGAACAGGTTTCACTGGAGCTTCCAGACTGACACCTTCTAGGAAGAAAGACCTGGAGATTTACTTCTGAAAATCAGCTGATGAAAACCTTACGGTCTGATCCGCATCCAATCATGGAGATAGTACAGGACCCCACATCGTTTCCTTCTGTTGTGTATGAGGTCCCCATGAGTTGGGAGTTGACTTGACATCAGCTAACAACAACAACAACTTACCTCAGAAGGGCTGAGTGGGTCCCTGCAGGCTTGTGGGGGTGGCAGAGAATTGCCAGGGCAAAAAGTAAGAGCTATGTGACACAGCTGAGGCACAGTGCTGTAGGTTACACCTGTATGGTGGTGACCACACAAGGGCTAGAGTTAAAAAATGGGTGAGAGAAAGTCTAATAGAGGGTATAGCAGCATCTCTGGTGTTCAATGAGAGGACAATGAGGACATGGTCAGTCTCCCTAGGGCAAAGGAAGGGCAGAAAAGCATTGTAGACGGATGGGGTGATAGTGGAGTTACACAAAATGCTGGCTTCAACCTCAATGAATTACTGTAGTACAGAATGAAACGCTTTGGCAACGTCAATGAATAAAAACGAGAGATTTTTATATTTCCCTTCTCTGGCATCTTACTTACAGGAATAATTTCATTCTGGCTCTATTTAATGAGTTTTATGACCCCGGACAAGTGAATAACTTGGCTGGGTTCCAATTTCTTCATTTATAAAATGAAATGATCACTGAGCTCCCTTCCAGCTCTCACATTATGATTCTATGAATCTTTTCACGATACACTAGAGCCTAAAACTCTACAGTATTTCCAGAATACTGCACATCTGCATGATTACACATTAATGTCCTACTGAATTCTCTACTAGAATTTGTCCAGTTCCTGGAGATTCTACTAAGGTACATTTTGGTTTCTTGGGTTCTGTATGCTGATCGTAACGATATGTGAATTACTTTTGACTTTCATAAATATTTATAGAAATAAAAGTCTATAAAGAATGAAGCCATGAAAAAAAGAGTTGGCATGCATTCCCTGAAAATCTTAGCAGGTATGCCCTGGGAAATGGTGACTTAGAAATGCACACTAAATGGTAAATTTCCAGAACTTTCCCACTACCACTACAAAAACACCTCAACTCCTTTCCAGGGCCTTCAGAAACCCACTGCCTTTGTGTCTACTCCAGGTCATTGTGACCCTACATGTGTCAGAGCGGAACTGTGCTCCATAAGGTTTTCAATGGCTGGAATTTTCAAAGTAGATCACCGTGCCTTTCTTCTGAGGCATCTCAGGGTGGACTGGGACTTCCAAATATTGGGTTAGCAGCCCAAGGCATTAATCATTTGCAGCACCCAGGGACTCCTTCGAGGCCTCCAACTACTCATAAACTGAATAACTCTCCTCATCTCTTTCTACTCTCCGCTCCCTTCCTTAGATTCAGCCATGCTGGCCTGCTTTCTGTTCCCTGACCATGCTTCCCTCATCTCTGCCTAAAGGTCTCAACAGCTATGTTCTTCCTGCTTAGATTGCTTATCTGTGTCCCTTCCTTCTCATCATCATTCATCCTCGAGAGTAAACATCACTTCCTCAGAGATCCTGCCCTGGCCATCCAGTCTAAATTTTCTCCAGTCATTTGCTATTACTTTATTTTCTTTTTCTTCCCAGGCTTATCACTGTCATATATATATATATACACACATATATATGTAAATACATATTTACACATGTGTTTATTCTCTAGTTTACACATGTATTTATTCTCTATCCCTAGTAAAAGGCAACCTTCATGAGAGGACCTTATCTGACTCATTCTTCATTGAATCCCCAGTTCTAAGAAGAATATCTGGAACATATAAGATGAAGGATAAATATTTGTTGGCCAGTAACACACGTGAGGAAAGTGCTTCATAGTTCAATCATGTATGCAAGACTAATGGGCACACCAGCCCAAAAGCAAAGATGAGATGACAGGAAGGGGCAGGAAAACTGAATAAATGGAAACAGAACGCAGGATGAGAAGGGGAGAGTGTTGACACATCGTGGGGTTGGCAGCCAAAGTCACAAAACAATTTGTGTATTAACTATTTAATGAGAAACTAATCTGCTCTATAAAGTTTCACCTAAAGCACAATGAATATATATATACATATATTGGTGGCCAAATAAATGATCACTGAATGGCACATGGTCAACTTTCAAACAAAAGAGAATAAATGCTAACCTTGAGACTGGAGTTCTTGTTTAAGTTATGTTTTTGCTATAAGATTACAGTCTGAGAATAATAATTCTTGTTTTCTTTACCTCACAGACTGTTGCATGAAGTCTAATTATCTGAGACACTTTCCTTGAAGACTACTGTAGAATAATTCATTTATTCTTTTAATCTTTCACCTTTTATGTTTACAGAGGTAAGTATAGTGGCTAGGAAATTGGGTTTGAATCCCAGCTCATCACTTACTAGTTATGAAAACTTCTGCAAGTTACTGAACTTCCTTACCTCAGTTCCCTCATCTACATATATAACAATGAAAATAAAAACACCTGCTTCAAATATTATATACAGAGTACTTAGGAGGTACCTGACACAAATGCTAACTACTATTTTCTTTGTTTATGGTGTACCAATTCTTTTCCTATTAAAATTAATGCTGTCAAGTGGATTCCAACTCATGACGACTGCATGTGTGTCAGAGTAGAACTGTGCTCCTTAGGGTTTTCAATGGCAAATTTTTCAGAAGTAGATCACCAGGCCTTTCCTCTGAGGCTTATCTGGGTGGACACAAACCTCCAACTTTTCAATTAGCAGCCAAGCACACTAACAATTTGTACTACCCAGAGACTCCTTTTTGGTATCACTTTGAGGAGTCACTCAAATTCCAGGTCTTCTCTGAAGCTTTTCCTTATATTCGCATTTGCCTTTCCCTTCCTAACCAAAATCCAAGCAGTCTTAATAACGTCTCACATCTATCCCCTTAACAAACACTTCAATACTTGCTGGCTTGTTTATTATTTGGTTTCGTGAACAAAGACAAAAGAATCATCATGAATTTTTCCAATACTTTCTTTGTGGATACATTTATTTTGCCCCAAATAAGTGAAATTAACTTCTACTGCCTCGTTGTGTTTAAAATATGTATTTTGAAATATTTGCTTAAAAAATTATCTTTGTAACATCACTGGTCTTCATAAATAGAGGGGAAAATGTGTCTATTTTTTTCAAACCAGTTCTCCTCTGACTTTAACATACTTCAAACCAGTTTTATTCTTGTAAGAATAGAATTCAAAGAGGTTTTGAAAGAAAAAGATATTGAATTTAGTGAAAAATTCCAAGTGGATGTATATCTGTTGTTCTTTCAGAAGATTTGTAACTTCAAAAATAAAGTAAACTCAGTATCTTCCAGGATATTTCCTGATAAAGTTCAAAGAGTTTATATCCAACAATCAAGCGCTAAGTCAAATTTTATTCCCAAATCATAATATACATATATTCCAGTTATAGTCAGTAGGTTTGATTTCTTACTAAGAACTTAATATACATCATCTTCTAATAATAGAAACAAATAAAACATCAAAGAAGTTCTCCTAAATGTATTTAGAAGACAATGAAGCATAATTTTTTCTAGTCAGCTATCTTTATTTCCTATGATAACTGATATAAACCTTCATTACTAGCACCAAGCCCCCAGTTATATACTTGCAGGGATGCTCATCTGCAGATAAAATAGGCCATCAGATATGAACCTTTTGATTTCCTTATGTCCTTGGGTCATAAAAACATCTGTATTAACTTATATTTACTTACTTTCTGTCTGGCATAGATAAACACAAAGTACCCCATTTTCAAGGGAAGCCCATTCCCCTGCTGGACATGGTAGAGTAAAAGGTGTATTAGGTTTGTATTTAGATATACCTGAGACTGAATCTCACTTTTGTCACCTAATAGCTATGGGACAATGGGCAAGATATTAAAATTTTCTGAGTCTCTTTTTCTCAATTTCAAGTAAGGATAGTAAGTAGTACCTCATAAAGTGTTTATTGTAAAGAACATTATAAATTACCTAATATGTGTTATGCAACTAACACTGTACACAAGCAGGCCCTATATGTTTCCATTTCCTTCCTATACATCTCTTTCTCTCTGAAATTAAGACTGTTCCGAGAACTTCAATTATATTTGGCTCTTAGTTTCTGCATTGTTCAAAGCAGTTCCTTCCCTTTTGTTTCTATCAATACGTTCAGTATCTCCTTATCATTATCTTGTTCTTATCCCAATTATTCTCTTATCTACTCTGTGACAAACCTAGACATAAACAAGGCTGTTTTCTTAATACATCTCTTCTTGTCACAGCCAACTTTCTCAAAAGGCAAGTCATTTTCCTTGTCTCTATTAGTTCCTATGCATCTGTCTTAGTTAACTAGTGCTGCTATAATAGAAATACCACAGGTGTATGGCTTTGATAAACAGAAATTTACTTACAGTTTAGGAAGTTAGAAGTCTGAATTCAGGGCATCAGCTCTGTCATCTCTGGAGGAATGGCCTTGAGTCTTCAACTGTTGCTTCCTGTTTCCGTGAAGATCTCCATGTGTCTTGACATCTATCTTACCCCATTCCTCCTCTGCTTGTTTGTTGAATATCTTTTATAATTCAAAGAGATTGACTCAAAATACACCATATGCTAATCCTGCCTCATTAACATAACAAAGGCAACCCAATCCCAAATGTGATTATAACCACAGGCGTAGAGGTTAGGATTTAAAACACGCATTTTGAGGGAATATAATTCAATCCATAACAGCATCCTTCTAGTTACTATAAGCCAGTTCAAACTCCAATCACGTTATTGAGATGTCTGTTTAAAAGATTAAAAATGATCAGTTGCCAAATTTACTATTCTCTTTTATGACACGTTTTTCTTCTCTTACCTTCTTGAAAGTCTTTCCTTTGAACATTTGAGTACATAGGACCATTTTTCATATGTAACTTGATGAACTTCTTTATTCTCTTTCATTGATTAGCTTATCCTCTCTGTCTATCTCTTAGATATAAATATGGTCTAGCATCCCATATTTAATTTACACTCTATCTGTTCTAAATGAGTAATATCATAAGTTCCCATAAATGTGGATAACTTCCTCTCCATTGCTATCTCCCAAATCCAACTCTCCAGCCAAGCATATCAAGTAGTTAATATGCATTTCAACCTGAATAGCCTGTCTGACACTCAAATGAACACCAAGAATCATCATCTCTCTTACTCCTTCAAATCTATTGTTCCCACTTTTCCATACGTTGGTTGATGGAATACTCATCAAAAGCCCAAACTAGAGGCAAATAAAGCTTCCTAGATTACTCTACCTCTCACCTGCCTTTCCAAAACAGTAAATCCAACCTGTAAATATCATTCCATTTGTTGTTTCTAATTTTTTTTTTTCTGAAGCTAATGTTTAGAGTCTCAATACTTATCACCTATACTGTTGCTACATTCTGTCGATTGTTATACTCAATCGTTAACCTCTCCCATTCGTTGACTGTTCTACAAAATGCTGTCAGAATTGTTAACATTCTAAAACGAAAATTGTAAGAAAAACTTCGTAAACTATAATAAGTCCAGGTTCATCATGGCCTAATATACGTTTAATTAGACCCCCCCCCCAAAAAAAAACAAGGGAGGTCAGGAAAAATATGTGGAAAAAGTTATAAATTCTTTATGAGACACTCAGATCTATAAACACTTCAGAAAAGCTCATCAAACTCCAAGTACACAGAATGTAAAGGAAACTATGCCAAATTGCTTAAAAAGCAGGGATGAAGAGAAAATCTTAAAAACAATCAGAGGAAAAATGTCAAATACAAACAAAGGAACAAGGATATGGCTGACAGATTTCTTGTTGGAAAGCAAGTCAATAGACATTAAAGCAAAGTTTTAAAAGTACTGAAAGAAAAAAAATTCCATTGACCAAGTATTTTTACATTCAATAAAAAATATAATTTAAAAAAAAAAGGAAAAATAAACACTTATCAACCAAGGAAAACTGAAAGAGCTCATCACTAACAGACCTGCACAACACAATATATTAAAGGAAAGAAAAATGACTGGGATGGAAATATGGATTTATACCAAGAAATGAAGAGCCGAGAAATGGTAACTATGAGTTGTCGTTGTTGTTAGCTGCCATTGAGTTGATTCTGACTCATGGGTACCCCGCGTATGCAGAATAGAACTAACTATTCCATAGGATTTTCAAAGCTGTGACCTTTCAGAAGCAGATCACCAGGACTGTCTCCTGAGGCATCTCTGGGTGGGAGTAAGCATAAAAGACTTTTTTAATTAATTAAACCTTTTTTAAAGATAATTTACCGTTCAAGGCAAAAATAATAATAGTGGGTTTTGAATTTTAATAACACAGTCAGAAGTAAAACGTGGGAAAAAAAGCACAAAAGACAGCAAGTGAGAAACGGAAGTATAGCCTTGTAAAGTTATTGTAGAGAAATAGCATAATATTACTTGAGGATAGATTGTGGAAAATTGAAGATGTACATTAAAACAACTGCTACAAAAACCAAACAGTTCTAGCTAAAAAACCAATGAAGACTGTCAACAACACACAAAAAAAGACATTAAAATGATAACACTAAATTCATACCTATCCATAATTACCCGGAACGTAAATGGACTAAATGCATCAATAAAGAGACAGAGAGTGGCAGAATGGATTAAAAAAAAGATCCGTCTATCTGCTGCCTACAAGAGACACACCTTAGAGACGAAACCAAACTAAAACTCAAAGGATGAAAAAAAATATATCAAGCAAACAACAATGAAAAAAGAGCAGGAGTGGCAATATTAATTTCTGACAAAATAGACTTTAAAGTTAAATCCATTATAAAGGATGAGGAAAGACACTATATAAGGATTAAAGGGACAATATACCAAGAAGATATAACCATATTAAAGATTTATGCACCCAATGACAGGGCTGCAAGATACATAAACTCTATCAGCATTGAAAACTGAGATAGACAGCTCCACAATAATAGTAGGAGACTTCAACACACTACTTTCGGTGGAGGGCAGGACATCCAGAAAGAAGCTCAATAAAGACACGAAAGATCTAAATGCCACAATCAACCAACTTGACCTCAAAGGCATGTACAGAACACTCCACACAACAGCAACCGAGTATACTTTCTTTTCTAGTGCACATGGAACATTCTCTAGAATAGACCACATATTAGCTAATAAAGCAAGCCTGAGCAGAATCCAAAACACTGAAATGTTACAAAGCATCTTCTCTGACCATAAGGCCATAAAAGTAGAAATCAGTAACAGAAAAAGCAAGGAAAAGAAATCAAAGACTTGGAAACTGAACAACACCTGCTCAAAAAAGACTGGATTATAGAAGACATTAAGGATGGAATAAAGAAATTCATAGAATCCAATGAGAATAAAAACACTTCCTATCAGAACCTTTGGGACACAGTGAAAGCAGCGCTCAGAAGCAAATTTGTATCAATAAATGCGTACATCCAAAAAGAAGAAAGGGCCAAAATCAAAGAATTATCCCTACGACTTGAACAAATAGAAAGAGAGCAACAAAAGAAACCCACAGGCACCAGAAGGAAATAAATAATAAAAATTAGAGCAGAACCAAATGAAATAGAAAACAGAAAATCAACTGAAAGAATTAACAAGACCAAAAGCTGGTTCTTTAAAAAAAATCAACAAAATTGATAAACTGCTGGTCAAACTGACAAAAGAAAAACAGGAGAGGAAACAAATAACCTGAATAAGAAATGAGTTGGGTGATATTACAACAGACCCAATTGAAATGAAAAGAATCATATCAGATACTATGAAAAATTGTACTCTAACAAATTTGAAAAACTAGAAGAAAGGGATGATTTCCTAGAAACACACTACCTACCTAAACTAACACAAACAGAGGAAGAACAACTAAATAGACCCATAGCAAAAAAAGAGATCAAAAAGGTAATCAAAAAACTCCCGACCAAAAAAAAAAAAAAAAGCCCCCGGTCCGGACGGCTTCACTGCAGAGTTATACCAAACTCTCAGAGAAGAGTTAACACCACTACTACTAAAGGTATTTCAGAGCATGGAAGAGGACAGAATACTCCCAAACTCATTCTATGAAGCCACCATATCCCTGATACCAAAACCAAGTAAATACACCGCAAAAAAGAAAATTACAGACCTATATCTCTCATGAACTTAGATGCAAAAATTTTCAACCAAATTCTAGCCAATAGACTTCAACAACATATCAAAAAAATAATTCACTGTGACCAAGTGGGATTCATACCAGGTATGCAGTGATGGTTCAACATTAGAAAAACAATTAATGTAATCCACCATATAAATAAAACAAAAGACGAGAATCACATGATTTTATCAACTGATGCAGAAAAGGCATTTGACAAAGTTCAACACTCATTCATGATAAAAACTTTCAGCAAAATAGGAATAGAAGGACAATTCCTCAACATAATAAAGGGCATTTATACAAAGCCAATTTTTTTTTTTTTTTACAAAGCCAATAGCCAACATAATCCTAAATGGAGAGAACCTGAAAGGATTTCCCTTGAGATCGGGAACCAGACAAAGACGCCCTTTATCACCACTCTTAGTCAACATTGTGCTGGAGGTCCTAGCCAGAGCAATTAGACTAGATAAAGATATAAAGGGCATCCAGATCAGTAAGGAAGAAGTAAAAATATTTCTATTTGCAGATGATATGATCTTATACACAGAAAACCCTAAGAAATCCTCAAGAAAACTACTGACACTGATAGAAGTGTTTAGCAGAGTATCAGGATACAAGATAAACATACAGAAACCAGTTGGATTCCCCTGCACCAACAAAAAGAACATCAGAGAGGAAATCATCAAATCAATACCATTTCCAGAAGCCCCCAAGAAGATAAAATACTTAGGAATAAATCTTAACCAGAGATGTAAAAGACTCATACAAAGAAAACTACAGTATACTTTTGCAAGAAACCAAAAGAGACTTACATAAGTGGAAGAACGTACCTTGCTTATGGATAGAAAGACTTAACATTATAAAAATGTCTATTCTACCAAAAGTGACCTATACATTTAATGCAATTCCAATCCAAATCCCAACGACATTGTTCAATGAGATGGAGAAACAAATCACCAATTTCATATGGAAAGGAAAGAGGCCCCAGATAAGTAAGACATTACTGAAAAAGAACAAAGTAGGAGGCCTTACTTTACTTGATTTTAGAACCTATTATGCCACCACAGTAGTCAAAACAGCCTGGTACTGGTACAACAACAGATACAAAGACCAATGGAACAGAATTGAGACATAAATCTATCCACATATGAGCAGTTGATATTTGACAAAGGCCCCAAAACAGTTAAATGGGGAAAAGAGTCTTTTTAACAAACGGTGCTGGCTTAATTGGATATCCATCTGGAAAACAATGAAACAAGACCCATATCTCACACCATGCACAAAAACGTGCTCATCAAAGACCTAAATGTAAAATCTAAGACGATAAAGATAATGGAAGAAAAACTAGGGACAATGTTAGAAGCCTTAAAACATGGCATAAACAGTGTACAAAACATTAATAACAATGCAGAAGAAAGACTAGGTAACTGGGAGATCCTAAAAATCTAACACCTATGCTCATCCAAAGACTTCACCAAAAGAGTAATAAGACTACCTACAGACTGAGAAAAAGTTTTCAGCTATGACATTTCCGATTAGCTCCTAATCTCTAAAACCTACATGATACTGCAAAAACTCAACTACAAAAACACAACTAACCCAATTAAAAAATGGGCAAATGATATGAATAGACACTTCACTGCAGAAGACATTCAGGTAGCTAACAGATACATGAGGAAATGCAACCGATCATTAGCCATTAGAGAAATGCAAATCAAAACTACAATGAGATTTCATCTCACTCCAACAAGGCTTCCATTAATAAAACAAACAAAAAAAACAATAAATGTTGGAGAGGTTATGGAGAGATTGGAACACTTATACACTGCTGGTGGGAAGGTAAAATGGTACAACCACTTTCGAAATCGATTTGGCACTTCCTTAAAAAGCTAGAAATAGAACTACCATACACTCCAGCAATCCCTCTCCTTGGAATATATACTAGAGAAAAAAGAGCTTTTACATGAACAGATATATGCACACCCATGTTTACTGCAGCATTGTTCACAATAGCAAAAAGATGGAAGCAACCAAGGTGCTTCCATCAACAGATGAATGGATATATTATGGTATATTCACATGATGGAATACTAGGCATCAATAAAGAACAGTGAAGAATCTTTGAACCATTTCATAACATGGAGGAATCTGGAAGGCATTATGCTGAGTAAAATTAGTCATTGCAAAAAGACAAATATTGTATTAGAGCAATATTATAAGAACTCGAGAAATAGTTTAAACAGAGAAGAAAATATTCTTTGATGATTAAAAGAGGGGAGAGGAAAGGAGGGTGGGAGAGGAGTGCTCACTAATTAGATAATAGATAAGAACTACTTTAGGTGGCGGGAAAGACAACACAGAATACAAGTGAGGTCAGCACAATTGGACTAAACCAAAAGCAAAGAAGTTTCCTGAATAAACTGAATCTTTCTAAGGCCAGTGTAGCAGGGGTGGGGGTTTGGGGACCATGGTTTCAGGGGACATGTAAGTCAATTGGCATAATAAAATCTATTAAGAAAACGTTGTGCATCCCACTTTGGAGAGTGGTGTCTGGGGTCTTAAATGCTAACAAGCGGCCATCTAAGATGCATCAATTGGTCTCAACCCACCTGGATCAAAGGAGAATGAAGAACACCAAAAACACAAGGTAATTACGAGCCCAAGAGACAGAAAGGGCCACAAAAACCAGAGACAACTTCAGGCTGAGACCAGAAGAACTGTATGGTGCCTGGCTACAACCGATGACTGCCCTGACAGGGAACACAACAGAGAACCCCTGAGGGAGCAGGAGAGCAGTGGGATGCAGACCCCAAATTCTCGTAAAAAGACCAGGCTTAATGGTCTGACTGAGACTAGAAGAACTCCAGTGGTCATGGCCCCCAGACCTTCTTTTGGCCCAGGAGGGGAACCATTCCCAAAGCCAACTCTTCAGACAGGGATTGCACTGGACAATGGGATGGAGATGGATGTTAGTGAGGAATGAGTTCCTTAGATCAGGTGGACACTTGGGACTGTGTTGGCATCTTCTTTCTGGAAGGGAGATGAGAGGGTAGAGGGGATTAGAAGCTGGTGAAAAGGACACGAAAAGAGAGAGTAGAGGGAGGGAGTGGGCTGTCTCTTTGGGGGAGAGCAATTGGGAGTATGTAGCAAGGTGTATATAAGCTTTTGTGTGAGAGACTGACTTGATTTGTAAACTTTCACTTAAAGCACGATAAAATTTTTTTTTTTAATGTAACACATAAAAAATCAGTGAAGGACATAAAATGGAGCCATTAAAAAAATACTCAATGAATCCAAAAGATGGGAGAAAAAGAGAAAAATGGAACAAAAACACATAGAAAATGTAAGAATTAAATAATAAGATGATATATTTAAATTCAGTCATATCAATAATCACATGAAATGTAAGTGAGCTAAATACGCCGATTAAAAGACAAAGATTTTCAGACTGGGAAAAAAAATCAATACTCAATTATATGCTGCTAGGAAAAAAACCATTTTCAATACATATAAAGACACAAAAGAGTTAAAAACAAAGGGTGGGAAAAGATTTGCCATGGTAACCCTAATAAACTGTAGTGGCTATATTAATATCAGACAAATTATGTTTCAGAGCAAAGAACATTACTAAGGATAAAGAAAATCATTTCCTAGTGATAAAGGCGTGAATTTATCAAAAGAACACAAAAATCTTAAATTTTATGCACCTAATAACGGCGTTGTTGTTGTGTGCCATTGAGTCGATTCTAATTCATTGTAATTCTGTAGGACAGAGTAGAACATCCCTAAAGAGTTTCTAGGTCTTTTCTCCAGAGGAAGTACTGGTGAATTCAAACCACAGAACTTTCAATTAGCAGCTGAGTGCTTAACCCACCAGGGCTCCTTCACCTAATAATACACTTCCAAAATTCATGAAACAAAAACTGATAATAACTGAAAGAAGAAATAGATAAATCCATAGTAATAACTGGAAACTTCAACATCCTTCTCTTAAAAATTGATAGAACAAATAAAAAAATAAGGCTATAGAAAGAGTTAAACATTATCCCAACCAACTTCAACACTTTACCCAACAATGCAAAATATACTTTCTTCTTAAGTGTACATGGAACATTTAAGAAAAATGTTTCAGAAAATATGTATCAATAAATTTAAAATACTTTAAATCATACAAGGTATATTCTCTGATCACAGTAGAATTAAATTATAAGTAAATAAATCACATATCTGAAACAGACATGTATCCAGAATATATAATGAACTTTCAAAATCAACAATAATAAAACAAGCAACCCAATTAAAATAATGGACAAAAAATTGAACAAATCCTTCACTACAGAAAATATACGGATGGCATATAAATCTATGAAAAAATGCTCAACAGTATTAGTGATTAGGGAAATGCAAATTGAAATTATAACAAATGCCAATATATAAGTATGCGAATGTTCAAATTAAAAAGGCTGACCATACCAACTTTTGGCAAGGATGTGAAGCAAGTGAGCTCCCATACATTGCTAAATGGAAATGAATTCAATCACTCTGGGAAACAATTTGATAGCTTCCTAAAAATATAAATAAACACTTATAATATGCCCTAGCCTTTACACTCCTAGGTACTTGCCCAAGGAAAATGAAAGCATACATCTTTACACCTCTAAATGAACGTTGATGGCAGCTTTGTAATAGCTCAACACTGGAAACACCCCGTATATACATCCATAGTTCAAATAATAAACAAATTGTGGTGTATATATGTATATATACAAGGAAATGCCAAAAAGCAAACCCATTGCCATCAAAGTTGATTCTGACTCATAACGACCCTATAGGACAGCGTAGAACTGCCTCATAGGGTTTCGAAGGAGCAGCTGGTGGACTCGAACTGCTGTCATTTTTGGTTAGAGCCACCAGGGCTCCAAGAAAATATTACTCAGCAATAAAAAACATTGAGCTATTGATATATTCAACAACATGGATAAATCTCAACATTCTTGGATTGAGTGAAAGAAGCCAGATCAAAAAACATATATTATACTTATATTTTCTTAAAAAATACAAATGAATCCTTCCTAAGAGAAGCCAACCTGTGGTTGAGTGGGAATAGGGGGTGAGGGCATTGCAGGGGGGAGGAATGACCAAGTGGCATGGGGTCTGAGGAGTGATGGATATGTTCATTATCTTTGTTGCAGTGATGCTTTTATGAGCATATATCAAAACTTATCAAACTGTACACTCTAGATTGTTTACTGGACATTAATTACATCCCTAATTAAGCTATTACAAATCTTTTTCTAAAATTCTATGTCCAAGTTCCTCAATCTGTTATAAAAGCGTCTGGTCTCTCCTGCATGTGTAGCCCTAATCCCTACTTCCCATGGTATCATCCTACGCTCCAATCACATTGCGTTAGGACGACTATGCCATAGGAAACATTCCCATGCATCACGCCTTCATATCTAGGCCTCCTTTGTAAGCAGCCTTTACTACTTAACTGGCAAATATCTAATTATTCCTTAAAATGTAATCGAAATGCCACACACAGATCTCATCCAAGCCTGTAAAAAATATTTCAGAGTGTGTCTCACTCGGTTCGCCCACGCTGAGTGCAAAGTTGGCATGTCAACAACCACTGGAAGTCTATCCCATATTAAAATATAAAGCGTTCTTTACTTTGGTTTTTTTAAAGGTAATAAAAAAATATTAGTTGATAATGACTAGGAATCACTCGCATAATCACTAGGAATGAACATTACAGAGGATTATATTAGGATTATATTATATAAAATGATTATATTAAACAATTATATTAGGCATACATGTAATAATGATAGTAGCTAAATTTTATGGAATGCTCATGTCCTGAATCATATACATGTGTCATCTCGTTTAATGCAGAAAAATGTTTAGTTATTAATTTGTATTCTCTGCATTTTATAAACAGGTAAAGTGAGACTTAAAGAGGTAAAGTAGCTTTCCCGAAGCCTTATAGCTAGTGAAAGGGAAAGCTGTAATGTGAACCCAAATAGTCTAAATTCAGAGGTCTCATTTATTTATAACACCTGCTATTTATCAATTCAACAAATTACAACTAGCACTAGTATGGTTTTGACAGGAATTTCTAAACCTACTTCACGGACAAATTGGTGGAGCATTTAGCCAGGTAGCACTAAGTGAAATGTCTTTGTCTTGTTGGTCTTTGTTGTTCCTACTGTTATGTGCTGTCGAGTTAGTTCCTACTCATAGCCACCCTATGTAACGCAGAACGAAACACTGCCCAGCCCTGCACCTTGCTCACAACTGTTGTTATACTTGAGCCCATTGTTGCAGCCACTGCATCAATCCATGTCCTTGAGGGTCTTCCTCTTTTCTGCTAACCCTCTACTTTAGCAAACATGATGTCCTTCTCCATAGACTGATCCCTTCTGACAACATGTCCAAAGTATGTAAGATGCAGTCTCGCCATCCTTGCTTCAAAGGAGCATTCTGGTTGTACTTCTAAGACAGATTTGTTCGTTCTTTTGGCAGGTGATATTATCCTATCACTGACAGCATTGTACTCCAGAATAGATCTTGAAACGCTCTTTTTGACGAAGAATGCAATGCCATTCCTCTTCAAGTTGTCATTTCCAATGTAGTAGACCATGTGATTGCCTGATTCAAAATGACCAGTACCAGTCCATTTCAGCTCACTAATGCCTAGGGTATAGATGTTTATGAGTTCCATTTCCTTTTTGATGATTTCCAATTTTCCTAAGTTCATACTGGTTACCTTCTAGGTTCTAATTATTAATGGATATTTGCAGCTGTTTCTTCTATTTTGAGTCATGCCACATCAGCAAATGAAGGTACCCAAAACTTGGCTCCATCTTTGTCATTAAGGTTGACTCTACTTTGAGGGGGCAGCCCTTCCCCAGTCATCTTTTGAGTGCCTTCCAACCTGGAGGGCTCATCTTCTGGCACTATATCAATGTTTCCTGGCTATTCATAAGGTTTTCACTGGTTCTTTTCAGAAGTAGACTGCCAGGTCCTCCTTCCCAGTCTGTCTTAGTCTGGAAACTCAGCTGAAACCTGTCTGCCATGGGAGACCCAGTGGTATCTGAATACCGGTGACATAGCTTCTATCATTACAGCAACACACAAACCCCCACAGTACAACTAATGGACAGACACGTGGGGGTGTTGGTCTCTGGAGCCTGTTAATTTAACACTCATAGTTTACATTATTTTCTAAACCTTTTCTTTTCCCTTGTGGTAAAGGATAGAATGAGCTCTTCCTAGTAAGCTAATTTGAGTGTTTTCCATCTCTGCCTGCTCAATGTCTATATCCTAATACACATGGATCATTCATATGGTTTCCAGCATCCCTGTGTCTAGTTGATACTGCAAAAGATCCCTGAGTGATATAAACTGTTTGCATTCTACTACTAACCTAAAGGTTGGCAGTTCAAATCTATCCAGGGGTACCACAGAAGAAAAGGCTTGGCAAAGTGCTTCCATTAAAATTAGAGCCAGGAAAACCCTTTGGAGCAGTTCTACTCTGCTACACATAGGGTTGCCATGAGTCAGAGCTGACTCGGCAGCAACTAACAAAAGCAACAATAGTTGAGACTACATGGGCCTATATAAGACAAAACATTCCAGAGCCTAGTGCCAGTGCCTCCAAGACAGTATTTGTCTCTATCTATGGGCATTCAGCAGCACAGAAAGCAACACTCATGAGGGAGGTATTATGAGGTCAGCCCTAGCTTAGCAGGAAAAGAGCATCTTCCAGACTAAGTTTCTGTTCAGTCTCCTCCACTAAAGAGAAATAATTTATTCTTGATCACTTGCTGCAGAATATTTTCAAATATTTGCCTTAGCTCTTAACAGTTTTTCGTATCAACACTTACATGGTTATATCACATTTTCTCCACACTCTTTCCCATTGCTTTCAGTCAGAATTGCCACTCACCCCCTTTGTGCTGCCCTGGCACTTTGCCCATAACTCTGGTGTAAAACTTTGCCTGTTGGAGATTGCTAGACTGTAAATTACATCCAGGGAAGGGCTGTGTCTTATTTCTTTTGTATGGTAAAGCCAGTGGCAGTTTCTCAGTCCTCATCATATTTGAACTCGCAATAGCATTTGGCACAGTCGATGGTCTTCCTCCTTGAATCACTTTCTTCATTTAGCTTTCAGGGCACCACTCTCTTAGCTGGCCATTGCTTTTCAGTCTCCTTGTAGTCAAGGTGGATGGCACCTGCTGGACTTGAAAAGCACACAATTTTGCTGCTGGATATGGCAGCCCTGTCTTCAAGGCTTAATCCTTTGAACTTGTTCTGTTCTATTCTACCTCAACTAGTTCCATGGCTTTAAAAACCATCCGTATGCTGACAACTGTCAAATTTATATGTCTAGTACAGATCTCTCTCCCCTGAGTCCCAGGCTCTTGTATCTATCTGCCTAATTGACACTTCCACTTGCATGTCTATTATGGACTGAATTGTGTCTAATAGGAATCCCAATCCCAACCTGTCCTCAAAGGAACCCTCAAACTCTCCTGCTCCCAACGCTTCTCCTAACATGGATTTCACTTTTCAATAGGCCAATTCCTCCACTTGCTCAGGCTAAAACCCTGCAGTCATTGCTGACTCTGCTCTTTTGTCTCATATAATGTAGACAATCCATTAGCAAATCCTCTTAGCTTTATCTTCAAAATACATTCAGAACCCACATGCATCAATCCTCCTCCATTGCTGTCACAGTGGGCAAACCACTATCATTCTTACCTGGATTGTTGTAGTAGCTTCCATACTCTTCTACTAGCAAATGTCCTTGCGCCTTCAGCCTATTCTCAACAGAGCAGCTAAAGTTGGCTAAAAATCCACCCATGACTTTACATTTCACTCAGAGTAAAAGCCAAACTTACTACAGTGACGAATGAGGTCTTTTTGGAGTCCATGGGTGATGCAAACAGTTAAGACATTTGGCTGCTAACTGAAAGGTTGAAGGTTCAGCTCCACCCAGAGGCACCTGGGAAGAAAGCCCAGGTGATCTACTTCCAAAAATATCAGCCATTGAAAATACTGTGGGGCATAGTTCTACTCTGACATACAAGGGGTTGTTGGGAGTTGGAATTAACTCAATAGCAACTGGTTTTTATAAGGTCTTTTAGGATGTATCTCCACCTCCCTTCCCTTCCTTGCCTATTCTGATTCATGATGGCTTCCTTACTGTTGTTCACACACCCCAGTCATAATCCTTCGTACTACCTTTTCCCTTTGCCTGGAACACTTTTCTCCCAAATATTCATGTGACTCATTCTCTCATTTTTGTTATGTCTTTATTCAAATGCTATCTTCTTAGAGAAGTCTTCCCTGAGCCTCTCTAAGAAGTTCAAACTTCCCTAACCATCTCTACTTTGCTTCCTGCTTTATTTCATTCCATCAAATATAGCATATTCAAAAAAAAAAAAAATTTTTTTTTTTATATTTTCTTATTTAATTAATTTATTGTCCCTTTCTTGTCATTAGAATATGCTCCAGAAAGCAGGGATATTTTGTCTGTTGTGTTCATTGTTGTTTTTCTACCACCTAGAAAAGTACTTGATACATAGAAGGAACTCAACAAGTGTGTGTAGAGATTGTAAAAAAGTATAAAACAAGTGAATGAATGAATTAATAAATAATTCCCAGGACCTAACTCTATTTCTACAATAGATAAGTAACGCAGGAAACATTTACAAAACAAAAGAAAAGCTTGGGCAAATAGGACAAAGTTAAAATGAGAAAAAGGACAATGAAGATGAATGGAAAAGGACAAAGTAATATACAATATTACTTTCTTTTCTGGTCTTCACATCTGATTTAGGAAAAAGAGAATTGTTTTGGACAGCTTATGCGATTCTTTATTTCAGAACAAGCACTGAATTTTCCTTTTCATTTTCCAAGTTCCCTGCCACCTACTTTCTTTGTTTGTAAATAACAATGATCCACACACTAGGTTGGCATCTGTCAGTTATGCTGACCTTTATTTCCATTTTATTTTGCTGTTTGGCCTATTCTACCAAGTGAGAAGACATTTACATTTAAATCACTGCTAAATAAGTCCAATAAAATAAGCCAGTTCCTCTTAGAAGAGACCGTATTTTGTTCTCAGAGAATGAAAATGAAAAACTGTTTAGAAGTTATCGGAGAAATACCCATTGTCTGTCTACATATATGTTTCTACTTACTTTTATGTATAATCTTACTTTAGCTGAGTATGTCAGAAACATTTCCAGATATTTCCTTCACTTCACAAAAGTTAGTTTATCAGAATTTTAGTAGAATGAAGGCTGAAGATGCATTTATCTGTGCCACTAATACAAGATGAGAAGCATAGTGTATGTAAACCTCTTACTATTTCTGGAAATAAGTGGACATGTGCACTTGATTGTGGTTTGAAGACACTGACAAATACTAAAGAATATGACTGATCGACCAGCAATTATTAATTGAGTAGCCTATGCCCTCAAGGAGCTAATGATCCAGAAGATTAATCAAATAAATATCTGGGGCTATCTTGTTCAGATCCGTAGTGCGTTGCTATTAAAAATAGGAACGCAACTGAAATCACACATTAGTGGTCATAAAACAGAGGCCCCTTGAAGCCCTCACTGAGACAGCAAGTAGGTGGCTTCTTTCTCTCCAAAGTCTGGAGTCAAAGGTGAAACTGATCAAGTTAGGAAATAGCCAAAAGGGAAATGGCTAACTGAGTGTGTTTTCTGCTAACACAGGAATCAGAAGACAATTTTTGCTCATCTAAAGCCAGGGATGAGTATATAAACCACCCCTCACTCCCACCCATGAAAAGATCATGGAGTCATTCACAGGCAACATAGCCTAAAATGCAAACTTTGAACAAAGTTTATCAGAATGCTTTAAGGGGATGATTTTTAAGCTTCCATAAAGGAGAAGAATGGAGATGGTTGGTAATGACAAGAAATAACAGGCTCCAAAGAGGATCCTACCTTCGAGGTTGAGGAGGGGGATTTGCCTGAAGGATTGAAATGGGAAATTCTGCCTCGTGGTGGTCCCTAGTTATGGTGTCTAGTAGCTTGGAAAACTCAAGAATAAGCAGATTCTTCAGTGCATGGCTTCTAGGCTCAGTTAATACTATCTCTTCTTATTCCTCCAGGCCAAGAGCTGATAATGGCTTCATATTATACTTTATGCTGCCATTAAGATGCAACAAGTTGGACTTCTGGAAAATGCCAAGGAGCCTACACTGAGATAATAGACATAGCAAAGAAATGAAAGATTGACTAATGTTCTGGGCCCCTGCATGCCTGTCAGTTTGTCATACTGTGGGGGTTTTCATGTTGCTGTGTTGCTGGAAGCTATGCCACTGGCATTCAAATACCAGCAGGGTCACCCATGGAGAAAAGGCATCAGCTGAGCTTCCATACTAAGACAGGCTAGGAAGAAGGACCTGGCAGCCTACTTCTGAAAAGAATTAGCCAGTGAAAACCTTATGAATAGCAGTGGAACATTGATATAGTGCCAGAAGATGAGACCCCCCCAGGTTGGAAGGCACTCAAAAGACGACTGGGAAAGAGCTGCCTCCTCAAAGTAGAGTCGACCTTAATGACATGGATGGAACAAAGCTTTCAGGACTTTCATTTGCTGATGTGGCATGACTCATAATGAGAGGAAACAGCTGCAAATATCCATTAATGATCAGAACCTGGAATGTACGAAGTATGAATCTAGGAATATTGGAAATTGTCAAAAATGAAATGGAACACATAAACATGGATATCCTAGGCATTAGAGAGCTGAAATAAACTGGTATTGGCCATTTTGCATTGGACAATCATGTAGTCTCCTATGCTGGGAATGATAACTTGAAGAGGAATGGTGTTGCATTCATCGTCAAAAAGAACATTTCAAGAACTATCCTGAAGTACAATGTTGTCAGTGATAGGATAATATCCATATGCCTACAAGGAAGAACAATTAATAAGACTATTATTCCAATTTACACACCAAACACTGGGCCAAAGATGAAGAAATTGAAGATTTTTACCAGCTTCTGCAGTCTGAAATTGACCAAACATGCAATCAGGATGCATTGATAATTACTGGTGATTGGAAAGGAAAGTTGGAAACAAAGAAGAAGGATCAGTAGTTGGAAAATATGGCCTTGGTGATAGGAAGGATGCCAGAGATTGCATGACTGACTTTTCCAAGACCAAAGAATTCTTCACTGCAAATGCCTTTTTCACCAGCATAAACGGTGGCTAAACACATGGACCTCGCCAGATGGACTACCTAGGAATCAAATAGACTACATCTGGGAAAAAAGAAGATGGAAAAGCTCAGTATCATCAGTTAGAGCAAGGCCAGAGGTCGACTGTGGAACAGATCATCAGTTGCTCATATGCAAGTCCAAGTTGAAAATGAAGAAAATCAGAATAAGTCCACGAGAGCCAAAATATGCCCTTGAGTAAATCCCACCTGAATTTAGAGACCATCTAAAGAATACATTTGACATGTTGAATACTAATCACCAAAGACCAGATGAGTTGTGGAATGATATCAAGGACATAATACATGAAGAAAGCAAGAGGTCATTGATAAGACCAAGATGGATGTCAGAGAAGACTCTGAAACTTGCTCTCAAATGTCAAGCAGCTAAACCAAAGGAAGAAATGATGAAGTAAAAGAACTGAGCAGAAGATTTCAAAGGGCAGCTTGACAAGACAAAGTAAAGTATTATAATGACATGTGCAAAAAGCTGGAGATAGAAAACCAAATGGTAAGAACATGCTCGGCATTTTTCAAGCTGAAAGAACTGAAGAGAAAATTCAATCCTCAAGTTGCAAATAGTGAAGGATTCTATGGGGAAAATATTAAATGATACAGGAAGCATCAAAAGAAGATGGAAGGAATCCCCAGAGTCATTATACCAAAAAGAATTAGTTGACATTCAACCATTTCAAGAGGTAGCATATGATCAGGAACCCATGGTACTGAAGGAAGAAGTCCAAGCTGACTGAAGACACTGGCAAAGAACAAGACTTCAGGAATTGATGGAATATCAATTCAGATGTTTCAGCAAACAGATGCAGTGCTGGAAGTGCTCACTTGTCTATGCCAAGAAATTTGGAAGACAGCTGCCTGGCCAACTGACTGGAAGAGACCCATGTT
The DNA here is from genome assembly GCF_024166365.1 of Elephas maximus indicus. Lineage (NCBI taxonomy): Eukaryota > Metazoa > Chordata > Mammalia > Proboscidea > Elephantidae > Elephas > Elephas maximus. The sequence continues at coordinate 24,836,825 of NC_064842.1, read as the reverse complement.
TATGCCTATTCCCATGAAAGATGACCAACCGAATGGGGAAATTATCGAACAATATCATTAATGTCACATGCAAGCCAAATTTTGCTGAAGATCATTCAAAAACGGCTGCAGCAGTATATCAACAGGGAACTGCCAAAAATTCAGGCTGGATTCTGAAGTGGATGCGGAACCAGGGATATCATTGCTGATGTCAGATGGATCCTGGCTGAAAGGAGAGAATACCAGAAGGATGTTTACCTTTGTTTTATTGAGTATGCAAAGGCATTCGACTGTGTAGATCATAACAAATTATGGATTACATTGCAAAGAATGGGAATTCCAGAACACTTAATTATACTCTTGAGGAACCTGTACAGAGACCAAGAGGCAGTTGTTCAGACAGAACGAGGGAATACTGAATGGTATCAGGGTTGTGTATCCTTTCACCATACCTATTCAATCTGTATGCTAAGCAAATATTCCAAGAAGCTGGACTATATGAAGAAGAATGGGACAACAGGGTTAGAGGAAGACTCATTAATACCCTGTGTTATGCAGATGACACAACCTTGCTTGCTGCAAGTGAGGAGGACTTGAAGCACTTACTAATGAAGATCAAACACCACAGCCTTAGGTATGGATTGCACCTCAACATAAAGAAAACAAAAATCCTTACAACTGGACCAATGAGCCACATCATGAAATTGTCAAGGATTTGATTTTACTTGGATCCACAATCAACACCAATGGAAGCAACAGTCAAGAAATCAAAAGATGCATTTCTTTGGGTAAATCTGCTGCAAAGGACCTCTTCAAAGCGTTGAAAAGCAAAGATATCACCTTGAAGATGAAGGTGCACATGACCCAATCCATGGTATTGTCAATTGCATAATATGCATGTGAAAGCTGGACAGTGAATAAGGAAAACCGAAGAATTGACACCTTTGAATTGTGGTGTTGGCGAAGAATATTGAATATACCATGGACTGCCAAAAGAATGAACAAATCTGTCTTGGAAGAAGTACAACCAGAATGCTCCTTAGAAGCAAGGATGGCGAGACTGCATCTTACATACTTTAGACATGTTGTTAGGAAGGATCAGCCCCTGGAGAAGGACATCCTGCTTGGTAAAGTAGAGGATCAGCGTCAACAAGATGGATTGACACAGTGGCTGCAACAATGGGCTCAAGCATAACAAGGATTGTAAGGATGCCGCAGGACTGGGCAGTGTTTTGTTCTGTGGTACATATGGTTGCTATCAATCGAAGCCAAATTGACGGTACCTAACAACAACAACAGTGACAATTGTTCTGGACCAGCCCTGGAAGGAGAAGGGAAGGAAGTACAATTAAAAAAAAGTTTTAATGAGAAAACTCTTCATAATATGTACAACTTCTCTCCACCAAGTTCATCAAAATATAAGAATACTAAGGAAAAATCTTTGAAAAACTAAAAAATAACCACCTTTCCTTATAAATGATTTTATGTTCTTTCACAAATGATAAAGCTATAACTAATTCAGTTTTCAAAAAGAGAAACCTGGTTTTGAAAGATAATTGAATCTGTGGTATTATATTCCCAGAACTAGTCTTTGTTTTTCTTGAAGTTATGATTAGAAATAGGAAAATGAGAGAACGAAATTGAATTTTAGCTGACGCACACATAAAAAGTTTAGTTACAAACGTTCTATGTGTATTGTTTACAAGCTGCAGGGAATAATTTTTAAAGCCATTGCAAGTTGTTTTTGAGAAGTGTTTATGTTATCTTGGCAAAAATTATGTAGAGTGTTTTAGAATATCTGGATCTGCTCAACTCAAAAATGGAGAAAAATTGATATGGGAACTTTAGTTTTTAAATGTCCCACTTTGAAGCTGTAATGACACTATCAAAACTTTTAATAAACGTTACTTACATTTACACAAAAATACAGCTTTTTTAAAAAACATCATTTAGCTTTCTCACTCCAAACAAATACAAGGATATATCCATAAATATATGTAAACGTCCATTTCAAATTGTGTTAATAAAAAGTAGAATATAGTATTATATAAAGCATCTATCTCTTCAAAAAAAATCTCAGATATTCCAAGACAATATCGTAAGTAAAATTTGTTTACTGCTGATGATATACGTATATTTTTTTAATTTTATTTATTTTGTTCAGAATATACACAGCGAAATATACAACAATTCAACAGTTTCTGCATACACAATTCGGTGATACTGATTACATTCTTCTAGTTGTACAACCATTCTCATCCTCCTTTTCTGAGTTGTTCCTCCCCCACTAACATAAACTCACTGCTCCCTGAGATTCCTATCTCATCTCTCAAGTTGCTGTTATCAGTTTGATCCCATATATATAGATCTTGAAAGAGCACAATGCATATGATTTTTAATGTATATACTGACTAAGGGGTTCAAAAATTACTTGTTTCAGGGGACATCTAGGTCAATTGGCATAACATAGTTTATAAAGAAAATGTTCAAAATCCTAATTTGGTGAGTAGCGTCTGGGGTCTTAAAAGCTTGCGAGCAGCCATCTAAGCTACATCTATTGGTCCCATCCTAGTCAGAGCAAAGGAAAATGAAGAAAACCAAAGACAACAAGGAAAATACTAGCCCAAAGCACTAAAGGACCAAATGACCCAGAGATTCTACCAGTTTGAGACCAGAACTAGATGGTGCCCGGCTACCACCAATGACCACCCTGATAGGATACACAACAGACAGTCCCAGGCAGAGCAGGAGAAAAATGTAGAACAGAATTCAAATTCAGGTAAAAAGACCAGACTTAATGATCTGACAGAGACTGGAGGAACCCCTGAAGCCCCCCAAAACTCTGTTAACACAGAACTGAAACCATTCCTGGACCCTCCTCTTCAGACAAAGCTTAGACAGAAATATAAAACAAAAAATAACACAAGTGGGGAACACGATTCTTAGTTCAATCAGATATAAGAGACCAAACGGGCAGCTTCTGTCCAAAAGCAGGATGAGAAGGCAGGAAGAGAAAGGAACTGGTCAACTGGACACAGAGACCCCAGGATAGAAAGGGGGAGTGTGCTATCACATAGTGGGAATTGCAACCAATGTCACAAAATAATATGTGTATAAATTTTTGAACAAGAAATTAACTTGAGCCGTAAACTTTCACCTAAAGCACAATAAAATAAAACAAATGAGAAAAAAAATTACATATTTGGCCACATAAAAGTTTTATAACATTTTAAATGAATGTATTAAAATTTTATATCATATTTTAACATCTAAAGAAACAATGTTCACTCAAGACTTAAAGAATAAAACACTAAAATGCATGGGCATTTTAATTTCAAAATTCTGTCTGGAAGATTTGCAATCCTCTCATAATTCGATGATGCTATTATCAAACTGAAAATTATTTCTCAGAGATTCCTCCTAGGCACTTCTCTCTACTTCAACATCTGTCCTTTTCCCCAACTTCACTCCTTGGTGTCACAGCTTGTATTAAAGTATAGGATCCTAACTGTCTCTTAGCAAACTACTCTTCCTCACATGCACAGAACTTGGGATTTCTAAAGCTTCACTCCAAGCTTGAGAAAAACATCTTTGAGGAGGTAGCACTTCTAACTTTCCCTTGCTTTCCATTCCCAATACAAATATAGAAGCAAGGAAATGAAAAGAGAATTATGTAGTTGATTGGAGAACTCTAATATGAGGGAAGTATGGCAGTTCTATTCTGTCACATGGGGTCACTATGTGTTGGAATTGACCACATCCAACAACAACAGCATATGGATCTTGGAGTTCTTGGTTGATGCAACGGCGCTCTTAGCTCACGAATGAAAAGTTTGAAGGCCTGAGTTCACCCAGAGACACCTTGGAAGAAAAGCCTGGCAAACTACTTCTGAGAAATTAGCCATTGAAAACCCTGTGGAGCACTGTTCTACTCTGACACACATGGGGTCACCATGACACAGAGTCAACTCTAGGGAAACTGGTTTTTATAAGGGTTTTAGTAGATTGTGTGGGACACTGATATCAGCCTACCAGTATCCATTCTTCCCTTCCTCCTAACAAATGCCCCATTTGTGTGGGAATACGACTTGCTCAGATAACAAACTATAAAATTATAGACTGCTTTGCAATTCAGGTAACTGACTTCTGGCTAACTACATGTGCATAACAGCATTGTGTGAGGCTTCAGGGAAATCTCATTTGGAGGGAGGAGATTCAGCTGACCTGGTCTGTTTGCCTTCTCCTTTCTCCCACCTGAAACTCAGTGTAACACTGGAGGTGAGTCAGGACAAAGCCACATGGGAAGGACAACTGCAAGGAAGGCTGAGATCCAAGAAAAGTTTTGAGGCCACCTTACCAGTTCTGGGCACCCTACCTCTGGGCTGCTTGTTATGTGAGAAAAACAATGGTCTCCTTTTACCGATTTTTCTGTAAATTTTCACTTGGTTTTCTATTGTAGCTGAGCACAATCCTAGCTACTACAGTGGTTATTGTCCACTCTAAACCCAAAAACCAAACCCAGTGCCTTCGAGTCGATTCCAACGCATAGTAACCCTATAGGACAGAGTAGAACTGCCCCATAGAGTTTTCAAGGAGCGCCTGGTAGATCCGAACTGTCGACCCTTTGATTAGCAGCTGTAGCACTTAACCACTACACCACCAGGGTTTCCATATTGTCTACTGTAGTCACTTTTATAATGCAGTAAATGCCTACAGTACTTGAGCCAAATGAGTTCAACCTCTTCTGAATATAAAAGGATGAAAACGCTGGACTTTATCACTTTTATTAAATCATTGTTTTTGTTCATAAACTCACAAGCAGCATAATTCTTAGGGGTATAGCCAAAAGATGTCAGAAAAAAAAAATCAGATAAAATTTGAAAATGTGTTTTTATTGGGTGCTGTTTAGACATTTTGATTTAATGTTCAATTAATTGTACATAAGGAGCCCTGGTGGCACAGTGGTTAAGTACTCAGCTGCTAGTCAAAAGGTCAGTGGTTCAAACCCACCAGCAGCTCTGCAGGAGAAAGATGTGGCAGTCGGCTTCCGTAAAGACTTACCATCTTGGAAACCTTATGGTTCTACTCTGTCCTGTAGGGCCGCTATTAGTCAGAATTGACTTGACGGCAATGGGTTTGGTTTAATTGTACGTACATATTAATTAAAATGACTAGCTTTAAAATAACAAAATATGGGCAAATTTAGCTATTGAAAATAAACACAATTTAAACACAAGAAAATTCTTTTAAATTTAAATGAAGGGAATGTTGTAGCTTAAAATCCTAGAAAGCTACTAATTGAATAGACATTACTTGAATGTGAAATTTAAGGAGTAAAAGAGCAAATATGATTGCGTAAAAACAAAGTGTTCGGGCAGAGTTCACGAAACCAACATCTCAACTACGAATCCACAGTTATCATGGATTAGAGAGGAGAAAAAATAAATAAATAGAGAGGAGAAAAAAAATATATATATAAAACAGGTCATTGTGGTACAAAGTCAAAAGGGCCTTTATGACTTGCTGTGAAGTAGCTCCAGCCTCATACCTTCCCACTCCATCCTCCCCAAATTCTACGATCAGATCAACAAAGCTTGAGGAAATAAGGGCCAAAGGCGTAGAGTCATTCCTAAGTACCACAACTCCCCAGCTAGAGGCGAAGGGGCTGATGCATTGTGTACCCACCTTGTGCACTGAGTATGAAAAGCCTATAAAAGAAAATTGAAAAATAGGAAACGTAGGGCTTTGTGGATATGGAATAATTAGGCCAATCTTATCCTTCAAATCATGTAAAATGTTAAACTATCATTTTACTTTCATAAGCATGTATTTGCAGATGCTTTGAGGGCAGTAATACTGTAGAAGCTCTTTGACTGAGAATTGATTGATTAACTCAGAATTACCTGGAATTCTCCATTTTCCTTGTAAAAACATGAATTCAGACCTAGTCACCAAATGCTGGGACCCTTCTGACCTTGTCTGTTTATACTTTTTACTCATTGTTTTTATTATGTATTTTCATTAGGCAGTGCAAACCCAATAAAACATAGGTCTATAAAGAAAGGGATTCTTATCATAAAAGTAAATTAAATAGAGTGGAAACAGTAAAGGCAAGGTCTTGTTCTCTCCTATCACTTCCTTCCAAAACATCTGTAGGATTAGTTGTGGGAGAAAAAACTTAAACACGTGAGTAAAAAAATGCAAAAATATTGATGAATTCTTCACTCAAGTTGCTTCACAAGTATTTATCAGCTATCACTTTACATTAAAATGTTAAAGATGAAATTTTTCAGCAATGCATTATGAATGTGATTTAAGCAAGAAAGACTAAGAGAAGTCTATGGGTGGATGTCTATTCAAAGAAAGGGATTTGATCCTATGTCAAAAGATGGGAGAATGAAGATATCCTGAAATGTTTCATGTTACAAAAAGATGCTAAACTACCAGTCAGGCTGTTAGTTTATCACCTCTAAACTAAGAAATGTGTATAATTATTTCTATTTTATAGAAGATGAAAGACTAAAAGAAGGAAGTAACTTGTTCAAGATCATACTGGGTAAGGAACAGAACTCAGATATAAAGAAAATCTGCTTGAATCGAAAACCATGGAAGGCAAATAATGAAATCCTTCTTTTGATGACAGAACTATGATGCATGAATATTATTGAGCATGATTAAACTTCAGACAAGTATATATATGTTTAAAACATATATATTCATTCAAGAAAACCACACTGATTTAGGTTTTGGTTGCTGTGAACCTAATAGGAAAAAAGTGTGTTTCAGGATTTAATGTTTGTTACCAACTAAATTGTTGTGATTTCCATTGAATTAGAATACATTTACTTAAATCCTGAATAATAAGATATTTACTAAATTTATATAGTTGCTAAGTGACAGATTAAATGCAACCCACCTCAGTGATTCTAAATAATGGATAAATGCCACAAGTTTTTAAATAGAAAATGTTCAGTATCCTGGGGTCCTCTGCTCTTGGTTCTTGAGTTGCATTATGATTAGAAATATTCTCTTTTCGACTAAGAAGGTTGTCTTTCTCAGGCCTCCTTATTAGAAATGGAATTTTCTTTACATTAGTGTCCTCTTCCTCCAATAAAACTTAGTTAAGTACAAAGAAAAAAAATATGAATGCTCTTTACCACATAGAAATTATAGTTTAACTCTGGAATGATGTTAAAACCAAATGGTAAGAGGATCATGCAATCGTCTGGTTGGAGATAAAAACTAATTATCTTTTATATAAATGATTTTGATTTTTATATAAATGATTTTGAAAAGCATTCAAAATATACCAAAGTTATTATTGTATAAGGTAAATAAATAATAGTCTCTTTTCAAGATAGACATTTTTATTTATTTCCTTTACTTGTATAATCTTAGTGCTGGAAAGACCCACACCATACAGTTCCTTTAACTTGAGAAATACTCCAACACTATAATCAGAACACTGCCTTTTTAATTAAAATCACCTTACTAAATTCTAAGGCTAGTTAGAAAGGTGCATTCATACTGCTTCATTGAAAAGTCATAAATCTCACAAAGGTGTGTCTCATTTTAAGGAAATTCATTTTGAAGAATCACGACTTAAGAAAAAAAAGATATCATGTACATAACACTCTTGTACAAATCCTTTTAGTTACAACCATATCTGTAGTTCATGACAAATCAGTAGCAGAGCTTAGTTACCAAAGAAAACCAATTGCCACATAGCTACCCTATAGGACAGAGTAGAGCCGCCCCATAGGGTTTCCAAGGAGTGGCTGGTAGATTCAAACTGCCGACCTTTTGATTAGCAGCTGAGCTCTTAACCATTGGGACATATTTACACCAAGGAGCAAAGGGCTCAACATTCGTAGAGAAACCAGCTGCTTTTAATGCCTATATTTAGCTCTTAAAGAATGCTTATCCCAGTTAAGACTTGATCACCAAGAAAATTGACCTTCGTATCATGTTTCTTTCTTTCTTTTTAAAAGAAAACTACTTACTTTTCCTTGCATTTAAATATCGGTTTCATTCTTCTTAGGTTTTTATGTTTCATTAAGAGTAAAATGTATTTCCCCCACGCCCAGGAACACATTTCTATTTTCACAATTAACCAGAAATAGAGATTCAATTGTTTTAAAAAGTTGATTTAACAGCTTGCGTTGCTGAGCACCAATCTCTCTCTCTCTCTCTCTCTCTCTCTCTCGTAGTGACGGATACCTCAACGTACTGAATAACTCGGAATTCAACTTTCTTACAAAACCTGAAGAGCTAAGTTGACCAGGACTCTCACTGTCTTGACTTTGCATATGCAGATTTGGGGCGTGCTTAATTCCCATCTGAGGATGAAGATTTTTCACAGAGCCCAAATTATTCTGCAATGGTGAATTATGCACTTTTGAAAAGCTCCTTAACTCTTTCTTGCCGGGCAGGAATCATTTAGGAAACAATTGTTGCATTTAAAACGGATTTCAGTGGGTATGTGCTGAAGGTTTGTGCCTCTCCTGTCAACTGAATTGTTAGCTCAAATATCACCAGCAATTTTCTAATCTCCAAATCCCAAGGTCTCTTAGGTCTATGCCTTCCTTACTCTTTTGACTCATTTACCCTTGTTGGCTGTCATTTTCTTACCTTCCCTCCACAGCCACTCTGTATGCCACTTCTTTCTATTCTGTCAGTGATTCTTGCTTCTCCTTCCATCCTCTAAGCAACAGTGTCCCCCAGGTTCTTTCCTCCACCTTGTATGCTCTGGATTTTTTACTTTGTGAGCCTCTTGTACCCCTGACTATCCTTTCTATGCAGGTGACATGAGGATGCCTATCCCCAGCCTAGTGATTCCTCCACGCCCAACGTCTGTATTCCCAGCTGCCTGAACCTGTGTCTTCCCTCCTGTCTCACCAACATCCCAGACTAAGTTCTTCGCAGTCAGAGCACACTCCTATCACCTTCTTCCATGCTTCAGCCAAACGGAACTGTTAGGCATTTTCTAAACTCAATTTAGTCATTCCTTTGACATTTTTGTCCATTCTGTTCCCTCTGTTTATTTTTCTCAATAAAACTTTTACGCACAATGTTTCTAATTAGTACTCTATAATTCTGTAGTTTCATTTCCAACTCTCTTAGGCTCTCATTGTTCTCTGTTTTTATTACGGATATTTCCGTGGGGAAATATTTCCTGGTCATAATCCAAAATTACTTGTGGGGAGAAAGCTTTATATCCTCCACTGTCTTGTATAAGGTGTTAAATGGATGGTTGTTCAAAGAATATCTGTCTGCCCACAGTAAACAGGACAGGTCACTCTTTCTTCTAGAGCATAGGGATGTTGCTCTCGCTTTGGAAACCTGAGCTCTACACCAAACTCCTTGAAAGGAAGGATTCTAGTGGTAACCTGAGGGAGTCTAAAAACCTCTGATAAATCTCCAAGGAAAGATATATCCCCTGAGATAATCTAGCTTTGTATTTAAAATTGGAAGTCATCTTTGCATTTAAAATAGTTTAATTAAACTGTTCGGATAAATTGAAACTAAATACTTTTATTATGTATAACTGGTTTTAGAAAAAATGAAGTAGCAAAATACATGAAAAGGTACTTCTTTTACGTAACATTTAGTTTCAAGCCACAGAGCTTTCTTTATTATCCAAATGCTAGAACAACTTCTTTTTTTTTTAAAATATATTCTAGAAATGTGTTATTGTTGTTACGTGCTATGGAGTCAATTTCAACTCATAGTGACCCCATATGACAGAGTAGAACTGCCTCATAGAGTTTTCTTGGCTATAATCTTTACGGAAGCATATAGCTAGGTCTTTCTGTCACTGAGCTGCTGAATGGGTTCAAGTTACCAACCTTTCGGTTAGCAGCCCGGCGTTTAACCATTGCACCATCAGGGCTCCTGTAAACACCTTAGCAATATTTTAATTCATCATTTTTCATTCCAAGCACACAATTTTCAGTTGAAAAATAAATCTTTGAAATATTTTAAATAGTGGTATGTATTTTTAAGAGAAAATGACTGGATGGTTATGTTCGTTCCCACAAATGTTGCTCTGTTATTCACCAGATAACTTATTACATAATGCACTGCTCATCAGAGTCCTGGCTGGTGAGGAACAGGTTTATTTTGATATTTCAGGTGCCCTAATTTTTTCTTATAAACTAATCTTTTCCAAAAATCTCTCCATGATGTATTTGCATTTATTACTCTTTTTTTTTTTTTTCTTCATTTTCTTCTTCAAGAACGGTAGCAGGCCTGAGCTCCACGTGGGAGGAGAATTTAGAGGAACTTGTATCTTTTTCCCCTTTGCTATCTCTTAATTTATAGCTAAATAAATAACTTCATCTTGAGAAAAGATAAAGAATAAGCCACACATTTGCACTGCAATCCAGGAATTTTCTCCTGAATTAGTGTGCCTGCCCCCTGAGAACAAAGGATGTTGAGGGTTAGAAGCACACTCCCAACTCTAGAGGGCAAGCAAGACTTCTTTGAAACTTTTCAAGTCCTTCTCCAGACTAGGGCCTGGAGTGTCGTCAGGGTGGGGTACCCCAGGCCAGGAGCATTTGGGCCTTAGTCCCCATTTCTCCCTTTTGAGGCACTCTCCAACCCTATCCCATCAGCCCACCTCTCCCTTCCCTACACACCCATGTGGGGTCAATCAGATGCCCTAAGGAGAAGTTATAGCACTCACACCTTTGGTATTGGGTACTGTGAGGAGTCACCAGCACCAAAAGGGGAGCCTGGTAAACAGATCACTCCCACTGGATGACACAGTATTTCTTTCACAAGATAGTGTAATAATGGGCTGTCTGATGGCGCTGACACACTGATCAGCAGTTCAAATCCATCAGTCGCTCCTTAGAAACCCTATAGGATAGTTCTAATCTGTCCTGTAGGGTCGCTATGAGTCAAAATTGACTCGACAGCAACAGATTTGGTTTTGGTTTAGTTTAGTTTTTGGTAAAGAGCTCAGGCTGCTAGCCAAAGGATCGGCAGTTTGGAACCACCAGCCACTCCTTGAAACCACATGGGACAGTTCTACTCTGTCCTATGGGGTCGCTATGAGCCAGAATCAACTGGACAGCAATGTTTTTTGTTTGTTTGTTTTTAGAGTATATACCTACTAGCAGGATTGTAGGATCATAGGATAGTTCTATTTCTAGTTTTTTGAGAAAGTGCCATACTATTTTCCATAGTGGTTGTACCTTTTACAGTTCCGCCAGCAATAGAAAAGGGTTTCAATCTCTGCATACTAACATTTGTTGTTATCTGTTTTTTGTTTTGTTTTATCAGTGCCATTTTAGCTGGGGTAACACAGTATCTCCTTTTAGTTTTGATTCACATCTTCCTTATGGCTGATGAGGAAACCCTGGTGGCGTAGTGGTTAAGTGCGATAGCTGCTGACCAGAAGGTCAGCAGTCCGAACTCACCAGGTGCTCCTTGGAAACTCTATGGAGCAGTTCTACTCTGTCCTGTAGGGTCTCTGTGAGTTGGCATCAACTCTACAGCAGTGGGTTTGGTTTTTTTGGTTAATAGCTAATGATCGTGAACATTTTTCATGGGTTGTCAGCTCCTTGTATGTTCTCTTTGGTGATGGTTCTGTTCATGTCCTTCGTCCTTTTTGTGATTGTGTTGTCTTTTTGTTGTTAAGTTGTGGCAGGTTTCCGTAGATATTAGAGATTACACCCTGTTTTAATCATCTAGTGCTGTTATAACAGAAATACTACAAGTGGATGGCTTTAACAAACAGAACTTTATTCTCTCACTGATTAGGAGCCTAGAAGTCTGAATTCAGGGTGCCAACTCCAAGGGAAAGCTTTCTCTCTCTACAGCTCTGGAAGAAGGTCCTTGTCATCAATCTTCCCCTGGGTCTAGGAGCTTCTCAGCATACACTCTGAGTCCAAAGGGCTCACTCAGCTCCTGACTCTTCTTGCTCGGTGATAATGAGGTCCCTCTCCTCTCTGATCAATTCTCTTTTATATCTCAAAAAAGATTGACTCAAGATACAACCTAATCCTGTAGAATGAGTCCTGCTTCATTGACATAACTGCCTCTAATCCTGCCTCTTTAACATTATAGATGTTAGGATTTACAACACATAGGATAATCTCATCAGACCACAAAATGGTGGACAATTACACTATACTGGGAATCATGGTCTAGCCAAGTTGACACACATTTTGGAGGCACCCAATTCAATCCATAACAGACCCTTTTGAGATAAGTTATTTCCAAAGATTTTTTTGCCAATCTACAGGTTGTCTATTTACTCTTTTAGTGAAGATTTTTGATGAGCATTTTTTTTAATGAGGTCCCATTTATCTATTTTGTCTTTTGCTCTGTGCATTTGTTATTATATTTGCTATCCTGTTTTTACAAGATCAAATCCCAAAGTTTTTTCCCAGAAATTTTATGGTTTTAGTTTTAACATTTAGGTCTTCGATCCATTTTGAGTTAGTTTTTTTGTATGGTCCTGTTTCATTTTTCTTCAGGTGGATATGAAGTTTTGCCAGCACCATTTATTAAAGGTACTGATTGTGCCCCACTAAATGGAATTTGATCCCTTCACAAAATTCAGATGTCCATAGACGGCTGAGCTAAATTCTGAGATCTCAATTCCATTCCACTGGTCTACGTGTCTATCACTGAACAAATACCAGGATTTTTTATTTCAAGGGACAGATAGTATATTTTGATATCAGGGAGTGTGAGTTCTCCTGCTTTGTTCTTTTTCTTCAGTTTTTCTTTGGCTATTCAGGGTTTCGTTTCTTCCATATGAAGTTGGTCATTAGTTTGTCCATTTCAGTAAAGAATATTGTTGGGATTTGTATTGGGGTTGCATTGTACCTATAGATTGCTTTAGGCAGAATTGCCATTTTCACTATATGGCACTGGGTTTTGGGGTTTTTTAAAAAACTTTTTTTTTAAGTTTCCATTCCGTAAGCACAAGATGTCATTCCATTTTTGTAGGTGTCTTGTAGTCCTTGTAGTAGTGTTTTATAATTTTCATTGTATAAATCTTTTATTCCCTAGTTAGGTTAATTCCTAGGTATTTTATCAATTTGTGGCTATTGTAAATGGTATAGTTTTCTTGATTTCTTTTTCACAGTAGTCTCTGTTAGTGTAGAGGGACTCAAAAGATTTTGGGGTGTTGATCTTGTACCCTGCAATGTTGCTAAATTTTTCTATTAGTTCCAGCAGTTTTCTTGTGAAATCCTTAGGGTCTTCTATGTAGAGGATCATGTCATCTGCAAATAAAGATAGTTTTTCTTCTTCCTTTCCAATTTAGATACATTTTATTTCTCTTTCTTGTCTTATTGTTCTGGCTAGGACTTCCGGTACAATGTTGAATAAGAGTAGTGATAATGGGCATCCTTGTCTCATTCTCATTCTCAAAGGGAAGGCTCTCAGCCTTTCTTTATTGAGTATAATGTTGGTTGCTAATTTTGCATATATGCCTTTAATTGTGTTGAGAAATTGCCCTTCTGTTCCTATTTTGCTGAGAGTTTTTAACAGGAGAAAGTGTTGAATTTTTTGAATGCCTTTTCTGCATCAGTTGACACGACCATGTTGTTCTTTTCCTTTGTTTTATTTATTTATTGGATCACTTTGATTGATTTTCTAAAGTTGAAACACCCTTGTAATCCTGGTATGAATCCCACTCGATCGTGGTGTGTGCTTTTTTTTTTTTTTTTTTAATGTTTCTGAAGTCTACATATCAAAAAATAGAACTTTCTTGGAATTTTTGCATCTGTGTTCATAAGGGATATTGGTCTGCAATTTTCTTTTTTGTGATCTCTTTGCCTGGTTTAGGTATCAGGGTTATGCTGGCTTCAGAGAAAGAGTTCGGTTGTGTTCCTTTCTTTCTATGTTTTTGGTGAAGAGATTGAGTAGGATTGGTGTCAACACTTCTCTGAATATTTGGCAAGATTCTCCAGTGGAGCCATCTGGTCCTGGGCTTCTTTTGTTGTAGTTGGCAGGTTTTTGTAAAGATATTTTCAACCTCTTCTTTTGTAATGGGTCTGTTTAAAACTTCTACCTCCGTTTGTATTAGTTTGGGTAGATAGTTTGACTCTAGGAATATGTCCATTTCACCTAGGTTTTCAAGTTTTTTGTAGTACAGTTTTTCATAGTAATCTTATGATCTTCTTCATGGATCAGTTGTAATTACATCAATTTCATTTCTTAGTTTGGTTATTTGTCTCTTCTAGATTTTTTCTTTTGTCAGTCTAGTCAGTGGTTTGGCTATTTTATTGATCTTTTCAAAGAACTAATTTCTGGTTTTGTTAATTCTTTCTATTGTTTTCCTATTTTGTATTTCATTTATTTCTGCCCAGCTCTCTATTGTTTTCTTTTTTTCTGGTAGCTTTTGGCTTCTTTTCCTCTTCCTTTCTATTTGTTCAAGTTGTTAATTTAAGTTAATAATTTCGGCTCCTTCTTCTTTTTAATGTAGGCATTTATTGCTTGCATTTCCCTCTGAGCACTGCTTTTGCTGTGTCCCAAAGGTTTTGATATGTTGTGTTTTCATTGTTATTTGATTCTGGGAATTTTTTTTAAATTACACTTTTGATTTCTTCTATAATCCAACAATTTTTTAGTAATGTGTATTATTTAGTTCTCATTTATCTATTTATTTCCTTATTTTTCCTTTCATTGATTTCTAGCTTCATATCGTGATGATCAAAAAAGATGCTTTGTATGATTTCAGTCTTTTTAAATTTTGCGACGCTTGTTTTGTCTTAGCATATGGTCCTTTTTGGGAAATGATCCCCATGAGCTGGAGAAGAATTTGTATTGTTCTGAATGCTGGGTGGAGTGTTCTATATATGTCCATTAGGTCCAAATGGCTTATGGTTTCAAGTTCTCAACTTCCTTAGTGACCATCTTTTTAGATGTTGTATCTATAACGGAAAATGATGTGCTGAAGTCCCCTAATACTATTGAGAGTTGTCCAATTCTCCTATCATATTAATCAGTATTTGTTTTATGTATTTTCTTGCATTGGTGTTACGTGCATATACATTATAATTCTTATGCCTTCTTGACCCTTTTATTATTACGTAGTGTCCCTCTTTAATTCTTGTAATAGATTTTGATTTAAAGTCTGATATCAGAATGGCCACCTCTGCTCTTTTTTGTTTACTGGTTGGGTAGAATATTTTTTCCCACCCTTTTATTTTCAGTTTGTGTTCTTAGGTCTAAGGTGTGTTTCTTATAGACTGCAAAAGGATGGTTCACTTTTTTTTGTTTGTTTCTAATTTTTGCATGTTGCATTTAGGCCATTTACGTTTAAGATTATTAATGAAAACTAAGTCTACCTTACTAATTTTGCTTTTTTTTTTTTTGAGTGTTTCTTTTTTTTAATTCTGATTTTTCTGTTTTTGTTTGTATTTGTCCCCTTTCTTCTGATGAGACTTTTTCTTTCTTCCTTCTTTTCTTCTGAATTTTTTCTTGCGGTGATTTCTTCATGGTTACCACATATATTCCATAACACAACTTACAATTGTAACAGTGTTTAACATAGGAACAAACAGCTAACAAGCAACCTTAACATAGTAAATCTATGCCTGATATACTCCTCTCTCCCTGTCCCTGTTGGTGTGTTTCCATTGACATCAATATACAACCTATATTCAATAAGTTTACTTTGTACTTATTTCTTACAAACTTGAGGTAGTGTTTGCAGGATTTAATTACTGAATTTATTCCCTGAAAAAATCATATACTTGGTCCTTATTATTGCCCACGTTGTTGTGTTTTTTGGATATCTCTCTTATTTATTTATTTATTTGTTTATTTTCCATGTGTATAGATACAAGTTTTTTTTTAATGTTCTTGCCTTTCCATTTGGAGTACGCCCTTGAGTAACACCTGCGAAACTGGTCTGATAGTGGCAAATTCCTAGAGCTTCTGTTTGTTTTGGAATGTCTTGATTTCCTCCTCATTTTTGAATGACAACTTTGCTGTTTAAGGAATTCTTGGTTGGCAATTGCTTTCATTCAATATTCTGGCCTCTAGAGATTCTGGGGAGAAATCTGCATTGATTCTTATGAAAGACCTGTGGTATGTTATATTGCATTTTTCTCTTGCTGCTTTCAGAATTTTCTCCTTGTGTTTGATTTTCAAGAATTTTATTGGATATGGCACAGAGTTGATCTTTTTGTGTCTCTTCTGACTTGTGTTCATGTAGCTTTCTGTATAGGCAGGCTTCGTTCCCTGTTGAGGTCTAGAAAATTCTCTCCGATTATCTCTTGGGAAATTTTTTCTGTGCCTTTATTGTTGTCATGGTACTCAAGGATTCCAATAATTCTAATGTTGTATTTCTTAATTGAATCTCACATTTCCTTTTAGTTTCATTTGCTTTTCTTTGTTCTTTTCTTTCTCTTGAGACTTGGTTAGTTCAATTATTTTGTCTTCTAGTTCATTTATTCTATCTTCTGTCTGTTCAACTCTATTATAGAATGTTTCTCTTGCTTTTTTCTGCTTTTTCTAATTCAGTTGCTTTATTCTTCACTCCCAGTAGTTCTCCCTCTCTCTCTTTTTTTAATGTTTTCAATTTTCTTGTTGAGTTTCTCATTTTGTCCCTCCAATTTGTTTCCTGATCTCCACTAGGTTGTTTCCTGTGTGCTTTTTGCTTTCTTTACATATTTAGCACCATAGTCTGAAAATTATCAATTATTTGCATTAGGTTGGAGAGACTTTGTCTTACGTACTTTGGACATGTTATCAGGAGGGACCAGTCCCTGGAGAAAGACATTATGCTTGGTAAAGTGGAGGGCCAGCAAAAAAGAGGAAGATCCTCAATGAGATGGACTGACACATTGTGGCTACAACAATGGGCTCAAACATAGCAACAATTGTGAGGATGGCACAGGACCAGGTAGTGATTCATTCTGTTATACATAAGGTCCCTATGAGTCAGAGCTGACTTGACAGCACCAAACAACAACAGTAGCAACAAAACAACCATAGGAGAAATCGCCTTTTCTTCATGTTTTGTTTTTGATTGATCCTTCTTCTCTTGTGACTTTGTGTGTTTTACTATTTTTTGTTGAACTTGGACCAATTTGTTATTGTTTCCTTTTTAACTTTGAATTTTGTATTCTGGCTTTTGTGGGAAATTTTTCTGATTGAGCACCCTGGTGGCACAGTCGCCAAGTGACTAGCTACCAACCAAAAGGCTGGGGTCCATACCCACAAACTGCCCCATGGAAGAAAAATAAAGCAGCCCACCTCTACAAAGACTCACAGCTCTACGAACACCACAGGGCAGCTCCACTCAGCCCCACAAGGTTGCCGTGAGTCAGAACCCACTGAGGGGCAATGGGCTTGATATTTTCCCCTGAGGACCCCTAGAGGGCACTCTTATCCTTAGGTTTTTTGAGTGCTGATTCAGAGGTTCTGGTTGTTTGATCAATACGCATGTGCAGGAGGGGGATTTAGCTGGTTGCAGACACTGATGTCAATGATGGGGCTCAATTTTCCTTTGGCAAAGGTAGAGGGCTCTCTATGTCTTTCCTTCAAGGGCACCCATCACAGGCTTTCCCATGGTAACCCATTGTGGGCCATTTCCCTCTTGGTCACTTGTCAGTCTGAAGTGTTCCCCTCACCCTGCTGCCCTGGCAGTTCCTCCTGGTCCTCGTGCCCATCTGTCTCAAGTCTCAGTGAGATTCAGCAGCACTCTTGCCTTAGTCATCTAGTGCTGCTATATTGGAAATACCACAAGTGAATGGCTTGTTAACAAAGAGAAATTTATTTTCTCACAGTCTAGTAAGCTAAAAGCCCAAATTCAGGGCATCAACTTCAGGGGAATGCTTTCTCTGTCAATTCTGGGGGAAGTTCATTGTCATCAGTCTTCCCCTGGGCTAGGAGCTTCTCCATGCAGGAACCCCAGGTCCAAAGGAAGTGCTCTGCTCCCAGGACTGCTTTCTTGGTGGTATGAGGTCCCCACTCTGCTTGCTTCCCTTTCCTTTTATCTCTTGTGAGATAAAATGTGGTGCAGGCTACACCCAAAGGAAACTCCCTTTACATTGGATCAGGCATGTGACCTTAGTAAGGATGTTAGGATCCCACCCTAATCTTCTTTAAAATAAAATTACAATCACAAAATGGAGAACAACCACACAATACTGGGAATCGTGGCTTAACCACATTGACACGTATTTTTGGGGGGACACAATTCAATCCATTACAACTCTCTCACAGTGCCATGCTCTCCCTCTGCCCCCTTCCAATTAAGTGGCCCACTAACTCCTATGGGCAATTTGCACTGCCTTAAAAAATCATGCTACAGCTTCTTCAAATTAGCTCCTTTTCTGTGTTCCCTGTTTTAGGTGTTACCCAGCCCTGTCCCAATGTGGCTGTGATGAGTGAACACTCCCAGTGTTAGCAGGTAGGTACTCCTAGCTTCTCCTCCTCTCACCTGTTTCTGGGCTTACATTGATTCTGCAACACTTTAGCCGTCATCTAGAGTTCTGAGATCTCAGTCTGTGTTGTTATTCATTGTTCAGTGGGTTAGTTGCTGGGGGAGTAAATGGGAGCATCTACTGACTTTGCCATCTTGCTCCATCCCCTACGAGGGCATCACACTAGATTATATGGCACTAAGATTAACTAAGCAGGGAAAAGAAACTGGAGAGAGATATCAGGGCAAGGTAAGGTGGCAGTTTTGGAGCCATCTGCATCCCACATTCTCATGGTGTAGGGGTCCATCTGGTATTTTTTCCTTATAAGTCCATGAGAGTAACATTAAGATGAACATTAGTCCTGTATCTAAATACAGTAAATGAAAGATAATATCCAGAATGTTTCCCTGGAACAACTCTTAAACATCACTACAGTGATGGAGTCAAAGCAGTGTGGAGTCAAGGTTTAGAATAGTCTCTCACTAAAATTTTCTGCCTTAATGTATAAATAAACCCTTAGAAACTTAGAGCAGGCTAAAGAAGTACCTGAAATGATTGCAAAGATTGCTTATCACTTCCTTCATTGCTCCTCGTTTTCACTATTGATGTCAATTTGACAAGAATTACATAGATAAGCTTTGGATAAATAACATGGCTAGCTCATTGAATAATTGCTCAACTCTTTATTTTTTGTTCTATAATTTTTATTTCTTGTTGAATTTTTGAAAAATGCCTACATTGGATCTCATTTCTTAGATATGTTTCCAGAGTCAGAATTCTGTGTTCCTTTCATTGTAAAAACTCAATAAATGCTTAGTGATTATCTCGAAAGAGGAAGCATTCCAGGTAGTATACTTGGATTCAAAAGATCTGACTCAAGTCAGAGTTTTAGATCTCTGCCATGTCACATGGCCTCTCTGGGCCTCAGGTTTTGGGATTGTAAGATGAAGAGAAGGTACTCAAATATCCGTCTCGAGGTGCTTAATCCTCCTGCCCAGTTTAACCAAGCCTGGAAAGAGTATCTTATCAAAATCTCTGATTTATTAGCTAATTTTCAGAGCCCTTTCTTATAGTAGTAAAATGGGCACAATTTAGATTGTAACAGAAAAACTGAGGGTCGCCCTTACCTGGACATTGGAACCAGCCTCTCCTTGTGAACTCATCAGCACCATCTCATGTTGAGTGAGACAAAGGTGCCTTTTGAAAAGGCCTCTCTTGGCTTGAGAACAAAGTGGACCAAAGGAGTGATTATCAAGGAATGCTTATCAATTGTAATCAGCGAATATCAATTGAACAAATCTTATGCTTGGTGTGCTATAATCTGAGAAAAATCAAAGGGAAATTAAAAATGGCAAAAGCCAATACACATTCTCCATTCCTGAGGGGCACAAATGGTCAAGCACTCAACTCAAGCAGAAATGTTGGAGGTTCAAATTTACTCAGAGGAGCCTTGGATTTATTTCTGAAAGATTACAGCCATTGAAAATCCTATGGAGCACAGTTCTGCTCTGACACACATGAGGTTGCCATGAGTTGGAATGGACTGGATGGTAACTGTTTTTGTTGTTATTTTAAGCTGATATTTTAATACTATTCCATTACTGAGTTTTGTTTTCCAACCTCCTGTTATGGATTGAATTGTGTCCCCAAAAATGTGTGTCAACTTGGCTAGGTCATGATTCTCAATGTTGTGTGATCGTCCACCATTTTGCAATCTGGCGTGATTTTCCTGGGTGTTGTACATTCTACCTTTGTGATGTTAATCAGGTGGTATTAGCAGCAGTTATGTTAATGAGACAGGACTCAATCTACAAGGATGTGTCTTAAATCATTCTCTTTTGAGATATAAAGGATAGAAGTGAGCAGAGTGGGAATTTCATATCACCAAGAAGCAAGAGCCAGGAGAATAGCATATCCTTTTCCCTGTGCTAAGAAGCTCCTTGAACAGGGCAGATTGATGACAAAGACCTTCCCCCAGGGCTGACAGAGAGAGAGAAAGCCTTCCCCTGGAGCTGGCACCCTGAATTCAGAATTCTAGCTTCCTAGACTGTGAGAGAATGAATTTCTCTTTGTTAAACCCATGCACTTGTGGTATTTCTGTTATAGCAGCCCTAGATAACTAAGACACACTCAAAGGAATGTTTGGCCATTCTATGAAAATTATTCTTTTTTTTAGTATAAAAACCTCACAATTTTATTCAGACAACCCTGTCCTTGTGCAATCAGTAATTCAAATCAAGAAAAAAAAAATCATCTTTATCTGAGCATTTAAAAAATTGTAAGATCCCACCCTATTTCCTAAATAATATTGAGTATCTAGTTATATATATTTGGTAGGGGAAAAGAAATTATAATATATAAGCATCACTGATTTTTGCTTGAAAGCTACGATACATTTGACATCTTTTCCTGTTATTCCTAGTTAGCTGGATACATTCAATAAATTATTTCTTCTGGCCACATAACCTTTAATGCTAAACTTGCCTTCGAATTTGTTGGGTTAAGATTGGGAAAAGCTCAACTTATTGAAATCTCTCACTTTTGCTTATTAAACAGCATACACATCTCATTTGTTTTCCTAAAGCATTCTCCCTGAAGAAAACTAACTCTTTGCAAAGATTAAAGAAGTAAGGAAACTGTAATGTAATAATAATCTCTTTTTTAAGATAACACCTTAGAAATGGGGGACTCACTGCTCAGGAAACTCACTGTGCTTCTGTTAAAGGTAATAGAAAAATTTGGAAATGGATAACAGTAACGGTTGAACAACATGATAAATACAACGAAATGTCACTGAATGGTGAACATGACAAATGTAGAAATGGTGAAGGATTTATTGTATATATATTTTACCACAATAAAAAGCAAATAAAAGTTAAACCAAACGTTAGTCATAGAATAAGTAGTCTCAACTGTGAATAATGTTGGAAGATATAACCCTGTTTTCTAAGACCATTATCTTCACAAGAAAAAATTATTCTCTTGAAACTTAAGTTTATGCACTTGACCTCTTCGCATAGAAGGTAATTTGATTAATGCATAGAATAAGGATAGTGAGGAATTAGTTTCATTTCAAGTAATTGCCCCACACAGCATTGACCTGATACCTTGGTTACTGAAAGCCACAGGGTTAAGCTATTAACAATTAACTAAGCTAAGCTGCAATTGTGACGTGTGATAAGAATGACCTTGTTTAATAATACACTTCACAGGTGAGCAGTAATGTTTAAGTAGCTCTAGGATTAGAATAAGTTCTAAATAAGTACTAAGATACATGTGCACACAAAAATTACGCCATTCATCAACTTTATTCTAATATTTACAAAAAACAATTTATTATTCTCTGACAGGATCAGTCATAAGTTTTACTTTGCATGCTTGGATTTCATAAAATAATATCCTCCAACTTACTTCCTTATATGAACTAAAATAAGCCTTTGTAAAGCGACTTAGAAACAATGTCTTATGCATTTCATATCGTACCTGAAATAGTTGATCTTATAAACGTTTTACATCCCAACATCTCAATTGTTTTTGCATTCCACAGTAAGCATTCGGTGAAACCGTTCAAAATATCCTCAATATCTGTTTTTATACTACCAAAGCAATACAATAAGAAAATCATAAATATTGTAGCATTTGTTCAATGGGGAACCTGAATTGCCAACTTCTTTCTTTCTCTGTCTGCGTCTGCGTGTGTGTCTGTCTTTCTTTCTCTTTTTCCCTCGCCCTCCCCCTCCCTCCACCTTCTTTTTGTCTCCCTCCCTCTCCCACTCTCTCCCTCCTTTCCTTCTACATTTCCTTCCTTCCTTTCTTTCTTTCATTGGTCTGACTCAAGCAATCACTTAGATTTTGACCAATTTCATATTTTGAACTACAGTGAAGGTTTTTCACTGCTGGAAAGAAAAAGGGTAAAAAGTATTTGCAGTTTGAGAAATATGGTGAGTATTTAGTCTTCCACTAACTCTTTTGAACAACCATGCAAGGAATTAACCCAAGGTAACTTACCCCAGTATCAGGAGGCCTATGTTGTGTACACACTGAGGACTTACAATATTCAAGAGAAGATAGGTAAACAAAGACACCAGCTGAGATCCCCAAAAAGTTCTGGAAATATCAGCTTAAAACAAATGTTTATATTGTAGAATTTTTCAAAACACCTAATACACTTTGGGTGCTTTGTTTTCACCAAGTAGGGGACAGAGTAAACAAAATCCTAAAACTTACATTGAACAGAAACCTCTTTTGGTTGAATTACTATTAATATCTTGAGGGAAACTGGCATTTCACAAACACAGTTTGGGGAGTGCTGGGCTGGAGATTTATATTTAGAAGTAATCGATATTCATGTGGTAATCAAACCCTTGCAATTACAAAGATTACTCATGGACAAATGACAGACAAGATCAAAACCTTGCGAAGCACCAAAAGTTACGGGTCAGGTATAGTATTGCGCTGAGTTTATTATGCATGCCCTAGACTCATGAAATTTTTTAATTAAACTAAGAATAGATATCATACAGCTCAACTACCTCACTCACTTCATAGCTGGGGCAATTAAGGACTGAAGAAGTAGATGACTTTTTTAAAACTACACATCTTGTTTTCAGGTTGCTAGTCAAAATCAAGAGAAAAAATAAAGTAGTCTAAGGAAATTTACTTGAACAAAACCATCAATTTCAGACCACAGGCATTGCAGTATGTTAAAAATAACTTCTTAATACAGAAAAATGAGAATCCAGTAGGGTCCCATCCTTCTTTCATGTAATTTTTCATAATGAGGAAGGAATTCTTTGAGTTAACAATGTAGACCAAAAGCTTGTTGGAAGCAATCACACAATGAGAATGCTCATGTCCCTAACAAAAAGAGAAAGTCTCTGATTTTTCATCTTGTGTAGCCTTTTGTGGTTTCACTTGGAAAGGCTTTATGTAAAAGAAAATAGAGTAATTCTTTTTTTCCCCCTTGACTCCCTAACGACTGCAGTCATCTCATGTAGGAGTGCTTTTCCTCTCTAATAAAGATCTTTTGACTTTGTATATTCATATTACTGATTTTTTCTTAAGTGACAAAATAATTCACAATGGTATAATCCCACTTTCACTCTCATTTTGATCTTTAGATATAACAAGAAAATGACCTATGACTGAGAAATTATTTAGTATACCCATAGAAACAACTGTGATTTTGGTGTAAGGAGCTGCTGGAAATCTAGTTTTTTGTCCTCACAGTTAACAGTGTTTGCTCATATAAAACCGGCCACTGCACCTCTGATTGCTTCACAACTCTACCTTTGGTCTGTTCTCCTCTTCTAGCTAATTAAATGTAAATATTATTTCTAATTATAAGCCAAAGAAACTGTCATCTTCCACCCTTCTCCTCTACATCTACTTTATTTCCTAGAGCAGGTGCTATAATAGATATTCAATATAAATGATTATAAAATGGAGATAACAATAGTATCTCCCCCACAGGCTTATCGAGAGGCTTAACTGAGATAATATATATATGAAAACTCTTTGCACAGAGTAAAGCACTGTTTAAACATGTGGATTATTACCACGATCAATAGTGATAACATTATCTACAAGATGGTATTCTAAACATTGTGATAGATATTAAGAAAAAAAATCAGACCATTTGTAAAGCAACAAAGTAACAATACTTGGCACATAACATTTCATCAAAAATACTTGTTGAATGAAGTATAAAGCCAATATATTACAAATGGCGTGCAGTGGTGTGGGGGTGCAGAATAAAGGCTGGGTCAGAGTCTCATGGAATTAATGTGGAAAGCTAATTTTAAAGAAGGCAAGACCAAAAATGGTAGGAATAGTTATGAGCAGAGGATTATAATTATGGGCAAGGAATTATGCAGTAATTAAAGTACTATAATCAGGATGAGTATTTGTAATTCTGATGAAGTTGGGAACTTATCCAGATGTAAAGATAAGAAAAGAGAGATAAGGCAATTCAGTAACTGAAAACAGCATTCATTAAAGGGCAGTTTTTCTCTTCAACACAACTATTTCAATGATGCAATCTCTGGCTTCATTTAAATATATCATTTATTCTCCAGTCCAGTCCCTCCCTTAAACTCCAGAAGGAGACATCTAATTGCCCACTCAGCATCTACACTTGGATGACTAATAAAAACCTCAAACCAACATGTCCAAGAATGAGTTCTTGATTCCCTGCACCCAAAACCTGGGCTCCCTGAGTCTTCCCCATGTTAGTAAATGGTACAACCATTCACTCACTCATCTAAACTAATGTTCTTGAAATCATTCTTAATTCCTTTGTTTCACTCATACTACAAACCCAAATAATCTGCAAATTCTATATCTTTACCCTCAAAATGTATCCAGAATCCATGAATTCGACATTTCTCACCATTCTTCTCCTATCGTTCTAATTAAACCCACAAACTACAACAGTGTCTTAAATGGTCTCCATGCTTTTTCTCTTGACCCACTACTATCCATAACCCAAACAGCAACTTGAGTATTCTTTTAAAATATAAAAGAGCTAGTGTCACTGTCCTATTCAAAGCCCTGCAATCACACTTAGACTAGAGTCCAAACTCCTTCCCAAGGCCTAAAGAATCACATGAACCTCACCTATGCCTTCCTCCCTTGCCTCGCTCCTGTACCACTCTTTGCCCCTTAGCACCCTACTTTCCAGCCACCGTGACCTTCCTCATATTCCTGGAGGATGCCAGGAAGTACATTCCAAATGTGGAGCCTTTGCACTTGCCATCCCTCCTGTCTGTTACACCCTTCCCCTGACAGCCACGTGTTTTCTTCAAGGCTCTGCTCAAATGATACCTCTTCAGAAAGTTCTTCTTTAACACTTCAACTAAATAGGACTCTTAAGGATTCTCTGTCCTTTATTTTTTCCCCACTGCAGTTATCACTATAAGCCATTGCCCTACACATAAATTGTTTATTATCTTATAACACCCAGTATAAATTAAGTTCCATGGGATATGTCATCTGCCTTGCCCACTGTTGAATTCCAAGGCACCAATAATAAGAATAATAAATTAATGTAATAATAATAAGTTAAAGTAATAATAATCATGCCTGGAACAGATAGAGGCTCCATAGGTGTTTACATAATAATACTTATTAGTCCTTAGAACTTTTATTCAAAACAATATGCATTTGATATTTTTGATTTTTACATGTTAACATAATTTGAACAAGGGAAAAAAAATTGAATTCTGCAAATTTTCAGCAACACCCTTAGGGCATATATTTAAGGCTCCACATTGTAGAACTAAGTCATTGCCTACTCCTCACCACATATCCTTCTAAGAGCGTATGTTCTCTGTACCACCACAGGTAAGCATACATAGCATGTTTCTGTACCACCTAAACTAGGGCCTGTAGCAGCTGATTGATTTAGCACTGGACCCATGATTTTCCTCTACATTCCACCTGAACTGAAAAGATGAGCAGAGCCAATCATATCCTTCTCTTGAGAGTTTAGAAATTGGAAGATGGAATGGAATGGAAATCCATAATAGGATGGAAATCATTAGCTGAGTTGAACAATCTTAAGGTAGACTGAGAGAAGGGGCAACTATTCTAAGTCTTCAGCAAGTTCAAGAGTAAGAGCAATGAGCAGATATGGTGAGAGGTGCCAATATTCCCTGAGTGAACTTCCCACAGAATCCTAAGAGGGCAACAGAGAAGAGGACGCCTCTTCCAGATGCAGGTTCCCAATTCAACTTCAGACTGTGTGAATCTTAAAAATAGATGCCCTCTTTCTTTAGGAAATCTGGGTGGACCACTTTAATTTGAACCACAAAGAACCACGACATAAGCTGTGTAATTAGAGGCCAAGGATTGCAGAGAATGCGATGACATCCTTAGTCTTCTTTTGCTCTCAATCTTTTGACCAAGGGCAGTTACAGAAGCAGCAGGGTTTCTTCGATGGTCTAGTAAGCTGATGCAGCTTTGTGTTTATCCACAGTCACACTAGGCATTTTGCTTACCTGTTCCTTCTACAGGAAGTTAGATGTTGTATTCACCTTATAAAAATATAATGAAATCACCTGCTAATAAAAGTTTCAGGGATGAGTTGGAATCCCTCAGGCTGCTTGTTGGCCTTATGCCGAGTTTTCCAAGGTTAGCTCTCAATTAGCAAAACACAATATAGATTTGAAGTGATTATCTGGATATTTCAAGCAAAATATGGCTTTGACTTGAATTGCCTGTGTAATTGCAAGTTAACAATCTCTTTAGCATTGACTTCCTAGCAAGTCAATTTTTCAGGTAATAGACACAAAGCACAGCAGTGGCTTAAATTACCCAGATAATTGCATGCCTGCTCTACTCCACTTATCAACAAGACCTGGCTATGGTCCAAAGAATTTCAGTGGAGAAATGGCATGAACTGATAACCAAAACCAGCCTTATCAATAGGAGGTAAAATAGGCACAGGGCAAAAATCAAGAAGGGTTTGTTAGGGAGCACAAACTGTCTGGAGCACCACACATAGCTCAAGTGGACAGGCCTGACTGCAATGTCACTTACAGGAAAGGGGGTGAGGAGAGAGGCGGATGGGGAATGGGGAACTCTACTGAAGAGAAACCCTCAGAGATGGGGGATTTCTTGGGGAATGAAACAGCCTTCCAAATCCTAAGCAACGTGATTTGCTGTTGCTTAAGTAACACACACACACACACCATTTAGGAAGGTTTGAGTCCACCCAGTGGCACCACAGAAGAAAGGCCTGGAGATCTACTTTGGAAAAATCAGCCATTGAAAACCCGATGGAGCACTACTCTGGCACACACTGGGCCACTTTGAGTTGGAATCAACTTTACTCCAACTGGTTAAGTCCAAAGAATTTTACCCCAATGCATTATGTGATTAATACTTTAAAATGTACTGACTCAATGGCAATGGGTTTGGTTTTTTGGTATTATTAAAATTATATTAAACAAACTAAAACATTAAGAAATACTTTCAACTAATGTTTAACCTTTCTCTAAGGGGGGGGGGAAGAGATGACTTTTTATATGTAAATAATCCATGCTATACTAAATCAACAATGACTACATTTCCAGAACTGAAAACATACTACTCATGAAATACTGATTCTATACAGACATTGCTTTCAATCAAATTGTCAGTAAAACAATGTATACTGACAAACTTTCCTGTGAGATATTGGACATGTCTGTTATGAAGGCTATAATCAACTTATATATTAAAAATTATTCATTTATAATATTCACCCAACAAAATTTTATTACACTTCTACCATGTGGGAGGGAATGTACTTTCACATACATTATCCCATGCATTTATTTGCACCACGAGAAAATTGTATGTCATTGCTGCATCCCACCACATGCTACCTTACCTTATGTTCACAAAGATATAGCATATGTATTAAAATAAGATGGAAATGAAAACAGGAGAAGGACTTACCGAAACGAGAACTAGTATTTGGATGTTACCGCATTTTATGCAAATAAAGCGCAACTTCAACGTTTGTTTGACAACCACGCCCTCCCCCAAAAGGTATTTGGGTAAGCACCTCTATGCCAAGTTTTTTTTTACATGTTACTGTAAAAAAAAAAAAAAAATTAGCATAGCATCTTACAATAATACCTCTGGAGAGGGAGGGCTCAGTTGGCAAACATAGAAGGCACATGTTATTTGCATAAAAATACGGTCTTCTGCGTTCTTCTATTAACCATATTTTCTCCTTTATAAAATTCGTATTTTGATATGTAATGTTAACCTTTCCCTTCTACTAAAAATTCTTATTCTCTTCCTTTGTTATTACTAAATCAATAATATACTTTGTGTGCAAAAGTGGCAATTATTATTTTTAATCTTGCCTATGTCTTTTTCCTAACACCTGATGAATTCAATGAAACCACTTGACCATGGTGACAACCGATCTGCTTTTGTGGAATAATTTGTGAAAGAAAATTTAAAATATGTGGTTAAGAGACCAGTCAAACCAGCTGCCCTCTAATTGATCCAACTCATGACACCCCGATGTGTCCCAGAGTAGATCTGTGCTTCACAGGGATTTTAATGTCTGATTTTTCAGAAATAGATCATCAGGCCTTTGTTTTGTTAGGTGCCCCCAGTAAGTGCACGGTTAAGAGAGTGGTTTGAAATTACTTGAGTCTTTCATCTTCATTTGTAAGAATCATTTCTATTCTGAAGTATTATATATACAATAAATTATAGTATATATGGACATATACAAAATTATTATATCTCAATATAGTTTAGACCTATTTCTTCCTTTAGAATTGATTTGTCCAAATTGCTAATGTTCCCTAACTTTTATTTTATATCACACATATTCCCATTTGAGGACTCAATTTTGAAATTTAAAGTTCCTAGGTAGTGCACACTATGTCGCATATTGATACAATGTGAATGAATTTCCCAAGGTCATGAAATAGTTGTTAAAGACAGTCAGTGAAACCTTATCAGAGTAAATCAGCAAAGCATGGCACAGCTTTGGGTTTACGTAAGAGGAGGCAGAAAGGTACAAATAATTGATATGCCAAATCAGGTAAGGGATCAGCTCTAGAAAGCACAGCATGTGTTTGTTCAGATGTCTGCCTTGATCATTTTCTTCCTTTTTTGTTCAAGGGATGCAAAACCTTCAGGCTGACTGATCCCAGGAAGGAAGTCAAATGGGCTGGATGAACTACTTTGTGGCTCAGTTACCAATACCACAAAAGCAATTAAATTCAATCAGATGCCATTAATCTGACAGTTTTTATTGGTTCTTGAAAGCACCCTCCTCCTGCCTCTCTCTCTCTCTCCCCCTCTCTCTCTGCTTCTCTCACTATATATATATATATATATATATATATATATATATATATATATATATATATATATATGTATAGCTTCTCTTATCCTATGACCCCTGACCACTGATTGCACTGTAGTTGCTTGTGTAGCCAAACTTGACAGTTGGCCCTTATGGTGGCTTCTAGCATTTTGGTACACTGGACCCTCTGTCAACATTTTCACTGAGAGATCATTTCCAAAGGTTTTTTTTAGGAAGGTATTCCCATCTGTGTTTCATTCCTCTTAGCTCAGGCTAGATACATGTTTGTTCTTAGATTTTTTTTTTTTTTTTTTTTTTTTAACTGCAATGCCTGCTGGAGGGGAATTTGGATGGCATTTTATTTTTTTTGTCTTTTTGCCCTACCCCTTACTGTGGCAAAAGGATGTTTTTTAGAATAATCTATTTTTAGATACTGATTTCTACAGCAAAGCTTTTTCAAATTTTTGAATAATTCTCTTACTAAAATAGATCATTTAACTTTGAAATACAGCTCATATCTCCACACTCATTACCCACTACATTTGAGTCGATTCCAACTCATAGTGATCCTATATGAGAGAGTAGAACTGCCCCCACAGGGTTTCCAGGGCTGGAATCTTTGCGGAAGCAGACTGCTACATCTTTCTTCCACGAAGTAGCTAGTGGGTTCAAACTGACAACCCCTCAGTTACCAGTTGAGCACTTAACCACTGTACCACCAGGGCTCCTTTTTATTCTCCATAGAACTTTCTATTCTATAGGGTGTCCCAGTGCTCCATAAAAACCAAAAAATAAAATAAAATAAACACATTGCCGTTGAGTCAATTCTGACTCATAGCAACCCTATAGGACCTAGTAGAACTGCCCCATAGAGTTTCCAGTGAGTGCCTGATGTATTCAAACTGCCCACCTTTTGATTAGCAGCAGTGCACTTAACCAGTACGCCAGCAGGGTTTTCCAGTGCGCCATAGTACTGCATAAAAATCCCAGTGTTCTTCAAAAGCCCATTGGCAACCTAATGAATTCTTGCAGCTATTAACGAAAAATATCTCTCCTTTCCCTAATTTTTGATTGAAAAATATTATGCAATAATTTTGACAGAAGTAAACTGGATGTTGAATTGTACGTTTCAGCTCCATGATGGATGGTTCATTTATTTTTTTAAGTATGTGCTTTCTTTTTTCTAATTTCTCATGTTCGAATATTTTCTTTAGCATCTACTATGTGCACGGCAGAGTCCCTGGTGGTGCAAACTGTTAAATGCTCAGCTGCTAAGCGAAAGGTTGGCAGTTCTTATCCACCCAAAAGTGCCTCAGAAGAAAAGCCTGATGATCTGTTTCCAAAAGGTCACAGCCATGAAAACCCTATGACGTGTAGGTCTAATCTGCAACACAGAGTCTCCATAAATTGGAATTGACTTGATGGCAACTGATTTTTTGTTTTGCTGTGCAGGGCACTGACCTGGTTCACTGAAGGACACAAAATATATAACATGTGGTCCCAACCCTCAAGGAACTTATAATTTATAATGAAAAATAAGCTATATACATGAACACTATGACTTCAGATCTGCAAAATAAAGTACAGATGTACACAGAAGGGAAATGATAACTTTTAATTGGAAGATCCGCAGAGGGCTCCCAGAAGTTGTGATATTTGAACTGGAGGGTGGTTAGCACTTGTACATGTGAGATAAGGAACTGGGAATCCCAAGCAAAAAGACCAGCATGAAGAATATGAGGAGAACATGGCACAATCACTGACTAGGAAGCCACCTATTTTGATGAAACCATGGCAAAAGGGTGTGACACAAGGTCCAAGGGTGAACCAAAATTCAATTATAGAGGGTCCCGACTTGTCAATCTAAAGAGGCTGCATGTTATTCAGAAGATAATGGAAATTCACTGCTGAGATTAAGTAAAAAATAAACAAAACTCTGAGGAAAGTAAATTTGACTGTTGAGAATAGCATGAATCAAACTGTAAAAAATAGTGATAATAGATAACTGTTACTACTACTATTAATATTTTTGTTGTTGTTATTACTACCGGAGAGGAATACTGCCACCTCTCTTTTTGGCCCTAATGTACAGTGAAAGATATGTCCTTTTTTCCTTTCCCTCAGTGGATCAGAAAAAAAGTCAGTCATTGTAATCCCTCTACAGGGATTTTAACATAGTTAAAACAAACCTATGGCCCTAAAAAAAAAAAAAAAAGACATCATTGTGTCAATTCCGACTCACTGTGACCCCATGTGTTTCAGAGTAGAACTATGTTCCATGGGGTTTTCAATGGCTGTGATCTTTTGGATGTAGATCTCCAGGACTCTCTTCTGAGGCACCTCTGGGTATATTCATACCACCAACCTATTGGTTAGTAGCCAAGGGCCTAACCATTTGTGCCATACAGGGACTTTACAGCCCTAAGAGATTGGTAAATTATTTTGATGATCCTGTGGGTGATTGCTTTCTAACAAGTTTTTTAGTTTCCCTAGAGTACCCCAGGACATTGCTAGCTACCCAAGGAGAAATCCCGTTAGATATCTCAAGTCGTCTTATAGTCTCTCCCCAATTTCTTTCTCCCTGCGTGTTACCTCACCCCAATTCCCTAAGAAAATGAATCCTGCTCATTTTTTCCATATGCTGTTCTGATGGAACTCTTAGAGAATTCAAGATTAGTGCTGGGCAGTGGGACTTTCTTTCTTGGCATTTCTGTTAGTTCCTACAACTTCAATAGGTTTGCTCATTCTTTTGTTCTCAGCATGGCTAATAGTTAGGTTAGATGTGCCAACTCTTTCCATGGACTGATCAAGGTAAACAGAGGGAAAAGATTTATAAGATAATATAACTAACTGAATATCAAGTGGAAGAGAGATTAATAAATCAAAAATAACCTGAATTATTTTATCCTAGAGACTGAAAAATCAAACATTGAGAATACCCTCTTTCTTGAAACATTCACTTCCTTTGACTTATAAGTCATAGAAATATATTGAAAGCCACCTCTCCTATATCTCTGACCAGTCTCACTCCACATTTTCTAGCTCATTTTCCTCTTTTCATCCTTGAAGTTCTCCATGTTTCTCAATATCATTACTAGTAGAAGTCAGGAACAAAAACAGGTTTGGGAGAAAATATCAATTTAAGTTCATGCATTATGAATTTTATTTTTATATAGAAATAAGAGAGGTGATATAGGAGCATCTACGGTGGATAAACTTCAAGGACAAAAATAGAAAAAACAGCCAAAAATTAAAAAAGAGAATGGTCAGTGATAGGCTCAGATTCTGTCAAGGTATTTCTACCTGTAAGTCAAGGGAGGTAAGTGTTCCAAGAGAAAGATGTTCTCAGTGATAAACTAATCAGTTTTGCCTTCTAAATATAAAAGCTTATATTCTAATAGGTTGAGGAGAAAAAGAGCAAAGTGTGGGAAGGAAGCAAGGTAGAGTGGATTCAGAATAGGATTAAGCCAATGAAGGCATTTATAGACTAGAAGAAAATTAGAATTTGCAGCACGGAAAGAGGTAGAAGATGACATGAGCTGGGAGAAGGTATGAGGAGAATGACAGTATTATTTTCAAAGCTTTGTTCTTGTCATAAGTTGCCCTTTTTTTTTTTACCTACTTGTCTCGATTGGGCTAGGTGAGATCAACTAATCCCAGGTTCGAGTTACATACTGCACAATACAAACATATTCTGGCTAGAAGCAGAGGTGAGCAGGGCTGTCTGCCACATCAGCTGACCTTACCTACTCATGTTCTACAGTGTGCTTTGCTGAATCACCATGGCCCGATTCTTAGTTTCGCTTCCAGTATGGATGAATTCTATATTCTGGTTGAACACTGATGCTGTGAAAGTGAGATTAGAGACTTCTGAAGCTTGCTAAAGAATTTAGTGCCTTTGACTTCCAGGACTTCCAAGTACTACCCTCTGGGTGGTAACTAACAGGATTATATTTCTCATAGTGAAGTTTAACAACACAAGGCAGATTAGAGAAGAAAGCCTGCATGCCTCCTCATTCAGTCTTCTTCTCATTAGAATAATAAGTACAGTGGAGACAATAGAGCAGGTGAGGAGGACAAGAATTGTGAAATGGGGTTAGGTTTGCAAAGGAATTGCAATTTGAAATAGAGAAGGCAAAGCAGGCTCATGAAGATTATATTTAATCAAAGACATGAAGCAGGAAGTCTGTGTTCCGCACAGTAACCAACACATGGTACTCTAACAGGGATTTTGTTGTTGACTTATTTTCCTACCATATTTATTCAGGTAAATTCTGTATATTGTATGTCGAAGGTAATTATATTTTTTCATAAGATGTGGTATGAAATGAGATCATTTTGAAAGCCATATTAAAAAAGTGATGGCCATAACTTAGATACTATGACTTTTTCAGAGTAGCCCCATGACATAAACTGAATGCATAAACTGAAAAAGAATGTCTCATATTAGGAGAAGTGCAACTGAGTTGTTCCTAAGATAGTTGGATAATGTTCGATAGGAGCATATTTGTATGCATCGAGAGATAGAAACAGAGAGAGAGAGAGAGAAACAAGCAAGATGACCACCCACATGTCTTTGGATGTGACAGCCCAGAATGGCCCTGATTCTCAGGAATGGGCTGCTGGTGCCTTGTTATGGTGGGCCCATGCCCTCTTGCCATAACTAAATAGATAGGGATATTCACAAGCTGGGCTGGTCAAAACTTCCAGGAATTTGGATTTGGATCATCTCTGTAACTCTGTAAGTGATTAAAAGTGCAGATTTATAGAATAGGCAACTGTGGGGCGTCCATGCTTGTAGAACAGACCTGGCCCCCAAAATAGGGGGGAAAAAAAACTGTTATGCAGAGAGAAGAAAAAGTGATCACTCAACTTTAAGAATAAAGAGCCTGACAAAGTCAAAGGGGCTTCATAAGCACATCCAGGCTCCCACAGGGACTCAGTTACTGGGCTAAGGGCTGGAGACCGTGGTCTCTGGGGATATCTAGCTCCACTGACATAACATAGTTTATAAGGAAAATGTTCTACATCTTACTTTGGTGGGTAGTGTCTAGGGTCTTAAAAGCTTTTGAGCACCCATCTCAGATAAGCCTATTGGTCCCAACCCATCTGGAGCAAAGGAGAATGAAGAAAACCAAAGACACAAGGGGAAGATTAGTCCAAAGTACTAATGGACCACAACTACCACGGCCTCCACCAGGCTAGATCGTGCCTGGCTACTAGTACTGACTGCTCTGACAGGTATCACAATAAAGAGTCCCGGACAGAGCTGGAAAAAAAGTAGAGCAAAATTCAAACTCAAAAAAAGACCAGAATTACTGGTCTGACAGAGACTGGAGAAACCCTGAGAGTATGGCCCCCAGACACCCTTTTAACTCACTCCTGAAATCACACCTGAGGTTCACCCTTCAACCAGAGATTAGACAGGACCATAAAACAAACAATAATACACACAGCTCAGCCATGTATGTGAGACTGAATTGGCACACCAGCCCAGGGGTAAGGTTGAGAAGGGAGGAGGGGACAGGAAAGCTTTACAAATGGAAATGGGGAACCCAAGGTCAAGAAGGGGAGAGTGTTGACAGGTCGCAGGGTTGGCAACCAATGTCACAAAACAATATGTGTATTAATTGTTCAATGAGAAACTAATTTGCTCTGTAAACCTTCACCTAAAGCACGATTAAAAAAAAAAAAAGAGCCAGAGAAAGTCTTCATCCCTCATAGCAGTCATATCCCAGTTCCCTCATAATCCCTCGTAAATCTCAGCTGCGTACCCCACCCATAGGTCAGGGATCTCCCTGTGTTTTTTTGTTTTTTTTTTTTTTAATAAATACACGTTCATGTTCACAGAGCTTAACCCTCTCCTTTCTTTTGTTTTCTTAAGAAACCTATAAACAGTTTTTGTTTTTTACTTGCAGATGAAAAAAACGTCAAGATCATCAATGAAACGGGACTCCAATGAACTACTTATCCACATATCTGCCCAAAAAGCAGTGGCAGTGGCTCTTAGAAGCAATGAATGAAGAAAGTACAAAGATATTCAGTGCCAGATAGGGATGGCCTAAAGGTCTGAAGCTAAATAGAAAGGAAGCTAAGAATGACCATAGAAAAACAAATTACCTAAAGTGTGGAGGAAAAGTCATTTGGCACATTACAGTACCTTCTGCCTGAGTGAATTGAAGCTGTAAGCTAAAGCACTTTAGAATATGAAAGATTTGGTCACAACCTCTCAGAGCTGAGGTCTTCGATTTTACCTTTTTTTTTTTTTTTTTTAATGTGTATGCTTCCAAGGTAAAAGGAAAGGATTCCTAAGTATGGTCTTAATTACCAAAGTCAATAACAGACTTTGGTACCCTTTACACACCATTCAGAACTGAACCGTAAGTCCATTTCAAGATGACACATTAGTCAGGGAAGTAATGTTGTTTACAGTAATTCTCAAATTTTGTTATTGTTGTTAGTTGCCATCAAGTGGGCTTCAACTCATGGTGAACTAAGTATAGCAGAAGGAAATGCTGCCCAGTCCTGTGCCATCTTTCAGACTGTTGATATACTTGAGTCTATTGTTCTGGCTATTGGGTCAATCCGTCTCGCTGAGGGTTTCCCTCATTTTTGCTGACCCTCTGCTTTACCAACCATGATATTCTTTTCTAGGGATTAGTCTTTCCTGATGAGATGTCCAAAGTAAGGGAATCAAAGTCTCATCATCCTCACTTCTAAGGAGCATGCATTCTGGTTGTACTTCTTCTAAGACTGATTTTTTCATTCTTCTGGTAAAAAAAAGTCCACAGTATATTCAATATTCCTCACTAGCACCACAATGCAAGCACATCTGTTCTTCAGTCTTCCTTTTTCACTGTTCAACTTTCGCATGCATATGACACAATTGAAAAAACCATGTCTTGGGTCACATGCTCAGATTTTAGTGAGCGTAAGATAACCTGAAAGACATGATTAAAATTCTGTTTTCCTAGGCTTTGCTCCTATACATTCTGATTCAGTGAGTCAGATGCAGGACCAAGAATGGATATTTCTAACAAGTATTTCAAACAACGCTGATGCAGGGTGAACTGGAACCAAACTTTAAGAATTTTGATAGACCATTTGCCTTCAAATTGATTCTGACTCATAGAGACCCTATAGAACAGAGTAGAACTACCTCATAGGGTTTCCAAGGCTGTAAATCTTTACAGAAGCAGACTGCCACATCTTTCTCCCATGGAGCAGTAGGTGGATTTGAACCACCAATCTTCTGGTTAGCAGCCAGGTACTTAAACACTGCTCCACCAGGCTTCCTTAATTCTGATATAGGGGATAATTATTTATCCCTGATCCTTAATAGGCAGTGAGAGGTAGCAGGATAATCACTGGCTTATGTGTCAAAAGTCACCACATTTCTGAGAATATGTATTCATACTAAAAGATATCAATGCCATCCTTCCCCATTTCAGTTAGTGCCAGGATAAAATAACATAATAGATTATGATTAGAATATTCATAGTTCACTATTTAGTTTATCAGGTCACATAGCAAAGCATGGTGATTTCACAGGAACGTACCCTGAATATCAAAGTAGTACTTGACTGCCGTTTTAACTGGTATAAATTAGACAGTAGAATCAGTTTGCAGAGAATATACTCTCTTTGTTTTTATATGAATTCAGTTTCCTTTCTCAAGCCCCCATTCCTTCACAATGCCCAAGGGTTAACAAAATCATGACATTTCCAGGTATTCTTCTCACTTTTAGTTTAAAACATAGCTTCCGTTGGGTAAATATTCAGTCAAATTCAAGTATTATTATTTCCATAATTATCCACGGTGCCTTACTTCCTCCCTGTCTCAAGGTCTTCACCTCTGGTCTCACTTCTCCTTTCACGCTCTTTCTACTATGGCTAAAGGGAAGTCTGCTTATGTGACTGTAGTCCCCTCTAAAAGACAGACCACATATCCTTTTGTCTTCTGTTCTTTATTGTCTTTAACCAGGGTCTGGGGCAGGCATGTCCAGCTGCCTCTCTTAGCCTGGATAGCATCCAAGTTGGCTTCAGTATATGGAACGTTCTATATCTGCAGATACCCCACTGGGTTCCAGTGCAGCTTCCTCAGGAAGCATAACTGTCTCCCTTGAAATTCATTCCAGGAAAGAGTCCATCCCAGAGTGTCTAATGATGGAGTCCCCTTGCTATAACGGGCATCCCTGTGTGGTGGCTGGGAAGGTGGTTAGTATGCAGCAGAGCCAGGAGTTGAAATAAATCCCTCTGACCCAAAGTCCATCTTGTAAGAATGAT
Organism: Elephas maximus indicus; assembly: GCF_024166365.1. NCBI lineage: Eukaryota > Metazoa > Chordata > Mammalia > Proboscidea > Elephantidae > Elephas > Elephas maximus. The sequence continues at coordinate 24,799,338 of NC_064842.1, read as the reverse complement.
GAATGATATGTGTTACATGGATAAATTTATATACTAACGATTTTTTGAACCACCATAATTTACCAAAATACATTTTGAGGACTTATCATTGACTTCTATAGCTGGTTTTAAACCTGTGTGAAGTTCTGAGACTTTATTAGGGTCAATCTGCTTTGTTATTTAAAAAAAGGAAAAAAAAAAACTTATTTTTACTATGGCTCTTTCAAAGAATACCTTGGTTAATTGATCAAACACTTAAATAAATTTAGTCACATTAAAATTATTCAATGTTATTAGTCATACTAAAATTATCCGCTGCTTTTTTGTTGGTAAAATACAAAAAACCTTAGGTTTTACTTTTTATTCTAATATAGTTTATAGTCTGAAAGTTAGATTGGTCATATAATGTGACTGTTTGAACTTGAAAGAAAATTTATTTGATAAATAAAAGGAAAGTCAAGGAAAAGACAAAATCATCCCTTGGCAGATCCACTATCAATTAAGAGGAAATAAAGTATTAGGTTGGGAAATTGTTAGGGGTTTACAATTCAGATGACACTTGATGAAAAATTTACATCAAAATAGGAAATTAATGGAGACAGAATATAAATAGTTTTCCTCATTTCTCTCATCCTCTTTTCTGTACCTCCTCATACACTTCTCTCTGTCTCTTCTCCATTCCATACGGTGAAGAAAAGTTTATTGTTATTGGTTGCTTTTACTGATAATTAAATTATGGCTCTGCCAACACTGCACAGTTGTGATTACTAAAAACACATTTGGAAAAGATAGAGAATAGGATAAAACATTAAAAACTAATAATAATAATGACCAAAACTTTACAAATACGATTTTAAAAAATATACTTAGATATACTGAAAACTTAGCAATTCCCAAAAAGAGAATGAGATCTAAGTGCATGATATTCAAAATATTTAAAACTGGAGCTAAATAGAAAAATCCTAGGAGCCAGTGGGGAGAGAAGGGGGAAGAAAGACACATTAGATAAAGGGGAACAAAATATGAGTGATAGCTGCCTTATCATTGGGAACAATGGGAACAAATGGCAATTGAACAATATATTCAAAATCCTGAAAGAAGTTTAAAGAAAAATAAAAAATACTGTCAACGAGAATTTTTCATGTGTAAGGAAACCTACATCAAAAATTCAAAACTTCTTAGAATAAAATATACAGGGAAATGCTTTGGGACCTAGTTTTTGACAATGGATTCTTAGATATGACACCAAAAACACAAGCAAGAAAAGACAAAATAGATAAGTTGGATTTCATTAAAATTAAAATCTTTTTGCATCTAAGAACATTATCAACAAATCAAGAGACAACCTACAGAGTAAGAGAAAATATTTGAGAACTATATACCTGATAAGGGTTTAGTATTCATAATATACAAAGAACACATACAATTCAATAACAAAAAGACAAACAGTCCAATCTGCAAATGGTCAAAGGACATGCATAGACATTTCTCCAAAGAAGTTATACAAATTACCAATAAACACATGAAAAGTAGTTCATGTCATTAGTCATTAGGAAAATGCAAATTAAACCCACAGTGAGATACCACTTTACCCCACTAGAATGGTTGTCATCAAAAAAAAAAAAAAGCAAAAACAAAAACAAGTGTTGGAGAGGATGTGGAGAAATTAGAACCCGTATTCACAGTTGGTGAGATTGTCAAATGGTATAGCTGTTATGAAAACAGTTTGGTGGTTCCTGAAAAAATTAAATATCCGATTAACATATAACCCAACAATTCTACTCCTAAGTATATACCCAAAAGATCTGAAAGCAGGACACAGACAATTATACACAAAAGCCCATTGAAACATTGTTTACAATAGCCAAAAGGTGGAAATAATCCAAATGTCAATCAACAGATAAATGGATAAGCAAAATGTGCTATATATGTATAATGGAATATTATTAAGCCATAAGGAGAAATGAAGTTTTCATACATGCCACAACATGGAGAAATCTTGAAAACATCGTGGTGAAAAGATGGCCCAAGATGGCAGCTTAGTCAGATATACCATGCCATTTCCCTACTGTAAAGACCCAAGAAACCAAGCAAAACAGACACAGCTGACAATCCTGGAACACTGAGCAAAAAAAAAAAAAAAAAAAAAAAGATGAAAAGTTAGACCCAATACTGATTGGGAGGAGAAACTGAACAAAAACAGCAAACGAGGAGAATTACGAATCATAGGTGCCCTGCCAGGTGGCCTTGTGCAGTGTGGCAATCTTGAGACAAAGTGAGCAGTGACCCTGGGTGAGAAGCACAGGAAGGCAACATCACGGAATTCCCAATAGGAAACAGAGAAACTGTTTAGAAAATCCCAGAGTGAAGCAAGGTGAGCAGGACCTAAACCAGATCCAAGAAGGGAAAGTTTAGGAAGGTGAGTGACGGCTCCAGGGCTCCCAGTGACCACAGAGCAGGGAGGGAGGCAGAAATCAAAGACAGGACCACTCACCAGCAGCAGTCCCTGACCTTTAGGGTAGATGGCACTCACAGAGTAGTAGATCCATAAAGTGTCAGCAGGAGGTCCCAGACCCTAACCCCTTGCATGTGGTTAAGGCCAGGTCCTAATTGCTGGCTGCAGGGTACAGGGAGTGACCCAGCACCCATGTCTGGTGACCAGAGAAGCACACTCCCCCTCCCTTCCTGACCTCCTGGTGACTAGTTGTGTGAATCCCCCACCCCCACTACCCTACCTACCCAGGGACTGTGGTACAAGCTCCCCCCCAACCTCCCACCTAGCCCTGACTCCCACAATTGGTGACACACATCTGGCCCACCTGCCCCTCCTCCCTCTACCTTGCTACCCAGCTAGGAGCAGTGCACACTATAGCACCAGCAGACCGAGGACTTGTGATGGTGTGTGTCCACCCCGCCTGCCCCCCACAGTGCTCTGCCTACTCAATAAGCAGCAGCATGTCCTCCCGTGCCACCAGACCAATGCTCAGGGGCACCATATGTGAGCTCTGACCCTCCCACCGCCACCCCCACCCACCCAGTGATTGGCATGCACACAAACCCCACTTCCCCTGCCATCTCCCCACCACCATCACCCCGCCCACATGGCAATAAGTGGCAAGCAATCCAGTGGAGTCAGACCAGTGATCAATGGAATGCATTCTCCCCACCCTCCCTTATATATTAAAACAAAAAATCAGGACAAAACCAACAAGCATACAGTCAAAGGATAAAATACATGAATAAATAAAATAACACCTTAATTCCTCAAAGGCAGCAGAAAATAACAAATCATATGAAGAAACAGGATAAGATGACTCAAACAGGTAAACAAAATAAAAGGAAAGAAAACCTTCCTGAGGAAGAAATGATAATAGAACTACCTGTGAAGGAATTCAAAGATACATTTAGGATCAAAGCGATCGAGGGAAACACAGAAAAAAACCTAGAAGAATTCAGGAAAAAAAATACAAGAACAAACTGACAATCTCAATTAGAAATCATACAAAACAACTATAAATTCAGAAGATTAACAATAAAATGTCAGAAACAGACAGTGCAATGGAAGGATACAGAAGTAGAATTGACTAAAGGGAATAAAGAATCGGTGAAATAGAGGACAAATCTGTTTATACTAATTTGTTTGAAGAATAACCAGAAAAAAAGAATGAGGAAAAATGAAGGCAGCCTAAGCGTTATGTGGGATACCATAAAGAGGACTAATTTATGTGTAATAGGAATTCCAGAAGAGGAGGAGAAAAAAAGTACAGAGAGAATTTTTGAAGATATATTGTGTTGGGGATTGTCAGAAAATTTCCCAAATGTCATAAAAGATGAGAAGGTTTCCATTCAAGAAGCCCAATGAACCCCACAAAAAATAGAGACCAAAAGAAATTCACCAAGACAAATCTTAAACAAATTTTCTAAAATGAAAGACAAAGAAAGAATTCTGAAAGCACCTCATGAAAAATGAAATATCACTTAAAAATGGACACAGAAAAGACCAAGCATTGACTTTTCATGAGAAGCCATGCAGGCAAGAAGGCAATGGGATAACATATATAAAATCCTGAAAGAAAAGAATTGCTGAGCAAGAATCATATATCCAGCAAAATTGTCTTTCAGAAAGGATGGTGAAACTAAGACATTCCTAGATAAGCAGAAATTAAAGGAATTTATAAAAACCAGACCAGCCTTAGAAGAAATATTAAAGGGTATCCTTCAAATAGAGAGTCAAGGACATCAGATAACAACCTGAGATAAAGACACACCACCACATCACCAGATACCAACCCAGAAAAAGATTTCACAAAAGTAAAATAAAGCTACAAAACTTACTACATAGAACCAGAAGCGTTAAGCTATAAATGAGGACAACTTCAAAACAAAAAGGGGAAATAAAAGGTACAGTTTTAGAACTTCCATATGGAGAGGAAGTCAAGGCAATTTCAAGATATAACAAACTCTTAAATTTAGGACAATAAAGGTAAATTTCAGTGTAACCACAAAGAAATTAATAAATTTACTCATTGAAATAAATAAGAAAATAAAAAAAGACTCAGTTAACACACAAAAAACAATTATAAGAAAAGAAAATCCATATACAAAAAGAACTCACAATAAAAAGAGGATACTGTTAACAGCACACATGTAAAAGTATAACAAAAGGAGAGCAATGAATTCATACGTAGCATTAATCACACTGAATTTACATGGATTAAGTCCTACAGTCAAGAGACAGAGTATGGAAGAATAGGTTTAAAGACAAACAAAAAAACTGCAACCCATCAATATGTTGCCTACAAGAGACACACCTTAGACACAAAGACATAAATAAGTTAAAAATCAAAGGATGAAAAAAATATATTAAGCAAACAGTAACCAAAAGAGAACAGGAGTAGCAATATAATTTTGGACAAAACAGACTTTAAGTCAAAATCCATAATAAAAGATAAAGAAGGCCATTAGATAATAATGAAATTGTCAAATCACCAAGAAGACATAACAATAATTAATATTTATGCACCCAATAAGAGAGCTCCAAAATACGTAAAATAAACTCTAACAGAATTGAAAAGAGAAATAGACAATTCAAAATAACAGTAGGAGACTTTAACATCACCTTCAACAATGGACAGAACAACTTGAAAGAAACTCAATAAAGACACAGATGATCTAAATAACTCAATCGATGAATCTACCTCATAGGCATATACAGGCCACACCACCCAACACAGCACAGTACACATTCTTCTTCAATACACGTGGATCATTCTCCCGAATAAAACATACTGTAGGCCACAAATCAAGCCTCACTAAATTCAAAGACATCGACATAATACAAAGCATCTTCTCTGAACATAATACTAAAAAACTAGAAATCAATGACTGAAAGAGCAAGGAAAACATTAAGTACATAGAAACTGAATAACACCTTCCTTCTAGCTTTTTTTTTTTTTTTGTGAAGATATTGCAAGTGGACCATGGGAAGAGCCCAAGAGAAATGCATGGAAGCTGATCCATACTGAACCAATCCTGAAAGTACCTACCTCTATAGTTCTTGTAATGGGAGCTATAGCCATTATAGTCAGCTATTGTTTTTTTATCTCATCACATTTCTCACTAACATGATAACTGTATTAATCTCTTTAATTCAACCCTACACACGTCAGGTTGTATAGACCTTCTACTCTTTCAGAAGTAACAACTTACCACTTCCCACCATGGCCTTATTCCGTATAAGTGAGCTTTTGGCTCTTATTCTACTCAATAACAAACAAACAACAACAAACAAACTGCTTGCATTTTTGTAACTGTAATGCCCTTTCATCCTTCCCTTCAATCCTGAAACAAAAATTGCCATTTACTTTGCTAAAGCTAAGCTGTGTCTTCCTAGTATTTCTTCCTGTTGGAGAGTACATCTCTTCCCACAGCTCTGCACATCTGGCTAAGTGAATTCTGTCACTGGTTTAACAGCTTTTCCTCTATCTTCAAATTTGTCTAATATTATTTTATTTTGCAAAAGATAACCATTGACTCCTTCCTCTTAAAAAACTCTCACCAACTTTATCTGCCCCCTTCTTGGCCCCTAGCTTCTCTCAATCAGATTTCTGCTCCCATACTCACATTTAAATTTTCAATTCATTTCCCACTGCCCGATACATTGGCTTCTTTTTGTTGTCCATCTCTTTTTTGCATCATATAAAGCATTTGACCACCATTTTCTTTTCAAACTTCCTTCCTCCCTCAGTTTCCATGAATGATACACTGATTCTGTTTCTAGCTCTATGACCATTAATTTGTTGTTCTTTACTGATTTTTCCTCCTCTTTTCTCTCTAAATATTTGTATTCCATATATCCCATCCTCCTGCGTTCTTGTCTGGGTGATCTCTCTTTTGGGGAGTGCATTCATTCTTACTGCTAAGCTATCATTTTGATGAAAATGGTATTGGACAGGGATTCAGGACTAATCCCTGAACCTAAATTTGAGTTTAGTTTCTCAGCTTCTCGTAGCCACAATTTTTTAATTTCTCAGTGTGGAATAGTTATCTTTAAGGTAACTTTTAGCTGTAAAACATTAAATGAACATCGAAATCCCCGTCTCTGGTACTTCCTACTGGCCATTTTCATTTAGATGTTCCACTGCTTTTTTAAATCAATGCAACTAAAATCAAACACTTCCTCTTTCTCCTCTTCACCTTTTACTCTCCAAATGATTCCACCATTAATGCTTCCACTCCTGGTTCTCCTCCATGACTATACGCTTTCTCATCTCTCCTAATTTTTATTAAAAGATGTTTCTATTATGGTACTTTGCTCCTCCAAAAACTTGATTAATTTCATATTAACCAGAACCCGTTGCCGTCGAGTCGATTCTGACTCATAGCGACCCTACAGGACAGAGTAGAACTGCCCCATACGGTTTCCAAGGAGTGCCTGGTAGATTCGAACCGCTGACCTTTTGGTTAGCAGCAGTAACTCTTAACCACTATGCTAACAGGGTTTCCAGGAAATTTCATATTAAGACATTGCAATTAACTCCTATTTTCCCCATTTCAATACCCTTTGAAATCTGGCCCCAGCATACCTATGGAGTGTATCTTCTGCAACTCCCTCTCTGCACTTCTACAGCTAATTCCCCAAATGCTTACAAAACATCTCAGGTTTGTTCCTACCTCTATAACTGCTCACATTGTTCTCCTGTCAGCATTTCTCTCATTTCCACTAGCTATCTAAATATTGCCTATTTAGAAACCCCTTCCTCCTTGATCTTCTCAAACTAATTCTTGTCTTCAATCATTTCATTCTTTCCTGAAATCCTCTCCAAATGGCATTTAGCATATCATAGAAAATCATTATTGATTAGAGCTTCCAAATCAAACCCATTGCTGTCCAGTCGATTCTTACTCATAATGAACATATAGCACAGAGTAGAACTGTCCCACAGGGTTCCAAAGAGCGGCTAGTAGATTCAAATTCCCGACCTTTTGCTTAGCAGCCAAGCTCTTAACCACTGAACCACCAGGGCTCCTTGATGATAAGAATTTAGGGTTCACATTTTAGGACTCATCTATGTATTGCCTTGTATTGTTTGTTAATTGTTTCACATGGGTGTGTGAGCATTTTCCAGTTTCCTAAAGGCATCTTGGGGGAAAAATTCCATGCCTTTTCTTGCTATCATTTGCTCATCACCTGTTGTATCCCTGGCTCCTTGCCCAGTAGGTCACATGCATTAGTACAATCTTCTCTAAAACAAGGCAAATTGTTATCGTTATTCAAATTTATTGTTGAAAACATTGCAACTCTCACAGATTAAGTGATTAGCCCAAATTTAGACAATGCCTAAGTGCCAGAGCCAAGACTTAAATCCAAATCCGTCTGACTCTGAAGTCCCAACTTTAGATTGCTGCTGATGAAATAGTATTGTCACCAGCTTTGTGAACCCATAGGGAGCAGAAGAAATATATAATTCAAGTCATACATTTGAAATTGCTTATTCTCAGAGACCAAACCTGGTTTCACAGTACAATAATTGGTAGGAAACTCTTTAATCTTGCCAAATGAGTCAATATTTCACAAACCAAGTCTGCCAACTTGTGACGTATTGTATAATGTTGCAGTGCTTTTGTCTTGGTCTTATCACTCTCAGTGGGCAAATTCATCCATTTATACCAAACTGCTTGCTCTAAGACTAGTGGGAAAAAATCAAAATAATGGCTTTTGAATTCCTAAGGGCACAAATATTATATACTTAAATATGTAAATAAAAAAAAGATCTTCTTACCTGATGAAATCAGAATTGAAATATTTGGAATAAATTTTAACTATGTGATTTAAAAACATATGTGTGCATATACACATGTGCATAAAGAGCTGAGATGTTATCATTTGTTTAGGGATTTATTTTTATCTTCTCTCCACATTCCTTTTTATTCCTCCCAACTTGCTCTAATGGTAACACAGAAACTTCAGTAAAAAAAGTGAAAAACCAAGCCCGTTGCCGTGGAATCCATTCTGACTCATTTTTTTTTAACCCAATAGGACAGAGTAGAACTGCCCCATACGGTTTCCAAGGAGCGGCTGGTGGATTCAAACTGCCAACATTTTGGTTAGACATTAGGATCCAGTAGCCTGCGTTTCAGATATACCACCCATGAGAACATCCAGTTTTGAACAAGAAAATTAACTGAGACAAAAAATGGCAGCTTTCTTTTGTATTCACCGGTAGTGAGAATAAGGTAAATATGAAAGCTCTAAGAATGTATGGGATTGTTCAGTATCAGTACGTCCACTGAATCTGACCTACAACACCTGAAAGACTGGCGATGCTGGCCAGCTTTGTGCGTTCACTTTTTGATTTTATCACATCACTTGTTTTTTTTTTTAAATTAGGAAATACAATTTACATAACTAATAAGACTGTCAGAGCAAATGAACCTAAAGTGAGTTTCATATCAGAGAAAAGGAAACTGAAATGAATTTCATACCAAATAGTCTTAGAAATTTCACTTCCTTGAGAAACAAGTTGTAATGTAAAAAGTCTGTTTATTCATTTCAATGAATATTTTTGCACCAAATGCTGATGGGGCAGGGGGATTCCTAAACAGATCCTGACCCTCAAGGATCTCATGGTCTAAATGAGAAATCCAACCCATATACTATGGAAAAAAAAAGATAAAAGATTTGTAAAAGAAGAGGAGAAAACTAAGGATGAGAAGTTTCTTTCTAACAGAATTTGAGCTCAGTACTGACTAATGAGTAAAAAAGGGAAATAGAGCTGTCGTGGATTGAATTGTGTTCCCCCAAAATATCTGTCAACTTGGCTAGGCCATGATTCCCGGTATTGTAATAGTCCACCATTTTGTCATCTGATGAGATTTTTCTATGTGTTGTAAATACTATCACTATGCTGTTAATGAAATGGATTAGCAGCAGTTATGTTGAAGTGATCTACAAGATCTGATTGTGTTTTAAGACAATGTCTTTTGAGATACAAAAGAGAGAAGAGAGCAGAGAGAACACAGGGGGACCTCATTCCACCAAGAAAGCAGTGCTGGGAGCAGACCCTGTCCTTTGGACCCAGGGTTCCTGCACAGAGAAGCTCCTAGTGCAGGGGAAGATTGATGACGAGGACCTTCCTCCAGAGCTGACAGAGAGAGGAAGCCTTCCCCTGGAGCTGACACCCTCAATTTGGACTTCTAGCCTACCAGACTGTGAGAAAATAAATTTCTCTTTGTTAAAGCATTCATTTGTGGTATTTCTGTTATAGCAGCACTAGATAACCGAGACAAGAGTTTACTAACATGCTTATAGTTAAATGTATATCTTGCTGAATCATTTATGATACAGTTACTATTACCACTATGCCAAGTTCAGTGTTTTATGCTGAATAGGTAATTAAAATATGTCTTCTTAATGAAGTTATTACCCTTCTCCTTTGCATTTGGAGATACAGAGAGTCATAAAACACCTTATCCAGCTAGACTTACATTACACGTATAATACAGAATAGGAAAAGTAAGCACTTTTGTTAATATATTTGTAGACCACATTATGGCTTTCAAAACAGTTTAGCATATAATCCTCACCAAAAAAAAAAAAAAATGGTATACGAGTAAGTAGCAAGAGAACAGCAAAACTGTTTCTAGAGTCTTAATAATTATGGTGTATATAGATTATGACGTAGTATAGAAATTGAATCTGTTAGCAGAAGATTGAATTGGAATGCCAAATTTGTCTTTAATAAACTGTAAGACCCTGAGCATATCACCCCACCTTTAGGATGTTTAATATCCTCGTCATTCAAATGAGGGCCTAATAGCTACACTGCAGAGTTATTGTCAGAATTCAGAGAAAAGGGGGGAGACAGACAGAGAGAGGACTTACACGTATCTTGGCAAAGATTAAAAAATTGTTGCTTTTTACATCCTAAAACCTGATACTATTTCTGGAAGCAGATTAATTATTTTGCTGGCTATAGAGATCACAAGTTTTCTCCATTTAGTAAAGTATCACGCTCTAGGTGAGTGTTTTTGCCAAATATTTGAAATACAACTTGTTTAAAATAGAAGATGTGTGATCAGTGTCTGGTTGAGTGGACTGTCTTTACTGCTGAAGAACCGAGGAAGCATGCAAAATATTCTTGAATCATTTCTCTAGTACTTTATCAACATGACTATTCCCAGCATTCATGTTGAAAAGAGAACATAAGCACGCATTTCACCTGCAAATCTTATGCATAATTTGGGGATATGGACATGAAAGGAGAACAAAGTGAGCTGGAACAAAATTTTACTCTGGAGACAAGACTTAAGATATAATGATAGCAGATGTACAGTGTGGACAAATTCCTAAACTATGATATAATAAAAAAAAAAAGTAAACTACTCAATTCTACTGTCAAATTTAGGAATAGAACATATGATGTGCATTCCTGACATTCAACAATTTGATACCCACGTGCTTGAGGTGTTGGCTCAGATGTCTTTGCATTCAAGACTTAAACACTTCTGCATAGAATTAATAATTCTCACATTCTCTTGTGAGGGGGGAGGAGGCACAGCAGTGCTTACGTACATCTTACAGGGCTGGCAAGGTACTGGTGTAATGTTATCCAAAGCCATAGAGATGGTTGCCAAGACTATAGTTGATATTGGAACAGCAGATAAAAAGAGTCATACTGACTCTAAGAATTTTCTGTAACTGTAATCATCCAAAATTTTTTTAAAAAAAAAGATCTAATTAAAATTTATCCTGAAGAAATACATTCATAACATAATTTTCTTAGCTGGGAAACCAAGTTATGCTTGAGCAAAAGTCAATTCATGGTAAAAGTGAAAAATCCAAATCAAACTGCTGCAACTAGAAACCATATTTTATTCCTACCACAAATCTTAATTGAGGGTCTTTTATATTCCATTCCCCTGCTTCAAATAGTGGAGATACAGAACCTTATATAAACCTTATGACTTTCAGGGTCACAGTTGGAGAGAATGCATTCATACAAAAAAGAAGGTAACTAATGATACAAGACAGTAGTAAGAATAGCTTTAATTTGCACTATGTCCACTATGTAATAGGTAGTCCTAGGCATTTGTAAACATTATATTGTTCAATCCTCACATCAATTTTTTTTTAAACAATCCTTTACATTTCAATAATTTAGATGAAGAAACAGGCTCAGAGAGGCTGTGTGATTTGCCTAAGGCCATACAGCTAGAAGTGATGGAGCTGAAATTCAAAACCAGGTCTGTTGTACGCAAAAGCTCTGCTTTTTTCTCACTAAACCATGAGAAGTATTTACATAAATGGTATCAGACATTAAACAAATATGAAAGATGATTTGGTTACCTATGACTGAATTAGGCCTCTGCAATAAAAAAAAAAAAAAAAAAAAAAACTAGATATATATAGAAGACATTTCAGAAGAAGATAACTTTGAGTAACACATGAGGCAGCCCTGTGAATTAACTGAAGGTCTTCTGGGTACCATGGTTTGGATTACAGTGAGCAAAAATTGAGCAAAGAGCTTCAGTAAAAGACATTGAAAGAGATGAAGTTCAAGTTATAGGCAAAATGACTGGTTTGGTGGTAGTGATGAGAAGGAAGGGCAGACTGGGGGGGTATTATAAAGAGAACACTTGGCAGATCTTGGTGGTTCAGGTATGCAGAGAGCAGACGCTGGAAACAAATGTAGAAGTAAACAAATTGTGAAGAAAGGAGATAAAGAAGATGCTACAACCTGGAGAAGAAAAACAACCTTATCAACAGAAGACACTGAGATCAACAAAGTCATAAACAAGAACTTATCAATACCAACCAAATGGGCTCAAAGAGCTCCAACGAGTATAAAAGAAGGGATGCTAAGACTCAGCATTGCTCGGAGTCATAACCAGCGCCAACTCGGTCATAGGGTGCCTACTGGGAAGCAGTGGGCTGCCACAGCTCGCCTGGGCTTACTCCCAAGTCCTAGAGACATTGCCTATCTCGGTCTTATGTTGAGGACTAGGGCCCAAGAGGTCGATAAACAGTGGGCTGTGGCAGCTCTCCTGGGCTTACTCTCGACCTTTCTTCTAGTCTAAAACACATTTCTTGCTGCTCTGCTCTCTCGGTCATACGTTGAGGGTCGAGACTCAGTGAGCTAGGAAGCAGTGGGCTGCGACAGCTCGTCCGGGCTTACTCTTAGTTCACTCCCGACCCAATACACGTTGCCTCGGCTACACGTTGAGAGCTAAGGGATAATACGCCCTTGTGCTCAAGAGATGTGATAGAGATCCACGAGAAATTCTCATGCATCGAGACTGATTTGACATTGGCCTGGACTGGAAAACAACAGCGCTCAAACAACCGCCCTCATTTGCCCTAAGCTGGCTTGCTTTCCCTCTCTTTTTCTCTGGTGAATTGAGATCTCTGGCGTCTGGCGTAGCCAAGAACCTCTGTGCCTATAATATTAATAACTAATAAGGACACTGTAATGAGACACAAATCGTTTAGAATAGTTTAGAATAGTCATTGCGACCCCCTCCTCACAACAAATTAACAAAAAGAACAAGAATGAAAAGAGCCAAATACTTCAGTTTTTAGTCCTTCCCTTACCTGTAATTATTTTTCTGCTTTTGCTGTAACTGAAGAGGAATTTGCATGGCTCTGGTAAAGTCCCTTCACTCCTTTGGTCTCACACATGTTGAGTATAAAATGAAGATTTGAACTGAAGGGTCTCCAAGGATCCTTCCAAATGTACAAGTCAATGATGTTTAGCTGTGAAGGTACTTCAATAAATGAGTCCCCACTCCCCACGTAGGAATTCATTATAACCTAATAGATGTAGGACATTTAGGCAAGTAAGTGTAGGGAGGCTTCAAATAATGAGGACTATGTTTCAGAACGCTGGAATTATTTTGCCTTTTGATAGGCAAAATAAATTAGAGAACTTAAGGTAAATTGTAGGACGTGTAAAAATGGCACAGAGGCAGGATCTGACCTCCTCTAGCTTCAATAGTGGGAAAGAGAATCAAGATCAACAGCCCAAGGCTGATTCCTATTAGGCAGAGGTCATACAGGCCTCTTCTCTCTGCTATCTTTACCAATTCTGACACCAACTGTCCTTCCCACAGCACTCCCTACTTCTCTGCTGTGTTCAATAATTTATTGCAATGGCCACACAGAACTCACAGACAATACTTATGATTATGGGCTTTATTAAGGAAGGAACAGTTAAAATTCAGGCTCAGGAACACCAAGGATACAGTTCTTCCATCAGGACAGCCGCTTCCAAGCCATGTGTGCAGGCATGCCTCTCCCTGGGCCTCTCCCCAAAGGCACTCAGCTTTCTCTCTCTGTAGGCCAGGAAGCTCACCATGTCTCTGCTGCCGGGTCTCTGCTGCCAGGTCTTGCTGTCTTTGGTGTTATAATTCTGTATGTGTATCTCCTGGGTACAGAAGCTTCTCAGTGCAGGGACCTGGGTCCAAAGTACACGCTGGCTCTTCTTCCTTGGTGGTGGTGGGCTCTTCCCTCTCCTGCCACTGAGATGGCTCACCTCAAGCCCAGCGGAATGGCAAAACTGACCAATCTCTTTGGTGGGTCACAATTATCATATCTGCATAGTCGCACCCAATCACTTGAATGGAAGTTACAAGACCGTGGCTAGAAAGGCTACACAAAAGTGATCTACCACACAGCAACATGCTAAATCTCATATTTGACAAGGGCAAAAAAGCAACAAAAATAGCACTAATTTCAGGATAAACATTTTTCTTTTTGTAGATTCAGTGGTTTTCCTGGACAAATCTGCCCCTATCATTCTCGAATGACACTCAAAAAAATACATTGTATAATTGACAGTATACAAAAAAAAAAAAAAACAATGAATTATTCACCAAAGTGCTGAGATTCACAGTCTATAGTAAAACAATTTACAAATAAAGAAATTATAAGAATCAAAGACTTCTTCATAAAATGTAAACCCATCTCTGTAGGTAATTAAAACTTAGAGAAAAACTTAAATAAAACTGAAAAAAAATCTTATAATTCCATGAAAATTGCCCTCTGAAAACAAAAAAAAAAAGAAAAAAAACAGAGCTGATATTTTTAGGACTTGTGGACTATTTTCTCTAAGGAAAATTCTGTAGGTTTTTCTAAAATTACCTCAAATAGAGATGTCAGTGTTCTTTAAGCATGAGGTCAATGATTCTTAAGGAAAATTAATAATAAATAGTTAATAAAAAGAAAAATGAATATTTGTTGGATAATAATTATAGCAAAAATTAAGCAATCAAAAGCAGCAATTGAAGTGGAAAAAATAGAGTCAGCAAGAAAATTAATATTACCTTTTTATAATGTCAAAGATACTTGGGGGGCATTCAACCACTAAATATTGGAGGAGTGAGCATTCTTAGCAAACCTGGTCTTTTATGACAACTAGGGTGACTTTGATAATTTTACCATTGGTTTAGGGGAATATAAGGCAACAGAATAGATTTGGACAAACTCAAATCCATTTCCATTGCTAGAATAACAACCTAAAGGCCATTCCTTATTACAATGGTTCAAATTCCCCTAATATACAGGAGGCTATGATCATCATTGATGACAGTGAACTGAATTCTTGAATGCTAACCTGAGTTATAGGATTCATCTTATATATCAGAGCAAATACATGTGTGTTTATGTTATTGTAAAACCCAAAGTGTGTGAGTGTGTGTGTGTGTGAGAGAGAGATATTGATAAACCCAAGAGTAAAAGCACATAGTGATTAGATTTCTCCACAACTCCTGGTGGCTTAAATGATGTGGATTTCAGTGAGAACTCTGACCTGGTTTTTTCTATCTTACAAACTTTCATAACATCTCTTTTATAAGATGTTGTTGTTTATGTTAGGTGCCGCTGAGTTGACTCCTACTCATAGCGACCTTACATACAATAGAACAAAATGCTGCCAAGTTCTGAATCATCTTCAAAATAGTTGTGATATTTGACCCCATTGTTGTAGCCACGGTGTCAATCCATCTCATTGAGGGTCTTACTCCTTTTCACCAACCCTCTACTTTACCAAGGATGATGTCCCTCTCAAGGGATTCGTCCCTCCTAATAACATGTCCAAAGTATGTGAGATGAAGTCTCACCATCCTTGCTTTTAATGAGCATTCTGGCTGTACTTCTTCCAAGGCAGATTTGTTTATTATTCTGACGGTTCATGGTATATTCAATATTTTTTGCCAACATCATAATTCAAAAGCATCAGTTCTTCTTTGGTTTCCTTATTAACTGTCCAGCTTTCACATGCCTATGAGAGGACTGAAAACACCAAGGCTTGGGTCAGGCTCACCCTAATCCTTAAAGTGACATCTTTGCTTTTTAACACTTGAAAGAGGTCTTTTGCAGCACATTTGCCCAATGAAATGTGTCTTTTAACTTTTTTTAACTGCTGCTTTGGTCGTGAATTCAACCAAGATGAAATCTTTTACAAATTCATTCTTTTCTGTGTATATCATGACGTTGCTTGTTGGTCTAGATGTGAGGATTTTTGTTTACTTTATATTGAGGTATAGTCCATACTGAGGTCCCTGGACTTTGATCTTCATCATTAAGTGCTTCAAGTCCTTTTCATTTTTAGCAAGCAAGGTTGTGTCATCTGCAAAATTCAGGTTGTTAAGGAGTCTTCTTCCAATCCTGATGCCCCACTTTTCTGCATATAGTCCAGCTCCTTGGATTATTTGCTCAGCATAAGATTGAATAAGTATGGTGAGAGGACACAACTCTGACACACACCTTTCCTGACTTTAAACCACACAATATCCCCTTGTTCTGTTCCAATAACTGCCTCTTGATCTACATACAGGTTTCTCATGAGCATAATTAAGTGTTCTGGAATTCTCATTCTTCACAATGTTATCCATAATTTGTTATGATCCACACAGATGAATGCCTTTGCAAGGTCAATAAAACACAGGTGAACATCTTTCTGGTAGTTTCTGATTTCAACCAAGTTCCATCTGACAACAGCAGTGGTATCTCTCGTTCCATACCCTCTTCTCAATCCAGCAGGAATTTCTGGCGGTTCCCTATGGATGTACTGCTGCAACTGCTTTTGAGTGATCTTCAGCAAAACTTTACTTATGTCTGATATTTATGATATTGCTGGATAATGTGCACATTCTATCGGATCATCTTTCTTTGGCTTGGGTACAAATACGAATCTCTTCCAGTTGGTTGGCCGGGTAGCTGTCTTCCAAATTTCTTAGCATAGATGAGTAAGCATTTCCAACACTGCATTCATTTTTTGAAATATTTCAATTGATATTCCGTCATTTCCTGGAGACTTGTTTTTAACCAATGCCTTTTTCAGTACAGCTTGAACGTTTTCCTTCAGCACCATTGGTTCTTGATCACATGCTACCTCCTGAAATGGCTGAATGTCTACCAATTCTTTTTGGTACAGTGACTCTCCATCTTCTTTTGATGCTTCCTGCATTATTTAGTATTTTCCCTGTAGACTCCTTCAATATTGCAACTTGAGACTTGAATTTTTTCTTCAGTTCTTGAGAAATGCTGAGCCTGTTCTTCCCTTTCGGTTTTCTATCTCCAGGTCTTTGCACATGTCATTATACTACTTTCTTCTGTCTTCTCAAGCCACCCTTTGAAACCTTCTGTTCAGCTCTTTTACTTCATCATTTCTTCCATTCTCTTTAGCTGCTCTGTGTTCAAGAGCAAGTTTCAGAATCTCTTCTGAAATCCATTTTGGACTTTTCTTTCTTTTCTGTCTTTTTAATGACCTCTTGCTTTCTTCATTTATGATGTCCTTGATGTCATTCCACAACTTGTCTAGTCTTCAGTCATTGGTGGTCAGTGTGTCAGATCTATTCTTGAGATGGTCTTTAAATTCAGGTGAGATATACTGAAGGTCATACTTTGGCTCTCGTGGACTTGTTCTAATTTTCTTCAGCTTCATGATAAACTTTCATAAGACCAGTTGATGGTCTTTTCCACAGTTGGCCCTGCCCTTGTTCTTACTGATGATATTGAGCTTTTCCATTGTCTCTTTCCATAGATATAGTCTATTTGATTCCTGTGTATTCCGTCTGGCGATGTCTACTTGTAGGTCGCTATTTATGTTGTTGAAAAAGGTATTTGCATTGAAGAAGCTGTTGGTCTTGCAAAATTCTATTATGCCATCTCTGGCATCATTTCTATCATCAAGGCCATATGTTCCAATTACGAATCCTTCTTTGTTTCCAACTTTTGCATTCCAACCGCCAGTAATTATCAATGCGTCTTGACTGGATGTTTGATCAATTTCAGACTGCAGAAGTTAGTAAAAACCTTAAATTTCTTCATCTTTGGCCTTAGTGGTTGAACAATAGTATTTGAGTAATAGTCGTATTAACTGGTCTTCCTTGTAAGGGTGTGGATATTATCCTGTCACTGACAGTGTTGTACTTCAGGAGAGATCTTGCAATTTTCTTTTTGACTATGAACACCACTTTTTTCCCCTTAAATTTGTCATTCTTGGCATAACAGACCACATGATTTTCTGATTCAAAATGGCCAATAGCAGTCCGTTTCAGCTCACTAATGCCTAGGATATCTATCTTCAAATATTCCTTTTCATTTTTGATGATTTCCTCTTTTCCCAGATTCATACTTCATATATTCCACATTCCGATTATTAGTGGATGTTTGCAGCTATTTCTTCTCATTTTGGGTCCTGCCGCATCAGCAAATGGAGGTCCCAAGAGCTCGACTTCATCCACATCATTAAGGTCGACTCTACTTCAAGGAGGCAGCTTTTCTCAGTCACCTTTTCAGTGCCTTCGGATCTGAGGGGCTCATCTTCCAGCACTGTATCAGACAATACTCCACTGCTATTCCTAAGGCTTTCACTGGCTAGTTTTTTTCAAAAATAGACTGCCAGGTCCTCCTTCCTAGTCTGCCTTAGTCTGGAAGCTCTGCTGAAAGCTGTCCACCATGGACGACCCTGCTCGTATTTGAATATAGATGGCACAGCTTCTAGCATCACAGCAACACCTATGCCCCACAGTGTGACAAACTGACAGACATGTGAGGGATAGTAATAATAAGAGTATAATTATTTTCATAGCTCCTATCAAGTCCTGGTCATTGATCTAAATGATAAGTGCTAACACAATTCCCACCAACCCACTGCCATTGAGTCGATTCTGACTCATAGCGACCCTATAGGACAGGGTGGCTGTACACAATTAGTAATAGTTAATTACCCAATTAACTGTAGTTGAGAAACTGAGGGGAAAATTGACTTGCCAAATGTCACACAATTACATAAAAGAGCCAAGATTTCAGAATAATCTTGGGCTCAGATTTCAGAATAATCACTATTCTAGACTGAAATGGGCAACCTCAGCAAATATCAGCATTTCAAGACCTGGAAACTACTTTCAGTCTTCATAGTGGGATATCTCTGAAGCTGACATTTAATTTAAGAAGAAAAAAATATTAAAATAAAAAATAAATATGTTTATATTTTTGAGGAGAAAGAAGTGGTCAGGAGCAATTTGCAAAGTTGACTGTTATAACACACAGTGAGTTCTCATTATAAATCTCTCACAACCATAAAATTAATTTTAAAACAATTGCAAAATTTATAATTGTGGGAAATTTTATAAATAACTAGTTTCATGGATTGAATCGTGTACCCCAAGTATGTGTTAACTTAGCTAGGCCATGATTCCCAGTATCGTGTGGCTGTTCTCCATTTTGTGATCTGATGTAATTTTCCTATGTATTGTAAATCCTAATCTCTGCCTGTTGTTAATGAAGTAAGACTAGGTAATGTTAAAGAGGATTAGGGTGGAACGCAACAACCTTACTCAGGTCATAGCCGTGATCCATCGTAGGGGAATTTCTCTAGGGTATGGCCTGCATCACCTTTTATCTTACAAGAGAGAAAAGAAGAGAGAAGGAAGCACAGAGAGGAGGAACTCATACCACCAAGAAAGAAGCACCAGAAGTGGAGTATACCCCTTGGACATAGGGTTCCTCTGCTGAGAAACTCCTAGGCCAGGGGAAGATTGATGACAAGGACCTTTCCCCAGAGCCAACAGAGAGAGAAAGTCTTCTCCTAGCACTAATGCCATTAATTCGGACTTCTAGGCAGTTCTACTCTGTCCTATAGGGTCGCTATGAGTCAGAATTGACTCGACGGCATTGGGTTTGGTTTTTGGTTTTTAGCCTCTAGACTGTGAAAGAATAAATTTCTCTTTGTTATAGCCATCCACTTGTGGTAAGTCTGTTATAATAGCACTAGATAACTAAGACAAGTAGTTATTTAGATTTTGTTTTTGTGTACTTTCTAACATAATCATAGAATAGTTCTTTTATAGCTTGGAAAATAATACAATTTGAACTAGGTCAAACCTATTTGCATTTCTAGTAGAATACTTGACATTATCTTCTTAATTTAGATTATATATCAAGAATTTGTGTTTGTCAGCACTAATTTAGGGGCTCAAATTACAATTCTGCTGAAGTATCCATATCTTTTCTATAGTTTGTATTCTTGGCCAAGGTCTATTTCAAATCTAAAGAGGGAAAATAATATAACACTGGCCACTGTAAACTTCATTTCTAGTATCAATTCTATCCAACTATTTCAACTGCAATTAGACAAAGAAAACAAGTAGACAAAGCATGAATTGGTAGAAAAAATTATTCTGGAGAAGTTATATTATTCAGGCGAGGCTTAAAATGAAGGGGGGTGGGAAAGCAGCTCTGCTCTAGAAAGTAAGATATTCAATGAAAATCAGAGTCAGATATTCACCAGCAGTCACAGCTGATGGGGAAGACCTCCATGTGTGACTGGGCTAAGCATTGTGAACTGTTTAAGATTGATTTAATATGTTTGGAAATAAAAGGTAACCAAAAACATTCAAGGATTGAAATCCAGAAAACCCAGGGGGGAAAAAAAAAATATATATATATATTATTCCTCACTAAAAAGCATTTGCTCTGTTTCTGGCTTATTTCAAAAGCTATAATTTAATTCCAAGAAGTATTATTTGTTAATATAAGACTATAAATCAAAGACAATAATGATGAATGTCATCAAGCTACTTCTTCCTGAACAATGTCATGTGCAGGGCATTGACAATTTAGGATATTTACATAATCCCCTTTCAAAGTAACTTTCCCCAAATGTGTTGCAATATTCCATAGGAAACTAAACAAATGTTCTACTCAATGGTATAAAAAATATATATGTTGGTTTTACTATTCTTTGTGCAATATTAGCCAAAACATATCATGTTATCCAGCATGCATTTAGATTTCAGATAAAAACTAAATGGAAGTAGTGATCTTTTTTATTAATGTAAGCATGTTTTTGCATTCTCTAACTTAATAAATATTGTGTTTTGCTTACTGGAAGAATAAAAATAAAGCTTTGGCAGTACTTCGTAAACTAAGTGTCTTAGTTACCTAGTACTGCTATAATAGAAATATACATGTGAATGGCTTTAACAAACAGAAATTTATTGTCTCACAGTCTAGTAGGCTAGAAGTGTGAATTCAGGGCACCAGCTCAAAGGGAAGGTTTTCTTTCTCTGTGAACTCTGGAGGAAGGTCCTTGTCATCAATCTTCCCTTGGTCTAGGAGCTTCTTCATGCAGGAACCCTGGGTCCAAAGGATGCACTCTGCTCCTGCTGCTGCTTTCTTGGTGTTATGAGGTCCCCTGTCTCTCTGCTAGCTTTTCTCTTTTATATCTCAAAAGATATTGACTTAAAATTCAACCTAATCTTGTACACTGAGTCCTGCCTCATTAACATAACTGCTTCTAATCCTGCCTCATTAACATCATAGAGCTAGGATTTACAACACAGAGGACAATCACATCAGATGACAAAATGGTAGACAATCACACAATACTGGGAATAATGACCTAGCCAAGTTGATACACATTTTTGAGGGACACAATTCAATTCATAACACTAAGAAAACACTAATGACCAGTGTTTACCATGCTGCAGTTAGTACTTGTATAATGACCATGGAGCCCTGGTGGTGCAGTGGTTAAGAGCTAGGCTGCCAACCAAATGGTCAGCAGTTAGAATCCACCAGTTGCTCCTTGGAAACCCTATGGAGCAGCTCTACTTTGTCCTAAATAGGGCTGCTATGAGTCAGAATCTACTCAATGGCAATGAATTTGGTTTGGTATAATCACTATGGAATATTTCCATGTGACCCAGCCAAAAAGTAGTCCTTCCACGTCTTAAACCCAGAATAAGGTGATGTCAGGAAGAAATGCTAAGTGAAATAACCAACAGGAAGACACCACATTTACAAATGAATTTAACTTCACTTCTTTTCTGAAAGAATACGTAGGCAGGCCTGTCTGCCAGAATCTGATATAATTTTGTCATGCGATATTACTAACATCAGAAATGTGACATAGCACTCAGAGTGGCTTCAAAATATTCTTCCTATTTAATTAAATATTCTCTTGGTCAATTATACATCTTCACTAAAACTTATTTAACATATAAAGCCTTGGTTTTTACTATTACACATAAGTAATCATAAAAAAAGGCACAATAATTAAAAGTGCTATCACTATATATTGTGGCTATATAAATAACCTTTGATTATATACACAGTATAAAAAAAATTTTTTTTTATATGTATATTTGCCACTTTGGTAGCAACAAATAGTGCAAAATAAGTGTGGGAAATCAGAAGCCAAATTATTCAATTTTTCTTGTTACAGTATTGTTGTTAGGTGCTGTTGAGTCATTTCTGACTCACAGCGAACTTATGTAGAACAGAAGGAAACATTGCCAGGTCCTGCGCCATCCTCACAGTCATTGCTGTATTTGATTCCATTGTTGCAACCACTGGGTCAGTTCATCTAATTGAACTTCTTCCTCTTTTTTGCTAATCCTCTACTTTACGTAGCATGATGTTCTTCTGCAAGGACTGGTCCCTCCTAATAAATAATATGTCCACAGTATGTGAGATGAAGTCTCATCATCCGTGCTTCTAAAGAGCATTCTGGCTGTACTTCTTCCAAGACAGATTTGTTACAGCATAGAGTGTCAATAATCCACAGAAGCGATGTACTAAAACCTTTATAATTTCTTCCAAATGAACACTAAGTGAATCTAAAGCTTAGAAACAACATGCCATTCTCATTGCAAGCTTAGGACACAAAGAAGAGCGTTTCCTTACTACCCAAAAACCAAAAAAAAAAAAAAAAAAAAAACCCGTTGCCATCAAGTCAATTCTGACTTATAGAGACCCTACAGGACAGAGTAGAGCTGACTCATAGGATTTCCACGGAGTTGCTAGTGGATTCAAACTGCCAACCACTGTGCCACCAGGGCTCCTAAAAGCCACTGGTAATTTGCAGAAATAGAGAAGAACCAACTGGTTAGTGATATTTTTTTTACTATTTCTACTTTGTGGGCTAACCTCACAAAAGTTAATGCATCCAATTTGCTACATTTGGAGGGGGACAATAAAACGGAGGGGGGATGAATTATCACTAAAAAGGGAAGAGACAGAACCAAGAGGAGAGACATCATAAAATGGAAACCGAGGAAAATATGTTTCAAGGGAGATGATGACAACTAGTCTGGGGAGTAAAATGCCCCAAAACTTAATGGCTTAAAATAACAGACATGCATTTTCTCATAACCTATGGGTGGGCACTTTGTGCTCAGCTGGAAAAGATTGTAACTGTTCACCCTTGCGTCTGGTCCTCTGTCAGGTCAGGACAGCTAGGATGACTGGGGCCTCTCCCTCCTTTTTCTCTCTCATCCTCCAGGAGGCTAGCCCAGGCTTTTTGTTTGTAATTGTGTTTTGTTTTTTTAAGATTTCAGTGGTGCAAAAATAGCAAGAGAGAACAATCCCTTTTGAAAAAATCTTTTTCAAATATCTGCTGGCATCATGTTTATTAAAATTTTATTGGGCAACCCCAGAGTAAAGTAGGAGTGGTTCACACAAGGGCACCAGTAGAGAAAGGCATGAGTCATCAAGTGCTATTATTGAAACAATCTACTCCAGATGATATAGAACACATTGTTACAGGGTGAAGAATGATTGCAAAGGATGAAGGCTGAGAAGGGGTCATTGTATTTAGTACTTAGAGACAAGTTTGTTGGAGTAAGAGTGGGGCAAAACCAGATTAAAGAGTCAAGGAAAGGAAAGAACCAAGAGGGATTCCTGAATGGCTGAGAATATTCTCTTCTCCTGTTAAGTGGGTGGTGAAAGAAAGAAGGGAAAGGGAACAATGGCAGAAGAGGCAGCAATGTAAGCGAAGGCATGTCTGTGTATCTGATTTTTTTTTTATTATTCTTTATTTTAGGCTGACGTGATTTCAACAGTTTTGTTGTCTGAGAAGGAGAAGAGTTAGTAAGTTTTGAAAGGCAAAGGCATAGCTAATCCCCAGGCAAAGATTGGTAGGGAAAAAGAGACGGCTTACTGCTGTTTCCTTGAGCCCCAACCCTAGTGAGGTGTGAAGAATTGGAAAGTTTATAACTACTTGTTAATGATTAGACATGGTAATAATGTAGGAAGGTGTTTATTTGCACAAAAAGGTGTTTATTTGCACAGCGGTATCACCGGCACTCAAATTTCCTTGACAATCTCCCTTCTTTACATCTCTTTGTAGCTGTGAAGCTCTCAAAAGCTCTGGGAGAATTATTTGATTTACTACCTGCCATAATTGGGTTATCAATATCAATGATGCTATAAGGCCCTTGGCCCTCAGAACAGGTCCCCTAAATGATTTTTTATTTACTCCCTTCCTGATTGAGGGCCAAGAGAACATTCTCCATAACACCAGAGTTTAATCCTTCAGAATTTAAAGGTTCTGTCTCTTAAAAAAAAAAAAGTATTTTATATAGTGTTTACGTAGTTGAAGTTGAATAGTCTAGAAAGTCAAGTACCATTTAATCATTAAAAATAATGTGTAATATTTTACACAATATAAATAAATGCCTGGACTTTCCCAGTTGTTACATTCGTTAGTCCCATCAAACTTCATTGACACTATTGGTAATAAGCTACATGATAATCACTGTGCAGTATGCAGGGAAAATAACAAACAAGAGCTCACTCTTGTCCTTTGATGATTTAGAATTACTCTCCTGACACAGTGTTTACATAAACTATTTTCCACACTGCCGTGCAGTTGGTGATATGGATAGCTTCAGGAAAAATTCTAACTCCTAACCAAAGGATTTTGCACAAATCAGTAAAGTAATGTAATCACTTATTTTGTGAGGAACTGGGAGTGAGTAAGAATAAAGCAAAGATATTCACCTTGTCACAGTTACTTTGGGAATTCTCTCCATCTTCACTTTTGTTTCCAAAACTGGAGAAGCAAAAGGGAAACTCAGTATACCGTGTTGCAGACATGGAAAATCCCATAAAAATAAAAAAGCAGGAAGAAGCAGATAAAAGGTATAAAAACCCAACTCATCTGGAGAACAGAGAGCATTTTCTCACAAATATTTAAGGCCATATGAGAACTTCCCTTTTCATTTAAAAAAACAAAATGGTAATTGGAAGACAAGAAAACAATCCTTTCCAGACTTGAATACACACAAGAATGATCCGTGGTACATGTCTTTTAAAAAGTGATCTAACCCCTTCATCTCTCTTCCAAAGACTCTAAATTTTTAATGCACCTTGAATAATTTTAATGAAGGTGCTCCTAGGTCAAAACTTTGAAAAATGTGGCCTACAAATGACAGAGGGCATCTTTAATATGTACATAAGCCGCTATCTAGTATTCTTAAGCCTGCAGTCTGTGCAGACCCCCAGGCCTTTAAAGACTTCACTTGGAGCCTTGGTCTCACCTCTCCTTGCTGCAAAGTGTGCAGAATCCCAGTTCACAGTTTTTGATAATACTGCACCAATACTACTATACTGTGTAAAAAGTGTTTTTTTTTTTTTTTTTTACTATACTGTAGTTGGTATCAATCCATCTTGTTTTGAAATGGCCTTTGCTTCCATTTACCTTTTTTGTTCTTATTGTTCTGTACTCGGGTGCCATTTAGAAGAAGGAGAGAAAGAGAGAGAGATTCTGTGCCAGGTACTGGCGCTCTTACCACTCAGACATGAAATGGAAGAAGGGAGAATGACAACAGAGTTGGCAAGGCCAGCTTCCACATAGAAGCACTTCTTACAGTGTCACCTCTAAGGTTGTGGAATCGAAGGGGGAATTTGAATGAACCACGTGGTCAGCATTTTAATGTGACATAGGACAGTATCCCTACAAAATGTGACAAATAGAATGATATTCCTCCTGGGGCCAGAATGAAATGGGGACAGAGGGATTGAAGTAAAATGCCTTAACCTTGACTCATGTTTAAGGAAGGAGTGAAAACCCAGCCATCACGTGTTCAGAACCTCTGTCTTCTGGCCTTCCTTCATTCCTGGTCACATAAGAACTCAGCCTTCTCTCAACAATTGTAGCACCACGTTTGTGTTATTCTTGACAAAAATGTAAAGTCTTAAATTAATCATGAGCAATCTTCAGACAAACCAAAATTATAGGACATTCTACAGAATAACTGGTCATTGGTCTTCAAACATGTCAGGGTCCTAGAAGATAAGGAAAGACTGAGGAATTATCAGAGATTGGAGGAAAGTAGGAAACTAAAGAAATCCTGGTGGTGCAGTAGTTAGGGGTTCAGCTGCTAACTGAAAGCTCGGGGGTTCAAACCCACCAGTTACTCCGCAGGAGAAAGATGTGGCCTTCTGTTTCTGTAGGGATTTACAGCCTCAGAATCCCTATAGGGCAGTTTTACTCTATCCTATAGGGTCTTTATGAATAGGAATTAACTCAATGGCAATGGGTTTAAGAAAACCTAACAACGAAATATAATGTGGAATGCTGAACAAGATCTTGGAAAATAACAAAAAAGGACATAAGTGGAAAAGTTGATAAAATCTAAAGTATATAAAAAAAAGTATATAGCTTAGTTAAAAACGTTGTACAAAGGTTAATCTATTGGTTTTGTAAACTTTACCATGATTATTAAAACTTTAATGTTAGGAAAGATGTAAACACATACAGAAATTATAAAATTTTTGCAACTTGTCTCCAAATCTAAGATTTCGTTAAAATATAAAAAACAAACTAATCAGGTATAGTTAAAGCCTATGGGGCCTCTGCAAAGGCTAATATGATCTCACCCTGTGCATCCACAGCCTAGACCCTGCAGTCCTTCCCAAAGCTCACAGCTCCTGCTAGAGCTGAGACCACAGTTAAAAGTTGTGGGTCTCAGAAAAAATTCAGTCTTCATGAGGGAGAGTGCACAGGCTCAAGTAAAAGGAGAATTTGAATCTAAAAATTACAGACAACAGACAACAGATCAAAATGAAGGCAACTTTAAAGATGGTTATGTTCAAAATATTTACAGAGGTTTAAGGAAAAGGCCAATGAACTAGGGAAGAACAGGGTATTATGAAAGACCTAACGAATTTGACAAAACCAAAATCAAATTCTAGAAAAATAAAATAAATTTAAACACACACAGAGACAGGTCAGATAACCCAATATGCTAGACAAAGCTAAAGAAATAACTACTACCACATTTTAATTACTATATCTTATACTCCATTTTAATAAATATAGCTCAATATGTTTTACAAATCTCTCCTATTTTTTGTGTGTGTGTATATACGAGTGAGTATTTGTTAGTTTACGTCAAGAGTGATACTTCAACCAACAGCCAACATTATTCTCAATGTAGAAAGACTGAAAGCATTCCCCTTGAAGACGACAATCAGACAAGGATGCCCTTTATCACTACTCTTATTCAACATTGTATTGGAAGTCCTAGCTAGAGCAATATGGCAAGAAAGGGAAATAAAGGGAATACAAATTGGTAAGGAAGAAGTAAAGCTGTCCATATTAGCAGAAGATACAATCACATACATAGAAAATCTCAGAGATTTCACAGGAAAGATACCAGAGCTAATAGAAGGATTCATCAAAGTGCCAGGTTCAAGGTCAACATACAAAAAATCAGTTGGAGTCCTCTATACCAACAAAGAGAACTCCAAAAAGGAAATCAGGAAAATTAATACCATTTACAATAGCCCTCAAAAAGATAAAATGCTTAGGAATAAATCTAACCAGAATTAGTTAGTTATACAAAGAAAACTACAAAACACTACTGTTAGAAACCAAAAAAGACCTACATAAATGGAAAAAACATACCATGCTCATGTATAAGAAGGCTTAACACTGTGAAAATGTCAATACTACCCAAAGCGATCTACAAATACAATGCAATCCTAATCCAAACTCCAACATCATTCTTTAACGAGACGGAAAAACTAATCACAAACTTTATATGGAAGGGAAAGTGGCCCCGGATAAGCAAAGCATTACTGAAAAAGAAGAACAAAGTAGGAGGCCTCACACTCAGAACCTACTATACAGCCATGGTAATCAAAACAGTCTGGTACTGGTATGAATACAGACACATAGACCAATGAAATGGAATTAAGAACCCAGAAGTAAATCTATCCACCTCAACAAAGGTTCAGAATTCATTAAATGGAGAAGAGGTACCCTCTAACAAATGATGCTGGCAAAATTCTGTATCCATTTGCCAAAAAATGGAACAAGAGCCATACCTCACACCATGCACAAAAACTAACTCAAAATGGATCAAAAACCTAAATGTAAAACCTAAAGCTATAAAGATTATGGACAAAGAAACACAAACAACACTAGGGCCCTAAAATATGGCATAAATAGAATACCAAAAATAAGTAAAAATACACAAACAGCAGAAGATAAACTAGATAGCTGAGATTTCCTAAAAATTAAACAATTAGGCTCATCAAAAAAAGACTTAACCAAAAGAGTAAAAAGAGAACCTACAAACTCATAGAAAAGTTCAACAACAAAAGACAAACAATCCAATTAAAAATGAACAAAGGGCATGAACAGACACTTCACCAAAGAAGACACTCAGGTGGCAAGCACATGAAGAGATACTCATGATCATTAGCCATTAGAGAGATGCTATTAATCAGAATCAACAATGGGTTTTGTTTTGTTTTTTAGTCTGTTGAGAAATGTAAAGAAAAACATGATTTCTTGTAGGTGCTGGATAATGGCACAAAAACCAAACCAAACTCATTGCCATCAAGTCAATACTGACTCATCACTTAGGCAAGTGCCAAGCAGTACTTGAATAAAAGTTTTTATTGTAACGTTGATTATTAAGGCTAAGTGTGGAAGGGAAAATGCCTAACACCCAGCGGTTTGGTTAAACAAATGCTACATCAAACAGTGAAATATAATGTAACCATTTAGAATTGATGAGATAGATACAGCTTTCCTTTTGTCGGTATTCTTAGATCTTTCTACAACTGATGCATTATTTTTTACAAAACATGCCCTTGTAATAAGTAAATAATAAAAATTAAGATTAAATCAATTTGGGAGTGATTCAAAAATAAATTTCACAAAATCAAAGATTCCGCAGTTTAGATTCTCTTCTATGACAAATAACATATTAGAATTTTAATGTATTTTATTTTATGAGTCAGAATCCACTCGACAGCAAAGGGTTTGGTTATTTTATTTTGCTATGTTTCACATAAATAACCGGAAGTTGACATGATGGGCATGTAACTTCATACATTGTCTTACCACAATCAGGAAATGTTTGTGCTTGCTACTAAAACTCTACATGGACATTTAGACTATAGGTAAGCGGAATTTTTTTTTTTTTTTTACATTTGTCCTGCATTAAAAAAGGCTTTTAAAAAATATGTGCCACACCCATGTTTATTGCAGCATTGTTGACAATAACAAAAAGATGGAAACAACCTCGATGCCCATCAACAGATAAATGGATAAACTGTGGTACATACACACAATGGAGTATTACACAATGATAAAGAACAAGGATGAATCCAGGAAACATCTCATAACATGGATGAATCTGGAGGGCATTATGATGAGTGAAATAAGTCAATCACAAAAGGGCAAATATTATACGAGACCACTACTGAAAAACTCATGAAAAGGTTTATACACAAAAAGAAACAATCTTTGATGGTTACTAGGGAAGAGAGAGGTGGGGTTGGAAAAACACTAAATAGACAATAAATAAGTGGTAACTTTGGTGAAGTGTAAGACAGTACACAATACTGGGGGAACCAGCACAACTTGTACAAGGCAAGGTCATGGAAGCTCCATAGATACATCTAAACTCCTTGAGGGGCCGAATTACTGGGCTGAGGGCTATGGGAACAGTGGTCTCAGGGGACACCCAGCTCAACTGGAATAACATAGTTTATAAATAATATGTTCTATATTCTACTTTGGTGAGTAGTGCCTGGGGTCTTAAAAGCTTGAGCAGCCATCTAGGATACTCCACTGGTCTCACCCCTCCAGGAGCAAGTAATAATGAAGAAAACTAAAGATACAAGGGAAAGATTAGTCCAAAGGACTAATGGACCACATCTACCACGGCCTCCACCAGACTGAGTCCAGTACAACTAGATGGTGCCCAGCTACAACCACTGACTGCTCTGACAGGGATCACAATAGAGGGTCCCAGACAGAGCTGGAGAAAAATGTAGAACAAAATTCTAACTCAAAAAGACTTCCTGGAGTGACAGAGACTGGAGAAACTCTGAGAGTATAGCTCCTGCACACCTTATCAGCTCAGTAATGAAATCACTCCTGAGGTTCACTGTTCAGCAGAAGACTAGACAGGCCCATAAAACAAAAAAAGACTAAAGGGGCACACCAGCCCAGGGGCAAGGACTAGAAGGCAGGAGGGGACAAGAAAGCTGGTATTAGGGAACCTAAGGTTGAGAAGGGAGAGTGTTGACATGTTGTGGGGTCGTTAACCAATGTCATAAAACTATATGAGTACTAACTGTTCAATGAAAAAGAAAGAAATGCTGAAGAGGAAAAAAAAAAGTGCTAAGCAGGCTAAAAAGTTTTTCAAATGGGAAATCACACAAAAAGATTTTTTGTTTTGGTTTTGCTTTTTTGCCATTAAATGAATGCCATATTATATTGTAATGGAAGATAAAATGAGGTAATTGCAAATTGAATTATTTAACATGAATTTTTGGTTTGGGAGGCAAATAGTAAAAATTACGTCCAGAACAATTTTTTAACACAGATATTACTTTTTCCTCAGGCTTTCAGTATCTAATCTAGTCTTGAATAGGCCACGCTCTGCTTTAATTCTCTATGATAATGAACAATAGTTTTCATTCTGAGATGAATATACTGTAGATACTTTTTGCATGTCTTTGGTTGCTCATCTGTCTTCATCAACCAGTGTGTCATTTAACAATAAAATTTGCCCCTCAACTCATCTAGCCAGAAACCTGTATTTCTCCCTAAGTAATACTCTTTTCCTGCTCTTAGATTTATTTACTTTTTAACAAGATGTTTGCTCTATTTCCATAGACATACTTGCCCACAAAGGAAAAACAAAACACCCAGATGCCATTGGGTCAGTGCCAACTCATGGAGACCCCGGGTGTATCAGAGTAGAACTGTGCTGATAAGGCTTTCGATGGTGGATTTTTTTTTAAGTAAATCACCAGACCAGAGGTGCCTCTGGGTAGACCAGAATTGCAAATCTTTTGGCAGGCAGTTGAGTCCATTAACCATTTGCACACCAAGGGACTCAGAAAAGGAGATGATTAAAGTAACTAAACACAAAAGAAACCTGGATGGAAGTCTGGGTTAGCTGTGTGAGACCAGGAGTCTGAAAGCAGACAGGCTGGAGTAGAGTATTATCCTGATATGAGAGTTTATTACTTTTTTTTTTTTTTTTCCTTTCTCTCTGCAGCTACGGAGGTTGAAGAATTCACTGTTTTATTTGTGGTCTGATGACAATTTAAGGTTTACTGAGGATGTGGTCAGGCAATGGTAATCTGCAACCCACACACAAAACATATCACTAAAATTGTTATAATTAACTGCATATGATTTAGCAGGGTCATTTATAATGATGATTCATCAGCGGTAGGTGTAAACTGGTTCACTAAACCCAAGCCTTACAGGGAAAGAAAAGATAGAATTGTTTCTTAATTTCATTTTAGGCTAATAGCCAGGTGATTCAGAGTCCTGAAGGGCCCTGATTCAAGCTTCGTTTCTCACCTCTGATAGGCTACTGGCGTTTCCTGCCAAACACTTCATCTCTCTCCACCTTGGCTACGTAAATCTCTAAAATGAGCTTCTAACAGGGGTCTAGGGATTTGTGCTCTTTGTAGGTCCATACCCTAAAGGACAAATATTTGTCTTCCCTTTTGTTTGGATTTGAGTGTCTGTCTGTGTAAAGGGTCCTGGTTTTTTGTTTGTTTGCTTTCTCCTAGTGTGATTGCACCTTTTGGCAAAATTGTGTGGTGGACACACTTTTCTTTGGTGCCTTTCCATCTTCTCGCTGACCAATACCTGCCCAGTCTCCTTATACTTCCTGAGCCCCTGTGGCTCAGAGAAGTCCGCTATAACAGACCCTCCCCGGGAAGTCGTTGGACTCCACAAAAATCTTTACCCTTTTCTCTATAAACTCTGCTTTCAGCAAGCTGCCAATTAGAAAAGATCTACAAATCTCACCCTCTAAATTGTTAGTAAAGAAAAATTGTTAGTAGCTCATAATTATTCACCTCACTCCCCTCAAGAGAATTTCACTGTGAAAGAGAGTAGAGCTTGGACTTTGGGCAGTACTCCACAACGAAGGGCAGCAGAATCTCCTGGAATGAATTTTTAGCAGTGCAGATTCTCAGGGTGCCATGTTAGGCTTGTATGCTTTCAAGACCCTCCTGCATGAGAACCATTTACCCGCAAAAAAAAAAAAAAAAAACACACTTGTGAAGCCACATGCTCGGCTACAGAGTTTAGGTAGAGCCCAGGGGTTGCCAAGAGTCTGTTAAGGCAAAGAGCTTTTTGAACTCCTCAATCATTTTCTTCCATACCTCCTAAAGAGATTTTTTATCAAATGTATCTACCATACAGGTGCTATAATTTGATCTTATAACAAATACCAAGAATAGAATCAAATAATTAGCACTATCGTTGTTGAGTGCTGTGAAGCCAAAGCAAACGATATTGCAACTCTGAGATATACTATATCCTTGGTCAAGTCAGGATCAAATATTAGAACATTCTGTTGCATACATATTGCAAAGCAGCTATGTATCTTATTTAGAGGAAATCACTTTCACTTTTACTACCAAGGTGGCACTCTTTTTGATACCGGATAGTACAACATCCAGTGGTTTCACATGTGTTGTTTTATTACAAAGCCTTTTAATGTTATTTTTTTAATTCCGAAGGAATTAAATACAATGTGTATATTTTAAACATACATACAAAGGTAACATATGTTTGCTAAAGCAAATTTAGCAAACACAGCAGAATATCCCAATGTTTGCATTACTACTGTTAACTGTTTAATGACTATCCTTGTATTCATGTATTGGTTCATTCATGCATTCAACAAATATTCCAGGAACTGTTTTAAGCCCTGTGGATACATCTGTGAACAAGATACTTAAAGCCCCTACACTCACAGATAACATTTCAGTGAAGCAGGGCTACAGATGATAATTAAACTCATACATAAGATGCAGAAGAAAATTTCAGATTGTCATAATTCTATGAAAAAGATAAATTTGATTAATGGGACTAAGAGGGCCTGAGAAGGGAGTGCTACCTTAGAGTGGACAGTAAGGGAAGACCTTTCGGAGAAGGTAGCATTTGAACTGATATCTGAATGATGTGAAGGAGAAGCAGCTCTGGAAAATCACAATCTCCATAAGGGATTTTACAGTGCAAAGGATCCAAGGCCACTTAGCACACTGGCACAACAGAAGGAAGGTCAGTCTGGCTGGAGTATGATCAAAATTGTGGAGACTGATAATAGCTGAGGTGGGAGAAGTAATTAGGGCTAAATCTTGTACAGCTACACTGTCCAATATGGAAGGCATTAGTCACATATGGCTACTGATCACTTGAAATGAGGCCAGTTTGAATTGAGATGTGCTGTGTTTGGAAAGAGCCCTGGTTGCGCAGTGGTTAGAGCACTCAGCTCTTAACCAGACAGTAGGTGGTTCGAATCCACCAGATGCTCTGTAGGAGAAAGATGTGGCAGTCTGCTTCCATAAAGATTTTCAGCCTTGGAAACCTTATGGAGGAGTTCTACCCTGTCTTATAGAGGTGCTTTGAGTTGGAATCATCTCAACGGCAGTGGGTTTGGTTTTGGTGGTAAATGTTTGGGGAATAATTCTCTAGACAAGCTGACCCATTCCTGAGAAAAAGGTTACCCAGCCCAGTGCTGCTATTTAATGCTCTCCAATGGCCAGCTGATCATCTTATAGTAAAGCCCATCAGTCAGGAAGCTCTGCTGTGCACACAGAGCTTACAAGCACCTTTATATATGAACAGATAACTAACATTTGAGGAAAGTCTCTCCTGTGAAAAGCAGAAACCAACAAACAAATAATAAACAAGGAGATCAGAAGGAGCAGAGGCAATGCCGAAAGGAAAGAAAACTTCAAAGAAATTGTAATGAATCTACTCAGACATAAGAAAAGATATTAGACTGATGAAGGAAGAATAAAATGCTACAAATAAAGAATAGAGATCAAAGTCAAAGCTCTAGGAAATTAAAAGTACCGTAGCTAAAATTTCTGAAAAACAGCAAAACAGTTTTGGTGTTAAGACCAAGGAAAACACCTAGAAGTTAGAACATAGAGGTAAACGAATTGATAATAAGGAAAAAAAGGACAATCATTGTAGGTACAATCTAGGCAATACCCAAATAATAGACATTCTAGAATGAGAGAAAATAGACATTAGAGAGGAGGAAATAATTAATTATAGGGAAAATTTCCAAACTAGAGAACAGGATTCTTCAGATTGAAGTGGATCAATGAAATGTTTAGAATAATGAGCTGAATGAAAGACTCAAACAAGACACATTTGGGGACAGTTTTAAATATCAGATCATAAAAGTTCCCAAAGAGAAATGACAGATCTTATACAAAGGATCACCTCGAAAAGTGACACCAGAGTTCGATGTAAGGACATTTGAAACGAGAAATAGAATAACAGTAAATTAAATTAAAAAGCACATTGGATTTTAAAGATCTAGCATATAAGCCTGACTGCTAGAGTTCTGTAGCCAGGTAGGGGGAAGAAATGGAGAGGGGAAAGTTCAACATTTAGTGGGCGGGTTTCTGTTTTACTCTTGGGTTTCATTCCTATATTCTTCAGTGCCTGATCTCCTAACATCTGAGCCTCTCTGGTTCAACTTCTACAGAAATTGCTACTGCAAAGCCTGGAAGGTGTAGTTATCGTGGTGCCTCAGCTTCATAAGTCTTTCCAGTATTCTAAAGAACAAATCAACTTTCATATGTATAAGTGAGATATATATATATATATAGATGCCTTTCTTTGGTAAGTAATTTAGCATTTCTATATTTTCTTTCCATCTTCGTACATTGTGGTTCAGAATTACAGGTGTCTCCTAATTTAATAACAGATGAATTCAGTGTTTCTACCTCATGAAGAAGGCGGAAATATTGTGAAGTTGCCATCTTACACCAGAAGCTTTCTATAATCAACTTCAAAAAATGAGATTCTTATTAACAATCAAGATTCTTGATAAATATCACCTTTCAAAAAGTTTAAAATAGTATTCTTTAAAAGTGTTCTATATCCCCATATTCATGCTGGCTATTAATTTTATTCTAAGTATTAATCAGCATAGTAGGCAATGAATAGAATGTTGTCCGAATTAGCATACTGAAGAACAAAAAACCTTGAGAGCCAGAGTGGGAAGCACCTAATTCAGCTTTCCTAGTGAAACAGAGAAGACTTCCTAAAGGAACTGATATTTGACCTCCGTCTTTAAACATTTACCTACCTTTAAACAAAGGCATTTCAAGAAGAGGGATTTATATGTCACAAGAGAAGTGAAGCAAAAAGAAACCGCATGTTCGGTGAATGGTGAGAGATTTGGGAGGGCAAAAAGAGAAAATGCATGCTAAGGATTTTGAGAATAGCAAAACATTTACATAAATTCAAATAAGTTTTATTTTTATTAATGTTGACTCTAGCTTCTTTCTGGAGTTTTACATCTTCTTAGTGAATGATACATATGCTTAATGGTCTAGTTTCATAGAACCACCCAAGTCTACTTCAAGAAAGCCCTAACAGAGATTAATTTGAACTTCATAAGAACTCACTTAACCTGGAAAGGTAGAGGTATGAACCTCCTGGGAGCAAACCTCAAATAGTGATAAACGGGAGTCTTAACGAATGCCCCAGGCTTCCCGTCATCTAATGGGGCAAGGCATGTTCCATACAGTTCCTTGACGGATCCATGATGGGATGGAGCCTCATGGTAATCAGATTATCAAAACACATAGTTGTCTTCTCTTCCTTTTCCTTTCCACACCCCTGACCTCCCAAACATTTGCTCCCTGGCATCTCCTCGCCAACAAATTACCGGTACCCAGTTCCTTTCCTCACCTCTGCCTTTGTGGGAATCAAAATATGACATACACTTAACAAATGGTATGCCATTATTATTTACTGTTTCTATCAACATCTTTTGCAGGATCCAGTTCTTAGGTAACATACGTGAGTGTAATTGTGACCTTCTATCTAAAAAAAACAAGAGTGAAAATTACTACCACAAAATTTTTTAACTTAGCATTGATTTCTTACATTGATTTTTTAGACGGCATTGATTACTTATGTTTTGGAAAACATGTTTAAAGGAAGAGGACTAACCCAAAAAACCCAGACATTAATCCCAGATTTTGTACTTTCTAGCAGGGAGACGATATAAAAGTCATTTTACCTGTCTAAGCCTCCATTTCCTGATTTACTGAAGTGAAGAAGTTGATGCGGAAGGTTATTCCAAGTCATTGATTTTATGACCCATGACATTAAAAGAAGCAGACCTGCTTTAGACAGAGCTGTCAGCTGGACATGTTGCCAGGTGGACTGCTTTTGGAGCACTGCCTGCACCTGAGACCTGCCATCTTCAGGCCTGGAACAACTCCTCACCGGCACCCAATCCAAACCTGCCCTTTGCCTCAGAGGCCCATGTCTTCTGAAGGCTGTAACTGCTTCTAAAAGTGATAAATAACTAATATAACAAAGTAAATCATATTAATGGGAAATGAAATATGTAGAACAAGCCCACAAGTCCCAGGCAGACCCCAGGCTCCTCCCCCTTTCTTATACAATCCTCCGAGGTAACACACATGAATGTGAGCTTGACCTTCTCCATACAGGTCATCTGACTTTGAGTTATTGCTCAACAGCGACTCCAAAGACGAAGTTCTGAGCCAAAGGGAGGAGGATACTGAGAGGTGAAGTGGTGCTCCTTGCAGGAAAGGCTTTACTGCACTTTCCAAACCATCCCACGGAACTGGTTGCCAATTTGGCTACACTGAGGACAGGCTCTGACAAAAAGCATTAAAATGAGAAAGTAAAATAGTTCCTTTGTTCGGAGTCTAGAAACGCTGAAAGGAAATTCCTGTTCACAGCAGGTGATTAAACAAGCTTTATTAGAGGCCATTATGTGGAGAGTCACTGGTGCTGCTCTGTTGCAATAAAATACTTCGTTTAACTTTTTTTATTATTTTTTAACTTCCAAATAGTATTAACTAGATTTATCAACAATTTGGTAAATCCAAACTAGTGGTCAAAGTCCTACAAGGACACTTTTTACAACCTATTCTCTAGAGCAGTAAAATTCAACTGCCAAATCCCTGTAAGACAGAGGAGAGTGCATTTGGGTCTCAGGGGACTGGCCAGGTACCTTGAAGTGTCCAACAGTAAGCATGAAATGTCTTCCAAACCTCTCCTTCAGTACAAAAATTGATATGGATTTTCCCTTTCACTCAGTAATGTATCTAAACTTATTTTAAGTTCAACATAATGTATGAAATTGTTTATTAATTAGTTCAACTACCCCATCAAAATTTAAGGAAGAAAAATAACATCTAGATTTTTATTTCCTATTCCTCTTTTTTTTTTTTTTATTCCTATACTTTTTTATCGATTTACTGGGCAAAATAGGAATGTTTCTCTTTCTTCTTGTGACACTTCTAAACTGTTCTTGTGTCATGTATTCAACCTGGGAGGCAGTCTTCTCCCATTACTAATGAAGCATATTTTTTGTGTATCTGAATTTCTATACCTTGTCTAAACGTGAAATTCCTGTGTCAACACCATTGTCCTTGCCAGTGAAACCAAAGGATCTAAATTAACTGTCTATCAAGTGAAACTAGAAGAAAGGGGATATTGTCTTCTGGCTTTTAGGCTTCATCACTTTTAAATGTTTAGTATTTGTCTTACGTATCTAGTGCTGCTATAAGAGAAATATCGCAAGCAGATGACTTTAACAAAGAGAAATTTATTCTTTCACAGCTTAGGAGGCTAGAAGTTCGGATTCGGGCACCAGCTCTAGGAGAAGGCTTTCTCTCTCTGCTGGCCCTGGGGGAAGGCCCTTGTGCCTGGCTCCTTGTGATCTTCATGTGGCATGTCATCCATCTTCCCCCATCTTGCCTTGCTTCATTTGCTCCTTTTATATCTCAGAAGAGACCGACTTAAGACACGCCCTACGCTAATAACGCCTCATTAACATAACAAAGAACCAATTCCCAAGTGGGATCATAGCCACAGGTATAGTGGTTAGGATTTATAACACATGTTTTGGGGGAACACAATTGAATCTGTAACAGTATTACTGACCACACCCACTGAACAAGCCCAGGAATTTTATTTTGCACCTGGAATCTGAACTGTCACAATATCTTGGGCAGGGGTCAAAGTGTGCAAAATGTGCAAAGACAGAAACATTCATTTCTCTCCCTATATTCCTTTCATTTCCTTCTGTAACACAAACCCATTCTTCTACTTCACAAACGCATCCTTTTACACTGTATTTTCACAAACCCATCAGAGCACATTTTGGTAATCTTGTTTCTACCCCACATTTTCCTGTGTGATAGACAATATCATTGTTACATAGAATTAGAGCCTTTTTAGCTACTCTCTGAATTTAGTATTTTAGAAATAATTTCCTTGCCTAGGCGTTAACGACTCTGCTCAGGGATGAATTACCCAATAAGCGAAGTATGCAGGGCTTACTTGTGCTTACTTACTAATCTGTAGTGCACAATTTCACCTGTTTTTCATCACATCAAGTTTGTGGTAAAAACAGGTGAAATTGTGCACTGCAGATGTGTAAGAAAACACAAGGAGGCCCATGTGTACCTTGCTTAATGTGTGCCCTTGCATACCTTGCTTAGTGGTTAATCTGCCCCTGACTCTGCTATACATAAATTCTGTAGGTTTGATGGCAAAAACATGCCAAGTGCTTTGGGTATCGCAAGAAGAAAACCCCTATATAAATGTCTGCTACGATTTCCATTATAGAATGAAGACACGTCAGGGTATGTTTTATTGGCCCATCTATAAATGACTTGAGTGGTACAGATATTTGGCTGGAAGCCCTGTTTCTTGCAAGCCCAAAGGTGTGGGTTAATGGAGCAATTAAACATACTTTCATATCCCAGGGCTGTAATAGTATTAGCGAAACATAAGTGAACGACACCAAAAGGAAAGAAAACTGTAAATATAGAGGAAGAACAAGATGGACTTCTGTGACAGAATTTCAAACAGTTGGCATTTTATGGGGCACCAGAATGGATATTTTTAAATCTTTCTTTCATAAAATAGGTATCTTGTTTTACTGACACTATGGAAATGTAAAGTAGAGAAACTGTCCTCCAAAGAAGCAGACATTAGGTCATATGCAAGAATAGCAGTCAAAAAGCATTTAAGGAATGTTAGGAACCATTGATGTAGTAAGACTAAACCAAAAAAACCAAACCCATTGCTGTTGAGTCGATTCCGAGTCATAGCAACCCTACAGGACAGAGTAGAACCGCCCCACAGAGTTTCCAAGGAGCACCTGGTCGTTTCAAACTGCTGACCTTTTGGTTAACAGCCGTAGCACTTAACCACCAGGGTTCCCATAATAAGATTAGAGCTTGTAAAATAAATGCAAGTGCTGACTGAGAACACTATCAGCCTTGGTTATCTTTGTATTTCTAGCGTATTGCACATGCTCGCAGTGTAGTATTTGTTCGGTAAACGTTTACCAAAGTAATATGAAGATAGGGTGTATTGAATTCCTTGTTCCCTGCCCAGGTATAAGAAAGAAGGACTAAAGAAGGAAGGAAGAAAGGAAAGACAGAAGGAAGAAATGGGGGAAGGAAAGAAAGAAGGATCAATAAAAGGGAAGGTCAAAAGAGTACCTTTATTTCGACAAAGCTAAGTTCGAGGATAAAGTTCAGTTGTAGATCTAGGCACTCTGACCTCACTAGCATCTACTTCCAGTAGTCTCACCTTCTTCTTTGCCTCTTTCTTTCCTAGTCAGCCTGATTCCTTTGCGCTCATGTTTTCGCCATCCGTGCTCTAACTTCTTAGCTACCACACCTGGGAAGCTGAGAGTCGGTACAAATAAATACCTAACCGTAAAATTGCATAGTGTTTATCTTACGTTAGACCTCAAAGCAATCCGTAAAACTTTTACTTCATTATTTTTATCTTCTCCGATTCCTCAGTGACTTTCCCAAAGCTCCCTATTTTTGACTCCTCACCCTACACTGCATATTCAAATCCTCCCCTCCATGCTATCAGTGGATGTTTGCCTCCTACTTCACATGCGTTCAGTTTGGTCATGATGCATGATTTCTCACCATATCCACCTCGTCAACTACAAATGTGTGTATGTGTGTGTGTGTGTGTGTGTGTGTATGTAATTCTTGGCCCAAGAATTGGTCAGTTCTAGAGGAATTCTGTATCCAAAGGAAACACGATTTTTACATCAAAAACACTGAAGAGCAATAGAAGTCCATGCTAAATTCGCTAGAGGAAGTAATAACAGGATTCTACAAATAGCAAGATTCCCTAAAACTTCCCTAAATTCCCAGATTCTCTTCTCTGGTTCTCTGAAACAAAGTTAGCCTGTGCCTTCCTCACTTAGATGTGTTGCGACTCCCTCCCCTGAATTAACGCCATACCTGTCCTCATATAACTCAATTTAGTTCATGGAGACCTTGGCCCATCTGTCACCACAAAGGTTCCCTGAGGCAAGTGATAGAATGAGCAAAGAAAGGCTCCTTCTTAGAATAGAACGAGGGTGATGAGATGCTATAAGTACTTATGTTTCTACATCTACGCATATCTGTGTTCTCTGTCTTCTAGCTCTGGAAGAAAATTATGCCAGCTAGTTTCAACCAACCTTACCCTTGACCACATGCCTTTCCATCTCCAATAAATAACTCCATCAGGACTCCTCCTGTCAACCCTTATATTCAGAATATATAAAGAAATCTTTAAACTCAGTAATAAGAAAAATAAAACAGTTCTAAAAAATTGGCAAAATAATTGAATTGACACTGCATCAAAGAAGATATACTGAGGGCAAATATGTACATGAAAATACGCTCAACCCCAATGAAATGAAAATTAAAACTACTGTGAGATACTAGTGTACACCTATGACAATGGCCAGCGTTAAAAAGACTGACCATACCAAGGTCAGAGCAGATGTGAAGAAACTGAGCTCTCATACACTGCTGGTGAAATGTAACATGGTACAGCTGGGCAGTTTCTTAAAACCTTAAGCATACACATTCTATATAACCAAGCCAGTTCCTTCCTAGGTATTTAACTTAGAGAAATAAAGGCATATGTCCATAAGAAGACTTGTACACAAATGCTCAGAGACACTTTGTTTGTAATAGCCCAAACTTGGAAATAACCCAAATCCCTGTCAACAGGTGAATGGACAAACAGACTAGCTACTCAGCAATAAAAAAAAAAAAAAAAAAGGAATTAGCTACTTATAAATGTTAGAGTATTGATAAATCTCAAAATATTTTCCTGGATGAAAGAAGTCAGAACAAGCCCACCCACTCACACCCACACACACACACACAAAGAGTACATACTGTGCGATTCTATTTTCACAAAATTATAGATAACACAAACTAATCTATAGTGACAAAAAGCAGATCAGTGGTTGCCTGGGGGTGGTGGTAGGTGAGGAATGCATTATAAAGGGGCAAGAGGAAACATTTGAGAGGACGGATAAATTCGTTGTCTTGATTATGGTTATGTCTCTCTTGATAGATGATAGATAGATGGGCAGATAGATAGGTATCTTGTAAAATTGTATACTTTAAATATGTACACTTTATTGTGTATCAATTATACCTCAATAAATGTATTAAAATTCTGTGCACTTGTTTCTTGTTTATTTATTGACCCATTTTGATCTTATTTCTAGCCATGTCACTTTAGGGAAATAGCTTCATTAAGTTATTCATTAATGTTTGAATCGCCAAAAGCAAACATAAAACATAAATCCTTACTTTACTAGACGCCTCTGGTGCATTTGATACTTGTGATGAATCCCATGTCTTGAATTCCTGAGCTCCACTGGCTTCTGTGACACTGTAGTCCCTTGCTTTCTTCTGTATGTACTCTCTCTTCTGATTCCTGAACTGTGGTTATTTTCTAGGATTCCACTAACAGATCACCTCAGTCTCAACAATCTTCCTGAGTATTGTCCTTGGCTCTCATTGTTCCAACCATATGCTGATGACCCCCTCATCTACATCCCTAGCTTGAGAACTACTCTAATCTTCAGAGTTTTGCTTTCAAATGCTTAGGGGACATCTCCATTTTCACCACCCCCAGGAAAAAAAAAACTTAATGCAGCCAATTAAAACTGAACTCACCACCTCCATATTTAAACAAAGCCATCCTCCACCACTAACAGCCTCAGTTTGAAACCCACCTGTCACCCAGGAATCACCCCTGAGTTTTCCTTTCACCTCACTACACAGATCCAGTTAATCACTAAGCTCTGCCAAATTTCCATTCTGTACATTCTCTCTATATTTATCACTGATACATTCATACCCTCCTCTTCTCTATACTATTATCACCCTATATCCGTTCCTCATCATTTCTTGTTTATGTTACAGAATCAGCCTCCTAAGTAACCCCTCTGCTTCCAGTCATGTCTTCTTCAAACTCATCTTTTACACCATGGCTGCCCATTTTCACTCTCCTGCTGAAAACCCTTCCGTGGCTCTCTATATAAGAGACAAGGTGAAACCCGAACACTCTATTATGGTAATCAAGGTATAAAATCTCCAGAAGTCCTGCTCTTATCTACCCTGGTAGCAAACATCTACATTTGCTTTCTGCTGCAAACACTCCACTCTGGCAGCTTTTAGTTCCACACATACACCATGCTGCATGTTGCCAACCCAAGCCAGTGCCGTCGAGTCGATTGAGTGCATATTGCCAGCAGGTCATTATTCCCATTGTCCTTCCTACCTGTAACGCTTTCTTTTTCTACTTCTCTGAGTAACTTCTGTTTCTCTGTTCAGAATTAGAAGAGGCTTTAGCTACTCCAGGAAACCCTGGTGGCATCGTGGTTAAGTGCTACAGCTGCTAACCAAAGGGTCGGCAGTTCGAATCTGCCAGGCGCTCCTTGGAAACTCTATGGGGCAGCTCTACTCTGTCCTATAGCGTGTCTATGAGTCAGAATCGACTCAGCGGCACTGGGTTTTGGGTTTTTAGCTACTCCATGGAGCCTTGCTTTATTACTAACCACCTCAGCCACACCACACTCACTCTCGTTGGGCTCAGTAGCCGTTTCAGTGCTCCCCAAGTACCCAAGTTTGAGCTAAGTCACTCTACTCGTTATTTCATTGTGTTATAACCAATTGTTCCATTGGGATTTCAATTTATTTTATTCTTAGTATCTACTTTTTTTTTTTTTTTACCATGGTACTATGGTAATAAATTTACAATAAATTATTCATTAAACACCCTTTCAAATCAACCATCTCCATTTCTAAGGGATGATTTAAGAGATTGAAACTTAAAGAGGATAATTAAATAACTTAATCAGCTGTCATGTGGGATATAGTAAATTTGAACTCTTGTCTTAGGAGCCCTGACAGTGCAGTGGTTAAGGCCTACAGCAAGCTACGGTGGCTAACCAAAAGGTTGACATTTCAAATTCACCAGCTGCTCCTTGGAAACCATATGGGGCAGTTCTACTCTGATCTGTAGGATCAGACTCAACGGAACAAGTACACTATATAACTACCATGCCTAAGCTGTTAATCACTGCTGTATAGTCTGTCTCTCCTTCTGTCTCTTCTTCCCTCCTCCTCTCCTTCCCTCTTTCCCTTTCTTTTAAGGCACAAATTGCATGCTCATTTTAGTATCCCCAGGAATAGTGCTGGGCATAGCTGATATTCAACAAACATTTGTCTATTAAATGAATGACTTCTGACATTTAATTCAATTTCTTTCAGTGTACCATTTATTGGCCATTAAAGTAATATTGGGGAAAAAAATAACTTTTTAGTAGGAACAATTCTGAAAATTCATCTGGTCCAATTTGGTCAAAGTTTCATATCAAGAAATCAATATGTCTGGTAAATTTCATTCTCTACTGACTCCATTCACTCATCAACCTTAAAAATGGAGCAATATGGCACTGAATATTATGAAGAAATCACGAATAAAATACATGCT
The DNA here is from genome assembly GCF_024166365.1 of Elephas maximus indicus. NCBI lineage: Eukaryota > Metazoa > Chordata > Mammalia > Proboscidea > Elephantidae > Elephas > Elephas maximus. Next base: position 24,755,224 of record NC_064842.1, on the reverse strand, counting down.
AAAAATTGGGAAGAGACCAGTAATATAATGAGTTTCTGGTTGAGTACAGCATGAAAATGAGGCTGGTTATAGAATCTGAGAAACAAACGTGGAAATGTTGGGAAAACTTAAAGCCTAAATCTCTTAAGGAGAAACTTAAAGGTATATCAAACTTAAACAAAGTTAAAAAACAAAACAAAACAAAAAAAAAACCTGAGTCTATGTGAAAGAATGACACAGATGATGTCTAATGCAAAAAAAAAAAAAAAAGCCACAGAAAACCAGTTGCTGTTGAATTGACTCCTGTGGATCCCATATGTATCAGAGTAGAACACGGCTCCCTAGAGTTTTCAACAGCTTTCTTTTTTTTTTTAATTGTACTTTAGGTGAAGGTTTACAGAACAAACTAACTTCTCATTAAACAGTACACATTTTGTTTTATGTCATTGGTTAACAACCCCACAACATGTCAACACTCTCCCTTCTGGACCTTGGGTACCCTATTACCAGGTTTCCTGTCCCCTCCTGCATTCTAGTCCTTCCGCTGGGCTGCTGTGCCCTTTTAGTCTCTTTTTGTTTTATGGGCCTGTCTAATCTTTGGCTGAAGGGTGAAACTCAGAAGTGACTTCATTACTGAGCTAAACGGGTATCCAGGGGCCATATTCTCAGGGTTTCTCCAGTCTCTGTCAGGCCGGTAAGTCTGGTCTTTTTTTGTCAGAATTTTGTTCTACATTTTTCTCCAGCCCTGTCTGGGACCCTCTATTGTGATCCCTGTCAGAGCAGCCAATAGTGATAGCTGGGCGCCATCTAGTTGTACTGGACTCAGTCTGGTGGAGGTCATGGTAGTTGTGGTCCATTAGTCCTTTGGACTAATCTTTCCCTTGTATCTTTAGTTTTCTTCATTCTCCCTTGCTCCTGAAAAGATGAGACCAGTGGAGTATCTTAGATGGCCACTCACAGGCTTTTAAGACCCCAGACAATAGTCACCAAAGTAGAATGAAGAACATTTTCTTTATAAACTATGTTATGCCAATTGAGCTAGATGTTCCCCAAGACCATGGTCCCCACAGCCCTCAGCCCAGCAATTCAGTCCCTCAGGGAGTTTGGATGTGTCCATGGAGCTTCATGACACTGCCTTGTACAAGTTGTTCTGGCTTCCCCAGTATTGTGTACTGTCTTACCCTTCACCAGAGTTACCACTTATCATCTATTTAGTGTTTTTCCATCCCCTCCTCTCCCCTCCTTTGTAGTCATCAAAGATTGTTTCCTCTTGTGAGTAAACCTTTTCATGAGTTTTTATAGTAGTGGTCTCATACAATATTTGCCTATTTGTGACTGACTTATTTCATTCAGCATGATGCCCTCCAGACTCATTCATGTTATGAAATACTTCTCAGATTTGTCATTGTTCTTTCTCCTTGTGTAGTACTCCATCGTGCACATGCACCATAGTTGTTTATCCATTCATCTGTTGATGGGCATCTAGGTTGTTTCCATCTTTTTGCTATTGAGAGTAATGCTGCAGTGAACACGGACGTACATATGTCTATTCACATGACGACTCTTATTTCTCCAGGGTATATCCCTAGGAGTGGGATTGCTGGATCATATGGTATTTCCATTTCTAGCTTTCTAAAGAAGCATCAAATGGTTTTCCAAAATGGTTGTATCATTTTGCATTCCCACCACCAGTGCATAAGTGTTCCCATCTCCCTGCAGCCTCTCCAATATTTGTTATTTCCTGTTTTTTGATTCATACCAGTAATCCTGGGGTGAGATAGTATCTCATTGTGGTTTTAGATTTGCATTTCTGTAATGGCTACTGATCAAGAGCATTTCCTCACGTGTCTGTTAGTCACTTGAATGTCTCCTTTGGTGAAGTGTCTTTTCATTTCCTTTGTCCCCATTTTCTCATTGGATTATTTGTCTTTTTATTGTAGAAGTGTTGGATTTTCCTGTAGATTTCAGAGATTAGACCTTTGTCAGATTTGTAATACCAACATTTTTTTCCCAGTCTGTGAGTTCTCTTTTTACTCTTTTGGTGAAGTCTTTTGACTGAGCATTAAGTGTTTAAGTTTTAGAAGATCCCAGTTATCTAGCTTATCTTCTGGAGTTTTTGTGCTGTTAGTTATGGTTTGTATCCTGCTAGTGCTGTGTATTAGGGCCTCTAGCATTGTTTCTATTTTCTCTTCTATGACCTTTATAGTTTTTAGTTTTATTTTTAGGCCTTTGATCCATTTTCAATTAGTTTTTGTGTATGGTGTGAGGTATGGGTCCTGTTTTATTTATTTTTTTGCGTATGGACATCCAGCTTTGCCAACACCATTTGTTAAAAAGGCTGTCTTTTCCACATTTAAAGAACTTTGAGCCCTTGTGGAAGATCAGGTGACCATAGGTGGATGGATATACATCTAGGTTATCAATTCTGTTCCATTGGCCAATGTATCTGTTGTACTAGTACCGGGCTGTTTTGACTACCATAGCTGTATAGTAGATTCTGAGGTCAGGTAGTGGGAGTCCTCCTACTCTACTCTTCTTCAATAGTGCTTTACTTATCTGGGGCGTCTTCCCTTTCCATATGAAGTTAAGATTAATTTTTTCCATCTCTTTAAAGAATGTTGTTTGTGTTTGGATTGGGATTGCACTGAACTTGTAAATTGCTTTGGGTGGAATTGTCATTTTCACAATGTTGAGTCTATCCATGAGCATGGTATGTTTTTCCATTTATGTAGCTCTCTTTTGGTTTCTTGCAATAGTGTTTTGTAGTTTTCTTTGTATAGTTAGATTTATTCCTAAGTTTTTTTTTTTTGGAAACCCTGGTGGCGTAGTGGTTAAGTGCTATGCCTGCTAACCAAGGGGTCCACAGTTCAAATCCACCAGGCACTCCCTGGAAACTCTATTAGGCAGTTCTACTCTGTCCCATAGGGTCGCTATGAGTCGGAATTGACTCAACAGCACTGAGTTTTTTGGGGTATTTTTCTGGATTTCCTTTTCATCACTGTCTTTGTTGGTACATAAAAATCCAACTTATTTTTGTATGTTTACCTTGTGTCCTGCTACTCTGCTGAATCTTTCTATTAGTTCCAGGAGTCGTCTCATGGAGTTTTTTTTTGTTTTTCTATGTATAGTATCATAACATATCATCTGCAAATAGTGACAGTTTTACTTTTTCCTTATCAGTTTGGATGCCCTTTATTTCTTTTTCTTGCCTTACTGCTCTGGCTAGGACTTCCAGCACAATGTTAAATAGAAGTGGTGATAAAGGGCATCACTGTCTTGCTCCTGTTCTCAGGGGGAGTGTTTTCAGCCTCTCTCCATTAAGAATGATGTTGGCTGTTGGTTTTGTACAGATGCCCTTTATTATGTTGAGGAATTTCCCTTCTATGACTATTTTATTGAGAGTTTTTATCAAGAATGGGTGTTGGACTTTATCAAATGCCTTTTCTGAGTCAATTAAGATGATCATGTGATTCTTTTCTTTCCTTTTATTTATGTGGTGGAGTATGTTGATTAATTTTCTAATGTTGGACCATTCTTGCATATCTGGTATGAATCCTACTTTGTCATGGTGTATTATTTTTTTGATAACAACCATCAACCTACTGCTGTCGAGTCGATTCTGACTCAAAAAAGTAAATTACAGACCAATATCTCTCATGAATGTAGATGTAAAAATTCTCAATAGAATTCAAGCTAATAGAATTCAGCATCCTATAAAAAAAAATTATTGAGAATTTTTGCATCTACATTCATGAGAGATATTGGTCTGTAATTTACTTTTTTTTGTGGTGTCTTTGCCTGGTTTTGGTATCAGGGTTATGCTGGCTTCATAGAATGAACTCAGAAGTATCACTTCCTTTTCTGTGTTCTGAAATAGTTTGAGTAGTACTGGTGTAAGCTCTTCTCTGAATGTTTGATAGAATTCTCCAGTGAAGCCATCTGGTCCAGGGATTTTTTTTACTGGGAGTATTTTTTATGACCTTTTCAATCTCTTCTCTTGTTATTGGTCTGTTCAGATTTTTAACATCATTTTGTGTTTGTCTGGGTAGGTAGTGTGTTTCTAGAAATTGTCCATTTCCTCTAGATTTTCAAATTTGTTGGAGTATGGTTTTTCATAATACTCTGTTATGATCCTTCTTAGTTCAGTTGGGTCTGCTGTGTGTCCCCCATTTCATTTCTTATTTGGGTTATTTGTGTCCTCTCCTGTTTCTCTTTTGTCAATTTGGCCAGTGGTTTGTCGATTTTGTTGAACCTTTCAAAGAACCAACTTTTGGTTTTGTTGATTCTTTCTATTGTTTTTCTATTCTCTATTTCATTTATTTCTCCTCTGATCTTTATTATTTCCTTTCTTCTGGTGGCTGTGGGCTTCTTTTGCTGTTCTCTTTCTATTTGTTCAAGTCGTGTAGCTAATGTTTTGATTTTGTGCCTTTCTTCTTTTTGATGTGTGTATTTTTGCTATAAATTGACCTCTGAGGACTGCCTTTGCTGTGCCCCAAAGGTTTTGGTATATGTACTTCCATTCTCCTTTGATTCTAGGAAGTTTTTTATTCCATCTCTGATTTCTTCTATTACTCAGCAGTTTTTAAGCAGGGTGATATTCAGTTTCCATGTAATTAAATGTTTTTCCTTGTTCTTCATGTTGTTAATTTCTACTTTGATGGCATTGTGGTCAGAAAAGATACTTTGCATTATTTCAGTGTTCTGGATTTCGTTGAGGGTTGCTCTGTGGCCTAAGTTGTGGTTTATTCTGGAGAACGTTCTGTGTGCATTGGAAAGGAATGTGTACACTGCAGCTGTTAAGTGGAGTATTCTACATATGCCTATGAGTTTAAGTTTGCTGATCGTGGCCTTTAGATCCTCTGTATCTTTGTTGAGTTTCTTTCTAGATATTCTGTTCTTTACCAAGAGTGGTGTGTTGAAGTCTCCTACTATTATTGCGGAACTGTCAGTTTCATTTTTCAGTACTGTTAGAGTTTGTTTTATATAATTTGGAGCCCTATCATTGGATGTGTAGATGTGTATTATGGTTACTTCATGATGGATTGTCCCTTTGATCAGTATATAGTGCCCTTCTTTATCTTTTATGGTGGATTTTGATTTAAAGTCTATTTTATCTGAGATTAGTTTTGCCACTCCTGCTTTTGTTTGGTAGCTGTTTGCTCATTATATTTTTTCCATCCTTTGATTTTTAATAAATTTATGTCATTGTTTCTTAGATGAGTCTCTTGTTGACAGCATATTGATGGATTCTGTTTTTCCATCCATTCTGTCACTCTCTGTCTCTTTATGAGTGGATTTAGGCCATTTACGTTCAGTGTAATTATTGATAGGTGTGAGTTTATTGCTGTCATTTTATACTGGTTTTTTTTTTTTGTGTGTGTGGTGCTGACATTTCCTTTGTTTCTCTTCCTCTACTGTGCTGAATTCCTTTTGTTCATAGATTTTTTTTCATTTCTTTTGTTTTTGTAGATTTTGTTTTCATTGAGACTTTATGCTTTTTTTATTTCAATGAGTAGGTTTGTTAACTATCTTTGTGGTTACCTTGAAATTCACGCCTATCTTTCTATATTTGAACCAGTCTATTATTACTTGGTATCACCTTGCATTCCTCTTCTTTAGAAAATTCTATACCTACATCATGTCATTTACAGATTAACCTCTCTGGTTCCCTGTTGTAAATCTTTTGAATAATCATTGAGAGTTCATTTCCTAGATTGGTATATGGGTGGTGTGATCTTGTGTCCTAGATTCAGGCTATGGTCTGATGTTTGTTCTTAAATCAAAGGACTCCCTTTCATAATTCTTGTAAATTTCGCTTGGTTTTTATATATTCCCTTAATTTCTGTTTATCTGAAATGTCCTAATTTCACCATCATATTTTAGTGAGAGTTTTACAGGATATATTATTCTCGTTTGGCAATTTTTTTTTCTCTCAGGGTTTTACATATGTCATTCCATTGCCTTCTTGCCTGCTTGGTTTCTGCCAAGCAATCACAGTTTAGTCTTACTGCTTCCCCTCTGTATGTGACTATTCATTGCCCTCAAGCTGCAATGCCCTCAGAATTCTTTCTTTGTCTTTGATTTTAGCAAGTGTGATTATGATATGCCTCAGCGACTTTCTTTTAGGGTCTATCCTATATGCAGTTTGTAGAGCTTCTTGGATGGTCCGCTTCATCTTTCATAATATTAGGGAAGTTTTCTGTCAGCAATTCAATGATCCTCTCTGTGTTTTCCATTTTCTCCCCCCTCCTAAAATTCCAGTCGCTCAAAAATTTTTGCTTTTGATTGTATCCCACACAATTCTCAGGATTTCTTCATTTTTCTTTGTTCTTTTTTCTGATTTTTCCTCAAACAGAGTTGTATCCAAGTGTTTGTCTTCAACTTTGCTGACTAGGGCAGGTCCAGCAGGTGCTCTGTCTCTTGCTTGGAGCTCTGTAAAGCTGCTTTCCCTTACTCCCTGTCCATAAATCTCCAACAAGAGTCCAAGATGGCTAATCCCTGCTGTGTTAACTTATAGGGAACCTCCGCTCATATCTCTCCTTGCTCTGTGTTCTCTGTCAGCTTCTTATTCCATTCAGTGCTTGGTTCTTTATCTCTTCCTTTGTTACTTATGGTTCCAGGATTGATGTTTGTCTTTGTTTTACTTAGCTTCTCAGATCTTTGCTGTGGAGGGTCAGTGTGGTGCTTCTGTCTATACGGCCATGTTGGCTCTGTCTCCAATGGCTTTGTTTTTGGAAGCAAATCACCAGGCCTTTCTTCTGAGGTACCTCTGGGTGGACTCAAACTGCCAAACTTTAGGTTAGTAGCCAAGCAGCTAACCATTTGTACCATCCAATGGCACAAATGAATCCACAAAAAAATTTCTCTAAAAAAGTCCTAAGGTAGCATGACTTAACTAAACTCAGGAGATTTCAGAGATAAGGAACTGATTTCATATGTTTGTGTACTTTTTTTAATCTTTGGTGTGATGGAAGGTTAATTTTGACATGCATTAGCAGCAAAGTACTTATGTAGTCTTACATATTATAAAAATAGTATGGGGTCGGTGTTTGATAGCCTGTCATTTCACGAGAGGGAAGGAGGATCAAGATCAACAGCCCAAAGCTGATTTCTATCAGGCAGAGGTCAGATATGCCTTCCCTCTCAGCCTTCTTTACCAACTCTGACATCAACTATCCCTCCCATGGCACTTCTTTGGTTGGTTCGATAATTTGTTGTTGCAATGGCCACACAGAACTCACAAACCATACTCAGAATTATGGTGTTTATTAGGGAAGTAACAATTCAGGTTACAATTCAGGCTCAGGAACACTCAAAGATATAGTTCTTCCATCAGGACACCATCTTTCCAGTTAAGCTAGAAGCCCAAAGACACTCAGCTTTCTCTCTCCTTGGGCCGGGAAGCCCACTATGCCATCTCCTGTGGGTCTCTCCTGCTGGTCTGTCCTTCCTTAGTGGTGGTGGGCTCTTCTCTTGTCTGCCTCTGGGGTGGCTCATTTCAAATGGCAAAACTGACTAATCCGCTTGGTGGGCCACAATTACCCTATCACACAGTCCCATCCAATCACTTGGGTGGAAGCTACAAGACCATGGCTAGAAAGGCCACACAAAAGTGATCTATGACACCATACATACTTACTAAGAGGTACACTTGTTAAAAAGTATGTCCGTTCCTTTGCAGAAGCACAAATACAGGGCTGAAAAAAATTATAAACTATTAAGGTTTAAAAAGTCATGTTGCAAGTATCCGAGAAAGTGCCACTACTTCTGAAAGTCCTAAAAAAATCTCTGCTCTTTCTCAATTAATTTGTATTCTTATTTATTCATTAGGACTCCTTTTTATTGACTATCATTATAAGGTCTTGACTAAGTTTTGGAGGTAGGTAAATGAATAAAACTTATTTTCTACCTTCAAGTAGCTTATAGAAAAAAAAAAAAAAACCTTTAGTACCTGTTACTAAAGTAGCTCCCTTCTTGATCTTGACCTCCCTGTATTTCTACTAGAAAAAAATGTCCCCAAGAAAAAATTCTAGGGGAATAGGCTCATCTCATATGCCTTCTCTCACATGAAAATTGCAGCCTTATGTTGTTTGTTGTTCATAACTGCAAATGTTTTATATATTTTGTCAGGATTTTGTACTTATTTTACAGTAGAAGGATAAGTGTGCTATTAGCTACCTGTCTTGGCTGTAACCAGAATCTGATTTAATAACTGAATAATTTTTTTTACCCTTATCCTATGACTAAAAAAAAAAAAAAAAAACCTAAAATGTAGGATTTTAAAATGTATTCCAAATCCAGTTTATCTTCTTTGTGTTGGATTGACATTCTTAGCTTGAAGTTTGTTCAATACCAACATGTGATTTACATTTATCTTGCCCGTAATCATAATGGCTGGAATTGAGAAATAACCATATCTACAAGTTTAGAGGCTATGTACAAGAGAAATAAAATTAATCCAATATGATATTTTTGCTAAATCCTAGTTGCTTCCTTCTCTTTCCTGAATATTCACGGATGTTTTTTTTTTTTTTTTTTTTTTTTTCATGATCTTCTCTAGATTATTGCCTGGGGTCAATCTCAAACTTAATCAGTGTGTACCAGAATCTAGATTTTGGTTTCTGTTGTTGTTGTTGTTTTGCTTTGTTTTTGAAAAGCAGAACATCTCCATATGTTCAGTCTTCTGGTCCTTTGTTCTTCATGGGTTTACCAAATATTATCAAAGGTACTCCTGTTTCCAGGGCAATAGCAATCCTATGCAGTGGGAAAGATATGTTACCTCTGAATCCAAGTTCCTCTTACTAGCAGTATAATAGGCAATTTACTCAGTTCTTTACATTTCTGCCTTTATCTTTTATTAAAAGGGAATAAAATACTTGTTTTAATGTTTGTTTTGAAGATTAGGAAATACATGAAGGCAAATACTGTATTGCCACCTGAGAGGGGTCCAACGAGGATAGCAGCCCTCAGTCTTAGTATTATCATTCCAGTAGCCGGCAGGTAGTAATTCACCGGAGCTTGGATAGCTGCATTAAGTAGTCCCATGATTTCTCACTAACTTTTTTCATATTGTGACCTCAATTCTCCCTAGGCAATGTTTAGTCTCTTCCCTCCTACAGATGGTTCTATCTAGAGGAGAATATACACTCAAAGGAATTTGAATACTTCTATTTTGATATTTTATTTAAATCACTTGTTTTCAAAAAGAACACTTTCTTTTCCTGCTTATTTTCTTGCTCCAAATAACATTAACAAAATCATTACACTGTATTTAATATTGGTAAAACTTTCAGTTTATCCTATTGTCTAACTTCTCCCTCCCTCGCTCCCTCTTTCGGGTTTTCGTTTTTCAGTTGCCACTGTTGTGTTTTTCTTCCTTACGTGAGTCCATCATTTTTCCTTACACGCTCTGTTAAAAGCCTTTCGAGTGCTCTGGGGCAACCTATTACTGTCTTTGCAACTTTGGTATCTCTCCACTTTTTCTTTATAAGCTGACAACAGTATAGTAACAAAAAAATGTTGAGCTTCTCATTTCTCTTGAGTTATATATGAGCTTTAAAGACATCATTGGTCTGCTTTAAAAAAAAAAAAAAAAGCATGCGTGCTTGGTGCCTGCGTCTTTTTCATGGCTACTTTTCTCATTTTCTCCTAAGGTGTGAACTTCTAAAAGAGTAAAAGCCAAGAAGTCCTTTACTACATTGTTCTGTGTAAAGGCACTTAACCTGTCACAAAAAAAAGAAAAAAGAAAAGAAAAAAAGGCGCACCAGGCTCCTCTTCAGAGAAAGGTTTTCGATCGAGTCGAATATTACGAGCTGAGGTTCTCCTCTGATCAATAGGTTATACTCACAGACTCGCCCTCCTTCCAATCTTTCCAAGCAGTCCAGGAAAAATCAAATCAAAAGAGAGCAAAACAAAACTAACTAAAGAACAAAATCTGTCCTTGAAGCACGGGGGCATGATTTGGGAACACGTGTGCCCTGCTGGGAGGGCGAGGCTTCCCCTCTCTCCCGCTAGGTCTCCCACCTTCCGAGAGCCCCTCCCCCACCGCCGGGAGGCCCCTGGGATCTCCCACAGCCGGGTGGCCTCGCCCTCTGCCCGGCGGAGAGACGCGGCGTGGAGCAGGCACGGGGGCGTCAGCGAGGCTCCCGCAGGGCCACTGGGCATGCTCAGCGGCCGGGCCGGTCTGGGTCTCTCCCCGGTAGCTAGTGCATCACACCAGCGCTCGCTGCCCTGGGAGGAGGAGGAGGAGAAGCAGTAGGAGGAAGGGGAGGAGGAGCGGCCAGCAGTGGCCACGACCGCCACCACCAGGCAGAGAAAGAGTTTGTGGGGAGGAAAAGATCCCCCTTGCACTTCGAGCGCCTTGTGTCTGCTTTTGGAAAAAGAGTATACGAGATAAAGGAGACTGAAAGAATAAGAAGGAAAAGTGAGGGGGGAGAGAGAAAAAAAGAAGGGGCCAAGTAAGGGCCGGAGCGTGCAGGGGAGCCGGAGGCGCGGGGGCGAAGGCGCCGAGCCGCGAGCGCTGCGCTAAGGCAGGTGTCGCCGCCGCTGCCCGGAGGCGGCATGTGACGCGCGGCCGCAGCTGCCCGCGGGCGGAGCGCGCTCGGACCCGGGCGCGCACACCGCGGGCCAAGTCTGTGCGATCCCGGATTCCCCGCTCGTCGTCGTGCACCGGGCGGCAGCCGCGCTTCTGGAGAGCCGGGCGATGAACCGAAGGGCGGCTCCGGGCTGGGGCGCGCGCTCCTAGGACACTCGCTCCTTGGACGCCGAGCAGGAGGTGACCGAGGGACAGCAGGCTGGGCGCCTCCTCGCATAGGGGAGTCTGGGAGGACCAGCGGGGCACAGCCACCTGGAGCACAGCTGCCAGGTAAAGACGGCGCCCAGCCACCCGGGCGCTTGGGCACACCCGGGGCGGTAGCGGCTGACCTCGTTTCTTGCCTTCTCGCGTGGCGAAAAGAGGAAAAAGTTTTCAGCGCAGGTAGAAAATGTCTTTGCTTTTGGAGTTTAAAGAGGGGACTGGGGAGAGACCAGAGAGGCTCGCCTGTCGATTTGGGGGAGCGACACTTGAACCTCGAAAGCTATCTGGTGGGGAGTTGGAGCTCGGGGGGCTGAGGGTGGGAATGCTGGGGTGACAACCAGGTACCGGGAAAGGGACAGGAATATACGAGCGGCGCCCAGAAAAGAGGGGACGCCCCACCCTGCTCTTCTCAACCTCGATTCTCTCTCTTTCGCCAGATCCGAGTCCCCAAGTGCTGCTCGGCTCGGTGTGTGTGTGTGTGTGTGTGTGTGTGTGTGTGTCGCGTGTGATGTGCGTGTGTGTATTCTCTCGCTGGATTCCCTACCTCTTTTAAGAAGAATAAAGGAGGGACCCACCAACCTCGCAGCGGGGTCGCTTTGTTGGATTACGTGTCAGGAAACTAAGAGGCCAATGTGGCACTTAACGTAACACCTGGGCAAAGGTACGCGGCCCTGGTGCGCGTCTTTGCTCACCCAGGGAGAGTGCAAACGCGCGGAGCCGCGGCTGCGTGTCCGCCCCGGACCTCAGAGCTGGGACCCTCCTGAGTACAGCCGCCGCGGACAAGGTTCCTTTCTGCGTGTTTCCAAAAGGGCGGGCGCGGGGGTCCGTTGGCTTGTGTAGCTGAATTCATTTGTATGCTGGGCGGTGTGCGTGTTGGAATTATAATCCTGCTCTGCTTGCTCGTGTGTGTGCGCGACTCTCCTTACAGGCAGGTTGAAAGTGGTAGAGGGAGCAGGGATAGGGAATTGCGTCCATATGGACAGACTTCAAGACTGCAAAGATTCGTGTGCCTGCGAGTGTTATTCCAACCTATCCGCTGGCAATGAGGAGTCGTTTCCCTCCCGTTGTCGATGTTTGCAGTGTGAGAGGATGGCTCTCCTTGGGAGGGGCGACGCTTTTATAAGAACGAGTGTGTTGTAAGGACACTAGTTATTTCACTGTTTGCTTTGCACAGACCTTTGGTTTTTTCCCTTAGCCTCTGAGTTCCAACTAATCATATGACCTAATCCCCCCTTTTGGCCGTCTTTGGGGGTTACTAGTTGAGAATAATCTTTTTTAAAAAAGTGTGTTTAATGATTATGTAGTCCCCAGTAATTTTTTATATTGTGAAAACCCGATTGCATGAACCGTTCATCACTATTTCCTGTGTTTAAAATGATGCCCATGTATTTACTTAAGAGAGACACTCTGCTCAAGAATACACAATTCAGAGAGCTAAATCTAAAACAAATACAGGCACATAAGCCGCATCGTGGAGAATAGCGTGTTAATGAAAAACCTGAAAAGGTTCGCTGTTCCAAATACCTTGGGATAAATGCTACACTGGGTGCACCCTCTTGTTACAGGAGACGGTATTGCGAGGTTTCAGTGTGCATAGACCATGACTGCTGATCAAAGGCTCTTCAGTATGTGTGCCAACCTGCTGCAGAAACGGGCTTTAGATGATGTACTCCTCCCACTGAGTAAACCATCTTTAGATTTGTTTACATGGTTTGTCTCAATTAGCTTAATATATAATTAGCTATTGTTGAGTTAGAAAGCACTTTAGTTTTGAAATGGCTTCCATATGGAAATATAACTTTAGCTTAAATCACTAAAATAAATTGCAGCTCTGATTTAGACTGTTTCTGTAGGGTGTTTGGAGAGAAGCTACGAGACTGAATTTAGCCTGAGAATAGCTGCATCGAAGTAGTGTTTTTTTTGAATATTAGCCAATATTTATTCAAATGGACTTGGTAATTTGAAAATGAAAATCAGATAAAAAGGAAATTAAAAAAAAGAAAACTCACCATGTAGATCTTTTTTAAGAGGAAAGTGTAATTTGAGAAGGAAAAGCGTGTGGAATTGCTCAGGGCTGAGAGTATTATAATGAGTAGCCCTGTATTAAACCTACATATAAGCCTATTAAGAAAACTTTCACTTAAAGTTTAGAGAAACATATGAATATTCATTACTCTATCTTTCTTCCTGGAGGAAAAAGTAAAATGTCACTTCTTAAGTCTTGTTATCTCAGGAGATTCTTCAGGCATGCTTCAAAGTTCTTGAAAATGTACCTTCTCATTTTCTTTTCCTTATAAAGACAAGTGGTTTATTTTCTTCTGAAAATTTGTTATTTTAAGCTACCATGTGTAAAAATATGAACTTCCTTTATGGGCTTTTAGCTTTTAATTGCAGTCAACCTGTTGAAAATGAGCCTAGGGCGGGGAGGGGTAGTGAGGGGAGGGGAAGGAAATTGGCAGTACGAGAATTGCTTGGATTCAACCCAGTAACTTGAATAGACAGACAATGAAAAGATACGATTAAAAGCAAAATTGCCTTTTGTAGTTGAAAATTGTAAAGCAATAAATTTATTTCAGGTTTTCACCTATAATTTCCTCTGTAATGTCTTGAGCCAACATATTTGTAATAATGTTATTAAATATTGGCTGAGTTAGTTCCTTACGCCTAAATGGACTGGACGTTTGCGGTGTTGTAAGTACTAAGAAACTGGGGCTTGTTTGCAGCGGGGGGAAGTTTACATTGAGAACAGCTGTGATGTAGTGGCACTTGAGTTTGATGCGGTGAATGGACTGTGAAGCCTACGAAGCCGGAACTCTGATGGATATGCAGAGAAATGCATCTGTCCTGCACTTAAAGGAACCTAATTTTGTACCGTAATATATTATGACTTATAGAATTATTCTGACGTTGTTCTTTTGAAGTACCAGTGATAAACTGGAAATGTTTTCTTTTCTACAGTACGTTTGCAAGTTTAAAATACATTTTTTTTAATGGAAGAAGATTGAAAAGATATATATGGCTCCAACTTAAGTAATTACTCAAAACCTTCCACCGTGTTTTCTTAAAAAATATAATCAGCATAATGAAATATTCCTTATGCTTAATTGTTGAATGGAGTGCTTTCAGAGATGTGATGTCAGGGAAGTTTGGCAGCATGTTTCACGTATAAAACTCCTTTAAAAAATAAACAAACCAATTGCTGTCATTTCATGGTGACCCTATGTGTTTCAGAGTAGAACTGAGCTCCATAGGGTTTCCAGTGGCTGTGATCTTTCAGAAGTAGATCTCCAGGCCTTTCTTCTGTGGCATTGATGGGTGGATTAGAAGCGCCAGCCTTTCAGTTAGTAGTCAAGCTCTAAACCATTTGTGCCACTTAGGGACTCCTTTTGTTGTTGTTGTTGTTGTTAGGCGCCCTGAAGTCGATTCTGACTCATAGCAACACCGACTACAACAAAAAGAAACACTGCTCAGTCCTGTGCCATCCTCCAATCTCTTGATCTGTTTGAGCGCATTGTTGCAGCCACTGTGCCAGTCCATCTCCTTGAGGGTCTTCCACTTTTTCGCTGACCCTCTGTTTTACCGAGCGTGACATCCTATTCCAGGGACTAGTCTCTCCTGGTAACGTATCCAAAGTACCTGAGAAGAAGTCTCGCCATTCTTGCTTCAGGGAGCATTCTGGCTGTACTACTTCAAAGACAGACTTGTTCGTTTTTCTGGAGTCCATGGTGTATGCAGTATTCTTCACCAATGCCATAATTCAAAGGCATCAGTTCTTCTTCGGCTTTCTTTATTCATCATCCAGCTTTAGCATGCATATGAAAAAAAAATGCATATGAAGCCACTAAAAATACCATGGCTTGGGTCAGGCTCACCTTAGTCCTAAAGTGTCCTCTTTGCTTTTTAACACTCTAAAGAGGTCTTTTGCAGCACATTTGCCCAATGCAATACGTCATTTGATGTCTTGACTCCTGTTTCCATGGGTGTTGGTAGCGTATCCAAGTAAAATGAAATCCTTTACAATTTACAGTATTTCCTGTGTTTATCATGATGTTGCTTATTGGTTCAGTTGTGAGGATTTTTGTTTTCTTTGTATCGACGTGTAATATATACTGAAGAATGTAGTCTTTGATCTTCATCAGTAAGTGCTTCAATTGTCTTAGTTATCAGCAAGAAGGTTGTATCATTTGCATATTGCAGGTTATTAATGAGTCTTCTTCCAATCTTGATGCCATGTTCTTCTCCATATAATCCAGCTTCTCAGATTATTTGCTCAGCATACAGATTGAATAAATACGGTGAAACGATACAACCCAGACACACAACTTTCCTGATTTTAAACCACACAGTGTCCCCTTGTTCCATTTGAATGACTGCCTCTTGGCCTATGTACAGGTTCCTCATAAGCAAAATTAAGGGCTCTGGAATTCTCATTCTTCACAGTGTTATCCATAATTTGTTATGATTCACAAAGTCAAATGGTTTTGCATAGTCAATAAAAGACAAATAAACATCTTTCTGGTATTCTCTGCTTTCACCCAACATCCATCTGACATCAACAAGGATACCCCTTGTTTCATGTTCTCTTCTGAATCCAGATTGAATTTCTGGCAATTCCCTGGTGATATACTGCTGCAACCATTTTTGAATTATCTTCAGCAAAATTTTACTTGTATGTGACATTAATGATATTATTTGATAACTTCTGCATTTTGTTGGGTCACCTTTCTTTGGAATGAACACAAATATATATCTCTTCCAGTCAGTTGGCCAAGTAGCTGTCTTCCAGATTTCTTGGCATAGACAACCCAACCTACTGCCGTCGAGTCGATTCCGACTCATAGCTAGAGTGCATTAGTTGCATTAGTTGGTTGAAACATTTCAATTGATATTCCATCAGTTCCTGGAGCCTTGTTTTTCGTCAATGCCTTCAGTACAACTTGGAGTTCTCCCTTCAGTACTGTTGGTTCTTGATCATATGCTACCTCCTGAAATAGTTGCATGTCGACCAATTCTTGGTACAGTGACTCTGTGTATTCCTTCTATCTTCTTTTGATGCTTCCTGAGTCATTCAATATTTTATACAGGGTTATCCTTCAATATTGCAACTTGAGGCTTGAATTTTTTCTTCAGTTCTTTCAGCTTGAGAAATGCCTAGCGTGTTCTTCCCTTTTGGTTTCCTAAGTCCAGGCCTTTGTACATTTCATAATAATACTTTGTCTTCTTAAGCTGCCCTGTAAAGTCTTCTGTTCAGCTGTTTTACTCCATCATTTCTTCCATTTGCTTTAGCTACTCTACTTTCGAGAGCAAGTTTCAGAGTCTCTTCTGACATTCATTTTAGTCTTTTCTTTCTTTCCTGTCTTTTTAATGACCTTTTGCTTTCTTCATGTATGATGTCCTTGATGTCATCCCACGATTTGTCTGGTCTTCAGTCATTAGTGTTCAGCACATCAAATCTGCTCTTGAGATGGCCTGTAAATTCAGGTGGGATATAGTCATGGTTGTACTTTCCTTCTTATGAACTTGTTTTAATTTTCTTCAGCTTTAACTTGAACTTGCATATGATCAATTGATGATCTGTTCCACAATCAGCCCCTGGCCTTGTTCTGACTGATGATATTAAGCTTCACTCTCGTCTCTTTGCAGAGATGTAGTCTGTTTGATACCTGTGTATTCCATCTGGTGAGGGCCACGTGTATAGTCACCATTTGTATTGTAAAGAAACAAAATATTTCCAATTAATCGTTCCTTGGTCTTGGCAAAATTATGTCATGCAATCTCTGGCATCGCTTCTATCACCAAGCCCGTATTTTCCAATCGGAGTTCCTTCTTAGTTTCCAACTTTCACATTCCAATCACCAGCAATTATCAGTGTGTCTCGATTGCATGTTGGATTAATTTCATACTGCAGAAGTTGGTAAAAATCTTTGATTTCTTCGTCTTTGGCATTGGTGGTTGATGCATAAATTTGTATAAAAATCATATTACATGGTCTTCCTTTTAGGCATATGGCAGTGTTGTACTTTAGGATAGAGCTTGAAATATTCTTTTTGACAGTGAATATGATGACATTCATCTTCAATTTTGTCATTCCAGGCATAGTAGACCATATGATTGACTCAAAACGGCCAATACTGGTCTGTTTCAGCTCACTAATGCCTAGGACATCTATCCTCAAACATTCCATTTCAGTTTTGACAACTTCTAATTTTCCTAGATTCATACTTCATACATTCCACTTTCTGATTATTAATGGATGTTTGCAGCTGTTTCTTCCTGTTTTGAGTCATGCCACATCAGTAAATGAAGGTCCTGAGAGCTTTACTCCATCCAAGTCATTACTGTCTACTTTGAGGAGGCAGCTCTTCCCTAGTCGTATTTTGAGTGCCTTCCAAACTGAGGGGCTAGTCTTCCAGCACTATATCAGACAGTGGTCCGCTGCTATTCATAAGGTTTTCACTGGCCAGGTTTTTGAGAAGTAGACTGCTATGTCCTTTGTAGTCTTAGTCTGGAAGTTCCCCTGAAGCCTATCCACCATGGGTGACCCTGCCAGTATTTGAAATACCGGTGGCATAACTTCTAGCATCACAGCAACATACAAGCCCCCACGGATGACAAACTGACAGATAAGTGGTGGACGCCTTTTGTCCAGCAGAATAAATATCCTGGTTATTTGTCTTTTAGAACTTTGGGATATAATTTCAACCTTCATAGAAAGTTTTGATTTCGGGAGGAAATACTAAGAGATCATCGAATGTGTCTGACAGGAGGCAAAACCAGTCAAACTAGAGGTTAATTTCTGGTGTCTGGCAATCGTTTGTTCTGATCAAATCCACCGCAGACCCTCTATTGTAAATCTGTCATCACTGTCCTTCTCCCTTCACCAGCCCTCCACGGAAAGCCTGTGCAGGTGGGAAAGGCACAGCCTTCACTTGGAGACACAGCACCTAGTGGCTCTATTTGAATTCTGCATTGGCTAAAAGTTGCATATATTGTGTAGTATTGATCTGCATTTGCATTATCTTCAAGCAAAGAAATGAAAATAGATTTGCTGCAGTGAAGCTTCTGAAAATATGGGATTACAATATGCATTATATGAAACGGTGGTGTCTTCTCAAGCATTTCTTTCCCCAGTGTACAAGTGGAAGTAATAGTATTTTGCCTTTTGACATTGTGGAGTGGTTTTGAAGATCAGATGACTGCAGGCATGTGGACATTTTTGAATGGACTTTAAAACTCTAAAAATGCTGTGCCTAATTTGGACCCACACCTGCTTCACTGTCCCTTGAGGTAGAGCACAGGGAGCCCGTGCGTAGGTGTCCCTTTGGCTGCTGTGTGTTCCTTTTTGCCCAGAAATGTTGGCAGCTTGCAGAATCCTCTAGCATCTGGCAGGTTCTCCCCTCCAGGCTGGCAATGTGTGTTCTCCCACCTGTTGGAACTTCTGCTCACCCCCTCCTGGGGGGCAAGTACTCTGGCTGAATTGCCCATTCTTAGACTGCCATGGTGGAGGCTGCAACTGTAGCTGGCCACCGTGATCTGCTAAGGATTATAGGGAGCCAACAGGAGGAATATTCTGAGCCACTACCATCTTCTCCTCTCCAATGGTGCCAGCTCATCCTGAAGCCAAGGGGAAGATGAGCACTTTGGGAAGAAACAATGGTCAAAACAAAACAAAACAAACAGAGCTACTGAATAAAACTAGACAAAGAGTAGTTGGCAAATGCATTGTGGGCTCTGAGGCTTTGCCTTCCCCAGCGCTGCTCAGCATGAGACTGGGGGCCCAGCCTTCCTGGATTTTCAACCAGTGCTGATCACAGAGGACGAGAGTCTGAGGCTGGTCACCTGCCGTAACCCTGGCGCACTCTAGTGATCTCCGTGCCCGTCTAGGCTCAGATTCTTTAAACCTGGAAACCAGTTGCTATGGCGTCAATTCCAACTCATAGCGACCCCATGTGTGTCAAAGTAGAGTTGTGCTCCATAGGGTTTTTAATGGTTGATTTTTTGGAGTAGATCACCAAGCCTTTTTTCTAGGTACCTCTGGGTGGACTCGAACCTCTAACCTTTTGGTTAGCAGCCAGATGCATTAACTGTTTGCACCACCCAGGGACTCCCAAAGTCTCTAACTCCTGTGGTATTTGCCATTTCATAGGACTAAGCTTCCCTTGTGATTTTGATTTGCATTTTCAATACTGGCCTAAAGTCTTGCCTGGAAAGACCTTAGCTATGACCTTGACAGTCAGCCTTGTTCTTGCCAAGAACTTCTCTCCAGGAGCAAGCTCCATTCTTTCTATTCTCAGACTCTGATTCAACCTTAAATGTGGACAGACCCCCAGAACTAAAATGCAGCCAACCTCCTGACACTGTATCATTTCTTCCTGAAGACTGGTGGTGCCAAGTTCCACTTGACAAATAAAAACTCCTTGTCTGTCATTGTTGGCAGGATCAAATCGCAGTTCTCCACACCCCTCCTGGCCACTGTAATTTGAGTTCCTGACTATCCACTGCAGATTTAATCCTTCATTAGGTCATTTGTTCTAGCCTATTTCCTGTCCACACTGTTTCTTGAAATCCAGCATACCAGCTGAGCCACGAAACAGTCTACCTTCGGTCACCTCTACCAGAGGAAGTAGTGCTAGCATAGATATTCTGGCTCAGGCAGGATATCTTCCAACTACTGTCACCTTCTACACATTGTTCTTCAGATAAAATGCAGGTGAGTTTAAACAGAAGTCAAATATGATCAGCCTGTTTTAGAAGGGATGTGGCCTCCAGATGTCCACTGCAGAGGGCCCTGTATTTATAGTTGTTAAGGTGCTCTGATGTTCCTGCACTGAAGCCATGGAATTATATTCCTACACAAATACCCTGCTAGTAAGGTGTAGGAAAAGAGATGTACTGACAACCTTCGTGTACATGTTTAAGCTTGCCACTGTAGAATACATTTCCTTCTCACTAGAATTGCCCGTGGGATCCAGTCTGGAGAGAAACCTGGTTACTGCTCACTAAGAGCCACTTCTTGTCCCTGGCTATGTGAAGTTTCATCAAGCCAAGTCTCACCTCCACTAGATCCTAATCCAGCATTACTGTGCAGACTTTGAGAAGCCATGTATTTCAAGTATGATTAGCTTCTGTGTTTCAAATGTATGTATATATGTGAGAATTACATATATTTGAGTCCACTGGGAAGCTTCTCGGAAGAAGGACCTGATGATCTGCTTCTGGAAAGTCAGCCACTGAAAACCCTATGGAGCACAGTTTTACTTTGACACATACGGGGTCAACTCAACAGCAACTGCTTTTGTGTATGTATTTATGTACATTCATTTAACAGTGTTATTGAACTCACAGAAATTTTTGTGATTTTCAATTAAAAAAAAAAAATTGGAGTAACCTAAAAGCACAACTTCTTTCCTGTGGAGGTCTCTCAAGTAGTATACCTTGAAAAGAGGGTCTCGTACACAAAATGAATGTGAAGATTGGCCTGTCCTCCCTGTCTGTGATTTCTCACATGTATAATGACACATGCACCATCCTTTGAGAAGGGAGAAGATAAGGGGAACTTTGGAAATGCCAGGATGTCTCTTTATGTGGAAGGTCCTTGGGTGATGTAAATGGTTTGCGCCCAGCTGCTAAACTAATGGTTGGTAGTTCAAACCCATCCAGTGGTACCGCAGAAGAAAAGGCCTGGAGATGTGCTTCCATTGAGAATATAGCCAGGAAAACTCTATGGAGCAGTTCTATTTCTGTTATACATGGGGTCACCATGAGTCAGAGGCAACTTGGTGACGACTAACAAAAACAACTGGACCTCACCAGATGGAATACACAGAAAACAAATCAACTACATCTGTGGAAGGAGATGATGGAAAAGCTCAATATCACCAGTCAGAACAAGGCCAGGGCCTACTGTGGATCAGACCATCAGTTACTCATATGCAAGTTCAAGTTGAAACTGAAGAAAATTAGAACAAGTCAACAAGAGCCAAAGTACAATTTTGAGTATATTCTACCTGAATCTAGAGACCATCTCGAGAATAGATTTGACACACTGAACACTAATGACTGAAGACCAGACGAGTTGTGAAATAACGTCAAGGACATCATACATGAAGAAAGCCAGAGGTCATTAAAAAGACAGAAGAGAAAGAAAAGACCTAAATGGATGTCAGAAGAGACGCTGAAACTTGCTCTTGAGCACTGAGTAGCTAAACAAAAGGAAAAAATAATGAAGTAAAAGAGCTGAAAAGAAGATTTCAAAGGGCTGCTCGAGAAGACAAAGTATTAGTATTATAATGACATGTGCAAAGAGCTAGAGATAGAAAACCAAAAGGGAAGAGCACACTCAACATTTCTCAAGCTGAAAGAACTGAAGAAAAAACCCAAGCCTCCAGTTGCAATAGTGAAGAATTCTATGGGGAAAATATTAAACAACGCAGGAAGCATCAAAAGAAGACCTAAAGAATATACAGAGTAACTATACCAAAAAGAATTGGTCGATGTTCGAACATTTCAGGAGGTAGCATATGATCAGGAACCGATGGTACTGAAGGAAGAAGTCCAAGCTGCACTGAAGGAATTGGCGAAAAACAAGGCTCCGGGAATTGACGGAATACCAATAGAGATGTTTCAATAAACTGATGCAGCCCTGGAAGTGCTCACTCGTCTATGCCAGGAAATTTGGAAGACAGTTACCTGGCCAACCAACTGGAAAAAAACATATTTATGCCTATTCCCAAGAAAGGTGATCCAATCGAACATGGAAATTATCAAACAATACCATTAAGATCATATGCAAGCAAAATTTTGCTGAAGATCATTCAGAAGTGGCTGCAGCAGTGTATCGACAGGGAACTTCCAGAAATTCAAGCAGGATGTAGAAGAGGATATGGGAACCAGGGATATCATTGCTGATGTTAGATGGATTACTGGCTGAAAGCAGAGAATAGCAGAAAGATGTTTATGTTTACCTGTGTTTTATTGACTATGCTAAGGCTTTCAACTGTAGGGATCATAACAAATTATGGATAACATTGCAGAGAATGGGAATTCTGAAACACTTAATTGTGCTCATGAGGAATCTGTACATAGACCAAGAGACAGCCTTTCAAACAGAATAAGGGGATACTGCATGCTTTAAAGTCAGGAAAGGTGTGTGTCAGGGTTGTATCCTTTCACAATACCTTTTCAATCTGTATGCTGAGCAAATAATCTGAGAAGCTGGACTATATGAAGAAGAATACAGCATCAGAATTGGAGGAAGACTTATTAACAACCTGCTTTATGCAGATGACACAACCTTGCTTGGTGAAAGTGAAGAGGACTTGAAACACTTAACTGATGAACATCATAGACCACAGCCTTCAGTATGGATTACATCTCAGCATAAAGAAAACAAAAATCCTCATAACTGGACCAATAAGCAACATCATGATAAGCAGAAAAGATTGAGGTTGTCAAGGATTTCATTTTACTTGGATCCACAGTTAACACCCCTGGAAACAGCAGTCAAGAAATCAAAAGACTCATTGCACTGGGCAAATCAGCTGCAAAATACCTCTTTAAAGTGTTCAAAAGCAAAGATGTTATCTTGAGGACTATGGTGCACCTGACCCAAGCCATGGTGTTTTGAGTCACCTCATATGCATGCAAAAGCTGGACAATGAATAAGGAAGAGTGAAGAAGAATTGACGCCTTTGAATTGTGGTGTTGGCGAAGAATACTCAGTATACCATGGACTGGCAAAAGAATGAACAAATCTGCCTGGGAGGAAATACAACCGGAGTGCTCTTTAGAAGCAAGGATGGGGAGACTATGTCTCACGTTCTTTGGACATGTTATCGGGAGGGATCAATCCCTGGAGAAGGACATCATGCTTGGTAAAATAGAGAGTCAGTGAAAAAGAGGAAAACCCTCAACGAGATGGATTGACATAGTCGCTGCAGCGATGGGCTCAAGCATAGCAACAATTGTGGGGATGGTGCAGGACTGGGTAGTGTTTTCTGTTGTGCATAGGGTCACTATGAGTCGGAAAGGACTCGACAGCACCTAACAAACCTAACAACTCTTCTTATTCTCTTCGTACCCCAGAATCCTTTCCATTACGAAGAACTGGACAACTTTTTCAGCTTTCCTTGACCACAGCCAATGCTCTGCTTTCCCTGTGATATAAACATCTTATTTTGAATATTAGAAACTGAAAACTTACCTGACTAAGCAACTGAAAGCCATGGCCATGTCCTCTGAATTTGGGTTGTAGGTACAGAGTCGGAATTGACTCAAGGGCAATGGGTATGGGTTTTTTATTATCTTTAATATTAAATTTGAGGACAACCGAGCTGGTAGTATTTATTTTGAATCACTCCAATGGAGGTGTCTTGGTCATCTAGTGCTGCTGTAACAGTGGATGGCTTTAACAAAGAGAAATTTATTTTCTCACTGTCTAGTAGGCTACATGTCCAAATTTAGGGTGTCAGCTCCAGGGAAAGGCTTTCTCTATTGGCTCTGGAGGTAGACTCTTGTCGTCAATCTTCCCCTGGTCTAGGAGCTTCTCTGCACAGGAGCCTCAGGTCCAAAGGACACCCTCTGCTCCCAGTGCTGTTTTCTTGGTGGTATGAGATCCTCCTGTCTGTCTGCTTACTTCTCTCTTTTATATCTCAAAAGAGACTGGCTTAAGACACTATTTGATCTTGTAGATCTAATCAATGTAACTGCCACTACCCATCTCATTACATCATAGCCATAGGATTTACAACCCATAGGGAAGTCTCATCAGAGGACAAAATGGTAGACAATCATACAAAACTGGGAATCATGACCCAGCCAAGCTGGCAGATAGTTTCAGGGGACACAATTCAATCCATGACAGGAGGTAACTTCACAGTAGTATGTGATAAATAAATTCTAACAAATATCTATCAATCTATTTTTATATATCTGTCTATCTCGTGTGGTGTATATCTCTGGGGTAACTCTATCCTGTCGGTGTTATCTAATGTGCCAGGCATTGTGGACATTCTGCTTTGGATACAAAGGAAACATGAATCAGGGACTCTGGGCATCTGATCAACTTAAGAGAGGGGTTCAACAAATCTCAAAGCTGTAGGGGGTTATTACACCCCACCCCCAAGGGAAAAACAAAAACCTAGTTGCTGTCAATTCCAAATGATGGTGACCCATGTGTGGCGCAGTAGAACTGTGTTCTATAGGGTTTTCAAGGCTGTGATATTTCAGAAGGCGATCACTAGTCTTACTTCTGAGGTGCCTCTGGGTGGGTTAGAACCATCAACCTTTTGGTTGATAGTTGAGTGTTTAACTCTTTGTCGCCACCCAGGGATTCCTAGAGGCCATCAGGCAGCAACTTTCTACTTTGTGATTTCCTGTCAGACATTTTCAAACCGCGCAGCCCCTAGGCGTTGAGAAACTTTATGATCACAAGGCAGCTCATTTGATTTTCAGAGGGTGGGGAGAGGCACATCCTCTGTACATGAGCCACAAATCTAACTTTTACCCACTGTGCTTTTTTGGAGTAGCCTTGGTGGTGCAGTGGTTAAGGCACTCAGCTGCTAACTGAAAGGTCGGCAATACGAACCCACCAGCTGCTTGTGGGAGAAAGATGTGGCAGTCTCTTTTTGTAAAGATTTACAGCCTTGGAAACCCTATCCCCAACCCCAGTGCTGTCCAGTCGATTCCAACTCATAGCGACCCTATAGGACAGAGTAGAACTGCCCCATAGAGTGGAAACCCTATAGTGCAGTTCTATTCTGTCCTATCGGATTACTATGAGACTGGATGGTATGTGGGTTTGGTTTGGTTTGATCCTTTTTTGCCTTCCTAATAAAACTTTTCTTCCATTAGAGGAAAAAAAAAAAAAAAAAACTCTAAAATTTAAAATAGTTTAAAGCTGTTTCCACCTGGTCTTACGTGTCATTTATGAATTTTCGTGTTCATTCCTAACCTTTTTATTTATATTCCATGAGTAGAATTCAACCCCCTGATCTCACCACCCCGACTCTAAACTTTTGCTGACTTGCGTCCTCACAAGGCTCACAGGAACCGTTCTCTCCAATCATCTCTGACCCCTTAGTCACACAATGAGGGGCCCTTTTTCAGATAGCCCCTTTAATCTCTTAGCAACATCTTTAACCTCTCTTAATTTTCAAAAGTTGTACTTCCCTGGCTCATCTCTCCTCTGGTCCCACTCCATCTGCCCAGCTTTCCTGCCCCCATCTCCTGCCCAGTGTGGGGTTCTCCAAGAATTTCTCCTTGGCTGTCCCCCATGCTTCCCGCCCCCGCCCCCCATCTCCTTTTATAACTTCGTTTGCTCTCATGGTTTCAAATACCGTTTCACTATGGCTCACACTCATTTCTTCACCTCCAAGCCTGACTTGGTTTTTGTAAGGAGCATTTCCATGTGCTCCCTGGATAGCATAGCCTTCACCTGCTTCTTCCTCAGACTGCTCCCCTCCTGTATTTCCTGTTTCTATGAATAGCTCAACATTTCTGAGTAATCTTGATTTATTCTCTTCCCTTGCCTCCTACATTTAGTCAGATACCAAATTCTAATAATTCAGCTAAGTAATATCTTAAACTTTTTGGCTTCTCCCGTGTCCCTCCCCCCACCCCCCCGCCAAAAAAAAAAAACAGCACCTTTATTCAGTGATTCCCAAACTTTAAAGTGCAATCATCTCCCATGGAGATCTTGTTAAAGTGCACATACTGATTCTTTAGGTTTGGGTTTGGGACCTGAGATTCTTTGTTTCTGACAAGCTCACAGGGGACGCTGATGCTGCTGGTCCAGAGACCACACTTGAGTAGAAAGCTTGTAAAAGTCATACCTTTATACCTTTCTCTTAGAGACTCTCTGAGCTTCCTTGATGCTTTCACTGACTTTTAATACTTCTCTCCTTCTAATCCATTATCTCCAGGTTGATCTTACTGAAGAACAAATCTGATCGTTTTTCTTTTATGCTCAAAAACCTTTTTCAGCATCCCCTTTCATTACCTGTGGAATAAAGACTTAATGTCTTACCCCAGCATTCAGCTCGTTCTGTGGCTTGCCGTTACATTTTAAATTCAGCTCCATCCTCTAGGCTGCCCTTCCCTTTACCCTCAGTACTTGCTGTTCCATATTCCCTCTGCCATTTTCTTGACCCTTCACATTTTATCATGTTGTTGAGAATACCCTTTCATCCACATCTTCGCGGGTCCAAATTTTAGCGTCTGCCAGGGACTGCTTGAAATGGTACTGCTGTCTATGAATTAATTGTCTAGTACGTTATCTGAATCTCAGACACTGATCACATTCATTCTGGTGTTTTTGTGTTCATATAATATTTTAAATATTAGACTGTGAAATTCTTGACTTAAGACGGCATGCGTTGTCTTTGCTTGCCCTAAAGTACCTAAGAGAGACTCCCCCCCAAATGTTCCATATACATATTGGCATATAAAATATGAACATAAAGTGTTCGGCTTTTTTTCTCATTATAAAATCAATATATAATGTATGACAATTATAGAAACATGTAACGTGAAAAATAAAAGTTCACCATGCCCAACACCCCCCAAGATAACTATGGTTAACAGTTTGGTGTGTAGTATCCAAGGTTTTTCTGTACACATTCTAACATTTACTTCAGACAAAATGGGGATAATAATAGACTTTTGCAACTTGTATTTAAATGTAAATCCATCTCCCTATTTTTAAAATCTGCAGTGTGTTCCAAAAGCCTGACTAGTTTAACTTCATAAAAATCGATCCACTTAAATTAGCCCAGCATTATAGAAATATGTTTACTTTGAATTTCTCATCAGTTAGTCGTGCCTTTATTCAGCACTTTCTCTGGCCCTAGGATTGTGCTGGACACTTTGGGTTTGTAAGAATAAGACACAAATACTGCCCTGGAGGGTGCCAGCTGTTCTCATGCCTTCATGCTAACGTCTGGTAATGGACTGATGAAGAGGTCGTGATCACTCATCCTTGATGCCCCCTTAAAATCATCAGGTTTGGTGGCATGAACTCTCAGATTGCTGAATTTTATTCTAAAGTGCAAGCATTTACATTCTTTATATTCGTAAAAGACAGATGGCTCATTTTGAAATTTGAATGTGCATGTGTTTATCTAACATATCTACAAGTTAAACCTGCAAAAGCTGGAACCTGTGTAAGGTGGAAACACATCAGAAAAGGAAAACTTAATTTTTTTCCAATAAAAGGAACGATAGAAAAGTGATAAGATTGTACCCTGACAATAGCGGAAAAATTGTGAGACCTGGAAAAACAAGGCAGTCCTATGGCATTCTGCTCCCACAGATTCAATTGTATGTATATCTGTACACACACACAAAGCATATGTATATGTTTATATATATACACAAAGTATATATATGTATATATATAAATATACAAAGTATACATATATACACACACACAAAGTATATATTCGCATGTGTGTGTATGTGTATATACATAGACACACATACAAAGATGGCTGTGTGTTATGGAGAAAAATTGAAAGCTAGATTACCAGACAACAGGGGCTTCAACTTTAAAACAGTATAAGACTGCTGTTGTCTAGGCTAGACTCAGTATATATGCGAATAACATATAGTCGTGCCTTTCTCAATAAAAGCAAGAAACCAGGCAAGGAACGTGCCTTTCTCAGTAAAAGCAAGAAACCAGGCAAAGAACAAACCAGAAGACTAAGCTTGATGAAAAAAAATTGGAAAATATATGCATATATATATATATGTTAGTTTTTGTTTCTTGAATAAACATAAACATGGAATGAAACAACACTTAAAATCTTTAACAAAGATGGAACAAAAAAAAATTTTTTATAGTATTTAACAAAACTACAACACAGAAGCAGTGCAGACAACAAAAATGAAACATCTTGTGTGCTGTGTCTTAGAATGCCAGTAATTGAAGGCACAAGATAAGGCTTTTGTTGAAAAGAATAATCCCTATTGAAATCAAAATCAATGTTCCTGTATTCGTTTTGAAGGAAATAACTTTAATAACAGTGAACATTTGTCATTGCAACCATATCTTTCTTTTATAAAAATCAAGTTTGTGGTAGCATTCTGGAAGATCATCTCCCTAGATAGAAGGAGGGCCAGGAGTATGTTTGAGGAACCTAGAGATACTGGCAAGGCTGGCTATGTCTTAGGGAGAAGAAATTGAAAACTGGAATAACAGACAACAGGGGCTTCAGCTTTAAAACAGTATGACATCTCTGTTGTCTGGGTTAGACACAATGTATTTGGGCATAACGTATAGACATGCCTTTTTCAGTAGAAGCAAGAAACCAGGCAAGAAAGAATGGCCGAGGAGACTATGCTTGATGAAAAAATTAGGAAGTATTTTCTGGGAGGGATTAAAATATTCCCAAAGTCTTAGCAACAGCACTATCCCTGTTTGAACCAGGGTTGAAATACTGATTAGCCATGTTAGGCCTACAAGTCAGACCAATCTGGAAAATAAACTGTTAAAGAAAACCAAACCAAACCCGTTGCTGTCAAGTCGATTCCGACTCGTAGAGACCCTATAGGACAGAGTAGAACTGCCCCATAGAGTTTCCAAGGAGCACCTGGTAGATTGGAACTGCCAACCTTTTCGTTAGCAGTCATAGCACTTACCCACCCATGGCAAAAGAGTGTGCTGGGTGACACGATCTGTGGGCAACCCCCAGCTACATCATGAAAAACAATCTGTGCTTAATGACACTTTATGTCCCCTCATAACTTCCACTTCCCTTCTCGTATTTTCTGTCGTTTCCTCTCTGCAAGATATTTCCCCTCTGTCTGTGACATGTTTGGCTTTCTTAAAAAAAAAAAAATTTCCTTAACCTTGCAACTTTTCAAGTTACCATTTTATGTTTTGTCTTCTCTTTATCCCTCAATTTCTCTTCCCTCTCTTTTTAATACCTTCCTTTTTTTTTCAACTCCATGTGATATAGCTCCTCTGTAACTCTTCCTTTGGAGTTCATTACCCGACTGAAACCTTCCATTAACACACTCATTTCCAAAGGTAAAAATCCCCAGCCTTGCAAGCAGCCATCCAAGGCACAACAGTCTCTATCCACCT
Organism: Elephas maximus indicus; assembly: GCF_024166365.1. Taxonomy (NCBI): domain Eukaryota; kingdom Metazoa; phylum Chordata; class Mammalia; order Proboscidea; family Elephantidae; genus Elephas; species Elephas maximus. The sequence continues at coordinate 24,726,365 of NC_064842.1, read as the reverse complement.
GGAGCAACAGAGGAAGAAGGAGAGTCAGGAATAGGAAGAGGATATGGGATGTGTGGCTGATTGTCTCTGTTAACAGTTGCCTCCTTTGCCATGAGACCAAGAGAACTGGATGGTGCTTTGGCTACCATTACTAAAAATTTTGATCAAAGATTCTTTAGAAGGATCCTGACCACACAGGGGAAAATGCAGAACAGCTCTTCAAATTCTCATGGACTCCAGACTTCCTGGAGCCATAAAGTTTGAATGAACCACTAAAACTATTACCCTGAGATAATCTTTAAACTTTAAACCAAAAATATCCCCTGAAATCTTCTTAAAACCAAACAGTAGTTTATCTTAACCAGAGAAATGTCTTTCTTGAACATTATGCTCTTTTAAGAACTATTTATATGGGATCGAACTGACAACAACTCAAAAGATTAGATAGGAACCAGTGAATCTATGTTAATGGGGGAGGAACAACTCAAAAGAGGAGGGTGAGAACGTTTGCACAACTAGAAGAACGCATTCGCTGTTGCTAAATAGTACATGTAGAAACTGTTGAATTGGTGTATGTTTCGCTGTGTATATTCTCAACACCAACAAAATACAATTAACAAAACAAAACACCCCTGCTTGCCCTCTCCACAGCGTATCCAGCTTCATCCTTCTCCACAGCACTTCCACTCACTTCTCTACTTCTCACTTTTTGGGTTCTGGTATAAACCAGCTGTGGTTAACTCAATTCTAACTCATGGTGGACCCATGTGTGTCAGAGTAGGAACTGTGCTCTGTAGGGTTTTCAGTGGCAGAATTTTTGAAAGTGTATCTCCAGGCCTTTGTTTGGGTGGACTCAAACTTCCAGTTTTCAGTCAGTAGCCAAGTACACTATTTGCAACACCCAAGGATTTCAAGGATCCTATTTTTTTTTTTTTAAGATACTGACTTCTTGTGGCTTCCTCGCCTCTGACTGCTTCTTTTTAGTTTTTTCCACCATTTCTTTTTTTTTCTTTATCTCAAATACAGATCCTTCAAATCATCAATAAATTTAGACTTTAAAGGGATTTTTTTTTTTTTTTTTTTGATCATCTGGTGGCGTAGTAGTTAAGAGCTATGGCAAGCTACGGCTGCTAACCAAAAGGTCAGCAGTTTGAATTCATCAGCTACTCCTTGGAAACTATGGAGAAGTTCTACTCTGTCCTGTGGGGTTGCTGTGAGTTGGAATCAACTTGACGGCTATGGCTAGGTAGTTAGGTTGAACCTCTTATAGTGGAGGAAATTGAGATTCCAAGAGATTGAATGATTCACCCAGGGCCACAGTATTAATAAGTCTGAATCTTTTGACTCCACGTCTAGGTTTCTCTGTTCTTTTATGCTAAATCACTTTGCAGTTATCAGCTCTCCTCTTTTCTCACTCTACATTCTCTCTTGGTGGTCTTGGCTGCACTTAAAGCTTCAAGTGTGAGTAGACGTAGAGCTCTCTCATCTCACCCCTCTTCCCCTGAGTTCTGGATATCCATCTCTGGTACTCTGTTAGACGTTCCACACAGAATATCAATCAGGGACCTCGGGGATGTACCATCAGGATACTGGAACCTATCATCCTTTCTCCAGAATATACCATTCGTTCTATTTTTCCTGTATTGAGTAATTGTATCACTATCATCCTAGGAACTTACACTTGAACCTTTCAAAAAGGTTGATCATTATTTCCTTTCATACTCATATTCAATCCCTAAATCCTATTGGATTTTCTTGAAACATCTTTCATCAGTTCCTTCCTTTGTTGTCCCGATGCCACGCCTCGAGATAGTTCTTTTCTGACTCCCCCTTGGATGGCTGCTATAGCCTCTAACATGTCTCCCTGCTTCCAGTCTTCTTTTGCATTTACCTGTACCAAAATAAGATCAAAGTTATTAACAATTTCACCTCTACATGACTTTCAGTTCCATCTTCCTTTATCCCTCTGCTGTGGCACTGTAGCCATGTTAGCCAACTTGAGGTTGAAGTTCCTTGAATATGCCTACATTCTTCTGCCTCTAGGTTTCTTTGAGGCCCTCTTCACATCTTCTGAAATGTGCTATCTCTAACTTTGCCTGTAGCAATCCCAGCCAGCTTTTCTCAAGAGAATTCATCTTTTAAATCTCCGTGTCCCTATAGTATATTATTCTCATGTAAGTTATCACATTTGCCATATTTATTTGTATTAGAATAAATGATGTAAATAACAGTCATTTCCTAAAGATTTTGAGCTTCTTGTCAGGAGCCACCCATTTTTTATTTCCCTGTGCATGGAAGCTCACTAAATTGAATCCTGCTTTAGATCCTTGTGAAGGCAATTTTTTTTGTCTGTCTGTTTTACTGATATTATCCTAAAAGCCTAAACCAGTGCCTGGCATATCATAGTCTCTCAGTGTTGAGTGAGTTCCCTCTTACTATTCCTTTTGGTGGGAAAAAGCCATCTGAAGTTTAGCAGTTTTCAACACATCTTGATGATGATAAATTATGTTATATATTACTAAACAGTAAGCTGTACTTGATGAGTCTATACAGAACATAATTACCTTAATTTGGATGCAGAGCTTCACTGTTTGGCTATAATGGTTACACTCATAACCCTAGCTTTTGTTAGAGACATAGTCCTTTCAAACACGTCCTACAAATTAGTTCTAACATCCAGTACTATCCCAGTAGTGATTATTAGTCAGTCATCAGTTGCCAAAAGTAGACAGCTGTCCTGAGAGCTTCCCGGTAACTACTGGAAAGGTTTCTATCACAGGGATGTTTCGAAAAACATGGCCCAGGATCAAGTGCGCCAGAATCATGGGTTGGCTATAAAAATGCAGTCTCGGGGACCCAAACCAGGCCAGATGAACCAAAATTTGGGGAGGGTATACAACATTTTATTTATCCTTCCCCAGTTTTAATTTAGCTGAATATTATTCAGACATAAAGGGAAAGGAAGTTCTGATATGTACACTCCGTGACATGGGTGAACCTTGGAATAAGTCAGACAAAAGGACAAGTATTGCATGATCTCACTTAGGTGGAATGTCTAGAAATGGCAGATGCACAGAGACCAAAGTTTACTAGTGGTTACCAAGGGCTGGAGGCAGGAGAAAAGGGGGAGGGAGGTTATTGCCTAAGGGACACTGAGTTTCTTTCAAGGGTAATGGAAAATTCTGGAAATGGATACTGGTGATGGTTGCGTAACATGGTGAACATAATCAGTGTCACTGAATGTACATGTAAAAATGATCAAAATGGTAAATGTTGTGTTATGCATATTTTACCACAAAAATTTTTTTTAAAAGGGAGGAGGGTCTGTTAATCTGCATTTTAAATACTTTGTATGATACTTATGGTCGTGAAATTTTAAGGCCCGCTGGTTGAAGATTAACCAAAGACAGCGAGATTCAGATTTTCTTTTTTCCTCTGAGATTACTAGCCTGGATAGGAATGGGGCACGTTATTTTAGGCTGTTCTGTCTGGTAAAATGAATCATTTTCAACTTAGGGTGTTTCTTAGGCTTTGAGGAAGGGTGGAGTACTCTTTCCTACTGGAATTCAAACACATTGAGCAAGGACTGAGGACTCAGGTGTAGAGTTAAGATATAAATGCTTCCATCAGATGTACTACACTATATCTAAATATATATATATATATATTTGAAAAATATAGTTAGCCAAGTTCACAAGGCACCCTTAAAAAAAATTATCCCAAACATAGGCAGTCCTTAATATTTCTTGCTTATTTCCTGAGTCGTATGCTAGAGCAGACTATCATAAGGCAGCCCATTTTCTGCATATGTATCATGCTATATTTAGGGGTTACATTCCTGAGCAAGCACATCACATATTATTGATACAAGCAACCGAATGTCAAGAAAGCAAAGACAGAAGAGTCTAGAGCTGCTGCTGCCTGTTTGAACATTGTGAACATTCTAAAACATGAGCATAAATGGGTTTTGGCAATCAAATAAAATGCATGCTATTTAGATCTTCTATAAATGAATAAATAAGAACAAGCATATACCATACAATTAATACTTTGTCACAAATTTAAGGAAAATGACTGTATTACTTTTTAAAAGAGTTAAAACTAACAGTTCTCTCTGTGTTCTTAGAATTTTAGAAATGCCTATGGTAGAAAAGATGCTTGGCCCATATTCTGGTCTATTAACCAGCTCTACCACTTGCCATGTACTGCTTCGTTAGTTTTAATAAGTTCCTAAATTGTGTCAGAAACTATTCTAGGTGCTAGGGATAAAGAGGAGCCCTGGTGGTACAACGGTTAAGAGCTCGGCTGCTAATCAAAAGGTTGGCAGTATGAATTCACCAGCTGCTCTTGGAAACCCTATGGGGCAGTTTTACTTTGTCCTGTAGGGTCACTATGAGTCAGCATTGACTCGACAGCAGTGGGTTTTGTTTTTAAGGATAAAGAGATGAACACGCAAGGCAAGATACTGCTTTCATGGAACTTATATTCTTGTGGTAATTCACCAAACCGACTCATGGCAACCGCACACGTGTCAGAATAGAACTATACACCATAGGGCTTTCAAAGGCTGATATTTTGAAAGCGGATAGCCAGACCTTTCTTCAAAGTTACCTCTGGGTGGACTCTAACCCCCATGCTTTTTTTTTTTTTTTAATAATTTTTATTGTGCTTTAAGTGAAAGATTACAAATCAAGTCAGTCTGTCACACAAAAACTCATATACACCTTGCTACATACTCCCAATTACTCTCCCCCGAATGAGACAGCCGACTCTCTCCCTCCACTCTCTTTTTGTGTCCATTTCACCAGCTTCTAACCCTCTCTACCGTCTCATCTCCCCTTCAGGCAGGAGATGCCAACATAGTCTCAAGTGTCCACCTGATCCAAGAAGCTCACTCCTCACCAGCATCTCTCTCCAACGCATTGTCCAGTCCAATCCATGTCTGAAGAGTTGGCTTTGGGAATGGTTCCTGTCCTGGGCCAACAGAAGGTCTGGGGGCCATGACTTCCGAGGTCCTTCTAGTCTCATTCAGACCATTAAGGCTGGTCTTTTTAACCCCCATGCTTTTGATTATCAACCAGCACATTAACGCTTAGCGCCAACTAGGACCCCATAGGACCTGGAATGGTATTCCCAAGAGGATTTCTAAGCAGGCTTGACCCCATTTGGTGTCCAGAATTATAAGAGAGGGGTGTATTAGGATAGTGTGGCCAACTAGACATGTGAACTTCATCATAGCCTTTGATCCTCCTTATGCCTTACTTTTCCCCCACATCTTAAACATGAGGCTTAGATAAAATGTTTCTCAAAAATATTAACTCAGCTTTCTAGAGTGATTAGACTGATGGTACTAATTCTTGCCACTAGATGGCAGACATCTGCATTCATGTGTCCAATGAAGGAGTCAAGTTTTAATGAGGCTCAAAATTAACCACTTGGAATGAAAAAATGTTACCAGTTTCATTTGGGTGAGACATAGGAGTTGTTCTTATGTTCCATGGATTCCAGAAGACTCTCTGGAAATAAATGAGTTCTCTAACTCTCCTTTCTTTTTTTCCTTTGTTACCCCTTCAAAAATATTTTGTGCTGATGACCATGAAATAGTTATACTCTATATACCATTTTTTTTTTTTAATATACAATTACTTTTTTCCTCCCTGACATTTGGTTTTCAATTTGGCCCCTTGCTCTCTTCCTTTTTCTGTGGAGGACAAGAAGATGCCCTTTTAGAAAGTTGCATGTATTTCTGAAGGTATGTGTGACATACCAGAAACTTTCCAATGTACCTTGACCTACCCACTGACACCTAGTCAATTCCAACTCATAGCGACCCTATAGGACAGAGTAGAATTGCTCCATAGGGTTTCCAAGGAATGGCTGGTGGATTTGAACTGTCAACCTCTTGGTTAGTAGCGAAACTGTTAACCACTGTGCCACCGGGGCTCCATATCCTTTACCAGTGTTCTGTTTATATGAAAAAGGTTAAAATATGCTTTGAAAATTGAGATACAGATTAATACACACTTGGTTATTTGCAGGAGTGTGTTACTTTTCCAGATGTGTAAAAAAACAATATTTTATCCTTCTGTGGTGGTAGAAGAAACAAAGGTACTAGATACTGTCAGCCAGACTACTAATTTGACCTACTATTAGTTATAAAAGCCCAAAGAAAACTTGAAGTATGAACTAATGTTATACTGGACAAATCACACTACAGACCAAAATTTTCCTCACCATTAAAAAAAAAAAAAAATTTTTTTTTTTTTTTTTTACCATTACAGAACCAAAAAACCAAAAACCAAACCAAACCTATTGGCGTCGAGTCAATTCCACTCATAGTGACCCTGTAGGACAGAGTAGAATTTCCCCACAGGGTTTCCAAGGAACAACTGGTAGATTTGAACTGCTGGCTTTTTGGTTAGCAGCCATGCTCTTAAACACTGCACCACCAGGGCTCCACAGAACCAAGAGCTGATCCAAATTCCATCATTGAGGAGTCCAGTGCTTTCTTAGCAAAGAAATAATTAATCAATGCAAGAAGCTTAGCATGAGTTTTGGAAGGCTGATGTGTGTCACGTTGTGTGTTTCCTGAATCCACACCAGATTCTGTAAAGCAGTTGTGCCCACCAAATCCTTAAGGTTCTGGAAAGCCCATATCAACACCGATGCTACTTTTAACTTCCTAAGTAGCTTGACCAAGATAGTGTGAAGCAGCTAGGTTTAGCAGGGGCTATAAAAATTTGTGGCGAAATCTTGACCCTTAGGTGTGTGTTTATAATCTACAAACATGGTAAGTTGTAAAACAGAGTTATCTGAGCCAAGTTGCTCTTGGAATTCAAGAGGTGGAGAAGCCAAATCTTGTTGGAGGGATATCAGGAATTTTTTCTTTTTAAGGATTTTCACTTGAGAGATACTTTAAAGGACTGGTAGGATTTTCATAGATGGAGATACAGGGTAGAATATTTAGGCAAAGTTTACCTTACCAATGAAGCTCTCCTTGCCCTTTTTTGACTATACCGAGAGCATTCCACCTCAGGACCTTGCACTTACTAGTGTATCTGTTTGGAACACTCTTTATCTGTACATCTGTAGGGCTTGCTCCTCACTTCCTTTAGATCTTTCCTCAAATGTTATTTTGCCAGGCAGGCCTTTTGTGACGACATCATTGAAAATAGCGTGCATCCTTTCCATCACTCACCATCTGTTTAAACTGCTATATTCTTCTTCCTAGCATTTATTACCACCGGACATAATATGCATTTGCTTTTATTTTTCATTTGTTATGTTTAGCCCAACTAGAATACAAACTCTGTGAGACCAAGGACAATCTATTTTTTCTTTTTTAATTGCTAAATCATCAGTTCCTGGAATACTATCTGGCCCAGGGCAGGCTCTCAACAAATGCTTATTGAATACATGAAAACTCAACAGCACTTTCGTTTTCCTTGCTGCAGAAAGAAAAACTGATAAACTCACCCCGTGTTGTCTTTTCACCCAGTGCCTTTTCCTTTCCACATCCGTACTGAAATCATCACTAATATAATTGCTTACAATGAATTGTATAATTGTAGACCTGGGGGGCAATGAAAATAAATTAGCATATTCAATCAAACAGATTTCAGTATTCCTAGAGGTGAGCATTATTTTAAATAATACTATTTTATCTTATTTTTTTTCATTAGAAGTATATAAAAGAGAACCAACTTACTACCTTCAAAAATTTTAAAAGGATCTTTCCATAACTGTACCTTATGTAATTGTGTATATAAGCACTATAAAGGAAGTAAAGGCGTTTCTCATGTCACAAAATGGAAGAGGAAGATGGAGCTGGGTTTATCCTGAACTTATGATTCTGTGGCTTATATTAGGCAATCAACAGTTGAGTACCTACTGTGCACCAGTATGTATAATGTAGTAGGTCTTCAAGAGTAGGTGAACCCAGGATGGCTCTTGATATGCCACATAATACTTTGAAATTTTGCTACATTACTCAGATAATATGATTTCTAGGGGTTCATTTATTCTGAGGCACTTTAAAATAACTAAATGTTATACTCTGACATCATTGCACATAGCAACCTAAGCCTTGAAATATTGCTAAGCATACTTGAAGACAGACAATTTTATTTATTAATTTTTTTTTCATTCACCAAATGTTTATGGAGCAGCTACTAAAGCCAGGATGCCGCTGCACATTGGTGACACAGTGATGAGGAAGAAGACATGCTCTTGCCCTCATGGAGCTTGAGGTTTAGTGGGACTCAAGTGGACCAACTAATTTTCCTGGCTGTGAAGAGGTAGCGTTAAAATTAGATAGATCATGTTGCACTCATCTAGCTTGAGGGATGCTGAAGTAGGCTTTATCCTGAGAAGGTCAACATCTCCAAGACTGTAATTTTGAAAATATTGTTTCTTTAGAACCTGGGGACCACCAAAGCACACACATTAAAGCAAACGAACTGTTTTGGCAGAGCATGAGACCTCAGTAAAGCCTGAATTTTTCCCAGCTCACAGCTTAAAAACATCTGTCTATGTGAACATTTTTGTCTGCCTGGACTCTGAATCAGAGCAGAAGCGATGCCTGCACAGGTGTGGAGGATTCAAAGTCCGTATTTAGAAAGATCAGAAGATATTTTACTGGGATTACATGGAGGTTAGTGGTCAAATAGAATCTGGGATGGTCATGACCTTGACTTTTATTGATTTCTAATAGATGATGGAATGATTGGAGTTGGTATCAAGGAATTCACGGAATGGACTTACCTTTTTTGTTAGAACAAAATCAGTCATCTAGATGATAGAGCAATTTTGATTTGGGATATCTACTCTCTTTTCTTTTTTAAGATCATGTTGGTGTAGGGTATTAGATGTTCTGATATTAATCTTGAAACTGGTTTTCAGTCGAAAAATGCTCCCATGGTACCAGGACTATGGAATTCTTCTCCATCCTTACCAATTTACACTCCACAGTTCTCCAACCATTATTTACCCTCATTAATCCAGTATTTCTCAACTGTATTTTTTTCTTTAAGCATCTCCCTCCCAGCTACTAACAATAACAACAACAAAGGAGCCTTTTAGACTTTTTTTTTCCTGATCATCTCCCCACCCTGTGAAATTTTAATACCACACATATACTATTATCTGTAACATGGCCCTTTTTGAGAATCACAAACTGTTGCAATATCTAAGATGTTTTTGGTCCTTGGCTCTCCAAGGACCCATTTTCACCCCCTTGGGCCTGATACTGCGTGACCCTTTTGAGAACACATGCTTCAGTCACTTACCAGGGAAATACGAACACAGAAGACACATGTTGTATGACCCGTGTGTTCTGGTCAAGGTGAAAGAGAAGGGATTCATTGCTCCTTACCCTTCAGTCCCTTCCCAGCATTCATTCCTTTCTGCAGAGGCTGGGCACCATTGTTTAAGATCCTCTCCATTCTCTTGTTTAAGCAAGCAGTGCACCTTCTTCACCCGCCTCCCTGCATTACCATCTCTGTGTTGAAATCTTTCTGATCCTTCAAGATTTGGCTCCTGAGATGACTCACCTGCTGTCCCCCTGAGAGAATTTCCCTTAAAACATCGACCACATTGCTCACTTAGTTTCTGAGCAGTCGAAATGATTCTGAGGCAAAATAAAACATTCCAAGCATGATTTCGTTTATCTTTGAGCTTCTTACTGCTTTCCTCAGCTCAGTTGCTGGGGGAGTCCTTAAACTCAGTTTGCGCTGACTGGCACATCTGCCTGTTTTCATCACCAAAGCACACTTGCCATGAAGTGCCACCTAGGTATGTCTACTCTCTTTCACATCACCAATACCTTAGTTTGGACACATACAATTGTTAGATTTGGAAAAAGAAGCAAGGGGAAAGAAAATAAAAATGTACTGAGCCTCTTCCTTGTGACAGGCACGAAGCTAGTGGTCTTCTGTTTAGAGATGCAACTAAAACTGAGGGGGTTGCCTGCTGTGTGTCAGGTTCCTCCTGCTTGGCGCCCTCTCTGGTTTGGGTGCCCTTTGTATCTGCTCTTATACCTTTGTGTGTTTACTTTGACCATAATGTTTTGTTTTACTTGAGACAATTTATTTAGACAGCAAACAAATAAGTTACATTCGTTTTCTAACTGCGAAAGTTCCACACACACGCAAAATGAGTTATTTTACCCTGGTTTAATTGTTTTTAGTGTTTGTGCCATTAATTGACTACTTTGTATCTTTTCACATTTAATCTGAATGTTATAAAATGAATGAATGTATATAGTTCACTGGGCTTATAATAAAATCATAGCAGTCGTCTGGCCTCTCACTCCACCCGGAAGCCCATTCCTGAAAGGCAGCCATTTTCAACTCTTCAGACTTTTTTTTTTCCCCTGTTACCTACTGGCGTATTTCTAAATGTGATGCTTATACTGGTAAGTCTTGCCTTTTGGCTTTTAGAATTTACCCACTAACTTCCTGCTGAGGAAGATGAGATTTTAGCTGTTATCAATCTCTTTTCCTATACTCGCAATAGAATTATAAATTTGGGGTATATAAATTTTAAATATTACTCATTGCTGGACCATTTAGTGAACTCAGATATTTTCTCTCTTTTTGGTACTATTTTTGGAGTTAATAGTTGTCTTATGTTTTTCAGTCCTTGGTTTTGTGTTTGGTTTGGTATCTGTACGTCATTTACCCTCAGACTCTCTGAGAGGAATGTAAATCTCTAACAGAAGAGTAGCCTTATCGAACATATCAAGAAGTCTGTCCAGTCGGCTTTCTTTTTCTCTCTCCCCCTCTTCTTCCCTCTCCCTCCTTGTCACTTTCTCTCTGTCTCTCACTGGAAGTTTGGCAGTGTATCCCCTGAGAGTCAGTCCAGGGAAATGTACTTGGTTTCTGGAAAATTATTTGCATATTTTTTTTTTTTGTTAATTTTCGCCTCTGATTTTCTCTGTTCTTTATTATGGATCTCCTATTATTTGAATATTTTGCCTCTAGTTTTCTGATTTTTTTCCTCTCCAAATCCTCATCTCGCTCTCTCATTTTCCTATTTCTCTGGCATTTTCAACCATTCTACTGAAATTTTCACTTTGGCTGTCCTGTTTTAGTTTCTAAGAGCTCCTTTTCCTCTCTGAATATTCCTTTCTTTATATCTTCTTGTACTTGTTTTATGTTTACAGTATCTTTTCTTATTCTCAGAATTTATTCAGTAACTTTTTAAAAAGTTTTTTCCTGTCCTCTAACGTTGTCTCTGTTCTTCAGAGTTCCTCAGTTTTATTATCCGTAGAGTTGGAAGACTAATTATTATACCTACCTCTAGTGGTTTTTAGAAAGATCAAATGCGTATATGTGCTAATTACGTAGTAGGACCTGGCATACAGCAAGTATCCAAAAAGACAATAATAACTATTATTATTACTGTTACAAATACTATTTTTATTGCTCTTAACATTTGTTTTATTACCTTACCTCACAGAAATAGTTCTATGGGATAAAGCAGTAGAGTAGGTGGTTACTGTGGAATAAGAGCTTCGCAGGGTGCTTGTTGTTATTGTTAGTTGTTGCCGAGTCAGTTCCAACTCATGGAGACCCCGGGTGTGTAAAGTGGAACTGATTCTTGCCCCTTAGGGTTTTTAAGGCTGTGTGTGACCTTTCGGAAGGAGATCGCTATGCCTGTCTTCCAAGGTGATTGTGCTTGGGTTTCAACCGACAACCTTCTGGCTGGTAGTTGAGCGCATAACTGTTAGTGTCACCCAGGGCCCTGCAGGGTCATTAGGCAGTCATAATTACTGGATTAAATAGTTGTTGAGCCGACTCATGGCAACCTCATCTGTGTCAAAGTAGAACTGTGCTCCATAGGGTTTTCAATGGCTGGTTTATCGGAAGTAGGTCATCAGGCCTTTCTCTGGTGGACTCAGGCCTCCAACCTCCTGGTTAATAGCCAAGCATGTTAACCGTGTGCACCACCCAAGAACTTCAGTGCTAAATCAGAGCAGATATCACCTGAGGGTCCTTTTGTTCTCTCTGAGGCTTGCTGATTAATCATTGCTGTCTACACCTTTCTACACTCTTGCCCTGACAATCCAAGCCCATTTCCCATGAAGCTGGGAACTGAACCATACCGGAATTTAAACTATGTGTTTGTGCATTTTAGTAATATTCCCCATCTTGTTTGCTTCAATCAGCTTCTTCTCTATTACGGTAAATGAAACTATGAGGCATCAAAGTATGAGTGGCTCTTTTGAAATAGAAAACTCTCTTGTTCAGGCTATTTGTTTTATTTATTAGGTGAAAAAGCTCAAGGTCAAGTGGATTTAGTTGTTGCTTTGCAAACAATGTGGTTGTGGGGTGTAGAGGATACTTACAGCTATGTATACAAATTTTTTTTTCAATAACTAAATGTTTGTTTTCTATCATCACTGTAAGTGTTTGCTTTTGTGGTCTTAAGTCACATAGATGATTTCAGAATAATATGAACCCAAGTAGTGCTTATTCCTGATGAAAAGATTTTGAATTTTAGACTTTTCTGGTTCCTTGTTATTTGTGCATTTCCCTGGTAAATTTATAAGCAATCCCATGTTGCCACTTGAGGTTAGGAACAGGTGCGGTCTGTACAGCTCAACATCTAAATGTGTTTGTGTCTGAATGTTAAGGCGCTGGTATGCCTCATCACTGCTGTGTTCTTTGTTTCATCTGCTCCTTTGCCTTCTTCCTATTCACGTTTAATTTTGTATTGAACACACAGGCTTTGATGACAGTTAGATGCTTTTGGTTGACATAAATGAAAAGAATAATTCTGTACTGAATCATACAAGTGCCCTACATTTCTTGAAGGTGTTAATCCCTTCCTCAGTTTGATTTCAATAAACTTAAATAACTTTGAATATTCAGTTAGGTTGCATCTACTCTTAGGCAAGTGTTTACAACAGCTTGATGTTATTTGGAACAAACCGTCTCCCGGAGCTCCTTTCCAGTTTGTCTGTGTTATATGTTATTAAATAAACAACATCAACCCCTACCTTATGTTTGTTCCAAAGCAGGTAGTAGGAAATCTGGAACAGGAAAAAATACTTTAGATCAGATGACATACCTCGACTGGCGTAGACAGTCTGCCTTATTTTATATACTTCCTTGTGTTAATTTAACAAGATTAAGGAGGATGGATTGACACAGTGGCTGTAACAATGGGCTCAGACATAGCAACGATTGTAAGGGTGGTGCAGGAATGAATAGTGTTTCTGTTGTACATAGGGTTGCTATGAGTTGGAATCGACTCGATGGTACCTAACAACAACAACAATTTAATGTATGAGGAGCCCTGTTGGCTCAGTGGTTAAGCGCTCGGCTGCTAACCTAAAGTATGGCGTATTTGAACCCACCAGCTGCTCCAGTAAAGATTTACAGCCTTGGAAACCCTGTGGGGAAGTCCTACTCTATCCTATAGGGTTGCTATTGTTCAGAATAGAATCGAAGGCAATTTTTTTTTTTTTTAATATATGGAGTAGAACTTGAGTGTATATTGTATGCAAAGCATGGTGATCACTTTCTTGAGCTTTCCTACCCCGAAGGTGCATATGGCTAAAAGTGGAAATAGTATTAGGTTATATAAAACCACAGTTCTGTAGACTCTTCCATATGGAATAATTCACTAGTAAAAATATCAATATTAATGTTTATAAAAATTATTGGGTCTTTACTCTGTGTCAGAATAGCTCCAAGGGCTTCTCTTGTATCATTTAATCTTTAAAACAATACTACAAGGTAGGTACTATCTCTTTTTTCTGTAGATGAGTGTAATAAATCACAGATAGATTAAACAATTTGCCCAAGCCAGGTTTCCAGCCTACACATGACTGACTCTAATTCTGGCTAAAATAGTTTACAGTTTCTGGACTGAAAAAAAAAAAAATCTCATTGATACTAAGAATGTATTTTTGTAGAGGGCACTTTTTTATTCCTTCTTACAGGTCACAAGAACAACTCATTAAATTTAAAAAAGCTAAATTAAGGACAGGATAAAAATATGAAAAGTAGGAAAATAAAAGAAACTGAAGGGAAAAAAAAATTAAGTGATGAACAGATAAGAGACTCAAATTTGGAGAGAGAAAATTTTGATAAATCTGAAAGTATAATTATTTTTTTACATTGCCATGACACGCCCGAAAAAGTCAATTCTCACTAGCAAATGAAGCTAGAGCAAGAAAGACATGTAACTATTTAAGCAGCAGCCAGAGAAAAAAATCATCTTTAAAGTTAGAGTTATAGCAAGATTCTGATACGTATGTCATTTTATTAATCTGCGCTGGGCAGTCTAGTACATTACAACTAATCTGTACAACTTGGATACTGATTTAGTGAGCTTATCTGAAAAATGCCTCATTAATATAAAAGATGGCAAGGAGAAATAATTCCTATATTTGTCATAGATTTTCCAAGCAGGCAAAAATTAAGAGGAGAAAAGCAGATTTTGATGAGTGTCAGCTGTTACAAGGAATAAATGAGAGGCTCTTAAGTAACAGGATTTGTATTGTGGAGAAAACATATTTGATGTGAATTTCAAAGTCTATTTTAGAGAAATAAAGCCTTAGAGGTCACATTTCATAAGCTTTTCTAATGAGCATTATATAAAAACTATATATATATATATATATAACTTATTTTAGAATAGTTTAGTTTTGTGGACTAATTTTTACCTGTTATTGATTTTTCCTCTGAAGTTTACATTCAAGCAAATAACAATATATTATCAGTAAAGGAACTAAGCACTGACATGTACAATAGAGGGCTTCCCTGCCTTGACAAAGAGAGAGAAGATTCTATAGACCAATATTATTGGATCTTGGAGTTAGGGGTGGAACTTCCAACAGGCAGTTCATTCACTCTGTTGTGTCTTACTGTTCTGAAGGATAATATTCAGCAATAGGAACTAGAATGAAATATACTTCTGTCTTCTTTGCAATGAGAATATATTGGTCTGGGTTAATGACTGCAACGTCAGTAGCAGTTCTGAATTCCGAGCTTTTTCTTCTTGCTGCCAATTAATATTTTCCCTTTTTCAGAAAATGATGTCAAGGATTACTGATTTGTAAGTCAAGACAAGGAAAAACAGGTTTAAGATGAAAATGTATAACATTTAACAAGAAATATGCTCTTAGACTAGGAGACTTTCCGGAAGGGTTTATATATAACCCTTCTTCTCTCCCAATAAATTAGCAGTGGATGTAGTTTAGCAGATTACTGCCAGCTAGTAAGCTCCATTAGCTTTCTCTCTAGATATGAAGATGAATAGGAAGGGAAAGTAACTCTTGAGAAGGGCAACATCACCAATGATCAATCATCTGTATGGTTGGTTTCCCTACCACTGCTTCGTGCAACACTGGTACCAGGTCACGGCCATTGTTGGAGAAGGTGGTGGGAGAACCAGTAGAAGGAAAGTAGCTGCAAAAATTGCTTCTTAGATGCATGGATTCAGGTATTACACCCTGGGATAGACTATAAAGTCATGAGAATTTTAGGCTTCTTTTGTAGGATGGAAAGAAAGCCTGAAAAAGACAGATTCCCGTGATACTAGAGGCTACTTAATAACAGACTGACTAGGTTATTTTGAAATAAGCCAAAGCATCTGTTTCTGAGCTTTGGGAGGCAGAACGCATGTGAACCTTTCATCATCCATCTAAGAGGTGAAGAAAACAATTTCAGCTGTGAATATGTGTTGCTCACACATGCTGTTTTCAAAGAAAAAGTGTGTGAATGGAGATAAATTTTATGACAGGAGATTTGTAGACTTCATGATGGCAGAAAGTGTATACTCTAGTACATTTTAGAGGAAGTGGCCTGTGCTTTGGGGTACACCGTGAGCTTGCTTCATTTGATTCTCTAAGGGACAGCAGTCATTCATTCATGACCTTCTGAATTGCCATCTCCTCCAGGCCACAAATCTCATCTCTTGTTTTAGCAGGTTAATTTCCTAATGAACAATAAATAATAGGTATATGGTGGCATGTGTATTAATCTTGACACTCAGAAATTAAATGTTTTTAAGTGAAATGTAAGAGATTGAGAAACTGAGTACAATACTTTGACTTGATTTCTGTTCTTTTCATGATTTATACATATATGTGTAGGTAAATATTTAAAAGTAATTTGGTACTAGGAATTATTTTTGACTATTTAAAGGCATCTATTTCAGATATTCCTAATTAAAATTTTTAAAGTGCAGAAGGGGTTATTTTATTACTTTTGAATTCCAGTTTCCCTCTTTTAACTGAAAGCAATTTGAAAAACAGAGCAAGCCTTTGACCCCAGACAAATGAATTCTATGAAGAAAATAATATTCCAAATTATAATTTTTTTGTGCCTATTTTATAGCAGATTACCAATTCTAACAGATTTTTATTTGTCCTCAACTGATTTTTTACTATCTCCAAATATTTGCTTCTAAACTGAACCCTCTAAAAAAAGAAAAATGATGCTAACATATTGTTGATAATAAGTAAAGCTATCAGATTTTCTAGACTGTAATGCCTTCTCTGTTAACTAAATGTTTGGTAGATGTTTGCTACAATGTATATACACTTAGTGGTTGGGCTAACTTAGCACTGAATTCAGATGCTGGCATCAGGAAGCAGTGGGCTAAGTGGATGTGCAAATGTAGGTCCTTGAATTGTGAGAGGGCAGGGACCCAGCCACACAGTGCTCTACTGAAGGCGAGGCACTGCCAACTCTGAGTCTGACTTCACAAATCAAGGAAGCCAACCCTTTGGTGCCAGGCTTTCTGTTTTTAAGAGACACAGAAGAACGAGTTTTTAACATAAATTGCACCAATGTTTAAAGTTTGCTTAATGTATTTATATTTTTAATTTAAAAATCACCACTTGGGCAAAGAAAACTTTTCTGTGGGTCAGACTGTGTGTGACGGGCATTCACCTAGGGACTGACATCTGTGCATGATCCATGATTTACGGTTATCTTCTTAGTTTCTAGAGAATCTTGACAGGTTTTTAAAAATTAAAAACACTGTTCTGAAACATTTGTTTACTTCTTAGAAAAGCAAAAGGATTGAGATTTACTGTTTTCTTCCTTTTGCCATCAAATAGTGTTCTCAAGGGGAAATTATGTTGATATTGATAGTGCAGTAGGATAAAACATAACACTTAAGAAGAAAACATCACCAATGATTAGTCAGTCATCTGTAGGGTGAGTTTCCCTACCAGTGCTTCATGGAACACTGGTACAGTGCCAGCAGTGTGCTACTCTTAGCGACCCCATCCTTAATGGAATGTGGTTCATTGGAAGGAAAGAGAAAATCCAGTGTGTACTAAGCATGAACACATTGCTTAAAATAGACCTTGAAGGAATTGTAGGATTTCAGAAGCAGAGATTTTGTTTTATAGAAATGGAAATGTTTATTGTGGATTTATAAGGCATACTTATACATTAAACCAAACCTCCTGCCTTCGAGTTGATTCCGACTCATGGCAACCCTATAGGATAGAGCAGAACTGCCCCATAGGGTTTCCAAGGAGCACCTGGTGGATTTGAACTGCTGACCCTTTGGTTAGCAGCCGTAGCTCTTAACCACTACGCCACCAGGGTTTCCATACTTATATATTGGGTTGTCATAAATTAATAAATGGCAACATTCTCCTAGAAGTTCAGGTTGTCTAATATAAAGATTTCTTCCCAACTTTAACACTTTTTTTGTTTTTCAGGTGTAGTAAGCAGTTATCATAAAGACATGGCATCATCAGTAATAAGTAGTCCAGTCTCAATTCCATTTAATTGTTTGACTACTTTGTACGAAATAGGTCCCTGGGTGATACGAACAGTTTGCACTTAACTACTCACCTGAAGATTGGGTGTTGGAACACACCCAGCCAGTCTGTAGAAGAAAGGACTGGCCATCTGTTTTTGTAAAGATTACAGGCCAGAAAACCCTATGGAGCAGTCTACTGTGTAACACATGGGGTCTCCATGAGTCCAAATGGGCTCCATAGCAACTGATTGAGTTTTTCGGCTTGCATGAAATACTACAATGTTTTAAGTTCTTTATTTGGGGCCATTGACCTTCTCATTAAAGTCACTTGGGACGGGGGTGGGGTGGGGTGGATAAATTAGCACTCAGTTTTATAAGCTTACCTAGCTACTTGCTAATAACTATTATTTAATTAAATTTAAACATGAAACTACACTTCAGAATACCTCGTAAATAAAATTATTTTAAACTGCACTTACGTACAGCTTATACGTGTGTTCCTTGACTTGCTGTTAATGTTGTAGTTTCTTTGTTCTTGAAAGATATTAACTGATTTATCATTCTGTATTTGACTGCCAAAGCATGGTTTAAGAAATTTGAAGTGTACTTAACCTTTTATTCAGAAATCCCAGCTATCAGTATGAAAGTGGAATGCTTCATGTCTGGTGTACTCTTTCCCCATTTCTCTATATCAGGCTAGTTTTACAGTCTCTAGTCTTCATTGCCCAACCACACCATGCTGATCTGATGGTCAGACTTTTAATCAGAATAAAAGATATGCATCATCCTTTCTTTTTTAATTTATTTAGTTTTTTTTTTTCATTTGTGGGAAATACAAGTTATAATTTATATTGCACTGTGGGGTGTGCAAAATTCAGTAATTGCAAAGCATCCAGACATAATTATGCTCTTTAGATGGCATGTTACCATTATTATAACACAGATAACATTACAGGAAAAATGAGGGCCATGTGATGCCTTAGACAAGACATAACAAATGATGCAAGAAAGAGCTTACCTATTACACCAAAAAAAAAAAAAAAAGTGAAAGTTTACTTTTGTTTTATTATTTTATAAAATATTTTTACTTAATGCAAGAACAAACAATGATTTCAACAATACTTTATTGTAAGGAAGCGTCAAGATTGCAATATATGGGAATAGACTACCTTTTTTTCTGTGGCAGACTTCAGCTGCGATTTGAGAAGTTTACTTTGTGCTGTGACTTAATGTTCTGGACCCCGTCAATCCTGTGGAAGCAACTCGCCCGGTGCATCCATTTTCAGAGTTCCTGGGAAGTTGAGAGAAAGACTTTTCTTTTACTGTGTTTGGTTTTGTTTTCCTGTTTTACTTTGTTTCTTCAGAATGAGCACTGGAAAAATATGCATTGCACGTGTACTGGGTCAAGCCTCACATTTCTATTTTTAAAAGAAAATCTCATGCAAATAAGACGATAATGTCTGTAGTGATAATAACTTGTTTAGAAACACTTTAACAAGGACTAAATCCATCTAACACGTAAAATCAATGGTCAGATAGAAAAAGTCATCGGGGAGCTAGTTTTGTGGTAAAGGAAATATGGTAGGAGAGGATGGGCTTTGAGACCAGAAGTTCTGGATGCCAGCCATGTTTATCTTGGCCAAGTTTCATGGGTTTTGTTTGATCCTTGGTTTTCTTACCTGTAAAATGGAGATAACACTGTTTATCTCAAAGGCTATTGTTGTTGTTGTTAATTTCTGTAGAGTTGGTTCCAACTCATGGTGACCTTGAGTACAACAGAATGAAACGTTGCCCAGCCCAGCACCATCTTCATGGTATCTTTGCATCCATTGCTTTTCAGTAGCCAATACTAAACAAATTAAAGCAAATTAGAGTCACCTGCACACCACCCATACCTAGGGAACTCCTGGGAAATTGAAATTCCAAAGACATTTTATTTCTTCCTCATTTTTACTTGGTCTTTTCAGGATGCACATTAAAAAAAAAAAAAATCTAGAGCAGGTGTGAAATGTTGATCGTCATATTTTTTTCATTTAAAAGAAAATCAGATGCAATTAAGAAGTTACAGTTCTCATGATGATGATAACTTGTTTACGGAGCACTTGGACTGGAATAGAACCTGTCTACCGCATATCCTCAGAAACCACCTGGAGTCCATTCATTCAAAAGCCTAGACCACTTAGCCTGGGTCTACACACAGCACTGTGGAGGAGAATGGAGAGTGAGAATGCAGAACAAATAATATGAGATTGCAGCAATTGAGCAGTGTTTTGGGGAGCCAAGTCATTATATGAAACAATTTAAATAACAATGTGTACTGTATATTTAAGTGGTATTTTATCATAAAACCATATTACAAAAATTTAGAGTCAGAAAAGATTATGAGGTTGGATTAAATAAATTAATTTATACAAAGCCTCAGTCAGAGTGCCTGGCACAGAACATCAGCCCCAGAAGTAATAGGGCTTTCAAAAAGTATTATTATCATGATTTCTTTTCTAGGAAACCAGAAAAGCTTCAAGAAGAAAGGCTTTAAAACCCAGGCTAAATTCTTCTTCCTTTGTGAAGCATTATAGAATGTTCAGGTGCTATTCATCTGTTTCCCCACTGTGTTTCCATAGATTTCAGCCATACCTCTATTATTGTCTTTCAGACGTAACATGACAATTAGTTGTGTATCCTCCTGCCTAGAATAGGTATTCCACAGGGAACCTGCTAAGATCTTACGCCACCATATTGTCCGTGCCCTGAACAGAGGACCTGAAGCATTATAATTTGCTAATGATTGATTATTTGTTGAAGAAATAATGGGTGTTGAGCTGGGTATGGGAAGAAGTAATTAGATTTGCACTGATGGGGTGGGGAGTGAGGTCTCTTCAGGGATGGGAACAGTCTTTAAAGATGTGGAGATTGAAATGAGCGTCGCATTTTGCTCGTCCAGTCAACAAACACCTATTAAGCAGCTCTTTTGTGCCAGATGTTGAGTAAAAGCAGATATAGTCTTTCCCTCTGGAATTTACAGACTAGTGGGAGAGATACACATTAATCAAATAGTCAAAAGAGTAAGGACGCATTTAGAACTGTGATAAATTCTGCAAAAGGAGGCACACTATGCTCTGAGGCAGTGTCTGATCTAGTCACAGAGACAGAGTATACGAGAAATTAGGTGATGAGGAAAGAGAAGAGGATGCCTACCAAAAGGAATAGCCTGTGTAAACTTAATGGATGAAAGGATGGCAAGATGTTGTCAGTCGCCATCAAGTCGGCTCCTCCTGGTGACCTTATGGGTAACTGGATGAAACATTGCCTGATCCTGCAGCATCTCCATGATCATTGGTATATTTTTGAGCCCATTTTTGAGGCTATTGAGGGTTTCGTTGAGGGTTTCACTCATGTTTGTTGGCCTCTATCTGTTTTGGGGAGCCCTGGCTACGTAGTGGTTAAGCACTTGACTGCCAACTGACAGGTCAGTGGTTCAAACTCATGAGCTGCTCCACAGGAGAAGGATGTGGTAGTCTAATCCTTTAAAGATTTACAGCCTTGGAACATTCTGGTTGTATTTCTTCTAAGACTGCTTCATTCTTTCTCTGACAGTTCATGGTATATTCGATATTCTTTGCCAACACCCCAAGTCGAATGCATCATTTCTTTCTCAGTCTTCCTTTTTCATTGTCCAGCATTTCCGTGTATATGAGGCAATTGAAAAGACTATGTCTTGGATCAGGTGAACTATGATTATCCAAATGACATCTTTGATTTTGAAAACTTGAAAACCTTATGGATGGCAAATAGGATGGCCTAAAAAAAAAAAAAAAAAAAAACCTGTGAGGCTGATTCCGTGGGATTGAGGGGGAGGGTGGTGGAATGTTAGGCTGAAAAAGTCAATGGAGA
Organism: Elephas maximus indicus; assembly: GCF_024166365.1. Taxonomy (NCBI): domain Eukaryota; kingdom Metazoa; phylum Chordata; class Mammalia; order Proboscidea; family Elephantidae; genus Elephas; species Elephas maximus. The sequence goes on along the minus strand of NC_064842.1, from coordinate 24,704,756 downwards.
CCAGATCATATAGGGCCTTGTAGGCCAAATTAAGAATTTTGGCTTTATTGTTAACAGTCAGAACCACTGAAGAAATCCTAAATCTTAAATAAGCAGTGTAGGAGGTGGGGGAAGGCATCAGATTTTCATAATAGCATCTTGAGAAGATCACACTGGCCATAGCAGGGAGAATGCCCTGCAGCAGGACCAGAGGGGATTCTGATTGAGGGTAAAGAACTGTTGCAGATACTCAGTTGAGAGAACGTGGCTTGGTCAAGGGTGCTAGTAATGGAGACAAGCTATGGATACAAAAGAACTGATACCTTCACCACAAGCGGTTTAGGAGTACTCACAATTAAAGTTGAATGGGTGATATCGAGACCAAGTGATGAAGGACTTAGCCTGTTAAACCCAATACGTCACCCCAAAACTTCACGCTCTTTCACATCTCTGATTTTACCCACATTTTCCCTTTAACTCTTTCACTGAATCATTTATCCATCAAATCATTAATTTGATTACGTGTTCATTTATTCATTCAGTGGATATTTTATTGAGTGCCTGCTATCTGCCAAGCACTATACCCAGTACAGCTGATAACCTCAATTCCCCTTTTCTCTATCTCTTAATTTGTGATACATTTTTCTTACCAAGCAAAATGTAGCTCCTAAATGTCACGTCTTCCAAATGCACTTCATGTTCTCCCAATTAGAAATGCGATCCTTCCCCCATGTGGATGAAACATGTTATGTGTACTTTCAAATATTAAGTCATTCTACTTCATTATTCGTTGTTTGACAAAGAACTTCTTTTTCACATTTGGTTCCTCATGCCAGAACAGAGTCACAAGGCATAAGCACATGATATATGATTGTTCAGTTGAGTTCAAATCAATTAAAGACTGCAAAGCTGAGAAACTTTTGAAAACAAAATTGCTGATGTTGCTGTTAAACAGATATATATATATATATATATGTAGGTTGCAGTGATTCAGTGCAGTTTTAAGACCCTTGGAAAAAGTGAATTCTTTTTTATTCTCATATTCATTTTGCACTTCATTCAGTCATTCATTCTCTCAACCATAGCAGTTACTGATGCATATAGCACACACTGAGGTCATCGTCTCTTTCAAATTAGCCGCCACCTAGTTACTGAGAGACCAACACCAGGGCTTTTTGTAAAATTTAATGGGAATGGATTCTAAATTAGAGACCATGCAAACAGAGAGGAGAGAATGGATTTAAGGAACTGTATTAGTGGTGAGAGAGTGTATTAGCAGGTGAGAGAGTGAGGATTAGAGGATAATTGCCAGCTTTCTGGATTGTGCAGGTAGGTGGATGGTTGTCTGTTCTCGAACATGAGAATATAGACAGAGAAATAGGTTGAAGGAAGGTGTGGGTCGGGCAGACAGGGGTGGGTGGAAGAGATGGGTTCAATTTGGGACATGTCAATTAGAAGTTATTTTAGAATATTTAGAAAGCACTTTGAAATATGTGTTTGGAAATGGGAAAGAAATTTGGTGATAGTGATTTGAAGGTCATTATCATGCCGTGGTGATTAAATCTGAGTGAGAATATGATGGAGTATTACTCAAGGTCCCAGCCAGAGACAGATTTCATACTCAAGTGGAAGAGTTAAAGGGAGGGTGGTAATGAGACTATTCATAAAGGTTGTGGGCAGGAGTAAGGACTCCAACAAGAAATGATGAAACACAGTGGGGCTAGCAACAGTTGAGAGCTATCACCACTCCTAGACCTGGAGGGCTAAGGGAAGGGACTCCTCAACTCCTTTGGAATCTGTAGGTGTGACTGTAGGAGCAGATTGACCAAGAGTACCTGTAGCTGTCAGCATAAAAACTTGGCCACTGCCAGGCTATGACCTGCAGGAAAGGAGCCTCAGGACACACATATTATGACCTCCCTTTCTTCTTTCCTTCCAGTCTTCGACTCTCATTGGCCAAATCCAACACAGAGCCAAAGGGAGAAGGGTGGATAATGGATTTGAAATGGCACATGGAAAATGACCAGTGAGATGATCTGAAGAGACTGAGACAGGACAGAACCTTGAGCACTAACATTTAAGTAGCAGGTAGAAGGAAGGGGCCTGAGCAGTGGCATCCAAAAAGACTGGAGAAAAACCAGGAGTGAGTGGCTTTTCTGAAAAGGAGAACGTTGTAAGAAAGGGGAAATGATTAACATTGTCACTTGCGAGAGAAAAGTCTCAGAACAAAGGGGCAAAAAGTGCCTAGCAGATTAGCCACCTCTGGTCCTTGGTGACTGCTTTTATTTCATGCTATGATTTGCACAAGCAAAGTTATTAAATTGATGGTAGCCACAGGCACGAGATCTAATACCATTGTTCGTGTATCTAACATGAAGAGAGGGATAGTTTTCTATCCTAAATAGTGCGGTTTTCTCCTTATTCCTTGTATTTCTTCTTGGTGCCCATTTGACCCTGACTCCACAAGGGTTTGGGAAGAGAGAAAGTACTCATGAACTTCAGTCTGCCACCGGGTTATCTAAGAAAGGAAGGCAGAGACAACAGTAAAAGCAGAAGATTTTTCCTCTCAGCAGCTCTCTTGGAATCTGACAGTAGCAGACAACAGAGCAAGAGTTCAAGCATTTTCCTTTCCATTTCAGAAATGGTGGTGAGCTCCTTTACATAAATAAGAACTTCAGTCTTGGTCTGCCACAGTTAGAGTAGGCATTTCAGAGTGCAAAGTATGATTTTGCTATGAATTAGCAAGGACTCTGGAGCCATAGCATAGGAGATACTTTCAACTAAAAAGATAAAGTCTTTGTATTTAATAGTGGTTGTCAGGAGAAGAGCACTTTGGAGTATGAGTGAAGTGCATATTGAGAAGGGAACAGTGTATAGTCAATACTCCATAAATGATTGTTGAATAAAAATAAAACTTAGAGAGAGGCAATAAACTTTAGTTATAAGAACACTTGATAGAGAAAATGTTTTCATCTCACCAAAGAATTAGTAACATCGCACCTGTTTTCCTAGTTTGTTTTTTCCACTAGGAAAATATAACTCCCTTAACAAAACAAAAAAAATTTTAGTATGACCATATTTACTACTTTGATAATTTTCTTTCCAGACATTTATATTATGTCTACTTTTTCTGCATATTGCATATGCCATTATATCCAGTGTTTCTTTATTAGCTTTATAAGATAGGCATTCTCCATTTTACTTTAAAACCATAATTTTAGTGGCTGAATAATAGACTATCCAGTAGGTACATTGTGGTCTTCTCAGTTGTTGTCCTGTTTTAGGGTATTTATGTCATTTTATGTTTTTCACTTTTGTAACTATGCAGACGATGAGACTTCTTCCATCCAGAGTTTTTCCTTCTGTGTATTGGGTTGTTTCTCTGGGAATCTCTTTTGTTGTTGTTATTCTTAGGTGCCATCATGTTGGTTCTGAGTCATAGTGACCCTATGTACAGCAGAACAAAACATTGCCTGGTCCTACATTATTCTCACAGTCATTGCTGTGTTTGAACCCATTGTTGCAACCACTATGTCACTCCATCTCATTGAGGGTTTTCTTTTCGTTGACCCTCCACTTTACCAAGTGTGATGTCTTTCTTCAGGGACTGATCCCTCCTGATTACATGTCCAAGGTGTGTGAGACAAAGTTTTGCCCTCCTCCCTTCTATTACTATTTCTTAAGTTTGCCTTTGAATGAGTATGATTTTAATTTCTTCAGTTTTCGCCCGTAATGACTTCCTCGGCTAAGCAAACCTAGTCGTTTTTATCTTTGCTACATGCAAAGAAGTTCTTGGTGAGATGGAAATTACAAAATGGCTTAAAACCCATTATCACTTGAGTACAAATTTTAAGATGACATATACTTATTAGATGGAATTGAATTTGCCAAGTGGGGTTTTAATGCATGACTCTTCAGTTATTATTCATGGCTAATTTCAATTCAATTGTGATTTACTATAGTACTTCAAAATAGTCCAAAAAGGCTAGCTGTATTCTAGTAGCCCTAGCCAGTGTAGCACATGCTATAAACTCAGGAAATATCCGTAATCATTACTGACAAAGAGTTATTGAATATGCTTAACTCTGGCCCCAGCGTTTTACATTGCACAGCTCATGTGTGTGGTACGTATTTTCTGTGCTTTGCTTTTTTATACAGATGACAGTGTGTTAATTTTTCATATCTGGTGTTTTTATTTGATTCATCTGATGGGATTGTCTTCTCTTCATTTCTAGTTATTTCCCTCCCTCTGTCAATATGATCTGCCCATCTTTCTCATTGTGAGTTTCCCTCCTCTAGCATCTCAGTAGTCCTTTAGGGTTTCTCAGACTTCTTACACATGGATTCTGTCATTTTTATACTTCTTGAACTTGTTAAACATTTGGTTAAAAATAAATAAGTGCTCAAATTGCTTAAAACCATTTCACTAAGTATGTAAACACTCACACATCCCTTTAAACATCTTTTATTGTATTAAAAAGTAAGTGAAATGCATAATTTAACACATTTTTCAAATTTTATCATTCATTGATCCCCAAAATTAAGTAAATAAATGTCCAAAATGCTTATAGTTCACCAATTACCACTACACACTTGTCTAAGATTGGTTCAACATATGCAAGTTAAGAGGTACAGTTTTCATTGGTCCACTGGATATGTTTTTTTTTTCCATTGGTTAATGTGCTTATAGGAGACCATAGTCAGCTAAATCTTGATAAAATATTGATATAGATAACTAGCTAAGCATTGAACTTGTTATACCCAATTTTTAAAAGTAATTTACATGCCTAAAATAACAAGTCTATACTCACTATCTGTAATATTAAATTTAACACTCAGGGATAACCCCGGTGGTAGTATTTATTTTTATTCTCACCAACAAAGATAACTTCTCAATAATAGCACATGATAAATTCTAATAAATATCTATGCATCTATATATCTATCTATTAAAAGGCTGTGTAAACCTATTGCCGTCGAGTCAGTTCTGACTCATAGCAACCTTACAAGCCAGAGTAGAACTGCCCCATGGAGTTTCAAAAGAGTGTCTGGTGGATTCGAACTACCAGCCTTTTGATTAGCAGTCATAGCACTTAACCGCTATACCACGAGGGATTCCAAAAGGCTAAATATATATATATATACACACACACACACATACACACACACATACACACATACACACACATATATAATGCATATATATCTCAAAAGGCTGATTGGAGTTTAGCTCCTTGATGTTTTCTTTTTTAGCAATTTCTTCTTTTTTTGTGTCAAGAAGTTGCCTGGCACACTGATTTGTCTGCAATGGGTAAATTTGCTGTAAGGTTGGAGTTTTCAGACATGAAAAGAGGATAATGGCAAAAGAGATCTTAGTTACTTCTAATATTAAGTGAATAATAGAAAGGTATTTTCTACAAATTGAAAACAATAACATCTATCATTTTTGACGTGAGAGTTTCTTTTTCAGCTAGTCTCTGCCATTGATCTGTACAACATTATACTATGGGGTCAGACTTCTCTGTGTGAATGAGAGAGTAGGACCATCATCATTCTCACATTTTGGAAAATTCTAATGGAATTCATTCATTTATTCACTTGTTTGATAAATATTTATAAGCGCTTTCTATGGATGTAAAAGTCTCTGGGTGACATAAGGAGTAAAATTAACTTATATAACAAATCTCTGCAGCTTAGTTTATTTCCTCTCTAAAATAAATTTATAAGGTTCGTAAGGATCACATAACATTTGTTTGTTTGATCAGTCCTTCACAGATTTTCAAATCTGCTTCATTGGTTTTGATTTTCAGGAAAGAGATTTTTAAAGACTATAAAAAAGCAATGAAAATGTCTAAGGCTATAACTAGGCATGCTAAATAATGAAATTCTAAGGTTCAGCGAATCCATTTGACACCATAACCTCTTTATTAACAAGGAAATAAATATTACCCCTGAAATTTACAAGGTATGGACTTACATTGGAGCAAAAATAAACTCAGTGTCCAAAGTCAGACACTGCTTTTAGAAGGGAGAGACTGACTGTTGGCGTAAGCTCCTCGAGGGTCCTTGCTTTTCCCTTGCTCTGTAAATTACAGTCAAGGATAGTGGCACTTGAGTATTCAATGATTCTTTTCATTCATTTAGCGCTTATTAAAAAGTGCTATGAGAGGTACAAAGGAGTGGAGAAGTGTTTGCCTCCCTTGGAAGTAATTAAGCTCACAGGACACCTTTTTCCTATCTCAGGGATTTCGAAATGCTAATTAGCTAACTAAACCTCTGGACTCTAATCCTAAACGAATTTTATTTCCATATTGTTGGATCCTGATACTTTCCCTTAAGACTAATGTAAGCTCCTGCTTGGGGTCAGTCACCTAGAGTGCTAGAAACTATGGCCCTCACAGAAAACCCCCTCAAACCCCTCCTGTGGATGGAGACTGGGGAACAGGGGTACTTGGTGTTGTCACACAACATGCCCTGTACTTTGTGCCTATCTCCCTCATCCTTGAAGAATGTCGAAATGAGAGCAGTTGTGAAGGGGAAAATGTCACCCTAAAATAGTGTGTGGGTGGTGACTATGCAGAGGGGTCTTAGTATTCTGATTATATATTTTAAGCCTGTAAGTTTCTTAGAAGCCGTCTTCATCAAGGCAAGATCAGGGGAAGAGATGAGGAAGGGGAGAAGGACCATGAAAGGTTTAAATGTAAAACGCCAGTTGGACGTGGCCTGTTTGGGTATTGCCCACTCAGGCACTTCCTAAGCGATTTTCTCATCCTGGTAAAATCCTGGGAACATCTTACTATTGTTTGGTAACTTCTTAAGGGGTATGAAATGAGCTGGTCTGTTTTCCTGCTGATTTTATATGATAGATTTGAAAATTAATTCATATCCTGTGTTTACATTGAAATAGATTACCCCTACTTTTTAGTGACCTGGTTTTCATTTGTATTTAAACTAGTTGCTAGTGCGCTGTTGCTATGTGTTATATGAAGAGTGAATGAGGAAAATGCTTTATATGTAGACTGTGAACAGAGTTGCTTTTGTGAAAGTGAAATAACCCTAAAATATGTCATTTGTAAGTGCTGTGCTAGGACAGTTTACTTTGAAAGTTGGTTTTGGTACACATGGTAGAAAAATGTGATGGAAACACAAGATAGAAGGATTTATGCAAACCAATTATGGTGTCATTTAGTAACCCAATTTAAATAGAAGATTGAGTTCCTTTCTTATTTCAAAATTGAAAGAGAAACTGTAAAATTTAGTCAAATGCATTTTCAATCCACAGATAATAAGGATCTGTTAAAAGGACCTTCTCAGCTCTTTTCGTGTGCTCCTTTATTTTTGAGTATTGATGCTTCCTAGGATAATATTCTTGGTTGCTTCATTAATTTCACATTATTTATTGAGCTGTCATCTTCTTTATGCATTCTCATTCACATCCTCTTTGTCTGCCTCTCTGTCTCTGTCTCTTTCTCTCTTTCTCTGTGCCTCTGTCTTTATCTGTCTTTTCTCTGTCTCTTTCTCACTTTGTCTTGCATACCTTGTCCCCTTTCTTGACTCTGTCAGTTAAGGCTTCAGTCAGGTCTTCTGTACTGAAACCTTTCAGCTTTTCTAGCCAGCCCAGTGCTCTGTCCACATCTCCTGTGATCTTGCCTGTCTACTCCTGGCTCCATCAGACAACCAAATCCCTAATTCAAACTCATAACCCAAACCAACTTCTCCCCAAATACCAAAACCTATATGTCCAACTTTATGCCTGGTTTCAGTGAATGGAACTAAAAGCTTCTCTATCGCCCAATTTGGAAAACTCAGAGGCAGCATAAACCCTCTCCCACTGTCCCTACCCCCTCCCTCCAGTTAGTCATTCAACCATGCCAATTCTATCTCCTATAGCTCTCTTTCTCCACTGCCTTTCTCCAAAAACACTTCTACTGCCTTAGTTTGGGCTCTTCTCATTTCTTGCCTAACCAAATACAATTAATCCCTTCCAGTCTTCCCACTCCCACCCTACCCTATACCTTTCTTTTGAAGATCACACACTGATCAGATTACAGCCTTATTTTTTTCCATGGTTTCCTACCAGTTACACTTGAGCCTTAATGCCTGATAACTTTGCACCATCATCTCAAAACACGCCTCTATAGTTGAGAAGGCATTATGTTTTCTCATACTCCTCCATGTCTTTGCACATCCTGTTTCCTCTACCTGCAAGGCCCTTTCTTGCCTTGTTTGTCCAGCTAATTCCTATTCCTCTTTCATAACTCAAGGTAAACATCACTTCTTAGCTGTTTCCTGAGATACTCCATCTATTTGGAAGTAGAGTTACTGTGCGGCTCTTCTGTATGACAAGCACATTTTGTCCATGCCTCTTATAATTTCCCACATATATTTATATGCTAATCTCGTCTGTTACCTCACAGAGATAGTGGCTGCCTTGACAGCAGGAACCATGTCTTGTTTACCACTCTTTTCCCAGTAATGCATCTATTCAATTCAATTCAACAAATACTTATTGAGCACCTACTATGTGCCAGGCACTATGTCTTTCTAATACATCCATGAACAAAACAGAAATCCCTGCATACATGAGTTTATATTCCAGCATGTAACATTTGCTTGGTGTTGAGAGAGAAAGAGAGAAACCTAAGGAGAGAGAGAAAGAGAGAGAGAGAGAGGAAGAAGAGGAGAGGAGGGAGAGAAAGAAGAAAAGAGGGAAGGAAGGAAGGTACAATGAAATTGGATTGTTGGACTGTGATTACTTTGAACAGAAACAATAATGGGTATTCTGTTTAGGAATCTGAGATTTCCAAACCGTCGGCCAATGGAAGGGAAAGTAGACCCACGTGAGGTCTGCTGAAGAGCTTTTCCTTCTCACGTTGCCTGTTGTTTCATGGCTTCATTATAGGACTCTACTGCCTGTGGACATCAATATTGTTCCCATTTACTTCCTATTAATAAATCTTTCATAAAATTTGCAGTAAGGAAAATTATATGAAACAGGTATCTGATTTTTCAGCAGTTAAACAGACTAGTTAATAATGCTCAGTGCTTTTAAGGGTGTCACGGAAAGTTTTCCCACTATTGCTGGTGGGATTGTCACTGGTATTATCCTGAGGAAATACTGAATAAAGAAGTAAATGAATGCCTTTGCATGGAGCTTTTCCTCCAAGTCAACGTTTGATGTAGGCCAGGCATTTGGAAGTTTCATATTTATTTTTGGTAAGTGCCTACACTTTTAAAAATGTACTTCAGTGTTTTCCATGCTTTATAGGTAATGTCCTAGTGGGAACAAATTCTGTCACTTTTAGAAACAGTTCCTACATTTAATCTTGAACACAGGTGAACTTTTGGTTCGCCAGGAAAATATTTTATACTGTTTTTTCCCTTTTCTACATTTCCATAGTGAGATATATACGTGTGTGTATATATACATATGTATACATATATGTATGTGTGCGTATATTATATATATATACACACATGCACACCCATACACCTTTTTTTGCTACTTTAGTGCTATATAAAAGATATTGCTAGGAGCATCGCATTTCTCTTTTAAGAAGTGAAGGTAAGTGATATTTTTTTTTAATGATTTTGAAGTATACTCTAAATAATAACTATACTAGACAGATATTCTAAAAATAAATCTGTATGTGTGTGTGCAGCTCATGGGCGTGTAGGAAAGAGAAGGAGAGAAATCGTGGTTATTTAGCTTTGTACCTTAAAAGGCAATACGATTTGTTTTGGAAAGTTTTCCAGCAGATTGTAATCATGTTAATTTAAAAGATAACAGTTTTCATCAGTCAAGGCATTTTTGAGCTGTGGAGTCAGAGGGACACCAAACCCGAAACCTGTTGCCATCAAGTCGCTTCCGACTCATACTGACCTTATAGGACAGAGTAGAACTGCCTCATAAGGTTTCCAAGGAGTGGCTGGTGGATTTAAACTGCCGACCTTTTGGTTAGCAGCCGAGCTCTTAACCACGGCCCCGTCAGGGCTCCCTAGGGAACACTGGCTTCTTGGAAATTGAAGGCCTTGGCGTACTGTTGGCCCTGAGGGTCAGGAGCAGGGGTGTGTTCATGTTTTCCTCACTGTAAACAGGGTTGGTGTCCTTTGCTGCACTCACTGGACCATTGGTAAACGAGTGGGCGGGTTGTTCCTGCTCCTTAGCATTTTAATGTCAGGCAGTACAGTCCTGTGTGCATTCCAGAGATAACACGGTCGTATTTGTTCCTTTGTATTGACTGTTGTACTTGTTCACCTATCTCACCAACCTGCTAGAACCAGCAAGGAAATAGTCACTTGTCCCTATTCTGATTTCTCTCACATTTATTAATTGTGCTTAGATACTTTTTCTGTATGGTGTATCTTATAGCCTTCTACCCCAAATGCTTTATTTACATTCAAGAACTTTAAAGATATTGAGAGTTACTTTTTCTAGGGCAAATATGTTAATTTTAATAGCAAGCGGAGATTTTTGTTTATACCTTGTTCTTTTCCCTACCTAAATAAGAGCCTGTCCTGAGTGTTACTATGACTTCGTCTTTACTGGGGATTGTGCCTTTGCCTACCCATTTTCTGTTTGACTTTACTGTTAAGGTTGCTTCCAATGAAGTGACCTCTTGTGGGATTTCTAATTCCAGACCAAGGCATGAATGTATAAAATATCTCACACAGGAACTTTTTTTTTTTTTTAAATAAATGCTTCACAGTTTACAATCTAGTTGATAATGAGAATTATTATTTCTTTTCCAGTTAAATAATTTTTGATACCATTGTTGTCTTTCTATCAGAGCTTTGAAATACTGCCACAGTCTCTGCTGGCCTGGTGGAGCTGGGGACTCTGGGGTTGTGACTGACATTGACAGCCTGCCTTACTTAGACTTGTGTGTATACCATAGAAGTAGAAAAAGTTGACAAGATAAAAGAGTTCAAAAAGTTTGCCAGAACACTCAGGGAATCTGAGTCTGAAATCTGAAACTTGATAGGAGTCTATTGATAGCATTTTTTAGCTGGTACTAAAAGAATAAAGCATCTTATCTGTATTTAAGATAAATACTAGAAACATTTTTTAATTATACTTACAGATTTCTAAGGCCTTAGGTTCCTAATGGTTTACCTGGTGAGTAACTACAGTCTCCACTGGGGGTCATCTGTGTAGAGACTGGAGGAACCACGGGTGAAGGTCACATAGAAAAGAAGTGACAGATATAACCATAGAATTTAACGCCTATTAATGGGCTCGTTCACTTCATTACTCCTTCAGCCATAATGGCATTTAATTTTAAAACATAGTAAAACATGCCAAAGCTCTCACATAAACCATTTTTCCTTACAATACATTTTAGCATATTTGCATTAATTTCCTCACCAGGGTGTCTTCTTACTAGTTAAGAAATATTTAAAAGGAACTCTGGTAGTGCAGTGGTAAAGCGCTCAGCTACTAACTGGAAGGTCAGCGGTTTGAATCCACCAGCCGCTCCATGGAAGAAAGATGTGGCAGTCTGCTCCCATGAAGATTTACAGCCTTGGAAACCCTCTGGGGCAATTCTACTCTGTCCTGTAGGGTCACTTTGAGTCAGAACTGACTCTATGGCAATGGATTAAGAAAGATTTACTTTCTAAAACTATAGCTAAAGTCTTGAGATGTAAAACTTACGGAAGTTATCTCTGAATATTGATAATTTGTGACACACACATATGCATATATACATTCAAGTATAGCTAGCTTAGTGTTTGATTTCAAGATCATATTCAGCTGAAAATGGAGTTGGGCTGTAAAAACTAACCAGAAGAACAAAATTCTTCTTTGATTTGGTAAAGCTAAACAGGACATGATGTTGCTGTATCTTAGCATGCTGACTCTGATGGAGTCCATTCTAAGTTTTATTTGCTGTACCACAGCCTGTCATATCATCTCCTTGCTACAGATTTTCCTTGTGATACGGAGTCACAATGAACCCAGTGATTACTGTGAACTTGATGGGATTGTTAAGTCATTATTTTTGCAATTCAGGAAGTTTTACTGAGCTACAAAAGCTTTAGAAGATTTATCTTCTAGAAGAGATAATGCTTATTTTTAAGAAGTTATGAATTCTTTGCAAAGAACATTGAGGCTTTCTGATTAAATGTTCTATCTAAGAAAAAGATTTTTCAGTGTGCTCTTGGGCTTCTGAGACCTATTGCAGAATTCTGATATCAGTAAGCAAAATGTTGCTCAAATGTGGAGCAGTCATTAAAGGACAGAAAGCCAAATCAAGATATCATAAAGATTCTGGACACAAAGAATATTTCATATGGTGTCAAAGTGCAGACTCAACTGAAAATATATTTAATAAACATAATAAGCCCCACTTCCTCAATAGTTGTACAAGTTGGGCCTGGCTTCATATCCAAGTTCTTAAATAGTTGCAGCAGTATTTTCTTTTGGCTTATTTAGTGTGAATGCCTACAGGTTGAGATAAGTTAGTGATTGAAAAAAACAAAACCTAGTGCCATCAAGTCAATTTCAACTCATAGGGACCCTAGAGGACAGGGTAGAACTGCCCCATAGGGTTTCCAAGGAGCGGCTGGTGGATTCAAACTGCTGACCTCTTTGCACAGCAGCTGGGCTCTTAACGACTGTGCCACTAGGGATCCAAGTTAGTGATGCACACCGAAAAAACCCTTTGTACCTTGGGTTCACTAACAGTGACACTGAAGTCTACTAGGTGGGGTCAGTAAAAATACAATTTTTAAACATGTTCCTTGAGTTTGTGTTGGATGGGAACTCCTGGGTTATCCTTGATGGTCACGTCACTATGGGAGCTTGTCTTCTGACATCTATATCTGAATATGTCTGCTGACATCATTATAATAATAATGTCAGTACTTTATAGTTTTCTATTTAGCTCCTCATAGGAAAATGTCAATAAAATCAAGAAAGGAGAAAATAATATTAGGATTTGAGACACTTTTAAAGACTGTAGCACTGATGTGGGACTGGAGTCAGAGCTTTGGACTGCTAGTGGGCAGCACAGGACTCTGGACATCTGGAAGTATGAGATGAGTGATGACGGGGAGAAATTGATATGTGGTACAAAGAAGGGTCAAGGAGGCCAATATACCATGTATAGGGTCACTATGAGTATGAATCGACTCGAAGGCAACAGGTTTGGTTTTTGTTTTTTCTGTTATAGTCTTTGAAACATCCTTATGTCTAGATCTTTGTTTGTAACTGAATGGTGTAGACTGAGCACGGGGCATGTCCAGAGCACAGAGCTCTAACCAACCGTAATGTGGGGCTGTCAGTACAGGAAATGGTCAGTAGGGAGCAATGGACAGCCACTGTGCCTTTTATTAGAGTAGCATCAAGGCCCTTAGATTTTAGGAAATTGTGTGTAAGCAGAAAGTTGATATCAGGAGGCATAAAAAGCCTCATTCTAAGACCAGAAACTTAGGGACCAGGAACATGGTAACGTTAGACATAATTGAAAAATGTAGAAAGTGAATCACAAAGGAAAGACAATAGGAGATCAGAAAGTTCATCTAAGAGACCGAACAGTTAGTCTTGAATAATATGCGTAATTTTTTTTTTTTTTTTTTATCCTTTTTAGGAGAAATACTAGTATGGAGCACAGGACTGACGCTTTATGCAGGTTTTAAGCTATTCAACTTGGAGGTTAGAGGAATACAGAGAATATTTATCATTAAAAAGTGAGGGTTAATTGGGTCTCACTTAGTTCCTGTCTTATAGTAAATACTCAGTATTTGTTGAATGAATTATTCATTTTAGGAGAGCAGTTCTCAGTGTCCAATTTTTCTTCAGCCAACCAAGAAATTTATTCTTTATAATAGAGCTAAAATGGTAGACCTCCAAATTGTGCCTAATTAAATAATATTTTAACACTTGCTGGAAAACCTGCAACATTAAATCAGACATCTTTACGATTAAACTACATAAACATCTCAGTCTGTCATGGATGATTTAATTTGCATTTTCACTTCATAAGGCAGAAATTACTCTGGGTGGCATTTCACGTTAACAATCTTTTGTACTTTTGTACTTAGTACTCAATGTTGACAAAATTCGTAAGCCAGCAGATCAAGGGGAGAAGTGGAAAAATAAGCAAAAAAAAAAAAAGCCTGATTTTGCTACTAATGATTATTAACTAGTGGGTGAGTTTGTAAAGCTTTCCAGAACTATTGGTTTTTATTTTAAGCATGTATGTTCACTTGCTGATAAAGAGATCTGAAATGGAAAAAAATGTGAAGGAGCATTTATAATTGGGAAAAAATATTAGAGCTAGTGTTTCCTGGCTAAGTTAAACAAAAGTAAGACAAAACAAACAAGCAAACAAACAAATGAAAACTTATTACCCAAGTTGGAACTAGTTTTGATGCTTTTCTGTGTACTTGCACCTCTCATCAATGTCCGCTAAGATGTTTAATGAATCTCGAGTGAGCTAACATTTCTACTGCTTCACTTTTCATTTGGAGCTTCCAGTATTTCTCTATACTTGAGTAGAATTGAATCTGCAAATTCGGGGTGTGGGTATTAGCAGATTTATAATTAGGCACACCTCTCTGCAGACCAATAGACTGGGCCTGCTCAAATGCCGGGAAGAGGGGTTCACGCTACGGGGACCACTCAAAACCAATTGCTGACACATTTTGAAAAGTACCACGGGCAGTGTAAATGGTAAGTAGTTTCTGACCTGGGAGAAGATAAAATAATGAATATTCCTTAAAATAAGTCCACGAGGGAGACTGGTAACGTCTTTCCCCAGAGGTCAGCGTGTTTACTTGTTTTTGTTAGATGAAGCTAATAGTTCTAAATAAAACAAGATTCTTCTTCACATCTACAGCCCAGACCCAGTGCTGTCGAATCGATTCCGACTCATAGTGACCCTATAGGACAGAGTAGAACTGCCCCCATAGCGTTTCCAAGGAGCGCCTGGTGGATTCGAACTGCCAACCCTTTGGTTAGCAGCTGTAGCACTTAACCACTACGCCACCAGGGTTTCCTCTTCACATCTAGCCATGACCAATTCGATTATGAAATTATATATATAAGAATCCATATACTTTTCACCATCTGAACCATTGCTTCATTTTACTATGCACAGGTAAAGAATTTTTAAATCCTTTATACCTAAATGTTTTTAATAGAAATTAAAATAAAACTCCAAGTGTATAGTTTGCTTTTAGCATACAATACTATTTGAAATTTGTTGTACTCCTAGAAAAGGGATAGCTCATATACCGATTTTCAAACAGTGTATGTAATATGTATGTTTTCTCAAATGCTTCTCTTTCAAGTAAGAGGGCTGAATATCACATCATCTAAGATGATCATTTAGCATTAAACACAGATTACATATGTGTTAGCTCTTGATGTCATGCATGCACATGTAGAGACAACTAGTTTTTCTCTCTGTGTCCTTGAGATTGAAGAATTTTTCAGTTTGAGAGATACGGACTTTAGAAGCAAATATGTCTGGGGCAAGAATCAGTTGTATTTTTTTTTTTTTTTTCCACCCTACCAAGTAGTTTGAAGCATAACTGGGGAATTTGGATTGAACTCATTGAGGTTGCTCTGAAAGAACATAACTGTCACAATTGTATTTCACTGTGAGTAGAGATAGAAAAAAGAGCCAGTTATAAGCAGGACATTTTTAAAAGTTGAGTAAGCTTATGACCCAGGTTTTAGTTTGAATTTGGCAGAGGTCTGGAGGTATCAGAGGCTTAGATTTTCTTACAAGACTCACAAGCACAGAAGGAGAAAATAAAAATGCTCATTTCGTACTTAGAAACCATGTAGGTTGCTTTCTAGAAAATTCTCTGTGATGGTTGCCTTTCCCTGGCAGTGGAAACATCAGTTGTCACTTTGCGCAAATCTTTGGGCTGTGGGGTAGAAGGAATGTTGGCTGTGTTTTAATCAAGTCTGGGGTTTAAAAATATATATATTTACAAATAAGGATAAAATGCCAATTTTAACAGATCCACCTATCCCTAACATTTTTATTTTATAGTACGAAGTATTATGGCTTAATGGCTTTATTTAATTTATTATAACATAGCATATTTTATACTATTTAATAGTAAACTACAGAATTCTGAGGTAATTGTTGCTATTGTTGTTAGGTGCTGTCAAGTCAGTTCCAACTGATAGTGAAACACTACGTACAATAGATCGAAACACTGCTTGGTCCTGGCTATCCCCACAATCATTGTTATGCTTGAGCCCATTGTTGCAGCCACTGTGTCAGTCCATCTCTTTGAGGATATCCCTCTTTTTCACTGACCCTATACTTTACCAGGAAACCCTGGCGGTATACTGGTGAAAGCTGTGGCTGCTAACCAATAAGTCTGCAGTTTGAATCTACCAGGTGCTCCTTGGAAACCTGATGGGGCAGTTCTACTTTGTTCTGCAGGGTCATTGTGAGTCAGAATTGACTCGACAGCAATGGGTTTTTTTGTACTTCATCAAGCATGATGTAATTGTACTCATATATAAAGATGTTCGAAGTGAATTGATAATATTTTTCTGCTCTCATATGTGACGTTCAGTTTTTGGCTTCACAGGGTAGGGAAGTCATTTATGGAATAGTCGTGTGTAAGAGGAGTAATCTGACGATGGTGTAATTTGTCATTAGTCATCTAGTCTCCTATTAAGGTATGAAAATGAGTATCTCTTATTCAAGCCTTCTGAAGTTTACTAAGGAAAGCTTCTCTTTGTACTGTTATGAATATAAAATTGGTTTCAATTTCTCAAAATAATTATGAGAACATCAAAACTGGAAAAAATTGCCAATAAACCACATTTTTGTAAGCACAAATGAAGTTAGAATTGCAAAGATCATATCCAAGTGTCTGTGAAGAATAACTACCGCTAGGATAATTTTTTCAGGTTGTTTAAGGTGACTGTGACATTGAAGGCTGTGTATAATAAATCCAGAGTATGCTGTCATAAAAATGGCTTATTTAATGAAGAATCTGAAGAAATGCTTAGGAAATGAGAATGTTATAAAAAGTTTTATCTTAGTCACTCTTTTATTCCTCAGAGGAAGGCAAGATAAAGCCAAAATTAATTGAATGAAATCAGTCATCAGGATTTGAGAGACAATAAAAGCAGAGTCAATCCAACAAACGTTGGCCAAGGTTTTCCTTACCCTATTTATGTTACTTTCAAAGTTGTTTTACATTTTTTGTCTTATTTAATGCTTGTAAAAAAATAATAACAAATAGCTCAGGAGATATTTCTGTTTAATATTGGCCATTATGACTCTTGGGTAGAAAGAGCCAAGCACGTATGTTATCTCTGATTCTTACAAGCACCCTACAGCTTAGTTATTCATATTCCTGTTTTACCGATGAGAAAAGAAGCCTTAGTCTGCTTGTGGGTGTTTCCTTAAGAGTCACACATAAGCATATACCAGAGGAAATATGAGAGTCCATCACGTCATATTTTCACTTCTCCAGGCTTCTCTCTATATACTTTAAATTATTTCTTTAAAAAAAAAAAATGAGACTGAAAAGAGCTTAATAAGTATATATGTATATGTCTGTATTATATATATGCACACATGGGTGTGTGTGTATGTGTGTTCAATAAGACATCACTGAATTGTACAGGTAATAACTGTTGAATTAGTGTATGTTTTGTGGTGTATATTCTCAACACCAAAATAAATATAATTTAAAAAAGACATATTACAATAAATAAGGTAAGGGAGACAGACATTTCACACACGACTGTAATAAAATAATATTTTAAATAAATTATGGAGTATATAAAATACTAGGGATTTATAAAAGAGGAAGCAAATTAATTTGCACTGGAGGGATCAGAAAAGACTTCATTAGAGGCCCTGGTGGAAAAGGTGGGTTCTGAAAGACTGGAAGAGTCTATCAAGGAGAGAAGGTACATATTATAAAACTTGGATCAATAGGAAGGAATAGAAGGAAGGAGAACTGGAAAGGAGGTTGGAATCAGAATGTGGAAGACCTGAATATCGTGCTAAAAGGTATATGTTTAATCCAATTGTTCCTAGAGATGTTTGGGGGAAAAAAATCAACTGAGTGGTATAATCAGAATTGTAACACTGATTAAAAAAAAAAAAAAGAAATGTCTTAGAAGAAAAACAAACAAATCAAAGCAACCATAGAATATTGCAAATTTCCCAGTGAAACTTGAGGAAGGGCATGAACTAAGAGATAGGGAGTCCAAAGGAAGGTAGAAGGGATTTGATATGATAATTATTTACTTTTAGGAGTAGATGGAAAGGGAAAGAACAAAGATGGCTCTTGAGTCTTTTTTCAGAAGCCTGTTTAGCTTGGCAGAGGAGAAGGAATAAATACAAGTGGATGATGGTAACTGGTCTAATAATAATGATGTTGGTGATAATGGCTAATAGTTAGTCAGCACTTACCAGGTTCCAGGCATTACCCTAAGTTCTTTCCCACTTACTCCTCATGACACCCTTATGAGGTATATTGTATTGTGATTTTCATTCTACTGATGAAGGAAAAGGGCACAGGGAACTTAAGGAAGAATCATCATTCTTATGACACACGTTTCAAGACTAAGGCATCTGACCTTACCATCTAGGCAATTCTGACTCATAGTGTCCCTGTAGGACAGGGTAGAACTGCCCTATAGGGTTTCTAAGGAGCGGCGGTGGATTTGAAATGCCGACCTTTTGGTTAGCAGCCGAGCTCTTGACCACTGTGCCACCAGAGGATGTCATCAATATTTATAACACTTAACATGCAGTTTTATTTTACAATTGTTGTGGGCAGTGAAGCCATCATCTAAGAAGTGGAAGTAGAGGTAGAAGTTTCACAATTATCCCCTAATGCCCGTTCATTAAACAAGCAGACAATATAAAGTAGATTTCCCTTTCTCTGAGATTGCTTTATAAATGTAATTAATAGGAGAGAGTTTAGTGCATAAACGAGTTAATATATATATATAGTGATTAGAACAGTGCTTAATAAGTCCAGTAACTGTTAGCCATTATTATGACCATTGTCTTCCATCCATCCTCCATAGAGCCAGTAAATATAAAGGACTGTTTACTAGGCACTGGGGAATCCAGAGATGAAAGACGTAGAGCCTGTCATTAAGGAATAATCTAGTGGAAGGAAGGCAGAGCAGACTACAGAGGATGTTGTTGTTGTTAGGCGCCCTCTACTCGGTTCCAACTCACAACAACCCGATGAACAGCAATGAAACACTGCCCAGTCCTATGCCATCATCACAGTCGTTGCTATGTTTGGGCCCATTGTTGCAGCCACTGTGTCAAGCCATCTCGTTGAGGGTCTTCCTTTTTTTTGCTGACCTTCTACCTTATCATGATGATGACCTTCCCCAGTGGCTTTCCCTCCTGATAACACGTCCAAAGTACATGAGATGATGTCGTGCCATCCTTCCTTCTGAGGAACATTCTGGCTGTACTTATTCCAAGACATATTTGTTCATTCTTCTGGCAGTCCATGGTAAATTCAGTTTTTCTTCAATGAACACCATAATTCAAAGGCATAAATTCTTCAGTCTTCCATAATCATTGTCCAGCTTTCGTATGCATATGAGGCAGTTGAAAATACCATGGCCTGGGTCAGGTACAGGTTTGTCTTTAAGGTGACATCTTTGCTTTTGAACACCCAATGCAATATGTTGTTTGATTTTTTGACAACTACTTCCATGGGCATTGATTGTGGATCCAGGGGCACTGATTGTGGATCCAAGTAAAATGAAATCCTTGACAATTTCAGTCTTTTCTCTGTTTATCATGATGTAGTTTATTGGTCCAGTAGGGAGGATTTTTGATTTCTTTATGTTGAGTTGTAATCCAGACTGAAGGCTGTAGTCTTTGATCTTCATCTGTGAACGCTTCAAGTCCTCTTCACTTTCAATAAGCAAGATTGTGTCATATGCATATTGCAGGTTGTTAATGAATTTTCCTCCAATCTTGATGTCTCTTTCTTCATATAGTCCAGCTTCTTGGATTATTTGCTCAGCATACAGATTGAATAAGTATGGTGAAAAGGAACAATCCAGATGCACAGCTTTCCTGATTTTAAACCAGGTAGTATCCCCTTCTTCTCTTTGAACAATTGCTTATTGGTCTGTGTACAGGTTCTGCATGAGCACAATTAAATGTTCTGTTATTCCCATTCTTTGAAATGTTATCCATAACTCCTTATTTTATAGATTATAGATTGCAGATATCAGAGGGTACTGATCTGTTAAAAAAAAAAAAAGTTTTGAGTTAATTACTGCATCTCTTAAATGGTGTGGACTTTCTAACCCTAGAAGACAGAAGAGGTAGCAAGGACAAAAATAGACTTGAATGCATTGGAACTTACAACCTGTATATCTAATTAGGAGCCAAATAAACTCTGAAAATGATGTGTAGAAAATTCAAGGATGGGAACCTGTCTTTAGTATATAATGTTATCAATTAATTTGTTAAGAAATTGGTAAGCACCTCATACATTAATGACCAAAGTATGTGATTAACCATTTACTAAAGAGTAATCAAAATGTCTATAAAAGACTAAAAACAATTTTAAAATCTGTCAGGGAAATGCAAATTAAAATAATTATGGGCTTACTTTTTACTTTGTAAATTAGATACATGTTTTTCTGAAATTTATAGTGATTGTCATTGTGCAGCGATGTGGACTAGCTTGCACTTCCGACAACAGTATAAATGATGCAGTACTTGGAAAAAACAAGTGGACACATGTAAGTCTACATATGAGGGCCTGTTCTACTGAAATAATGTTAAGTATGATGAAGGCAATGTGGCTTTTATTAAGCATTGCTTAAAGTGAGAGAAAACTGGAACAGTCTAATAGTCATCTAGAAGTGGGAATTTTTAAGCAACCAGTGGCTCCAGGGGGCCAATTAGAAGGTTGTTAGAGATGTTTACTTAATAGCACGGAAATTCCTTACATAACATTATTAAATGAAGCAGGACTTTAAATTATTTATTTAAAAATTGAATTAAAGTATAGGTATTGAAAAAATAGATTTTTTTTTTAAATCGTTAATGGTTGTCTTCGGTCTATATGATCATTAAGGTTGTGTGTCAGCATGGCTGGACGGTGCTTCTCAGTGGTTTGGCAGTTATTATGTAGTTTGGCAGTTGTATAATGATGTAATTGCATCCATGATGAGATCTGATATAATGTGATCACCTCCATGACAGGATCAGCTGTGAGCAGCCAGTCAGTTGAAAGGGAGTTTCCTTGGGGACGTGGCCTGCATCCAATATAGGTGGACTTTCTGTCAGGGCTCCTGAGCTTTTCCTTGCTCTGGATCCTGCAGCTGGCCCTGTTTGTCTAACCTCTGGTCCTTGGGACTTGAGCTAGCAGCTTCTCTGCTGTCTTGCCTGCTGATCTTGGAATTCGCTGGTCTCCACAGCCTGTTAGCCAAGAGAAGCCTCAGTCTGACCTACAGGCTTGGGACTCTACAGCCTCTACAACCATGTGAGCCGTTTCCTTGATCTCTCTCTCTATATAAATCTTTATACACTTTACTGGTTTTGCTTCTCTAGAGAACCCAGCCTGGAACAGTCTACGAGTGACTTTTTTGAAGTTTTTTTTTTTATATTTTACAAATTTTATTTGATTTGGAATATTAAACAGGCACTAAATTGTTTAGTTTTGAGTTTTCAGAACACCTTGTAAGCTAGATAGGGCTTGCAGTATGTTTCCCATTTTAGAGCTAAGGAAACTGAAATTTATGAAATGCCTAATACAGGGTTGCTATGAGTCAGAGTCAACTCGATGGCAACGGGTTTGGTTTTAGGAGTATTAAAAATACTATTTTAGAAAAACTCTGAAGAATTCTTATAGAACAAAGGATATGGACAGAGAGGATTAAATAGAAAGCTTTTCTAAGTTAGTTTCTATGTATATTGTCTTAGAAAAATTCCACGAAGTGTGGGAGAGAGAAGAAAGAACAGAAGGGAAAGTACTGGAGGAAAAGAAATACGTGCATTTTTCTTCAAAAGCACTTGGATGCCAGGAAGATAAAGAAATTACAGATACTTAGCACTGTGGCAGGAACTTTTGGTCCAGGTAGGAAAAGAGAGCCTGAAAATTGGAATCAGCTTATCGAGATGGCATTGTCAGAGTTGACATTATGAATTAGAGTGTTTGTCTTGGCGTCCACATCCCTTTTAATATCTTCTTAGTTTTTGGCTGGGTTTGATGTATCACATTCAACACTAGATCCATCCCAGCCACGTTGCTAAGTGTAAATCCAACCTTTCACAGTCCCCTTGAGAAAACAAGCACTTCAGGTCAGACAGACCTGGATTTCACTCAGGGTTCTACCATTTTATTGCTGCACAATCTTGGGCGAATGATTCGAACTCTCTAAGCCTCCGTGACCTTGTTTTTAAACCGAAGGCAGTGCCTTATAAAGGGGTTTTTGAGAGTTAAATGACATAATGTAGAAAAATATTTAGCACAGGGTCTTACATATAAAAAGTGCTCAAGAAATGTGTCTTCCCTGAATCAGCTGGTCTTGGTCCTAAAAAGGTGGATGCAGTGTTCTTATGAAATTCACTTTCTGGATTAGCATCATAGAAGGTTTAATCAAATTATTTAAACTTAAATCATTATAGAGTGAAATCTGCTTGGTAATTTATTATTAGGTTAGAGTAAAGCCTATATTTCATTAAACAATTTCCCAAGTCAGTGAATTACTGTGCCAAGTTACTATGACGTGTCATGTTTGCTATAAAGTTGGGTAAAAATACTTAACTTTTTTAAAAATGTGAAAAACAGAGACTGAGCCCAATTTTAATTCATATGGGAAATAGTTCCCTAAATTGTCTAAAATTTGAAATAAATGTTTCTTTATAAACATTGCAAATGATATATTAAGTGATTCTGTCTTCATGACTAAAATGTTGCTGTTGTTTATAATATTAAAGGAAGACAGAAATTTTGGTAATAAGCATTACTATAAAACATCAGGATAGTTTTATCACAGGCAAAGAGGTTTTTTTTTTTTTTTTTCCACTTTGGTTAAAAAACCAGGAAATAAGTACTTGATGGAAAACTAGCTGTAAAAAGTTTAGGCCAGAATTCTTTGTAGATCAATATCAGGAATTGAGGACCTTTGTAGTTTTCAAATACTGCTGTCTATGAGTCTTTAGTATCACAAAAGAAGGAGTTGAGAAATATCAGATTCTTTTCAACGAGAGGATGAGTACTCAGTCTTCTATTTGATTTTAACACAACGGCTCTGTTTATTATAACCGTTTGTTACCATAAAAGTATAAACTGAAAGGTAGCAATGATGGGTGAGTGTAATATATTACGTTAAATAAACTTGTCCTGTGCGCAGTGCGTGGAAAGCTGTGTTTACATTACAGTAAGCTGTTTTCTGCTGCATTTATAGTTCTGCTGTGCAAATAAATTAAGAACATTTATGACAGCTCAATTTAGTTTATCTGGTCAACCCTAAAGACATTATTATTATTATAAGTTTAGCATATTTAACTCTATTTAGGTATCTAGTAATGTAATAATCAACCAGGTCTTTTTTAAAGGAAAGGGTGTTTTAGGTGATCCTTTAGAAAAAGAACAAACATTAGAGTGATTCCAGTGACCACTCAAAATTACTGGAGAAAAGCCTGAATAATATAATCCAACATACATCAGACTTTCAAAGAAGGTCAATATAAAGGTAATTACATGAGCTTGAAGAAAATTAAAAAATGGAAAGGTGTGTAATATCTAAAAGATAATCGTTCATACTCCTGCTCATAAGCAGATATATTTAGCAATTTTGGCTCTGACGCGAAGTTCAAGAGGAATGGCCGGGGGTTGGAGATTGCGGATGGTTACAGATTCTCTTTTGTATTAAGTAGAATAAAACCACTTGCCATCGAGTCAACTCCAACTCAGGGTGACCCAGTGAGTGTCTGAATAGAACTGTGCTCCATGGGGTTTTCAATGGCTGATTTTTCAGAAGTATGTTGCTAGGACTTTCTTCCAAGGCACTTGAACCTCCAAACTTTCAGTTAGCAGCTGAGCACATTAACCATTTGTACCAACCCAGTAAATGCAACGAAAACAAAAATGTAGTTACTTACAGCATTTGCCCACCCCAACTTAATTTTCTCAGTTTTCTATTCTTTCACATGAATTGTTGCTTTCTGGTTTGTATGTCATTGTAACAGAGAGGCAAGATAGCAAAATGGAGTAGAAAGAAACATGGGTTTGGAATAAGAAGCCCCAATTTAAGTTCCTGCTCAGACAAATGTTAGGTAGATGGCCACATAAGCAAAGTAAATTATTAGGGGCTTAGTTCAGGCTCTCAAATTCTGTTAACTCAGAACTGAATGGAGAAAATGAGTATCCTGGGCTGGCTAGTAATACAAGGAACAAGTTATAATTTGGTGCCCTTTCAAGCCAATATTCTTTAAATTCCCCCCAGCCAAATAGATCCCACCTGTCTTAAGCATGTCAGGACTGCGCTTCTGTCTGCTCTAGTCATTCCCTTTGTCAAGAACATCTTTCCCTCCAGATCCTCTGGGCTAGAGTCTTGTCATCCATCAGTGCCAATCTCAGATCTCCCCTCTGCTCTAAAGCTGTTCTCCAGGGCAGTTGTAGTTAACTGTGCTTTTGCTTAAAAAAAAAAAAAAAAAGTATTTACTGATTCCAAAAATAATACAAATATGTTGTAGATAAATACAGAGAATAAAAAGGTGAAAATATTTTAGAATATTTCTTCCCCCATCTTTATTTTATGCATTTCAAGACCCTCCCCACCAAAACAAACAAAAAAAATAGCTACCACAAGAAAAATAAGCCTGGAGAACTGGTGTAGAAAAGTATCTGAATACTTTTATGTTCTCTCTTTTCCACTTAACATTAGAACATGTTCCATACCCTAAAATATTCTTAGAAAACCTGATTTTAATAGCTTCATAGCAGCTCAAAGGTGCCCTCATGGTGCAATGGTTAAGTGCTTGGCTACTAACCAAAAGGTTGGCAGTTTGAACCCACCCATCAACTATATGGGAGAAAGTCCTGACAATCTGTTCCAGCAAAGATTACTGCCTAGGAAACCCAGTGGGGCACTTATACTCTGTCACATGAAGTTGCTCTAAGTTGGAATCAAATTGATGGTACCCAAGGACAGCAACTACATACTAGTCCATCACAAAAGTTGTTGGCTGCTGTTCAGTCATCTCCCACTCGTGGTAACCCATGCACAACAGAGTGAAACACTGCCGGGTCCTGCACCATCCCCGTGATGGGTTGTGGATCAGACTGGTGTGATTCATAGATTTTCATTGGCTGATTTTTGGAGTAGATCACCAGGCCTCTCTTCCTAGTCTGTCTTAGTCTGGAAGCTCTGCTGAAACTTGTTCAGCGTCATAACAACACGTAAAGCCTTTACTGAAAGATGGGGTGGTGGCTGCAGATCAGGTGCATCGACTGGGTCTGCAACACAGAAGGTGAGAATTCTTACCGCTGAACCAATAATCACATACATGTTGTTGTTAGGTGCTGTCCAGTCAGTTCTGGCTCATAGCAACCCTGTGTACAACAGAACGAAACAGTGCCCGGTCCTGTACCATCCTCACAATCGTTGGTAGGCTTGAGACCATTGTTGCAGCCACTGTGTCAATCCATCCCATTGAGGGTCTTCCTCTTTTTCACTGACCTTCTACCAAGCATGATGTCCTTCTCCAGGGACTGGTCCCTCCAGATAACATGTCCAAAGTAAGTGAGACAAAGTCTCTCTATCTTCGTTTTCAAGGAGCACTCCAAGACAGATTTGTTCATTCTTTTCGCAGTCCATAGTATATTTAGTATTCTTCAACAACACCATAATTCAGAGGCGTCAATTCTTCTTCAATCTATCATTCTTGGGATAGTAGACTATATGATTGTTTGATTATAATGGCCAATACCAGTCCATTTCAGCTCACTAATGCCTAAGATATAGATCTTTATGTGTTCCATTTCATTTTTTAAGACTTCCAGTTTGCCTAGATTCATACTTTCCATGTTCCAATTATTAATGAATATTTATAGCCGTTTCCTCTCATTTTGAGCCATGCCACATCAGCAAATGAAGGTCTTGAAATTTTGACTCCATCCACACCATTAAGGTCGACCACTTTGAGGATACAGCTCTTTCCTAGTCGTATCTTGATTACCTTCCAGTGTGAGGGGCTCATTTTCTGGTATTATATCAGTGTTCCACTACTATTCATAAGGTTTTCTCTGGTTAATTTTTTCAGCTGTAGACCACCAGGCCCTTCTTCCTAGTCTGTCTTAGTCTGGAAGCTCTACTGAAACTTGCCCACCAAGGGTGACCCTGCTGGTATTTGAAATACCGGAGGCAAAGCTTCCAGTACCACAGCAACACAAAAGCTACCACAGTAGGACAAACAGACACACGCATGGTGGAATCACATACATAGAGCATAATTAATGCAATAGTTCCTCTCGTTGGCCATTAAGACTGCTTAAGATGGTTTGGTTTTATAAGCAAAGCATTAATAAAACACCCTTATAGGTAATTCTTGTGCATATCTAACACTATTTCTATAGAGTAAATTCCTAGATGAAGGATTCCTGGGTATGCATATTTTTCATACTTTTGAACTGTACTGCCAAATGGACCTCTAGAGAGCTCGTGTCATTGTACCCTCTGCCAACACTGTATGGCAGTGCCCATTTTCCACTGTCTCCTCTTAGAAGAGCTGCACTCATCATGCTGTATTTTAATGACTGACTTACTTGTCTCTCTCCCACTAGACCACAAACTCCTGGGGGACTGCAGCTGTATCTTACTCATTTTGAATCATAGGGTCTAGCATAGAGCCTGCCGTGAAAACTAAGGGCTGAGTCAGTATTTGTAAACTGTTGTTTTCCAACTTTTTGTTTCCAGTTCTTTGTTTTAGCTTACATTTCTATCAATTGCTTCTTAATGAGGTGTAGATGATATTCTAAAAAATGTGAAATTCTGCCATTTCTGCCACTTCATTGAACAACTTTGTGATTTCAGTATGTTCATTTTAGGACTGGCTCTGTTCTGGCTCAAGACATGAGATTTCTTCTTCCAAACAGTGTTAGCAGATAAGAGAATAAAGATGATCATGCCAAGTGAGTTTGTACCTATTCTACCTTCAATTAAGAGTATTTAGATAAATGATTTGTGAAGGTAGATATAAAAACATCTTTGAAAAGAAAAAAAAAAGTTGTAGACTCCTTGGTAATGCACAGACATCTCATGCTGGCAATGCACTTGTCCCAGGTAGCTCAGATTTGCAAATGCCCACATTGGTTATGTATACAGTTGCTGTCATATGGAACTCTATGATCCTGATAGTCTATCTTTAATTAGGCGTCTGACCTTAAGACTTTTCATCACACTTCTTAAACCAGTATTGACATACTTATTATAAAATATTAGGACATTCATGGATCTGATCCTAGAAATTACATTACAGCGAAGAGCCTATAGATAAAATCAATGTTCAGGTACTAGCGTGATTTTAAAATTTGGGCACTGCCTATGATAAAAAATAGGCCCAATAAATACTCAACAAATCAAAGAAACACCCTATAATAGTCAGAATTTAAAGTAAAATAAAACAGCCTGTATTTTATAATTTAAGACTTAAATTTGTCACTCTATTAGACAGTACCGAGAATGAGTATTAAGGCAAGAAGGGCCCTGTCCAGTGAAGAGTGTGAGAGCTGGCACCTCATAGTGGTGAGAGTACAGGCTCAGGGGTCAGCTGCTCTGATTCAGGTTCTGGCTCTGGCACTTACAGCCTTCTTGGTCATGCTTCAGCTCTTCTGCTTATGCTTCAGTTACCTCCTTGGTTTAAAGAAATAATAATAGTACCCTTCACAGGCACCATGCAGAATAAATGACTCCACACAGACACAGCACTTAAAACAGTGCCTGGAACACAAACACACACACACACACACACACACACACCCCGAAAACCCAGTGCTGTAGAGTCAATCCCGACTCATAGCGACCCTACAGGAGAGTAGAGCTGCCCCATAGAGTTTCCAAGGAGCGCCTGGCGGATTCGAACTGCCGACCCTTCGGTTAGCAGCTGTAGCACTTAACCACTACGCCGCCAGGGTTTCCACACACACACACACACACATTTACGAATTTAAATATATATATATATTTTTAATTAAGCTGTATTTCCCATTTTCCACTGGATCAGGGTTCCAAACTTCAATAAAATATTTTTTCATAAATGTAATTTAGTAAACAATTTGAAAAGATCCAGGCTAGGGATGGGAAAAATCAAATACAGTTTAAAATGCAGTGTTACTGAGTGCAGAGAAGGTTGTTCAAAGTACATAAAATGTTTCACCTTGTTTTCCTAAATTCTATTGCCTTTTTAAAGTGAATAGCATACTTTAGAACTTATTTTAGGTGATTTTTAAAATTAAACTATTATTTAAATAATAGTAATATAATATATTTTTAAAAATTAAAGAAAATATTCTACTTCGATACACTGTTTTGTATCTATATTTGTGTTGTTATAAATATTGCTTAAAATACTTTTCATAAAATGTTATACCTATTCTTTACAAGATGGTGTTTATCCATTTCTCAAAATATGTAATATAAACAGATATTCAGTTGCTGTGATTCAAAGACCCTATGTTCTACACTGATTTAGAAAAATCATGAAGAAAAGAAAATCCACGTGCTAAAATTATATCAGTATATATGTTTGAATTATTTTTAATTTAGATTTGAATTCCCACTAATGTAGCAGAACTCACTGGGCATTTATGGAAGCTAATTTTGATTTGTTTCCTTGAAGAAGATGATAGTATTTATTATTAAACAAGTGACAATTACTGTTATTACCTAACCATGGATACCCATGGAGATAAGTGGTTGATGACAGTTCCAGGGGGTTGAGACTATAGTGAGAAAAAGACCTCAGGAAAACTAGAAAGTAATGCTTCGTTAAGCCCAGAATTTAAAGATGATTTCCTATTTTAAAGATCTCCCCTCTAAGAACCACTGAGCTTCTAAATATGTTCCAGTACCAATTTTCACTGTAACCAAAATATTTTACCCAGATTTAGGATCACCATAACAATGCAGGATCACTCAGAGTCTACTGCTTGATGTCTGCAAACAGAGCATTCATGGATGTGTCAGTCATTACCCAAAGGAGGCATAAATTGCACCAAAACTCTAGATTAATATCTGACAGCTATGGTTAAAAATTCCACAAAGCACTGAAAGTTATAAAGATGAAGCATACTCTTTCTGTATTTAGTTTAATCGTGATTCTAATTAAACTATGTGGGATGATAAGAGTGATTGGAGGACAGAGAATCAGCTCAGAAGATCTTAAAACTTCAAGCTTAATATGCTCTCCTGAAGATAATTTAACATTTCCATTTTATTTCAGCTTCACTCTTAGGAAATGAGAAAGAGAAAATGTTTTAACTAGTTATCATTTATTTCTACCTCACAATGTTTACCAATATGCAATTATAGTTAATTCAGAATAATACATGGAAATGGATTTGTTGCTAGCCCAAGTGGGAGCAAAAAACCAAAAAAACCCAAGGACGTTGCCATCAAGTTGATTCTGACTCCTGGCGACCCTATAGGTCAGAGTAGAACTGTCCCATAGGGTTTCCAAGGAGCGCCTGGTGGACTCAAGCTGCTGACCTTTTGGTTAGCAGCTGCAGCACTTAACCGCTACACCACCAGGGTTTCTGTGGTAGCAAAAGCTAAGCTAAAAGGCCTGTTTTCATAAATAAATCTATTTAAAGTTAGGTGATTTCATCCAAATACATGCTAATGTCTACACTAACATCTATGTTTTATTGTAAATTATATCTTTGCATAGTTTTTCATAATTTGTTGTGTCATGTTAGAAATAATATGTGGACCTAAAAGTGAACATGTATTTACTCTAGACCACAGATGAGAAGATGGGGGGGGCAAGGAAGCTAGATTAATGGAAACAGAGCAACCAGAATGAAAATATTGAGAATGTGGACACATTGTGAAAAGTATAACCAATGCCACTGAATAATTTATATATATATATATATAAATTGTTAAATGAGAACCTAATTCACTATGTAAATTTTCTCCAAAATCACAATAAAATATTTAAAAAAATGGGAGGTGGGGCAGAAGGAATGTGACCTATTTGTATTTCTGCACAATGAAAATGGGTATAATCCAATATGAATGAACAAGTTTAGCTATTAAAAACCTTCCCATAACAAAAGGATACACAAAGGACATGAATTATGCGTTCTATTACACCAGAGATTTATTATGCACTCTATTAAACAATCTTAGGTACTGCAAAGATTCTGAAACAGTTAAAAGTGTTCTTCTCATGAGCAAATCCGTTTTAGTTTGGAAGTAGACACCGAAACAGAATTAGATGTACAAGAAATTTATCTGGGGAGTTCCCTGTGAAGGATAAAGGGGAGGGAACAGGAGTAGATACTGAGGGCTTTCAGACTTCAATGCAGGTCTGACACTTGTGAAGAGAGAGAGAGAGGGGAAGGATGATTGGGTAGAAGAGCCTAAGATTGCAGTGCAGTTGGAGAAAGTCTCAGCCAGGCTCTGGCAAAGTATTGGGCAGGAAAGGCCTGGGTTTTGTCCCCTGCCATGCTGGGAGTAGCCGGGATGAGATAGTTGGGGCCTGGGGCTGATAGAGGGGAGTGTGGCTGTCAGGTAACTACCCTCCCCAAAGCAGATTCTCTTGAAGGGAGCTCTAAGTGGGGCACCTCCTTGACAATGTTACTAACCAAAATGAAAAAGGTAAAAATACATGTTTTTCACATCATCAGCACTTGAAAGTTTATCTACTTCTAACTTACTTAATGTCTATTTATAGATGTACATCTTCACTTTGTGGTTTGATGTCATCTCATTTCAGAAAGGTAGCAATAGATTGAGGTCCCTAGGTTGCACAAATGGTTTGCACTAGACTGCTAAGATAAAGGTCGGTGGTTCAGACCTACCCAGCAGTGCCATGGAAGAAAGGTCTGGCGATCTGCTTCTGTAAAGATTACAGCCAAGAAAACCCTATAGAGTAGTTCTACTCTGTAACACATGGGAGAGCCGTGAGTGGGAATCAGCTCCATGGCAATAGGTAGCAATAGATTAAACGACTCGCTGCAGGTCTCCTGCAGACACCCTCAGCTCACGGATCTGTGACACTGCATCATCCTATCTCAGTTCAGACCGGTGAGGTGCTTGGGATCGAATTCAGCTTCCTACTTGTGTGGCCATAGGCAAGTTATCTAACATGTAGTTGTGGTTTGAATTGTGTCTTCTCCGAAAATATGAGTTGAAATCCTAACACCTGTACGTGTGGATGTAATCTTGTTTGAGAAGAGTTTTCTTTGTTATGTTAATTAGGTCATATCTGTAGGGTGTGTTCTAAACCTAATCCTTTCTGAGTTATCAAGAGAGCAGGTTAGACACAGAAGCTAGCATAGATGGGGATGACAGATGCCATGTAAGAATTGCCAAGGAATGCCAGGGCTACAGAAGCTGGAAGAGACAAGGATCTTGCCTAGAGCTGATGCCCTGAATTTGGACTTCTAGCCTCCTGAACTGTGAGAAAATAAATGCCTGTCCTTTAAGCCACCCACTTGTGGTATTTCTGTTAACAGCAGCGCTAGGTAATTAAGACACATATTAAGCCATGGTTTTCTCAACTGCAAACTGGGAATAATAATACCGATGAGGATTTAAAGTGATGATTATATGAGCGAATGCATATAAACTTCTCAACGTGATGCTTGCCATGTGTGAAACACTTAAAATATTAGCAAATATGATTGTGATTATAATTTTGGGTATGCTTCAGTCAAAAAAAAAAACTTTTTTTTTCAGTTATGTATACATTTTATACACTTATCCAGAAATAACTGGGTTGCCATATGTTTTGCATTCACGTGAGCTGATAAGCTTTGCTTTGAGAGCTCCAGTTGTAGGCTTCAATTTAATGTTAGGTATAGAACACATGATATTAGAGATTTATAAAGTACCAAACTAGATCCTTATCTAGTGCTGTGAATTTTATATTTAAGGTTTTTTTTTCCCATTTGCAAGCAAAACCAGAGTTTCCTGACATGTTTATCTTTAATATTTCTGAGGCACAAAATAAATGTTGAGGGTCCCAAGGTTGATAAAAGGAAGCAAACTACCCGACTAGTAATTTTTGTCACTGTCAGGAGCAAAATTACTCCTTACGTGAAAGCATAAATTTCTTGGTATCAATTAAATTTCAGTTATGCTGCCCTCTTTTAGCCTGTAAATAACATGCTTCAATGATATTTCAAGATTTGCAGCTCAGAAATAACCTTGCACTCAAGAAGTTTACATACATTCTGCTTGGGAGAAAAAGGAAAATGGTCACAGTGCATGAAGTAGCATATAGAGGATTTTACTGTTGTTAGCTGCCGTCGAGTCAGCCCCTGACTCACGGTGACCCCGTGCACAATGGTATGAAATGCTGCCTGGTCCTGTGCCATCGCAAGATTCAGTTGCAGGTCATACCGTTGTGATCCGTAGTGTTTTGGTTGGCTGGTTTTCAGAAATAGGTCACTAGGCCTTTCTTCCTAGTCTGTTTTAGTCTGGAAGCTTTCCTAAAAACATTTCAGCATCATAGCAACGCAGGAGCCTTCACTGATACACTAATGCTGGTTGCCCATTAGGTGCATCAGCCAGGAATCAAACCTGGGTCTCCTGCATGGAAGGCGGGAATTCTATCATTGAAGAACCAATGCCAATCTGTAGTATGTTAAACCCAAACCAAACCAAACCAGACCCGTTGCCATTGAGTCGATTCTGACTCATAGCGACCCTACAGGACAGAGCAGAACTGCCCAACAGGGTTTCTAAGGAGCAAATGGTGGATTCGAACTATCGACTTTTTGATTAGCAGCCAACCGCTTAACCACAATGTGTGGGTAGGTGGTGATAAATTCCATGGGGGAAAATAAAACTGAGAGAAGGCCTTGTTTTTAAGGTGATAAGGGTTATCATAAACTTTATAGTGAATAGATTTGATGGCCTTTCCAGGCATGTTCAAGCCACTAGATCCAAAGGCCCATATTTATAAGATGAGAGGCTGGGTTAGGGATATAGTCTGTAACTGGGAAACAGAGCTAAATCTAATACCTGGGACATATTAATATGGTAGCAACTAATAGATAATTTTTTTTTAATAGATAAAGGGTGTATCTTGTGCTCTTTTCTCTTTGTATATTGCTTAGATAGCTTTCCTCTGTCTTTATATGTTATTGATCCTTATATTGAAGGAAAACATCCTTCCTTAATTTAATATAAATCCTTTACATATCTTTTTTTTTTTTCACAGATAACGCACACCTTCTATGTTGGTTTTCTAACCGCAACTCCCCCCATGAGGTATTTTTCTAAGCGTGCTATGCTAACTTTTTTTTTTTTTAACTGCAATATGGAAATGCCTTGTAGGGGGAGGAAGCTGTTGGCAAACAAATGTAGAAGGTGCACATTATTTGTGTAAAAATATGGTATATACATTGCAGAAGCTGGCAATAAACTGGAAGCCCTGGTGGCGTAGTGGTTAAGTGCTATGGCTGCTAACCAAAAGGTCGGCAGTTTGAATCCGCCAGGTGCTCCTTGGAAACTCTATGGGGCAGTTTTACTCTGTCCTATCGGGTCTCTATGAGTCGGAATCTACTTGATGGCACTGGCTGGGTTTGTTCTTTTTGGTTTGGTAATAAATTAATAGCACCGTTATGAAAAGTGGGGGGAAGTAAATAGGATTATAGTCTCCCAGCAATAAACACAAAAGGAAGACATGAAATAAAATTTAGTGGATTGGATTACAAAGAGGTTCTTAAGAGACGTGTGATTATTTCTTACACTAGTCCCAAACGTCTATAGTTCCTCATACGGAGAACATTGTGTGAAGTAATGAGTGTCATCTGCGATACTGAAAGTAATTTCAAAAATGGAACCCACTGAACTGTTTCTTAAAATGGCCTTTATATAATCAGTAGCGTAATATCCAAGAGAAATCCAAGCAAAGCTACTCTGGCAAGGGCCAGCGTGCTGTGCTTTGTGTGCCCAGATCCTTATTATCCTGGCTTAATTCAAGGATAAAATTTAGTATATTTGGAGAAGAAAGCTTAAGATTTTATTCTCTGACAAATGCTTGAAGTCTAAGTATGATGTATGCATGAACTTATATGGATTATAGGTTCTGATCAAGAATATTAAATTAAATGCTCATTTTCCCCTTTAGTGCATAATGAAAGCATTATAAAGTATAAATTGTATATGGCTTCTTCTGAGAGAAGATATAAACTGGTAAATTTTGGGTAAATATGCATAAATGATAATTGTGTTTGAAGTCCAAGCCATCTCAGGGAGAAATAGTTTAAAGATGACAGAATTTGCAGAAGCTGATACTATTTTTTTATTTATTTACTTTATTTTTTACAAGTGTACAGTGTGGGAGGGCTGGCTTTTTTTACACTGTCACGATGCCGTTACAGCTATTTTCCTTCTGTGTATGTTTAATGCTGATTCCACATAAGCAAAGCTTTACAAAGAGAATATGCTTGCCTATATATAGGGTTGCTATGAGTCGGAATCGACTTGATGGCACTGGGTTTGGTTTTTGGTTTTATATATGCAGAAAGTAATATAATTCCCGGACAGAATGCACTCGTCAGGTGGTAGTTACGGTTGATTTGTAGAGTAATTTCACCCAGCATATGCAAACATATGCCCTTTCCTCTGGAAAGTCACTAATACCATCTTCTTCCCCCTCCTTACCTCCCCACTCCCCACTACTGCTGGGACCCCAGCTTATTCCACCTCTCCCTGTCCCCTCTGAGGACATCTTCATGGGTTATACTCTCCCTTCATTTTCTTCAACATCTTCTCTACCAACTCTTTCCCTTCAGCATTCTCAATGTTCTCACATTTTCAAAGGTAAATAAGTAAAGCAAAGGAAAAAAATCAACCCTCTGATGAACCTGGGCGGTCAACTCCCAATAATACCATTTGTTTCACAGCAAAATAGAATTTTTTGGTTTTCTTTAAAAGTATGCTTAATTTAGTTATAATCGATGTTCTGGTTCCTGTATACATTCTACTGGTAAGACATTGTGAAAGTTTTTGTTGTTTTCTCTGAAACGTGAAACACAGTAAGTGTTGAGTTTGCTCAAAGTGGGGATTGTAATTTGGGGATGTTAACTAAATTTGAAGGTCTCTGGGTGGTGCAAATGGTTTGCGTCCCATGAGTAGCCTAAAGGCTGGCAGTTTGAAACCACCCAGAAACACCTTGGAAGAAAGGCCTGCTGGTCTGCTTCTGTAAAGATTACAGCCAAGAGCTGTAATGGCGCTATGGCGCTCAATTCAACTTTCTAACACATGGGATCACTATGGGTCAGAAGCGTGTTGATGGAAACAGGTTTTTTTGTTTTGTTTTTACTAAATTTGAGAACTTAGTCTGTATTCATTTCAATTTCCCACAAACACTTTCACCTGAGCAGAAGCGTTAATCTTTTTTAAATAACATTGAGTAAATAAAAAATATGCACTGGGTTACACCAGGTTACTATACTAACAAGGACCAGTTTTTGTCACCAAAAATTAATTTGCTTCTAAAGGCATGATTCTTAAACCTCATGTTGTTTCTGCTGTTAGGTAGCATCGAGTTGGTTCCTACTCATAGCGACCCCATGTACAACAGAACGAAACACTGCCAGTCCTGCGCGACCCTCACAATCCTTGTTTTGCTTGAGCCCATTGTTGCAGCCACTGTGTCAGTCCATCTGGCTGAGGGTCTTCCTCTTTTTTAATGAGCCTCTACTTCACCAAACATGAAGCCC
This sequence comes from Elephas maximus indicus, assembly GCF_024166365.1. NCBI lineage: Eukaryota > Metazoa > Chordata > Mammalia > Proboscidea > Elephantidae > Elephas > Elephas maximus. Next base: position 24,668,873 of record NC_064842.1, on the reverse strand, counting down.
TTCTCCTGGGACTGGTCCGCTCCTGACAACATGTCCAAAGTATGTGAGACATCATCTCACCATCCTTGCTTCTAAGGAGCATTCTGGCAGTATTTCTTCCAAGACAGATTTGTTCGTTCTTTTGGTAGTCCGTGGTATATGCAATATTCTCCACTAACACCGTAATTCAAAGGCATCAATTCTTCTTTGGTCTTCCTTATTCATTGTCCAGCTTTCACATGCATATGAGGCAGTTGAAAGCATCATGGCTTGGGTCATACACACCTTACTCTTCAAGGTGACACCTTTGCTTTTTAACATTTTAAAGAAGCCCTTTGCAGCAGATTTGCCCAAATGCAATGCATCTTTTGATTTCTTGACAGCTGCTTCCATGGCTGTTGATTGTGGATTCAAGAAAAATGAAATCCTTGACAACTTCAGTCTTTTCTCCATTTATCATGATGTTGCTCATTGATCCAGTTGTGAGAATTTTTGTCTTCTTTATTTTGAGGTGTAATCCATACTGAAGGCTATAGTCTTTGATCTTCATCAGTAAGTGCTTCACATCCTCTTCACTTTCAGCAAGCAAGGTTGTGTCATCTGCATAATGCAGGTTGTTAATGAGTCTTCCACCAATCCTGATTCCCGGTTCTTCTTCGTATAGCCCAGTTCTTGGATTATTTGCTCAGCGTACAGTGAATAAGCTACAACCCTGATGCACACCTTTCCTGATACTAAACCGTGTATTATTCCCATGTTCTGTTTGAACAACTGCCTCTTCTCATGACTATAAATGTCTTGGAATTCCCATTCTTCTCAATGTTACCATTATTTATTATGATCCCCAGTTGAATGCTTTTGCATAGTCAATAAAACCCAAGTAAACATCTTTCTGGTGTTCTCTGCTTCCGGCCAGGATCCATCTGACATCAGCAATGATAGCCCTCATTCTACATCCTCTTCTGAATCCAGCTTGAATTCCTGGCAGTTCCCTGCTGATGTACTGCTGCAGCAGCTTTTTAATGATCTTCAGCAAAATTTTACTTCCGTGTGATATTAATGATATTGTTCGATAACCTCACAGTCATCAAAGGAAAAACTTTTTCATATTTATCTTCTTATGCCAGACCATAAATACTTTTTTGTTTTGCTTTTATGATATAATGCATCCCGGGGATATAAAAGACAGTCAACATTTCATTTTTTTACATTCACACTTTTACAGCTGCTTGCAGTGTATGTGTAAAAATAACTTGACTAAAATTCACTTTTCTGGCAGATTAAAAAGGATATCAAATAGATGATTGATATTAAACTACTCAGATGTACCCTAAAGGAGATAACTTTAAAATATGTAAAATACAATCTTACGTACTTTATGTGTTTTAAGCTAAAAATAATTTTGGGAGGTTTTAGATTTGTCTCTTAAATTTAGTTGGCAACTATTTCTGAAGTCTTTTTCTTGACAGTTACATTAGCACAGTGTTTTAAAATTCCATACTTTGAAATGAACTTACTGTATTTGTTCAGGCATTTTATGGAATCAATTTTGGACAATTGGTGTTACATTTCTCCTGACTCAGTATGGCAAATTTAATTCTCTGATCATCAACCAGCAAAGGTCAGTGACTGTTGGAATGAATAGAGAAAATTTAAGAATTGTAATTTCTACAAAAGCCAGTTTATTTATATCTTCAGTAGCTAAAATGCATGGCTACATTTTTATATGATTCCAGATTGTGTATAATTAACTAGTAAATTGAACAGCATAGATTATGAGGTTACAGAAGATTACAATGAGGTGAGATCTTGTAGGAGCAAAGAGGTGAGATCTTGTAGGACCAAAGAAGGTAGGATTCGCTGAGGTTTGAAAACTAGAATCATAGTATCTGACATGGAGGAGATACGAGATTAGTTTTGTTTTGGATTTTAAACTATCTGGTCATGCGCGCCTAACATCTCTTTAATTCATATATTGTCTTTACAACATCCTTAACAATATCGACTCTATTTTTGAAATATATCTAAATTTCAAACACTTCTCACTATTTCCACTACTACCACTATGGTCCAAGTCACAATCATCTCCTGCCAGGTTATTGTGGTGACTTCTAATTGATTTCTTTGCTTCTGCCTATGCTCCCTTCAGTTTATTTTTAAGTCAGGTGCCAAAGTGACCTATGAAAATGTAAATCAAGTTGCGACATTCCTCTGCCCAAATTTCACAATGGCTTTCTAATTCACTGTGAAATATCCTTAAAATGGCGTACAGGGCCCTACATGAGTTGACATCCAACCCTAACTCTTTAACCTCAACTGCTACTGCTTGCTCCTTGCTCACATCGTTCCAGCCACAGTGGTATTGCTGTTGTTTATTTTTACATATATTTATTCTCACCTCAGGGATTTTTCCATTTAATGCTGCCTGTGTCTGGAATATCCTTTCTGTAGTTACCTACATAACTCATTCACTCATGTCATTCAGGTATTTACTCAAATGTTCCTTTCTAAATGGGTATCCCCTGGCTAGTCTCAAAACTGCAACTTTCTCCCCTACCAGCATTCTCTGTCCTCCTTCCTTGCTTTATGTTTCCTCTTAGGTCTTATTACTGTCCATTATTCTATATATTTCATTTTATTTATTTATTTATTTTTCTTAATTGGAATATAAGTTCCATGACAATAGTATTTTTTTTTTTTGATCTATTTTGTTTAAACTGTATTCTCTAGCATCTGAAACAGTACCTGAAATAATGTAGGGATTCAACAAATATATTTTGGAAAAAAAAGAAAGAAAGAAGTCGCCCCTTTTATGCTTGGGCAAATAAAGATAATTGAGGCATAATAACTAATGGAACTAATTTCATTATTAGATGACTCTAGATTCCTTAAGTATTATATACTTCCTCTTTATATAGAGCTGAATCCTGCTTCTTTGAAAATTTCATTTGTTGTCTAGTAGTCCCTATTACATCCTTTCACAGATTGAAAAGATTCTTATCTTCTAGAACAACAATTGTTAAGGTTGTGTGCCAACTTGGCTATGCCATTATTCTCAGTGGTATGGCAGTTATAATGTAGTTTGGCAGTGGTATAATGATGTAATCACTTCCATGATTAGATATAATGTAATCAATTCTATGATGAGATCTGCTATGAGCAGCCAATCAGTTGAAAGGGAGTTTCCTTGGGGGTCTGGCCTGAATCCAATATGTGTGGACTTTCTGGCAAAGCTTGCTGGCTTTTCCTGTGCTCTGGATACTACATTTGGCTCATCGGCATCTGACCTCTGGTTCTTGGGACTTAGGCCAGCAGCCTGCCATCTTAGCTGCTAATCTTGGATCCATCAACTTTCATAGCCCATGAGCCAGCAGCCTGCCATCTGATCTGTGGATCTTGGGTTTGTTAGCCTCTGCAGCTACGTGAGTCAGGAGAAGCCTCCAGCCTGACAACTGACCCATGGACTTGGGACTTGCCAGCCTCTACAACCATGTGAGCCATTTCCTTAAGATAAATCTCTCTCTGTATGCAATACATATATATATATATATATATATATATATATAGTATGCTTCACTCATTTTGTTTCTCTGGAGAGCCTTCCTGAGACAACCACTTACATCATGTTTTTTTTTTTTTTTTTTTTCATCTCGGATAATCATACCCAAGTTTTCAACCCCTGGTTTCTGGGAATCTTATCTTCCTCACTGGCCATTTTTGAATACTCTCTGGTTAGTTAATTGTCTTAGTTAAATCTAGTGCTGCTTTAACAGAAATACCACAAGTGGGTGGCTTTAACAAAGAGAAATGTATTTCCTCACAGTGACATAGGCTAAAAGTCCAAATTTAGGGCATCACCTCTAGAGGAAGGCTTTCTCTCTTTGTCGGCTCTGGAGAATGGCCCTTGTCCTCAATCTTCCCCTGGTCCAGGAGGTTCTCTGTGCGGGGGACCCCAGGTCCAAAGGACACGCTCTGCTCCCAGCACTGCTTTCTTGGTGGTTTGATGTCCCCCCTCTCTGCTTGTATCCCTTTCCTTTTTATCTCTTAAGAGATAAAAGATGGTGCAGGCTACACCCCAGGGAACTTCCTTTACATTGGATCAGGGATGTGACCTGGGTATGGTGTTACAATCCCACCCTAATCCTCTTTACCATAAAATTACAATCACAAAATAGAGGACAACCACACAATACTAGAAATCATGGCCTAACTAAGTTGATATACATTTTCAGGGGGACATAATTCAATCCATGACATCAATATTCTACTTAAAGTTTGCAGGGTGTATCTTTTATCCATCTTTTTACTTTTAACCTTCCCATATCTGTGTTAAGTGAGTTTCTTGTAGACAGCATTTAATTGGGTCATGTCCTTTTATCCGTTTTGAAAATCTTTGTCCTTTAATTGGTTTGTTTTAATCATTTACATTTAATGTAATTATTGATAGGTTATTTTTTTTTTTCTGCTTGTTACTCTATTTTTTTATCCTTCTGTTTCTACTTTCCTGCCTTTCTGGGATTTACTTGAATGCTCTTATTATTCCATTGTAATTTATCTATAATATTTTTGAGTCTATCTCTGAATAGTTTTCTTACTGTTCCACTTAATGTGTAGAGTTCAGTATTTTGCACTACGTGGTGACCTAAAACTAATGGCTTAAAACAACTATTTTATTTTTTTCATGATTTTGTGGGTCTAAAATTCAAGCAGGGCTCAGCTGATACTTTGTCTCTAATTTGTGTGACATCAACTGGAGCAGTTGGTAATAGAGGATCTGTTTCCAAGATGTTTGTCTTCAGTTACATGTTTACATCTTGAGATCCTCGGTCACTCTTTCTCTCCACATGATATTACATCCTTCAGGGCCTCTCCATGTAGTTTGGGGCTCCCATAGATAGTGGTCTCAGTGTACTCATACTTCTTACCTGGTGGCTTTAGGCATCAAGAGTCAGTACTCTAGGGAAAGGATGTGGAAGCTGTCCATTCTTTAAGTCCTGGCCCAGGAAATTGGCACAGTGTTACTTCTGCCATATTCTGTAGGTCAGAGCAGTCACAGTACCCCCACCCCCATATTCAAGGGTGGGGAACATAGACATGGGAAGAACGTCAGATAATGTATGGCCATCTTTAAACCATCACATTCAAAAATTAATACAGAACTGCAAGTATGATCATGTTTTAGCAGAGTTAAGATAGTATATAGCTTTGAGAATAAAAATAGAGGACATCCCAGACAAGGAGAGAAGTGTACCCATGAAAATGGAGGCCATATGAGTACACAGTAGTGGGAAGATAAATACCCCATAAGAAGCAGATAAGCCAGACAGAAATAAAGAATGGATGCTGATGAGAAGTCGGAAAATAAAAGAGATTGGTTTTTAGATTCTAACAGGGCACATAGGTGGTATTTGAACTTTTATTTGCTGAGAAGAGGCTTTGTGAAAGCAATACTTAAGAAAGATGAATACAACAGAATAGATTAGAACTGTGAAAGCCTGGATTCTGAAAGTTCAGCTAGGGTGCTTTGGCCCCAACATTTAATGGGTGTCTTTTTAGGCTGGGTTGAAAAATCCCTTTTCAACTGATTGATTGCTCACATCAGATCACAAAATGGAGATGATTACATCATTACATGACTGCCAAACTATGCCATTACATAACTGCCAAATCACTGAGAATCAAAGCCCAGCCAAGTTGGCACACCTTAGCCATCATAGTACATCCTTTATCAACTTGGCATCTGTACACATCTCCTTAAACTGTACACAATCTCTAAAAAAGACAATTACAAAGTCATACTTGCACCTAACATGATACAACTAACATGTGTACAACCAAAAAAGCACTAACCACTTTTACATTTTATAATAAGTATTGGAATAAGGGAGAGAAGAAAACATATCAGATCACAACATGGAGGATGGCTACATCATTACATAACTGCCAAATTAATCGTTACATAACTGCCAAACTACATCATTACATAACCGCCAAACCACTGAGAATCATGGCCCAGCCAAGTTGACACACAACCTTAACCATCATAATGGGTTACCACAGAAAGCACAGTTCATTTAGGAATAGAGGGAAGGAATGAACAAGGAGGAGGAAGGAGAATCAGGATGGAATTTTGTCATGAAAATCTTTCAATGCGTACACTTTCAGACCTCACCAAAAAAAATATGTGAAAATTAGATTATAGGAATAAAAAGGCTGATGTTGGTTTGAAAATGTTTTTTTTTTAGCTGCCATCCGGTCAAATCTGACTCATGGTCACTCCACGTGTTACAGAGTTAGAAGGCCACACTTCCACTCTATAATACCACAAACCACATCATGCTGACTTACTATACTCTTTTCTACACAGGGCCAACCAATTCAAGGCAGAGATTGTGCCTGATTCATCTTTATATCCTTAGAATGAAGCATAGTATCGTAACACCTAGTAGATGTATGACAAATGTTGACTGAAGTCCTTAGGGACAAATTCCTTCTTATTTGGAATCAGTTGAAATAACAGGAATTGGGAAACACAGACAATGAGAATTTTAGGAAGCACAAGAAATAACAGAATGTGCTTGATTTTTATTAACGGATTTTTGACAAAAATGGCAACCTTTTTTTTTTTTTAAGTCCTGTGTCCTTTTGTAAAAGAAACAATTGTAATGGGTTTCTGAATCTATCTTAAATTTTTATTTGAGACTTTCTTTAAGTGGTATGGTGCACATAACAATCTATTTGAGTATAGGAAGTAAATACGAGAATTTACATTGTTATTTATTTTTGTTAAACACTTAAAAAATTGTACTTGGGGCATATTTTATTTGTACGTGAGAAATAACGTATGTTATAATGTATGTTTAAATATACAACTGTAAATATGTATCTTTTTTTAAATAATAAAGCTCTGTTATTAAAATAAAGTTTGAAGTTCAGGGGCCTAAACCATCCTGGACTTATGTGTGTACATGTGTACTCATGTTTCCTGAAAGAAGACATGTATTTAACTTGTAGTGCTGTGTTACAAGTCCCTGAAATGTGGGGAATGCACAAAAAGAGAGATGATCTAAGGTCTCTTCTCAAAGAATTCAATTCTCAGAGCATCAGCCATTCTCTCTATGCTTTGAAATTCCAGATCTCTCCCTTTAATTCTATTTGTCCTCCCCAAATCTAATTCCGTTGCTTTAGGTGCCTACAAAATTTTCTCTACAAATGTTTCACTGTAATATCAAAATGTAAAATAGATGTTTGATGTTTATGCTATGAACAAATAAATTTTGAACACCCATGATAGGCTAACCTGTACTGTGTTAGGTGCTGATGACAGAGTTGTCTGAGATGTTGCCCCCACCCCTCAGGGAAGAGTCCATTAGTGAAAGCTTAAGCTCTGTGCTCTCTGGAGGTAAGTAAGGTAACAGAGAGAACTTTCCAGGCGTATGGGATGGCATAAGGAGAAGCAAAAATCTGAAAATGGCATAAGACATTTATAAACTGATGAGTTGTTCATTCTGGCTACAGCATAGGGTATGTGTAGCAAAAAATGCAAACTAAAGTTGGAAAGATGAGATAGAAGTAGGGAGTCTGGAATGACAGGATGAGAAGTTTAAATGTCTCTCCACATGCAAAGCGATTTTTGACACAGCCAAGTAGATGCTCTAGCAGGATGCCAGAAGTGATATTGATGGTGCTTTGCTCATCAGTGTCCCTATGTGGTGGCCTCGTCTTTCTTTGCCATTTGTTGCATTATGCTTGTCTTCTCTTCCACAACCAAACTAGGAGGTGTGTCATGTTAACCAAAACCAAAGCATGATTCTAACCCAGGGTGACCCCATGTGTGTCAGAGTAGAACTGTGCTTCATAGGGTTTTCAATGGTTGATTTTTTGGAAGTAGATCTCCAGGCCTTTTCTTCTTAGGTGCCTCTGGGTGGACTTGAATTTTCTAGCCGTTGGGTTAGCAACCAAGCATGTTACCATTTGCACCATTCACGGACTTCTGTATAACTTTGTTGTTGAGTGCCATCAAGTCATTTTCAACTCATAGTGACACCACTACGTGACAGAGTAGAATTGCCCCATAGTGTTTCCTAGGCTATAATCTTTATGGGAGTAGATCAGCAGGTCTTTCTCTTGCAGAGTGACTGGGTGTTTTCAAGGCACAAACCTTTTCCTTTGCAGCTGAGTGCTTCCTTACCTGTTGTGCCATTAGTGCTTCTTTGTGTAATGTTAGAGGCCCCTCCTTACACCCTGGCCACACTGCTGACCGGGTAACTTAGACTCAGGTAATATTTGATTCTGTTGAGTAGTTATAAACTTTGGAATCTGCTGAAACCTATTTCTGAAAAGAATTCTTTACTTTCAACAAAATATTATGTGATATTTTATTATTTTGTTATTAACCACATTTCTATACTTGCTTTCATAAAATTTTCATAATATGGGTAGGAGGATGGTATCCGAACTGTAAAAAAATTTCCATGCTCACTGATCTAATTAAGTGGAGAATTAGAAATAAAGTCCAGGTCTTCAGACACCTTTTCTGGGGGCTTTTCCAATACACTGCCAGTCACACTGAATGGTAATACAATCCTGGAGAAAGAGTCATTTTAATTTGTAGTTAAGATTTAATTTGTAGAAATAATAAAGCAGTGTTTCGTTGTTGCCCTCTCTGAATAGGTGATTAAATATACTAAATTCGTCCCTGGTGATTATGCATTTTTTCCTGTGACATGATACACTTAACAACTGGGAAAAACATACCTTGCAAAAAGCATAGAGTGCCTGCTGTATTTTGTATTATTTTCTGTGATGAACGGGCTCCACTGATCAGTGAGTGACCACAAGTTGTTGAGCTTAAATGCTCTTAGATCTTGAGTCGGAGACCACAGAAATTTAAGGGAGGAAAAAAAAAAAGTTGAGCTGCATTATTGCTGTGGATTAGACATATTACTAGCCTTACCTTTGGGCTTTATTTTAAAGTGTGGAGCTATAGTGTGAACACCGAATAGCACCCACCATTTTTGGTGAGATGATTTGGATCTTGGATGAAAGCGAGTGTTGATTACTGCCCATGCGCTTCCCAGGCTTAGGTGACTGGATCACTTTTATTTTCTGTATTTCTCTGAGTGGCACCCTTAAAATAGAAATCATCATCTCCTCCACCAATCCTCCCTCCTCCCTCCCAACTTTATTCCAAGAAGAAAAGATGACAACATGTGATCATTTGTCTCCTTAAAGTCTGGGGGTGTTAAAGAACTCTGAGTGGGAAAACAGATGGAATTATGCTAAAAAGCACATGGCCTTTTATATTTTTTCTCTAAAAAGCTCCCCATCTTAGTCTTAGTGATGGAAGAAACTGTGATTCCTGTGTAAGGCAGGAAGAAATTTCTACTTCTCCTCACCTCGACTCACTGCTGCTCCAGAGTAAAGTGTCGATTTTGGATCAGTCCTAAAGAAATGCTGATTTCCTAAACTCTCATGGCTGCTTCTGGAAAAGTGGCCATGATTCCAGTTTTATTGATAAAAGAAATAAGGTATATACAAGGTATAAAATTATTCCTAGGTTTTTCTCTGAAGCTTTGGGTTTTTGGTGAAAAATAAAGAGAAGTCTTTAGCTGCCTGTATTGTTGGAGTAGATTTCAATTTATTATAATGGTAAATATATTTTTTCTGTGAATCATGACTCAGTATGTTCTAATTTTAAAGTATAGTTTTTCTCCTTTGGAAAATTCATTTTGCTGAAGTTAATGTTCGGCATTTGGTTTTAGCAAAATGAGTGTGATAGCTGTCAATCCTATCTGAATGCAATTTGCTATTTTAGTAGGAATTTTTGTTAGCTCCTAGAAGCAGCAGTGATGTCTTTAATTTCTTTGTTTTAGATGGCATGCTCAAATATTTGGATCGATTCCGTTTTATTTCTTAGCATCTGACACATTGAAATTAAAAGGCAATGAAAACTGAGCATCTTCCCTTTGACCCTCTCCAAATTTCATGTCATAATATGATGTAAATGATTAATATATCACGACTTTCTGTCTTCTCATGTACAAAGAACTCTGCAAGGATGCAGCATGACCCTGTCACTTTAAGAACTCTATCCCTGGGGAATATAAGTGTAGACTGCAGACTGCAAAACTCAAGTGTCTACTATGTGCGTAAGTCCACACTCTTAGCCAGATCAGAAAGATATGACAAGACCAAATGAAGCAGGAGGAAACTCTACACAAGTCCAATAAATTCATTAGCAGACCATTATTAGTAAACAATACCAACTCACTAATATTTTCCTACAGGAGGGATTATGAAAGCCAAAATTCATGGAGTAAACCAGAAGCCATTCACTTCTGTGAGAGGCATGTGAGAAAAAAATATATAAATTATATTAGGAGTCAAAAGTACTGAGTTCTAGTCTTTCATTCATGTCTACCCAGCAGTGAAATATGGATAATTTATTCAACCTGGATCTCAGGGTCTTCTCCCTAAGACTAGCCTATTTTACAGCTTTGTTGTGGGGGTCGTTGTGGATTAAACTGTGTCCCCAGAAATATGTATTGAAGTCCTGGCCACTATACCTGTGAAAGTGATCCTTTTTGGAAACAGTTTTGTTATGAGTAGAGCTGCTCCATAGGATTTCCAAGGCTGTAATCTTTATAGAATCCTATTGCTGCATCTTCCTCGTGTGGAATGGCTGATGGGTTCGAACCACTGAATTTCTCCTTAGCAGCCAAGCACTTTACAACTGTGCCACTAGGGTTCCTTTCTTCAAGTGTAGGTACTGAGAAATTTTCCTCTCACTTTATCTTAATTTAGTTCTGTAATGATGTTATTTTTCTTATGCACTGGTGTTTGTGGTAACCTATTGTTGTACTTTCTATGATGAACTTTCTCCTTCTTAAAGCCTAATTCTATAGGAAGTCCTTGTTGCTGGAAACACTGATTTTCCCCAGGTCATTTTTACATAGAAGCAAGAATTTTTCAAACAAAACTGAGCAAGGTATAGGGCTTCCCTCTAGTATTAGCATCCAGGATGTTATAAATTAAATCGTGTCTCCCAAAAAGATATGTGGAAGTCTTAAGACTCAGTACCTGTAAACGTGACCTTGTTTGGAAATAGGATCTTTGCAGGTGTTACCAGTTAGGTTAACATGAGGTTGTAAAGGAGTAGGGTGGGTCTTCATCCTGTGTGATGGTGTCCTTGTAAGAGAGGTAAAGATACACAGAGACATGAAGACAGAGGAAGGTGCCATGTGACGCTGTAGTTGCAAGCCGTGGAATCCCTGAAGCCAGGAGACAGGCATGGAACAGTTTCTATTTCATAGCCCTCAGAAGGAATCCATGTGGCTGATACCATGATGTGGCCTTCCAGCCCCCTGAACTGTGATACAATAAATTTTTGTTCTTATAAGCTGCTCAGTTTGTGATATTTTGGTACAGTAGCCCTTAGAAAGGAATTCACAGGAACTCTGTGATGTTAATGAACACACAAGTTCTAATAATTTAAAAGACTTTTAGGAAAGTGGTACAAAGGCTTTATTTTACCATATATCCTTTAATAACTATTTAATTAACAGTCAACTCAAGAAGAAAATATGTCGTGTAGTTATGTGAAATTCTCTTTATCTCTCTGGGCCTGAGAGTATAAGTACATAAAGTGGAGGTAACGGAAGTGTCTACTCATAGCACTTTTGTGAAATTTAGGTGAGTTAATATATGAAAGTATTGGAACAGTGCTTTGTACATGGTAAGCACACATTGAAGTGATTACTACTACTGCTACCTTTGAGAACAAAGTAAAAGGTATTAAAAAAAGGTATAAAATTTGTAAAATCAGAAACAAGTTGCAATTATTCAAAAACACGTTTAGCAACATACAAAATCCAAAATAATGGATAGCAAATTCTTTGCGCTAATAAGCGAGTTAAAGCAAGGTAGCTGAATATACAATCAGTATGCTTTTTTTTTTTATGCAGAAATCCATCACAAATCCACTATATTCAGTTACATCAAAATAAATGAAAAATAATTTTTTAAAAACATTATTTGAATTTAGGAGTATATTTAACAAAATATTTGTAAAGATATTTTAATCGAGAATATCATAAACTTTACTAAAACTCTGGAAAAGAATTAATGAGTGATGGGCCATATCCACTGATGGAAAAATATAATATCATAAAAATAGTAATTCCCTTTAAATACGGAAGACTGAAGTACCAAGACCACCCACAACTTTTTTGTAAACGAAGAGCAGATACCAGCATTGCTTCACTAGACACCAAATAAGAAAATTAGAGTAATTAAAGCACTGTGGCATTGGTGCAGGGTTAAAAAACAATAAACTAATGAAATAAAAAACAAAGGATCAAAAATAGTTTCATATATAAAATCAAGCTTGATGTATACCAAGTTGGCATTTAGAAAGAACAGACAATTCGATAGATGGTTCTGGAACAACAGCTGTACATGAGGACAAAGAATAAAATTAGTCCATTGCCACACACCAACTTAAAAGTAAATTTCAAGTACCTGAAGTACTAAATGTTTAATGTGAAAAGAATAGAAGAGAATCTCACTATGAATTCAGCAAAGGGAAGAATTTAGTTAACAAGATGCAAAAGAATACCATAAAGGATGAGAGTGATACATTTAACTAAATTAAATTTAAATGTATTCAAACAAACAAAAAATACATAAAAGACTGAAAAGACAAGTCATAGACTGAGGAAATTTACCTGCAACACACATAACCAACCAAAGGTTGGTATTCCTAACGTATACAAAATTTAGCAAGAAAAAGACAATCAATCCAATAGAAAATTAGGGACAGGATAAAAATAGGTAATTCACATAAGTCATAATTTAAATGGCTGCAAAAATGTGATGCAACCAGGGCCCTCATGAAATGTTGGCAGGTGAATATACTTGTATAACTAGTTTGAAGAGTAATTTGGCGATATAAAGTAAAGCAATATTACTCCTAAGCATTGATTTTTAATAGCAATATTGCTTATAATGAAAACATGGGAACTGTCTAAATGACTCTCGTTAAGTTCATGGATAAATAAATTGTATATTAATACTGTGGGATACTATAAATGAATGAACTTGTGCTGTTATATCCATATGGATGAATATATCTCCTGAATAAATATATATGTAGGAGATATGTGTAGCAAAGAGGAAAAAAAAAAAAAAGGAATTTGCAGAATATATACAATACCATTTATGTAGTAACATTTTTAAAATGTCTGGAAACGGTAAGTATCAAATTCAGGGTAGTGAGTACTCTGAGGAAAGTGACAGAGAAAGAGGTGGTGTTAGGGATGGCTTTAATAGAATCTGTGTTGTTTATTTAGAAAAGGAAAATGAAACTAAGCCAAATGTTAAGATTCAAGGAGGCAAGGTGTTGGGTAGAGATTTTTAAAAATATTATATACATAGTTTTATTATACTTAATTATATAATTAAAATACAAAAGAAGAAGAAAATTAAAAGTCAACGTCCGTTAAAAATTATTCCACCCTATTTGTAGAAGGTGGGGTAACAAAACCCGTTGCCGTCGAGTCAGTTCTGACTCATAGCGACCTATGTACTACATACAAAGAAACTAATATAAGCAAAATAGCTCCCCTTCCAAAAATTATCTAAAATCATTTTTATTTGGATAGACTAGATAGGTAGGTATTAAGTATTACCTTCTTTGAAAAGCATACACTGATAGAATATTACAGTATTAGAGCATGTTAGAATCAAACAAAAATTAGCTAGACATCTAAATAAGTTCATAATACTTATCCTATGCTATTTTGGATACAAGCAGAGCCAGCGATGCTGCCTAATCACAAAAATAAGACAAAACTATACTTCTGTATTAGTCTGGGGGCACCAAAGAACCAGACAGATATACACAATTAAGAGGAGACTCTGTGAAGAACAAAACAATTAGGGAAATGGGATGATTTAATTCCTAAGTAAAACTAAGTTAACAAAACCATGTGTAGTCTTGTGAATGGGTAACTAAGAATAAACTATCCGTGTCATATCCGTGAAGGGTAGATACAAGTGAGAATGTGACATGAAGATAATAAGGGCTATATTAGGAACAAATTGTAAGACCGACTCATTGCATCAGCATCAGCAGTGATAAGTCATGTTAGTATAATCTACCCTTGCTACATTATGATGAAATTGACATTTTGCCTCTGTGGTCTTCCTAACAGAAACCCATAACCTCAGTCTAATCATGAGAAAATATCAGACAAATTCTAATACAAAAGCATCCTATAAATTACTTGACTAGTACTCCTCAAAACAGTCAAAGTCATCAAAAAGAAGGACAGTCTGACAAATTGTCGCACAAGAGGAGATAAGCAGGCATGACCACTAAATGTAATGTGGTATCTTGGAAAAGATAAAGACATTAGTTAAAAGCTAAGGAAATCTGAATAAACTACAGACTTTAGTTAATAGTAATTTATCGGTATTGGTGAATTGACTGTAACAAATGTATTACGCTAATGTAAGATGTTAATAAGGAGCCATGGTTGCACAGTGGTTAAAGTGATTGGCTGCTAACCAAAAAAGGCCGGGGGTTCAAACCCACCAGCCGCTCCTTGGGAGAAAGATGTGGCGGTCTGCTTCTGTAAAGATTACAGCCTTGGAATCCCTACGTTGCCAGTTCTACTCTGTCCTGTAGTGTTGCTGTGAGTCCGAATCTACTCAACAGCTATGTTTTTTTTTGTTTTTTAAGATACTAATAGGTGGGGAGTATATGACGACTCTGTACTATCTTCATAACTTTTCTGTAAATGTAAAATGGTTCTTTAGAAAGTCTGTCAAAAATTACTAGTTATATTAACAACAAGTTGTGAAGTGGTTTAGAGTGCCCATGATATTTTAAATGTATAGTGAAAATTTGTTAGCTTTAATATTGAAAATAATGTCATGGCACATGAGACTATCTAGGCAGCTCCTGTCTGGAGGGGAGATGTGAAGGCCGAGGAGAACAGAAGCTGGCTGAATGGACACGGAAACACAGGGTGGAGAGAAAGAACATGCTGTGTCATTAGGGGGAGAGCAACTAGGAGGAAATAGCAAGGTGTATATAAGGTTTTGTATGAAAGACTGACTTGATTTGTTAACTTTCACTTAAAGCACAATAAAAAATTAAAAAAAAAAATTAGTATCTGACACACTCTAAATCCCAAACAACATGGAGTTGAAAAATTGATGAGGCCACATCCATAAGATGGCGTTGTCGTCAGGTATTAAAGACACATTGTCATGAAAACAAACAAAAAAAGAAAAGAATGTCATGGGATATGAAATTCTGTGGTTGAGGACTGTGGGGATATCGTCTCTTTGATCTTTCGCAATCATGATTTACAGTTTTCTTACAAATGGCCATTCATTCTAATGTATTATACTAAACGTAGTAAAGGAAATAAGATTTCTTTGGATTCTAAAAAAAAAAAAAAAACAGTAGCAACTAAACACTTACTTTTTTTTCTTCTCCTAATCAAGTAACAGTGGAAATAAGTCAGGTCCAATTAGTAGTTTTGTTATCACCAGGACCTGCATTGTGAGAAGACAAAATTACTGGTTTTTCACATTAGGGAGCCTTCTTAGTAATAAGCTGAGTGACTTAATGCAATTTTGTCACTTTGCAGAAATCCTCTAAGTTAAAGATCTTTGTTCCTGAAACCTGTCAATTAAGATGTGGATGTAGTTATGAATAAAATTTTCTATAGACAAAGTTGAGAAACAAGATAAACTTATATTTTAAAAAGTACGTCCATTACAGTTTCAAATAATATGGTCAATATGTTTTTCTTCAGACTCCAGATATCTCTTTAGGATATCCACCAAAAAATCCACCATCACTGAGTCGATTTCAACTCATAGTAACCCTATAGGACAGAGTAGAACTGACCCATAGGGCTTCCAAGACCATAAGTCTTTACAGATGCAGACTGCCACATCTTTCTCCTGCGGAGTAGCTGGTAGGCTCGAACTGCCAACCTTTTGGTTAGAAGCCAAACGCTTTAACCACTGTACCACCATCTCCTTTTTCGGAGTAAGTACCTCTAAATCGGAGCCCTGGTGGTGCAGTGGTTAAGAGCTCGGCTGCTAACCAGAAGGTCTGCAGTTTGAATCCACCAGCTGCTCCTCAGAAACCCCGTGTGGTAGTTCTACTCTGTCCTGTAGGGTTGTTTTGAATCAGAATCGACTCAACGGCAACAGGTTTGGGTTTGGTTTTGGTTTACCTCCGAATTTAAATCCATTGGTTCAATCATTTAACTGAAAACTCAGGCACTCCTATAATATATTAAAGAGTAATCAAAAAGTCTGGAAATAGAGAAAATAAAATAATTTGCAAGGGAATGGAGGATGTAAAAGGCTAGTAAGAGAATATGGTGAGTAATTTAGGTATTAAAATAAATAGGAGTTAGACCTGCAGATAGTTCAGTGGAGGGTGATCTGAGTTTTGGGAACAGCATGTACAAAGATGTTGAGGTAAAGTATCTTGACGAACTCATGAAAGCTAAGCTAAGCTTCCATGACAGAAGCTATGATTAAAACAAGAATAATAGTGGATTAAGTTAATACACCACTAGGTTAAAATTCTGACTCAACCACTTATTAGCTATATGAATTGAACAAGTTATTTAACCTCTCTGTGATTCAGTTTTCAGCTCTGAGTTTGAGGCAAGTCTAGTAATCTATAAAGTCATGAAACTGGGTAAATTAATGCATAGAACTTAAGAGAAGTGTCTGTAGAACTTCCACTTCTATTTAAGGTTTAGAGAATAATAAGAGACTATTGCTACCACCCTAACAATTAGAACAAGCTAGGTATGTCATATCATAGGTTTTTAAACCCACCAAAGATCCGAGGAAGCAAAGAAACTCAAATAAGCTAAAAATTCGAGAAGTGATTAAAAGAATGCCCTGCATCTTTCAACCCTAAGGAATGAGCAAGAGGTCAGGGAATCTGACATTGAGGGGCCATGAAGAAACCAGCTAAACTTCCGATAAAATTTTTTTAAGAGCTGTGTGAGAACTTATTTGGTGGTTTAGAATCCTAAGGAACTTCAACTACAAAACAAGTCTATATCTACCTACCTACTCTTTTTACGGACCTTCCCTGCTTATACCGAGCCTTCTGAGCACAATGCTAAGGGCATGGCTGGAAAGCCGAGAGATCTAAGACAAAAAAAAAAAAAAACAGAAAAATCTCTTTATAGAACCTAGGCCTTCACTGAGTGCAAAACAGTGGACACTGAAGGGGAGAGGACAGGAGAATTGAGAAAAGTCCTTTGGAAGCACTCTGGGCTTCACCAAGTGCAAGTAGTGACTCCATAAGAGTCTTAAGGGAGCAGGTGAGTTGAGAGAAATTCTCCTAAGGCTTTGTAGGTCTTCCCTGCGTGCACTGCAGAGGCTGTGTGAAGTTGGGGCAGGTCAGAAAGAGATTTCACAAGGTGGAGTAAATCAGGAGTAGTACTGGAAAGCAAGTGAATTCCCCAGTGACACACAGAGCTGGCAGCAAGGCTGTAAAGCAGAGAAAGCTCTCCAAAAGTGTGGAAATCAGGTAGCTAAGCTATAAGCAAAAGTAATTATGTAGGGTTTTGCTGATGCCGAGTTCCCAAGTCCTGCTGAAAGTCCTGATCAAACCCTCAGTGTTTAACTGGACCAAAGCTATAAAAAAGCCCAAACAAAGCTGAAATTCAAATAACATTGACACATTTGCACACACTAGCAGCCTGACAGGAGAAGAGGTAGAGCAATTTCTGGGAGTATATGTTGTTACCTTTAGTCCCAACTATCCTTTGCACTTGACATTTTGCATAAAATAGACAATTATAAAATGTTGGAGAAACAAAGAAATATGACTGATGGTCAAAGAAGTAAACAGTCAGTAGACACAAACCCAGAAATGATCTAGATGTCAGAATTACTAGATAAGAGTTAAAAATTGCTGTAATAAATATTGCAAAGGATCAAGTGGAAAAGACAATATTCTGTTATAATCCACAGGGTTTTCATTGGCTAATTTTCAGAAGTACATCACCAGGCCTTATTAGTTTATCTTAACGTGGAATCTCTACTGAAATCTGCTGTTATTTGAAATACTGGTGGCATAGCTTCCAGCATCACAGCAACAGACAAGCTACCAGGGTACAACAAACTAACAGGTGGTGATATTCAAAATGTACAGTGGCCACCACAATGCACTCAAGCACACCGATAATCATGAAGATCGCACAAGACCAGGCAACATTTCATACTTTTGTACATGGGACCGCCACAAGTCAGAGGTGACTTGATGTCAACTAACAACAACAGCAACAGTGAAAAAGATAGACAACATTAATCAGCACAGTTGGAATTTCAGCAGAGCAATAGAAGGAATAAAGAATGAAAATGCTGGACTTGAAAAATGGGATAGAAGATATGAAAAATGGATTCCATGGGCTTATCAGCTGTTTTGACACAGACCAAGAAAGGATCAATGATTTTCAGATAGATTTTTAAAACTGAAATTAGTATAATTGGAATCTCTTTAAGAGAGACAGATTTAGTCAAAAGAAGTATTTCAATTAATAGTGGGCTTTTTTGTTTGTTTCAAAATTAAAGACAGCAATCCACAAATTCAGTAGTCTCAGTAAACCTATGCAAGATAAATACAAATAAAACCACACTTAATATGCATGAGAGTCAAACTTTTTTAAAACCAAAGATAAGAAGAAAATCTTAAAAGCAACCAGAAAAGACAGATAATCTACAGGAGAACAAAGATAAGAATTACAGCTAACAGCTTATCAGACACAATGGACACCAAAAAAACAATGGAACTATGTATTCAAAGTGCTGAAAGAAAAATTCTGTCAGTGTATAATTCTACATCTAGAAAAAATATATATATCCTTTAAACATAAGTATTAAATAAAACTTTTCCAAATACACAGAAAATAAGAGAATTTGCCAAAAGCAGACTTGTACTAAATCAAATACTAAAGAAGTGTTCTAGAATGGAGAGATATGATAGAAGCTCAGATTTATAGAAAATATAGAGCAGCAGAAAGGATAAATCCATATATAAAAACTGTTTTTGGTGTGTGTGTGTAATATTAAACTGTTTAAAGCTTATAGTAATATAGGATCAGTGTACTGTGAGGTTTATAGCATATGAGCAGCATCTCAGATACTACTTAACCCTATAAAAATAAAAGATATCATTTATTCAGTATCTTCTGTGTGCCAGGTACCATATACTTTACACATTTTAACTCATGTAATCCTAAACAGCCCATATTTTATTGAATAGAAATATGAGACTTAGATGACTGAAAAAACTGGTCAAATGTTCCACAGTCATTAAGTTGCAAAGTAAGAATTTTAATCCTTGCTCTTATACGTTCAAAAGCACGTGAACAAGTTTATGAACAAACAAAAAGGAAACAACCCAATGTAAAACTGTGTAATTAATTATGGTGTGCCATCCAACAGAGTATTATACAGCTGTTAAATAGGTTGGGGTATATGTAAATGTGTTGTCATGGGTTGAATTGTGTCCCCCCCAAAATCTGTCAATTTGGCTAGGTCATAATTCCTAGTATTGTAACGATTGTCTACCATTTTGTTATCTGATGTGATTTCCCTGTGTTGTAAATTCTGTCACTATGATGTAATGAGATGGATTGGTGACAGTTATCTTGATGAGATCTACAAGATTAGATAGTGTCTTAAGCCAATCTCTTTTGAAATATAAAAGAGAGAAGTGAGCAGAGAGACGGGGGCCCTCATATCCTCAAGAAAGCAGTGCCGAGAACAGAGAAAGTCTTTTGGGCCTGAGATTCCTGCACTGAGATGCTCCCAGACCGAGGGAAGACTGATGACAAGTATCTTCCTACAGAGCCAACGGAGAGAGAAAGCCTTCCCTGGAGCCAGCGCCCTGAATTTGGACTTCTAGCCTGCTGGACTGTGAGAGAATAAATTTCTCTTTGTTAAAGCCATCCACTTAATGGTATTTCTGTTATAGCAGCACTAGATGACTAAGACATGTGCTGACTTGGAAAGGTATCCAATAGATATCTTTTTAAGTGAAAAAATCAGGTTGAGTATAGTGAGAATAGTGTATTTTCATATGGATATGTGTATACATTTATGCCTTTATGCACAAAAATACGAAGATGCCTATGCACACACATATATAGACAGATTATTGATTTAAAAATACATGAACCCAAAAACCGTTGCCATTAAGTCGATTCCAACTCATAGCGACCCTATAGGACAGAGTAGAACTGCCCCATGCAGTTTCCAAGGAGCATCTGGTGGATTCAAACCCCTGACCTTTTGGTTAGCAGCTGTAGCTCTTAACCACTATATTACCAGGGTTTCCAAAAATACGTGAGAACTACTAATGGTGTTTGAATCTAGACAGAAGTGGAGAGTCAGGGTTGGAGAACCAAAAAAACCAAACCCATTGCCATGGAGTTGACTCAGACTCACAGCGACCCTATATGACAGAGTAGAACTGCCTTCATAGGCTTTCCAAGGAGCTGTTGGTGGATTCGAACTGCCAACCTTTTGGCTAGCAACCAGGCTCTTAACCACAGGCTCTTATTCTTGACGCACTTGATTTTAAGTTATTACCATGTCCTAGAGTTTTGTTGGTTTGTTTCAATTCTAAAAAGCCTAGTTTTTAAATTAAAAAGACTTTTGCTAATTCCATTACACTAAATTGATGGTGGACTCACAGCATAAGACTAGCACTAGGGACAGAGCCCATATTTTATTTTTTTCTTTCCTTTGTGCCTGCACAGTACCACGGTATATAGGAACTAGTACTTGTTGATTTGCGATTAGAAGGACACTGGTGATGTTAAAGAGTGAATCTCCGTTGAAATAATAGTGCCACTGACAGACAGAAATAAACAGCACTTCTCAGAATAATAGCTAATGTATGAGATAATACTTACACAGATACTTATTGGATGGATATTATACTGTTAGATATATCACTCTAGACAGTGTTAGTGAAATAGAGTCTTTTGGGGAAATGTTGATTTGGGAAAGCTAAGTTGGTGCTAGATTGTGAAGTGGGAGTCATTGGATAAGGGGTACCTCAGACATAATAGTGCTTTAGGGCAGTTAATCTGGCAAGGAGTTCTTTGTTTTGAAGGGTGTCTTCTTTTCCACCATAAAGAATTGTTTCATTTTCTCTTCTTTCAGACTCTCCCAGTCAGTCCCCCTATGTCTTGCTCTACCTTCTTTTCCTCTCCGTCTTTTTTTCTGACAATGCTGCCTGTGCTTTGGGCATGGCAGTAACAGCCCAGCGACACCCACTTGTTTTCCTAAATTACTCTGGTTACTCATAGAACAAATATTTTCTCACACTACTGTTGAATGTATCATTTCTCTTTTTCGTGTGCTTTTTTTTTTTTTAACCTCTGTCCACATGGACATGCAACTTTGACAGGAAACCCCATAGTTCCTTGGCGGGGGATGGGGGGCACCTACAAGACTTGAAGCCAAACAAAACAACAAAAGACAACAGTTCCCATGTTCTACTCCACTGGAAAGTAACAGGTCTGGGCTTGGAAAAGCCACATACCCTGACTGAGCCCCAGTTTCTTTTATCTTCAAAAACAAAATAACCTCTTTGCCTGAAATACCCTTCTTGTCTTCACCTCTCCTTCACCTACCAGCCCCTCCCTCTTCACCCTTCATATCTCAGACTAAATATCACTTCTTTCAGGGAGCTTTCTCTAACATCCCACACCTGGGTATGAGTCTCTCCTGTGTGCTCTTACCTAATCTGGAATTGTACAATTTTCTTAATTCACTGAGGTGTATTGTCTGCATTCTCCACTAGGCTATAAATTTCATTAAGTCTTATATCATCTCTGTCATATTCATCTTTGTATGGCCAGTACGTAGCTTAATAACTGCAGTGTAGTAGACTCTCAGTTAACATTTGTCAAATGAAAAAATTAGTGAATGAATGGTAATATGATATAAAAACATAGGAAGGTATCACATTCTTGTTTTCATTAAACTGAATTACTCAGAACGTTTTCCATGTCCTTAACATTGTTTTTATGTTCATGTGATCATAAAGTATTGTTCCTCCCCACCTCTGAAAGACATTAAATTGTCTTTGCTGCTTATTTATAATCATATTTGTAAAAAAAATTATATAAATCCAACATTTTTTTTTAAGGTTGCTTTTTATTTTCACTCATCACCCTCTGAAAGTAAATTTGAAGGGAAAAATGTGGGTATTTTGATGACAGTAGTATTAGCATGGAGTCCCTGGGTGGTGCAAATGGTTAACACTTGTCTGCTAACCTAAAAGTGGGAAATTCAAGTCCACCCAGCGGCACCTTGGAAGAAAAGCCTGGTGATCTACTTTGGAAAAATCAGCCATTGAAAATGCTATGGAGCACAGTTCTACTGTGACACAAATGGGGTCACCATGAGTTGAAATCAACTCAGTGGCAACCTTTTTTTTTCCTTTTCTTTTTTTAGTTAACATAGCAATAATTAAAAGACACATTAGTGTTTAAAAAGATTACTTCACAGGAAGTGGGTATTACACATCTTTCAACTAATGCATGTCTTTCCTACATTTTCTGCATTCTAATTATTCTAACCTTCGTTATATTGGGAGCTATTAAAAATGTACTGAGTGAAATGAGACTCAGAAAATGTTGCCATCGTAAAGAATGCCCCTCTCCAGGAGCCATAATAAGCTCTCATTGTACGAAGCTGTCATTGTAATTCCAAACTGCTCCCCTCTAGCTTTTGTAAAGTTAGCTAATCGCACTCTCATTGGTTCTCAATTTTGGATCTTCATTCCCTGCCCCCTCCCCCACCATCCCATCCTGGAAGGCTATTCATTGTTGGACTTTCCCATCAGTTTGAGCTCAAATCGCCTAGATGGTTGTCCCTTAAGCATAGGGGTAGGGGCACAAAAAGGTTTGCATGAGCAAAAGGGGATGGCTCGCCCTTCTTTTGCAAAGCTTCTTCAACTGTGAAATCGTTTTGACAAGATGCTTTGTCACATGCTTGACATCTTATTCCTTTTTTTAATGAGGAAGTGACTAGAAGATAATTTAATCTGAAATGCTGCCACCTACGTAGCTAGAGATTAATTGGATACTGTCTGTAAAATTGTTTGAGCACCTTAGAGTCAGAGTCTAAGTAAACAGAAAAAAGGGAGCATTAATACTGATGAGGCCAATCATGACTCTTCCATGGCTACTTAACTAGGTTGTTGGCAAACCATTACTCTTATTGTTGTCCACCTTCAAATTTGCTAAAATAATAATCTGGTATCACAGAAGATGTGGATTTTATGCAGCCAGGATGTTGTTGTCTCCTTATAATGCAGTTACTAATTTGGCTACCTTTCTCTTGGCTTCTTATTTTGTACAGGAAGGAAAAAAATAATATAACTACAATGGACTTCATTAGAAAACATAATGTCATTAAGGAAATTAATGTGTGGTCTTTTGGCTTTGAAACATACCCTCAAGATCTCCAAAAGATCTCTATTTCAAAGTGTTTCTAGGATATAATTCCAGCATAGGAACATGGTGATTAGAATGGAAGAAAGTTAGACACTGGGGTAGGGGACAGGTTGAACATGGCTGGGCATCCTGCATTGAGAATTGGTGACAAGAGCCAGTGACACAGGTCTGAGACTCACAGTGTGATCCCTGTCCCTCAGACTGCATGTTCTGAGAAAGCAAAGGCAAATCTACAGGAATTTGTAACAAATACAATGTTCTCATAAAATAGCAATATTATACATAAAATTCATTTTATCTGTTTTTATAAACCTATACTGCAAGCTACACTGTTTTGTTAAGCAGAGAGGGCATTACACACCTATGTTTATTAGCAATCTTGAAATCAAGTTGATGTTTCCTGAACATTTCTCCTGTTTATTGTGACCGTAAGGCTCATCAGTAGACCCTCAGTATTTTCTTACTCTTCTGGAACTTTGTTGTTACTGTTACTTGCCACTGAGTCAGCTCCAACTTCTGGAGACCTTATGTATAACAGAACAAAATATTGCCTGATCTTGCAGCATCTTCATGATCTTGGCATGTTTGAGTCCATTATGTTGGTATTGTATCAATCCACCTCATTGACTATTTCCTTCATTTTCATTCACCCTCTACTTTACCAAACATGATGTCCTTTCCAGTGATTGGTCTTTTCTGATAACATGTCCAAAGTAAGTGAGTCAGTCTCTCCATCCTCTCCCTCTAAGAAACATTCTGGCTGTATTTATTCTAAGACCAAAAGGTCGGCAGTTCGAATCTGCCAAGCGCTACTTGGAAACTCTACGGGGCAGTTTTACTCTGTCCTGTACGGTCGCTATGAGTCAGAATTGACTTGACTGCAGTGGTTTTTTGGGTTTTTTTAATCATTAATATCACATGCAAGTAAAATTTTGCTAAAGGTAATTAAAAAACGGTCACAGCAATAAATCAATCGGGAACTGCCAGAAATTCAAGCTGGATTTAGAAGAAGACAGGAAATGAGGGTTATCATTGCTGATGTCAGATGAATCTGGGCTGAAAGAAGAGAAACCTAGAAAGATAATTTACCTGTGTTTCATTGACTATGCCAAGGCATTAGACTGTGTGGATCATAACAAATTATGAATAACACTGTAAAGGATGGGAATTCCAGAACACTTCATTGTGCTCATAAGGAGCCCGTACTTAGACCAAGAGGTAACTGTTCAAGCAGAATGAGGGAATACTGCATGGTTTAAAATCAAGAACGGTGTGTGTCAAGGTTGCACCCTTTCACCATACTTATTAAGTCTGTATGCTGAACCAACAATCCAAGAAGCTGGACTATATGAAGAACAAGGCATCAGGATTGCAGGAAGACTCATTAACAACCTTCAATTTGCAGATGATACAACCTTGCTTACTGAAAGCTAAGAGGACCTGAAGAACACACTGATGAAGATCAAAGACTGCAGCCTTCAGTATGGATTACACCTCAACACAAAGAAAACAAAAATTCTCACAACTGGACCAATAAGCATCATCATGGAATCAGAGAAAATACTGAAGTTGTCAAGCATTTCATTTTACTTGGATCCACAGTCAATGACCATGGAAGCTGCAGTCAAGGAGTCAAATGATATATTGCATTGAGCAAATCTGTTACAAAAGACCTATTTAAAGCTCTGTTAGAAAGCAAAGATGTCACTTTGAGAACCAAGGCGCAGGTGATCCAAGCTATAGTGTTTTCAGTCGCCTCATATGCATGTGAAAGCTGGGCTATGAATAAGGAAGACCAAAGAAGAATTGACTCCTTTGAATTATAGTGTTGGTGAAGAATATTGAATATACCGTGAACTGCTAGAAGAATGAACAAATCTCTCTTGGAAGAAGTACAGCCATAATGCTCCTTAGAAGCGAGGAATGCAAGACTGTCGCATGTACTTTGGACATATTATCAGGAGGGACCAGATCCTGGAGAAGGATATCATCCTTGGTAAAAAGTAGGGAGTCAGAGAAAAAGAGGAAGAGCCTTGCCGAGATGGATTGACAGCGTGGCTGCAACAGTGTACTCAAACATAGAAAAGATTTTAAGAACGGTGCAGGACAGAGCAGTGTTTCTTTCTGTTGTAATGGGGCTGCTCTGAGTCAGAACAGGCTTGAAGGCACTTACAGCCACATACCTGTGTGTGTGTGTGTGTACATATATATTTATGCATACACGTGCACACACATATTTATATATATTTAATAGCAAGCTATGAAAACTTAACTTTGTAAGCTGAATTAACTCTCAGAATGCATGGGACCCCAACATTTGCCCATTTCTTAGCTGTGTCTTGCTTTAATAGGATTAGCGCACAGAAGCTCAAATACCTACAGAAGTTATGGTGTGGGCCAGGTGTATGCTACTGAATGGATAAGGCTAGCTTTTTCAGTCCCAGAATATGTGTTGCTACCCATTTTTTCTCAAAACAGGCAGCAATCTTGGCCTGTCTTTTTCCTTTCTCTATTTTGATGAGAAATATGAGAATTGAAAAATATTTCCCTACTAAAGAGAAACATAAATTCCAACTCGTAAGTGTCAAGTTGCATTGACCTCAATGTTGGGAATGCATCAGGGAATGGTGGGGATTGTGGCATACTGGGGCACATGCTCGTCTTGAGGGACTCCCACTTGTCACTGCCACACCTGAACAGGGCATGGTGTGGCCAAATCTCCTGATTCTATCCAGAGTAGGCAGAAATCAAAGTTTCATTTGAAATCTCCTGAATTTAAAAGGTTGCCCCCCCCAAAAAAAAATCATGTGGTGTCACAGATGAAGAAACTCTGCTTAGATTTTTATTCCCAGACTCTCTGGCCCTGCGTTTGTAACAGCGAAGTGGACATTGTCACTGAGCCCTCTTTTGCTCTCACCTGGAAGTTCATTTCACTAATGCTAAACTGAATACCTTCTGAATGCCCAAAATCAGCTTCTCCTCCTAATGTCTTTATTTCTGTTAATGACCCCACAGGACTCTTATAGGTTCATTTTCAAGTTCTTCAATATTGTTAGGCAAGCCCTCTATTTTTTCTTCATAATATTCTCCAAATTATCTTTCCCTTATCATCTCCACTAACACTCACCTAGGGCCACCATCATTAACTTCTCACCTAATGGAATAGCTTTGTTAGTTTTAATTCATTCAAGGAGAGAAATTCGACGTGTGTCAGATGCCATATGAGATGCTTGGGACACACAGCAGAATAAGTGAGATTCCCTGACCGGAAGATCTTCAGTCTAAACTTCTACACTGGGTCCTGTGCAACTGTCTCGGTTTGCAAATACCCCTACGTGGACATCAGACTTCTCCTTTTTAATTTCTACATTGATTATGCCCCACTGTTATGGATTGAATTGTGTCCACCCAAAATATGTGTTAGAATATTAACCCTGTGCCTGTGAATGTGATCCTGTTTAGGAATAATCTTTCTTTATTGTTTTTTTTTTTTTATTGTGTTAATGGGGCCATATCAGTATAAGGTGTGTCCTAAACCTGATCATTTCTGGGCCATAAAAAGAGCAGATTACATACAGGAGTGAGCACAAACAGGGAAACACCAAGGCCATCTGGAGATCACCAAGGAACTGAGGAATGGTGGGGTTGTAGAAGCTGAGACAAGGGTCTTCCTCCAGAGCCCAACAGAGGAAGCATCTTTTCCTATAGCCAGACTTCTAGCCTCCTAATCTGTGAGGCCTTTTGGTTAGCAGCTGTAGCTCTTAACCACTACACCACCAGCACTCCTTGGAAGCTCTATGGGGCAGTTCTACACTGTCCTGAAGGGTTGCTATGAGTCGAAATCGGCTTGACAGCATTTGGTTTGGTTTGGCTTTAATCTGTGAGAAAAAAGATTTCTGTTCTTTAAAGCCACCCACTTGTGGTATTTCTGTTAGTGCAGCACTAGCTTTTTTGTTATGTTAATTAGATCATACCTGAGTAGGGTGAGTTCTAAATCTAATCACTTCTGAGTTATAAAAAGAGCAGAATAGACACAGAGACACACACAAGGGAAGACAGACAATGGAAACAGATGTATCTACAAGCCCAGGAACTCAGAGGATTGCTGGCAGCTACTAGAAACTGAAATAGACAAAGAAGGACAACCTTCCTCCATTCAAGCTCTAAATTTGGGCCTCTAGCCTCCTAATCTGTGAGAAAATAAATTTCTGTTCTTTAAAGTAACTCATTTGTGTTGTTTCTGTTGCAGCGGCGCTAGAGGAAACCAAGACACCCAACCCTACCAACATCTATAAATCCTCCCTGCTATCAAATAAAATCTAACTTGCTTAGTCTGGCACACAAGACCTTACTCAGTCTGGTCGGTGTTTGTCCTTTTGTTCAGCCTACATTCATTGTAGTGTCTACTGTCGACAAAGCATCCATCTACCTTAGCTTCCTTCCTGCTCCCCCACAAAGCCCGTCCACTCTGAATCCATTCTACCCTAACCATACACACACACACACACACACACACACACACAGAGTCAATGGAAAATATCTTGTTATTTCTGGGAACTTTATTGTGACATGATATTCACTTAGAACAGGGTTTGGGAAACTTTTTTCTGTAATAGACCAGATAATAAATATTTTAGACTTTGCAGCCCATATGGTCTTTGTTACAACTGCTCAGCTCAGTAGTTGTAGTATGAAAGTAGCCATAAACCAAGCCAAACCCATTGCTGTTGAGCCAATTCAGACTCATAGCGACCCTATAGGACAGAGTAGAAATGCCCCATAGGGTTTCTAAGGAGCTGCTGGTGGGTTCCAACTGCTGCCTTTTGGTTAGCCACTGAGCTCTTAACCACTGTGAGAGTAGCCATAGGCAATGTACAAGTGAAATAATGTTGCCATATACCAATGAAACTTTATTTTACAAAACTGGTGGCCTGCTCACAGGATACCAAAACCAAAACCCACTGCTGTCGAGTCGATTCCAACTCATAGCTACCCTATAGGACAGAGTAGAACTACCCCATAGAGTTTCCAAGGAGAGGCTGGTGGATTCGAACTGCTGACCTCTTGGTTAGCAGCCATAGCACTTACCCACTACGCAACCAGGGTTTCCTGCCCACAGGCTATAGTTTGCCAAACTCAGACTTAGAATATCCTCCCCTACCTCTGTGTCTCGAGCTTCCTGGTCTGTGATGCTTTGTCATCTCCACCATCAGAAATGATCTTCTGTGTCTGATCACCTTGACATTCGGCTCCATTGCTGCCTACTGTAATGAAGTTGTTACTTCCTTAACAAGATGGCAAATTCCTGGATGACAAGGACACATTTCTTTCTTCTTTTTATCCTCTGTATTCAAAAATATTGATTGAATGAAAAAATGGAGAGCCATTTGCTCGATGTCTCTTAAATTTCTACTTTTGACATGTGCTGCGGTTTCCACCTTCTAGGCAGAACTCATTGAAAAAGCAACATTAACAACTGCTGCAGGGACCACTAAATCCTTGTTATATATATGCTGTTCTTCTCGCTTCTCGAGTATGAAGGTCAATAAGGAAAAGCGAAGCCATCATATACAGAATTGTGTAGAGTCAATAAACTCAAGTAGACTTGAGAAAAATACTCTTGTTTAATGCGTTAAAGAAGGAAAGAAAAGGAAAAGCTATTTTCTGTGCTTTTCATGTGTGATAGTTTGGGTGAAGAATATTCAAAACACCAATAAAAATGTTCCTAACCTTTCAATTTAACTACAATACCATTATTAATTTCAGATGAAAGTATCTCCAGTAAACCTTGATATTCCAGTGAAACCAACTGGAAAAAAAAAAAAGAAGAAGAAAATAATAAAGGGTCTAATTAAAAATAATTGTACAGAATTTAGTAGTTTTCATATACAAACATATACACACTTAGCTTTGGGAGGGGGAAGCTCCTATGCACAATACCAACAAAAGGATAGAATACTTATCATTAAATTTCATAGGAATGTGTAGGATATTAATGAAAAAAAAAATTCCGACTTCCCCTGTGGGCATAAAAGAATCACTGAACAAATGGAATCATGTGGCATGTTTTTGGATAGAAAGATTTGGTATCGTGAAAATGTCAGTTCTCATGAATCAACCTGTAACCATGTTGCATTCCTAATGAAAAGAACAAAAAAAGATATATATTTTAAAAATGCTTACAAAAAAAAAAAAAGCTAGTAAGTATCAAATGCATCGACCAAATCCAATTTATCGATCGTAATCTATAAAGGAAAAATTGTATTACTCCCTGGGTGGTGTGAGCAGTTAATGTACTCGGCTGCTAGATGAAAGGTTGAAAATTGGAATCCACTCCTAAGGGCCTTGGAAGAAAGGCCTGGTGATGTGCTTCCATAAAAATTACAAGCAAGAGAGCCCCGTGGAGCAGTTCTACTCCGTAACACATGGGGTCGCCATGAGTCAGAATGGACTTGACTGCAATGTTTTTTTTAATTATTTTAACCATATTAAAAAAAGAAGATAAAGCTCACCCTCGTTACTAATTAAAGAAATGCACATTAAAATTATGTACTTTGTAACCTACAAGATTGGCAAAAAATTTAAAGTTTGATAATTCCTGATGACCAGCGTATCAGTAAACAGCTACTCCTATTCCTCTTAGCTGTAGTGTCAGTGAGTGCAAACCCTTTGGCTCACTTTCAAAATACAAAGCGGTACCTACCGTTTGATGACTCCTAGAAGTCGAATTCCCCTCCTAGAAGATTTCCTATTTGGTATTAGGAAAGGTGCAAAAGATATTATTGAAATAACAGTGGGCACAACCTAAATGGCCATGAACACGGGATCAGTTAAATTACGGTAAAATCTCTATTGTAAAATATTATGAAGTTGTTAAAAAGAATTAGACCAATTTTCCAAATGTGAAGTAGAGAACGCAAGATACAGAACTGTGTGTAAATCACAGTTTCCTCTGTACCAGTTATTTTGTATCTCATATGCAAAAATTTTCAGAAGAATTTGTTTCAAAAAAAGCCCGTATCTCTAGCTACTTCCTGATATGAGGTTAGGAGAGTATATGGATAATTTGTAATATCTAAATTTATGCCTGTATGTATGCTGGAAATTATATTCACATGCTATTTTTATAATAAAAGTTTTGTTGCAGATAAAGATTGTCAAGCTTTTTCTAGACCCTTTGCTGCTAGGGACAAGGTTTTTGAGTCCTTGCTTTTCAGTGAAAAAAATTCTGGGGGTTAAGCTAATAAAAGCCAGCTTCTTATCCTGGGTGTAGTTCATATTGTTATAATGAGCCTAATCTAAATAGATATTTTCAACAAGGTTTGAAGACCACTTAGATGAAAAGGATGAGTTACCTGGAGGGATGAGACATTTTCTACCTCCAGGAAGTTTACCTTCAGCTGTTGTCAATCGTTGTCTCAGTTAACGATACTTCATAGTTTTTTGCTGTTTTTGTCTCTGAGAATGGCTTTGGAACACATACAGCTATTAGTGCTAACAATAACAGTGCAATTAGGCCATTTCCTTCATTGTTTAGCTTTCTTAAATTAGAAGGGTTGGTGCAGGGTATTTCCATGTTTTGACTCATGTGCCCACAACTTACTAGTGGCACATTAACAAGAGGTGGCAATGGTTCTATCTTTGTTCCTGATTTAGCATATGAATGTTTTCCAGGAGAATGAAGGGGACAAAAGAATCCGTTTTGATCTCTTCCGAAACCTTAGAGTGTAGTGCTAAAGAGAGCAGATGCTGAAGGTGGACTGCCTGGGTTCAGTTCCCAGCTCTTCCCTTACTTCTGGTATGAGTTTTGGCAAGTTATTTAGCCCCACTGCTCATGTTTCCTCATCTGTAGCATATGAAAATAAATCTATCTCATGAAATGGTTGTGGGTTTTAAGTATGTGAGTACAAGTAAAGTACTTGGAATAGTACTAGTACACATGTTGTTGTTGTCAGCTGCCGTGGACTTGCCCCTGACTCATGGGGACCCCGTGCACAACAGAACAAAATGCTGCCTAGTCCTGCACAATCCTCACGATCAGTTGAAGATCAGACCAATGTGATCTGCAGACTGATCTCTAGAAGTAGATCTCCAGGTCTTTCTTCCTAGTCCAACTTAGTCTGAAACCTGTTCAGCATCTTGAGAACATGCAAGCCTGCATTGACAAATAGGTGGTGGCCGTGCATGAGGTGCATTGGCCAGGAGCCCTGTCCAGCATGGAAGGTGAGAATTCTACCACTGACCCACCACTGCCCTCTCTTAGTACGTGTAAGTGCTCAATCAATGGGTGCTATGATTAGTATTCCTTTTACTGCTTTATCACTTCCTAACTTTTTTAATCTCTAACTTTTTTTATCGTTTTAATAATATAGATAACACATTTGCAATTCAGTATTTTTCACGTGTGCAATTCACTGATGATCAGTGATGTTGGGCAGCCATCACGAATATCCACTGCCAATTTTTCCATCACCGTAAACAGAAACTCAGTGTGTCCTACACCGTGCTTCCTCCCTCCTCCCTCGCTCCTGTTGTTGGTAACCACGAGTAAACTTTGGTCTCTCTACATTGCCTATTCTAGATATGACAGTTTTGGTTGTTATTACTGTGCCTTCAAGAGTGAACCGACATCTACTGTGTGTTTAACAGTTAATATACTAAATATTACCGAAACATACCACTTGGCGAAATACCAATTTTATTAAAAGTTCCTAAATGTATTTATAAAGTAAGTAAAAGGAGCAAACAAAATTCAGGCCTCAGTGAAAGCAACCTGGAGACGACTCTGCTCTGTTGTCAGTTTATTTGTGTGTCTTCTTCATGCAAAGTGGAGGCAAACACTGACAGCCAGTGCCGTACTTTTAGTATGGAGTATAATACCTGATGAACAATGGATATTTACTGAATTGAATTCTATTTCTGTTGCTTTTTAAATGCAGTCCTTCTCTGAAAGCCTTCATGTAGTTTGTTTTGAAATTCATGTAAGAGGGAGCTCAGAGCAGTTGGTATGAAGCAAGCGCTGCAACAGCAAAAAAAAAAAGAGCCAACCCTTACATACATCAGGTGTGTAATGTGCGTTAATTTATTTAATCTACACAACAAACCTATGAGATGTTGTTGTTAGATGCCCTCGAGTCGGTTCTGACTCATAGCAACCCCGGTGTACAACAGAACCAAACACTGCCCAGTCCTGCACCATCCTCATAATTGTCATTAATGCTGGAGCCCCTTGTTGCAGCACTGGGTCAGTCCATCTCGTGGAGGTTCTTCCTCTTTTTCGCTGCCCGTCTACTTTAGCAACCATGATGTCCTTCTCCAGGGATTGGTCCCTCCTGATAATATGTCCAAAGTAAGCAAGATAAAGTCTTAACTTATCGTCACTTAGAAGGAGCATTCTGGCTGTACTTCTTCCAGAACAGATTTGTTCATTCCTCTGTTAGTCCATGGTATATTCAATATTCTTTGCCGACACCATAATTCAAAGGCACCATTTCTTCTTCGATCTTCCTTATTCATCGTCCAGCTTTCGCATGCGTATGAGGCGATTGAAAATACCATGACTTGGGTCAGGAGCACTTTAATCCTCAAAGTGACATCTTTGCTTTTTAACACGTTAAAAAGGTCTTTTGCAACAGATTTGCCCGTGAGATGGATTTTATAATTAGATTCATTTTGCCAGTGAGAAAACTGACACATGAAGATAGTAAGATGTAAAATAACTTGTGGAAGTATGCATAGCTAATAAGTGCTGGAAGACAACTTCAACCTGGCAATATTTGTGTTCTTAGCTACTCAGCTATATTACCTTTCACTACCAAGAAGTAGGGACATTGGTAGTTCAGTGGTAGAGAGGCCCAGGTTCAGTTCCCAGCCGGTACAGCTCATGCATAGCTACCACCCACCTGTGCCAACACCTGTCTTGTCATTGGACATTTGCATGTTGCTATGATTCTGGACACAGGTTTTGATGTAACTTCCAGACTAAGATGGACTAGGAAGAAAGGCCTGGAAATCTGCTTCCAAAAATTAGCCAGTGAAGACTCTGAATACAATGGCCTCATCCCATTGTGCATAGGGTTCCATGAGTCAAGGGCCTTATTTGGTGGCAGTTAACAACAACAACAACCAAGAATTACGGGGATAACATCCTAACCTTGTGAACTCAGTCATTCCTCATTGACTTCTTTCTGTTCACCTTTGACAACTTTTTCCACCCTCTCTCTGATTACGCATTTTTTTCCCATGTTAGGTTGATTTTGGCATATCTTAAATGCAGTTTCTGGCACATGCCAAGTGTCTTTACTATATCCAAGCTTCATCGATCACAAAGAGCCATCATGGAAAGAAAGCATTTTAGCTCCAATGCGAGGGGCTGCTTAATATAAATAGGACTAACCCACTGATCCTCTCTAAACACAGAACCTCCTTCCTTGCAGCTGGACGTGGCAGGAATTTACAGTTCCATTTGTTAAATGAAATGTTTCTTCTCTATTCCCAATTGCCTGGAAGAGGTATTTTTGTCTAAACCCTCCTGGCCTCACTCTGCCCCCTCACTCTTTCCTCCGGGGAAGGAGTGACAGCTGATTAGAAATGTGGGCAGAATAAGCTGGGGCGCTCTGCTTAGCAGCACTGTCTTTTCTCTACCTGCAAACTGGGGCCTCTGCAATTCCACAGTGGGCCCCGGACCTTGCTGTGATGTGGATCCATGCTGCTTTCTTTTTCTCATTCCTTTGCTTGCTCATGAACTGGCTGTTTCCCCAGCACTTTTCTTGGATCAGATAGAATTATATCATAGCATCTGTTCTAGGCCTTCCTTTCCTTTCCTAAAACTCAGTGTCTTGGAAAAATAACAAAGTTGATAGCTACTCAATTTTTGTACTTTCTTTTCTTTTCTGTCACCTATTTATCTCACAGAGGTGATAGGAGACAAGTAAAATGAGCATATAAAGGATGAAAATGAGTAATGGTGATAGAATGTGGCAAGGAATGAGGCTGTTGTCAGTGCTTTGAGAAGATCAGTAAGAGAAATGGAGTACTGGATATACACAAAAAAAAAAAATTTTTTTTTGATATACATACATAGTTTAAAACAGCCAGAACAGTGAAGGCAGCAAACAGCCAGAATGGGTGTGGCCATGGTGCTGGAGCAGGGATGGAAGGCCCCTTAATGCCACTCAGTGGAAAGGCTCTTGGTCTTCGTAGGATATGAGCCAGGTAGTTTGGGCAGCAGGGAAACAGATGGGGCGCTCAAGTCAGTTGGCAGCTATTTACTAGCTGGTTCCAACCTCCAGCCTTTTGAGGTTGGTAGCTGGGCGCAGTAACAATTTTCACCACACAGGGACTCCACCAACGTGTTTTAATAATTTACTAACTGGTGTGGCTAGACCAACACATACTAATTGAATATTCAGATCTAGCATTGCAAGTGGAGTAAGACTGAGGGTGCAGTGATGGGAACTGTTAATAAAATATTGAAATTGAACACTGTCAATTTGGGGAAGTATCTGTTTTTTTTTTTTTTTCTTTCAACTTTATTTTATTAATCATATGTAATTACATATCAAGGTATTTGCCTGGTGGAACTACAATTTTTGCAGGTATTAAGTTTTTACTGTGAACAGTGGTAATTCCATTTGCAAGATGTCCTGTGATACAGAGATTTTGAAATACCTAGCATGTGAAATATTATTATTAGTCACATATATCCTGGGTTTTTATAGTCACAGTATTTTTTTTAAGATTACCTAGTTTTTTTTCTCGTTATATAAAACTAGGCTGAAAAGTTATTCTATGAAAAATAAATTTGATTTAGGTAAAATTAAATGTCAACCTAATGAATCCTGCATCTCATTTTTTGTGTGCAGTCTAAGGACGGTTGGATCCACAAAAGTCCACAACTTTGTTTTATTAATAAAGCAGAACAGAGGAACATAAACCAGAGAGCTGACAAGAAAACTGCATCTCTCTGATTAGTAAATTAATTATTAATGAGTGCTTCAAAGGGTGTCATTTTAGTATCATGAGCTGAAATGTAGGTGTCTGGCAAAGCATGATATATTTTTGTATGTAAATTAATGTCTGAGTATTGCATGTAAAATGTGAGCAGATAGCTAATAAAACTTTATAGATTAGTTTCAGCTTTTGCACATTTACAAGTGTCATCGAGTGACAACATGTACTCTGTTTAAAATGAAAGTAAAGGGATTTATTGAGAGCGAGAGCATTTTAAACAGAGTATGGGGACATGTTGGATGTCACGAAGTGAAAACCAGCTCTCTGAAAAGCTCCAATCACGCAGGCATAGTCATAGGGTTGAATCAGGAACTTAGCTTAGAATATTCTGATTGATAAGTGAGCAATCAGTAGAGTGAAAGGTGGGATATCTTGAAGCGGGGCTTTGGTTGGGGTTGGGCAACAGAGTATATGTGGGTTAAGGGAATTGGATGCATTCACATAATTGTGGAAGTATGTGCTTGCAAGGGCGTCACAGTATGATTGATGGGGCCTAGGGCCTGCTGATTCCCCTTGCCAGACGCCCAAGGTAATATTCATGTGAATGGAAAGAAATCAGCTGGCTGGTTCCACCCAGCCAGAGACCAAAGGTGATATGCATGTGAATGGTGTAATGGTTGAGGTTGGTGTCAGCCTACATGGAATTTCTAGGGGTCCAGTGGTGTAAGGGCATGTCGAGATATCTCCTCTAAAGTGAAGGGTAAGTTATTGCATCTGGCTCCTCCCACAACTAAAAAGGAGGCAAAACGCCTATTGGGCCTTTTTGGATTTTTGAGGCAACACATTCCTCATTTGGGTGTGCTACGCCAGCCTATTTATCAAGTGACTCCAAAAGCTGGTAGTTTTGAGTGGGGCCCAGAACAAGAGAAGGCTCTGTAACAGGTTCAGGCTGTGCAAGCCACTCTGCCACTTGGGCCATATGATCCTGCTTATCCAATGGTACTCAAAGGGTCAGTGGCAGATAGAGATGCTGTTTGGAGTCTCTGGCAGGCCCCTGTTGGTGAATCACAGTGCAGACCCTTGGGATTTTGGAGCAAACCTCTGCTATCCTCTGCAGATAACTACTCTCATTTTGAGAAACAACATTTGGCTTTTTCCTGGGCCTTAGTAGAGACTGAACACTTAACCATTGGACACTAAGCCACCACGTGGCCTGAGCTGCCCATCGTGAACTGGGTGTTGTCTGACCCACAGAGTCATAAAGTCCCATCACTCCGTCATTAAATGAAAGTGATATATACGAGATAGGGCCCGAGCACGACCTGAAGGCACAAGTTGCGTGAGGAAGTGGCCCAAATGCCCATGTCTCCATACCTGTCACATTACCTTCTGTGTCCCAGTCTGTACCTGTGGTCTCATGGGGAGTTCCTTATTATCAGTTGACTGAAGAAGAGAAAACTCATGCCTGGTTTACAAAAGGTTCTATGTGATGTGCAGGCACCACTCAAAAGTGGACAGCGGCAGCACTACAGCCCCTTTCTGGGACGTCCCTGAAGGACAGTGGTGAATCCTCCAACAGTGCACCTGCTTGTTTACTTTGCTTGGAAGGAGAAATGGTCAGATGCGCAATTGGGCTGGATGGTCAGGGACTTGGAAGGAACATGATTGGAAAATTGGAGACAAGGATTTTGGGGAAGACGTATGTGGATACACCTCTCTGTATGGGCCAAAGAAGTGAAGATACTTGTGTCTCATGTGAATGGTGGCTTGTTACTGATGAATGGTGAATGCTTACCAAAGGATGCCCTCAGCAGAGGATGATTTTAACAATCAAGTGGGTAGGGTGACCTATTCTGTGGAAACCAGTCATCCTTTTTCCCCAGCTACTCCTGTCATTGCTCAATGGGCTTATGAACAAAGTGGTCATGATGGCAGGGATGGAGGTTATGCATGGGCCCAGCAACACGGACTTCCACTCACCAAGGCTGACTTGGCTACAGCCACTGCCAAGTGCCCAATCTGCCAGCAGCAGAGACCAACTCTGAGTCACTGATATGGTATCATCCCTCGAGGTGATCAGCCAGCAACCTGGTGGCAAGTTGATTATATTGGACGACTTCCATCATGGAAAGGGCAGTGTATTGTCCTTACTAGAATAGACACTTACTCTGGATATGAATTTGCCTTCCCTGCATGCCATGCTTCTGCCAAAATTATCATCCCTGGATTTACAGAATGCCTTATCCACCGTCATGGTGTCCCACACAGCATTGCCTGATGTTAAGGGACTCACTTCACAGCAAATGAAGTGCAGCAGTGGGCCCATGCTCATGGAACTCATTTGTCTTACCACGTTCCCCACCATCCAGAAGCAGCTGGCTTGATAGAACGATGGAATGGCTTTCTAAAGATACAATTATGGTGGCAGCCAGGTGGCAATACCTTGCAGGGTTGGGGCAGTGTTCTCCAGGAGGCTGTATATGCTCTAAGCCAGTATCCAGTATATAGTGCTGTTTCTCCCATAGCCAGGATTCATGGCTTCAGGAATCAAGGGGTGGAAGTGGGAGTGGCACCACTCACTATTACCCCTAGTGACTCACCCTCAAGATTTTTGCTTCCTGTCCCCACGGCTTTATGCCCTGCAGGTCTAGAAGTCTTAGTTCCAAAGGAAGGAATGCTCCCACCTGGAGACAAATCACTCACTTATTCTACTGAGCTGGAAGCTAAGAATGCCGCCCGGCCACTTGGGGCTCCTTAAGCCTCTGGATCAACAGGCAAAGAAGGGAGTTACCATACTGGCTGGTATGATTGATCCTGATTACCAAGAGGAAATTGGATTGATATTACATAACAGAGGTAAAGAAGAGTATGTCTGGAATGCAGGAGATTCCTTAGGGCGTCTCTTAGTACTACAATGCCCTGTGATTAAAGTCAATGGAAAACTGTAGCAACCCAATTCCGACATGGCCCAAAGCCCTTCAGGAATGAAGGTTTGAGTCACCACACCAGGCACAGAACCATGACCAGCTGAGGTGCTTGCTGAAGGCAAAGGAAATACAGAATGGGTGGTGGAGGAAGGTAGTTCTAAATAGCAGTTATGGCCACGAGACCAGTTGCAGAAATGAGGACTGTAATTGTTACGAGTATTTTTGCTTTGTATGTGTATTCGTTGTATTATGTTAGGGGCAAGTATGATTTTATAGTTGCCTTTATTCAGAGATTATGTATGGTTTGAGGAGATGTGTAACATGCCAAGTTGTCAAGGGATGGACTGTAATGGTTAAGGTTGTGTGTCAACTTGGCTGGGCAGTTATCTCAGTCATTTGATAGTCATATGATGGTGTGATCACTTCCATGATGAGATTTAATATTATGTGATCACCTCCATGATGGGATCCGCTTTAAGTAGCCAGTCAGTTGAAAGTAAGTTTCCTTGGGCATGTGGCTTGCATTGAGTATAAGTGGATATTCTGGCAAGGCTTGTGGGCTTTTGCTTGTTCTGGATCCTGCAGCTGGATCCTGCAGCTGGCTCCTGCTCACCTGATCTCCAGTTCTTGGAACTTGAGTTAGCAGCAGGGTTGCCTGCTGATCTTTGGAATTCATAGATCTTCACAGCCTGTGAACAAGAGCCCTGCTCTCTGACCTGCTGAGCTTGGCTACGTGCATCAGGAAAACCTGACCCATGGACTTGGGATGTTCCAGCCCCTGCAACTGTGTGAGCCATTTCCTTAGTATAAATCTCTCTCTCTATATATATGTATACTTACATGCTTTACTGGTTTTGCTTCTTTATAGAATCCTGCCTAAGACAAATGGGAAGAAGTTAGCCTACTGGTTCCACCCAGCCAGAGGCCCAGGGCCATATGCATATGAGAAAGTCAAGGTTACATTCTCAGGCATGCAGAAGCCAGACACCCTAGGCATGCCAGGGACCTCAGTTTTGGAATGCTAGCATACAATTACATCTTTGATATACATTGATATCTGTTTCTTACCCACCCCCACCACCAACAGTATGATATGCCTACTTTAATTAATTTAGCGTGTTCTTTTTTATATAGATTTTTCTTCCCTAGTGTCTTGTTATCTACTGCTGCTATAACAGAAATACCACAAGTGGATGGCTTTAACAAAGAGAAATTTATTATCTCACAGTCTAGTAGGCTAGAAGCCCAAATTCAGGGCATCAGTTCCAGGGGAAGGCTTTCTCTCTCTCTGTTGGCTTTGGAGGAAGGTTCTTGTCATCAGTCTTCCCCTGGTCAAGGAACATCTCAGTGTAGGGACCCCAGGTCCAAAGGATGCACTCTTCTCCTTACACTACTTTCTTGGTGGTATGAGGTCCCCATGTCTCTCTGCTCACTTCTCTTACATCTTAGGACACAATTTAATCTTGTAGATTGAGTCCTGCCTCATTAACATAACTGCCGATAATCCCACCTCATCAACATCATAGTGATAGGATTTACAACACAAAGGAAAATCACATCAGATGACGAAATGGTGAACAGTCACACAGTATTGGAAATCATGGCTTTCTTAGTCATCTAGTGCTTCTATAACAGAAACACCATAAGTGGATGGCTTTTACAAAGAGAAATTTATTCTCTCACAGTCTAGTAGTCCAAATTCAGACTGTCAGCTCCAGGGGGTGGCTTTCTGTCTCTGTTGGCTCTGGAGGAAGATTCCTTGTCATCAGTCTTCTCCTGGTCGAGGAGCTTCTCAGGCACAGGGACCCCAGGTTCATAGGACACCCTCAGCTCCCAGTGCTGCTTTCTTGGTGGTATGAGGTCCCCAACTCTCTGCTTGCCTCCCTTTCCTTTTTATCTCTCCTGAGATAAAAGGTGGTGCAGGCCACACCCCAGGGAGACTCCCTTTACATTGAATCAGGAATGTGACCTGGGTAAGGGTGTTACAATCCCACTCTAATCCTCTTTAACATGAAATTACAATCACGTAATGGAGGACAGCTACACAATGCTGGAAATCATGGCCCAGCCAAATTGATATACACATTTTTGGGGGGACATAATTCAATCCATGACATTGGCCTAGCCAAGTTGACAGACATTTTGGGGGGACACAGTTCTATCCATGACATCTAGAAAATGTAAAGATATTTTCATTCAGAAATCTTTATTTTATAGCTTCTTCAATGCTGAGCAAAATCCCTTACATTTGGAAGACTTTTAAGGAATGCTTAAATTGCATTTCATTCATGGCTGGCATCTTCTAGCCTTGTATGGTGAGAAGGCCACATTGGAGAATGGCTAGCAACAAAGTGGGATGACCTGATGATCCCATGATTTAGAAGAGATTTGCCTTCTGATTTAGGAGATAATGCGATAATATCTTGTGTCTTTAAGCAGGTATAGATAAAGGACTTTTGTCATTCAGACTGGGGGATTATTTCCAACTGGAGCATGAAGATAAGCCTTTCAGAGGAGATAGTATTTCAACTGGGGTTTTAAAATAGGTCAGTTTGGGCATGCAGGGTTTGGGAATACAGTGGAGAGAGTCTCTTTAGGCAGAGGGAAGAGTCATTCATTCATTCATTCACTCAGAAAAACCTTGTGAGTACTTACTATATGTTAAGCAAAAGAAAAATACGTAGAAATATGCAAGGATACAACAATTAATTTTGACTAACTTGGCTAAGATTGGAGTTAAATTTAGAAAGGTAAATTGGGACATGATTATGCAAGGCTCTGAGGAAGACTGTGTTCTCAAAAGATAGACCAAAAGATATCACCCTTCCCATGTGCTCCTCTTGAACTCTGGCACTCCTCCTGTGGTGTGATGGATCACTTTTATATGTTCTTTCTCTCTGTGGTCTTGTAACTCCCACCAGATGCCTGAGTGGGACTATGCAGATGAGGTGCTTGTGGTGCACCGAGAGAATTGGACATCTTGCTAATAATACAAATAAGGTGCATGGCACTGTTGTGGTTCTGAGACCATGCAAATAAGGTGTTCGGAACCCTAAAGATAGCATTGGTCAGTTTTGTCATCCCATCAGGCTTAAGTGAGAGCCAATCCCAGAGCAGGAAGGGACCTCATTACCGCCAAGAAAGAAGAGCTAAGAGTATAGTGTGTCTTTGGACCTGGGATCGCTGTGCTGAGAAACTCCTAGACCCAGGAGACAGACCTGTTAACACCAGTGGTGGTGAGGGATGGCAAGAAGCAATGATAGAGAAATAGCAGCAAAAGAGGTAGCAGAACCAGGAGACTGACAGGAGATAGCACAGTGACCTTCCTGGCCCGTGGAGTGAGGCGGTTACAGTGAGTGTTCTGACCCTCCTCCTTTGGGAAGGAGGCTTACTGGTGGAGTGGAGTGCCTCCAAGTACTTAACACTTACCTGAATTATAACCTGTTACTTCCCTAATAAACCCCATAATCGTGAGTATTGTCTGTGAGTTCTGTGTGGCCACTGCAGTGAATTACCTAACCCAGCAGAGAAGTAGAGAATGCTGTAGGAGGGATGGCTGGTGTTACAATTGGTTAGAGGATGGGTGTATGCCTGACCACCGCCTCATAGAAATCAGCCTTGGGCTGTTGATGCTGATAATGACCCTACCCCCTTGTGAATTTAGATGAAGAGGTTAAAAAAAAAAAAAAAACTAAACCCACTGCTGTCAAGTTGATTTCGACTTATAGCGACCCTATGAAGAGGTTAGATGCCAAAAAAAAAAAAAAAAAAACGCCATTTTTACACCTCCATCAAGAGGTGGAGCCTATGTCTCTGTCTTTGAACCCGGGGAGGATTTGTGACTGCTTTGATCAGTAGAATATAATGGAAGTAACTTCCAAGGCCAACTCATAAAAATGCCATGCACTTCTGATTCTCTTGGAATACTCACTCTTGGAAACCAGCCACCATGCCGTGAAGAAACTCGAAAGCAGCCTTAGAAGCCCACGTGGAGAGGAGCAAGGCCTTCAACCCAAAGCCCACGCTGAGCTCCCAGCTGGCAGCCAGCAACTGACTTGTCAGTCATTTCAGTGAACCCTCTGGAAAGTGGATCCTTCAATCCCTAATCAAGCTATTCCTTCTGATCCCACCTGGAGTAAACATAAGCCATCCCACTGAGCTCAGTCCA
This sequence comes from Elephas maximus indicus, assembly GCF_024166365.1. Lineage (NCBI taxonomy): Eukaryota > Metazoa > Chordata > Mammalia > Proboscidea > Elephantidae > Elephas > Elephas maximus. Next base: position 24,626,310 of record NC_064842.1, on the reverse strand, counting down.
AATTGCAGATCTGTGATCGAAATAAAAGATTGTCACTCTTTTAATCTACCAAGTTTTGGGTTGGTTTGCTATATGACAGTGGATAACTGATACAAGTTATGAATACAAAGAATAAATCTGGGTTTATTAATTTGCCAATGATAGCTTATGAGCAGATTTGGAGTAGAGGGAAGTTATCAATGATCTTTTTTATCGAGGAGTATGAAACCAGGAAATGGATGCGTGCAAGAAACTTTAGAGTGGTAAATATGGAATGGAAGGTAGGATGTGTGTCTAGATTGATTGTGGAGAGGGATGCCACAGGGTTTGACATTTAAGTTGCTATAGAAAAGGGTGGAGGTGGAAATGTAAATTAAGTTTTAAGCTAAACAGAGTGGTGATACAGAGGAACAGTGTAGAGTATGGGTGTTCAGTTGTCTATTTTTAGGTTCAAAGTTTGACCGCACCATTTACCAGCTGTGTATTTTGGAAAAATTCTTGACCTTTTTTGGCCTCAGTGTCTTCAGCTTTTAAATTAGGGATCATACTACTACTTACCTCTTAGCGTTATGAGGAACAAATGGAATGAAGATAAAGAAAAGTGCCTGATACATACCAACTACTCAGTAACTGCTATGATGAAGACGATCAGGGACGGATCACCCAAAAACAAGGTACCCATACGTTTATGTGTGCTTAGTTCCGAATCTGTAGTGCACAATTTCACCTGTTTTTCACCACATCTATATGCACGAGCTTACTTGCTTTTACTTACTAATCTGTAGTGCATAATTTCACATCAAAGGTGTAATGAAATGTAATTGTGCACTACAGATTCATAAACAAGTGCAAGTAAGCCCGTGCATACCTTGCTCAATGTATGCGCGTACGTGCTTTGCTTTCTGGTTAGTCCGTCCCTGAAGATGTTGATCATGAAGGTGATGATGGCGATATTCCTGATGATGATGAGGGTGATGAAAACATAAAGAGATGGCCTCTATATGAACTAAACACTTACCATATTATACTTTCTGTATGTTTATGAGTGTGTTTATGTGACTAGATGAAACTCAATAAATTCAAGGAATTGGTCTCACTTGTATGTCAAGCACAGCTGTGCTTGTTGGACTGTTGAAGAGCAGGCATTAGAGTAAAAATGGTAAATTCTATTTCAGACATATGGCCTTGGGATGTGAAGGGATATCCCTATAATTTATATAGAAGTTACTGAAAATATGAGATTTGTGCATTTGAGAAAAGCAGGGATTTCAATGATAATTGAATACATAATTGGATAAAATCTCCCTGGCATATGACTGATAAGGCAGAACGCAATAAATATTTCCAGCAAAATGCTGAGACCGAAAATATGAATTCTGACTGAGAAGCTAGAGGAAGAGTTCAAAGCAAAGGTGATCCTAGAACAAGCTTTTCCTTTAAATTTTGAAGAGTCATTGGAAATGAATATTAATTATATTCAAATTCACTTTCCAAAGAAAAGAATTAGATCAGCTCTCCTAACTTAGTATTCAAAGAAAAATGAGAGGTGAAGGACACATTGTCCATTTACAAGTAAATATTTGACTATGGAAGGACAGTTAGGAAGGTGGGCAGTTATATACAATGAAATGGGACCTCTAACTGTCCACTTTCATATTTTCTGGAGTTTGTGTGAATGCTCATTAATGTCAGAAATTCTCATTAACGTGCAAATAATATATTAAAGCACCAAATATGCACATAAAGTAATACCTTGCATTTATCTTTTAACAACATCGCTAGCTCTGTTTTAGCCATGCTTTGATTATTTTTGTTTTTTTTACCAAAAAATAGTCAATTTTCGTTACTCACAGTAGTTATGTTCTATAAAGTCACTGCAAGTACTGCATTACTGAGTACTGAGCCATTGCTCTAGGGGGAAATCAGGATTAGGTTCCCGTGAGCCTGTGGTCACAACATTTTTGTCAATCAATCAATAACATAACCTTGTTTTATGTGTGTTTCTGTTTAAAGACACCCTTGTTGCTGTTATTAGCTGCCGTGGAGTCAGCTTCTGACTTATGGCAACCCCATATACAAGATCGGACCGCTGTGAATAAGAGGGTTTTCACTGGCTAGTTTTTTGGAAGTAGGTCAACAGGCCTTTACTTAATGTATATTTCTAACAAATAATTCTATGCAGTATTTCTTTATATTAAAACCCTAGCAAAGGTTTAGCATTTTCGTGACTGGGGTACAGGACTGTCCATTTGTTTGGCTTTCAGCCTCACAACATGGCTTTCCATTGTGCTTTTTCTAGCAGATGTCATCTCATGAATCCATAAATATATCCACTTTTACATCTCTTCTATAGCTTCATCACACACTGTACATGTTACTTTAGCACTTTCCAGATCAACCTCACATACAGATTGGTGAATTTTCTCTTCTTTTTTTTTCTGGTTTTACCATAATATTGACTCATTAACATTGGATTCACAGCCAAGAGCACTGCAACTCACTTCTGAAGGAAGCTTATCTAATACGTGTATTTGCTAAGGCACATCACAGCCTCATTGTACTTAGGAACACTAGACAGCACTTAAACACTATACTTGGGGGCCATTTTAAACAGTGAAATCGTCAACCAAAAGCACAAAAGTGTGAAAATCATGGCACTAGCTAGATTGCAAAAAGGACGCTTGCTTACAGTGTGAGAACTGAAACAAGATGGCAGAGCAATGGCTCGTTTGATCTCAGCTGTGACTGTGCCTGTCGGGCAACTCAGATTTGTCGCTATTCTGAACATGTATGGACGTGGAAGTGCTGAGAGTATGGATTATGGGGTTAAAAATAAATTTTAAGGAGTGGGAAAATTTACAAATATGGAATCCAAGAATAATGAAGCTCCACTAGACTTTTAATAGTCTATCCTAAGGTTAGGATAAAAGTTACTCTACACCTTTGGTCTCTGTTCTCTTTCTTTAGTTGCTGAAGTTTGTTGTCTACTCTTTTGACTTCACGTAAAATATAATCACTAAGAATCTCCCGTTTATCTAATCCAATGGACATAGTCTTATGAAAAGTGCTAGAAGCTTTCAAGGACTACCGTGTGCCGTATTAATACTTATTTCTGAAGTATGAAAGCAAAATGTTATGGGGCCTCTTATGAGTAAAAGCAACATAAGTTATATTAATGATCTTCTGCGATCATACTTCCCCTCCTTCCTGTGCCCACCATCATTCAGAAATATTTATTGAACATGTCAATATGTACCAGTACAGTTTTGGTACGGAGGGAAGTAATGGTGTACAAGGCAAGCAAAGTTCTTAGTGTCTTGGAACTAACATTTTGCTGTTCTTAAATTTGGTGTTTATTAAAATCATCTGGGATGCTTATTTAAAATGCAAATTTCTAGGCCTCACTCCTGATCCCCTGAACCACAATTCTGGAAATTCTGACATAACCAATTGCCATCAAGTCAATTCCAACTCATGGCGACCCCACGTGTGTCAGGGTACACCAATGCTTCACAGGATTTTCAATGGCTGATTTTTGCTGGAAGTAGATGCTAGGCTTTTCTTCCGAGGTACCTCTGGGTGGATTAGAACCACCAAGGTTTTAGTTAGCAGCCTCTTTGGATAGTTTATACCACTCAAGGAATTCTGACGTAGGAGTTCCAAAATGAGTTGAGAAGTAGTGAAGACCCTAAGCCTTTGAAAGCACTCTTCTTCTTCGCTAATCTAACTCACGCCTCCCTCTCACTTGTTTGTATGCTACCTATCCTTATATACCTCCCTGAAGTTCTTCTTCCTGTGAATTTAATTCTCTGTTTCATAGTTAACCTTTTCCTCCACATTGTTAGTACCTAGGACCTTTCAAACCCATATGGCAAAATAATCATGTGTGGTTTGAGCTGGCTATTTTATTTGTCTTAAGATACTCTTCTTCTGTTTGTATTCTTTCTGTATCTGCTTATTTCAAGCTCCTTAAATGCACAAGCAACTGTATAATGTTTCTACAATCAGCCCTAGATCTCAGCAAAGTGCTTTGACATAGTGGGTGTTCAGTATAGAGTTATTGATTAATTGAACCATGAATCAAATATCAAATGAGCTCTGTTCTAAATCCATCTCTATCTCTGACCAGTTATGTTGTGAGATGGGGTAAATCACTCAATCTCCTTCACCTTCAGTTTTTTCATCTATTCAACGGTGTACTTTTGGGGATTCTTCCAAATGTATATTGTGAGATGATGGCTTGGGAAATGTAAAAAAAAAAAAAAAAGGATCAACTTTGCATGAATTGTAAGCAGCGGGAAAGAATGGAGGAAATGAATTTATTTCAAAAGAAAATATTCCATATAAATATACTGGATAAACAGTGAAAGAACTAGGTATCAGCCTCGCATTGTGAAATATGTCTCCTGCATAACAAACATTTGATGACTGTCTGAACCAATTTTATAGTGATAAGGAATTTGTCCCATGGGCTACCCACAAGTTCTTCAGAATCTAGCCAATATTTTACTCTCTTAGATTAACTAAACCATCCAGTGAAAATTTGCAGGACAAGGGTAAATATATTTGATTAATATTGTTTATTGAGAAATATTCTTTCTTAGTACTCCTTCTTCAGGATGCAGTATAGCAAGCTTTTTGTTTTCTGTTTTTTCTCTTTTTAAACTCTTGAATAATTATGTATCCTGTTATGGTCTTGATTTTGTTTTAATAAATTACATTAATTATAATACCTAGCTATATGTTCTTTTCCTTTATGCAAAGAGGAAGTTAGCTTAGAAATTCCATCCAACAATGTCTGTGTTTTGACTCCCAGAAAATCACTGTATAAATGTTTCCTTCAAGGTGCAGCTGGAATTGGTTTCCACGTGATCACTTCAGTCGAGAAACTCCGATGCTTCTGGGAATTATGTGAAACCATGCCTGTTAATATAGAGATGTTGATATTATAGGTGACAGAAATGTTTTTTTAAAAACAGCATGTTTTTCTGTGTTTTACATATCTATGCTACTGCAGGAAACCCTGGTGGTGTAGTGGTTAAGTGCTACGGCTGCTAACCAAGAGATTGGCAGTTCAAATCGTCCAGGCACTCCTTGAAAACTCTATGGGGCAGTTCTACTCTGTCCTGTAGGGTCACTATGAGTTGGAATCGACTCGAAGGCAGTGGGTTTGGTTTGGTTTATGCTACTGCAATGCCTATAAGAAAATAACATTGAGTATTTTTCATGTGTTTTCGACAAAATTCAGTGAATAAAAATATTTATAAGTATTACATGCCTGCCTGAACACTAATTTTTGCTTAGGAATTGTATGTGTTGATGAGTTTTATTTGCCTAGTCTATAATTTAAATGTTTTAGGAAGTAAATGATGTTTACCCTTCTGGAGGCATTCTGAGATACCATAGAAGAAGCTGTATTTGTCATTGTGGTTGACTCCCTAAAATCTGTTCTGCACCCAGGTTGTTAGTTTAAATCAAGCAGTGTAATTCCATTTCTTCTACCAATAATTAGTTTAGAATCAAGCATGTGCAGTAATCAAGCCTATGAGAGATGAGCAGAATCAGATGGAGACTTCTGGAAAGTTTTCATGCTCATCAGAAGGAGAAATAGGAAGAAACTACCCCCTCTTGTTGTTATGCACTGTAATGAAAAGGTATTAGAGAAAGGTGTTGAGTCAAATGGATTGCATGCAGTTTTATTTTATTAACAACTATGAAGACCTGTTAGAACCATGGGTGGTACTTTCTAGATACTGCTAATAATATCTTCTAAAAATTAATTACACACAGTAATTAAATCATCTACAGCTGTGGGGTTATTGGTTGTTTCCAGTTTTCAATGTTTACTGTCTTGTAGCTGTTTATAAGATCCAGCCATTGTAAAGATAACATTCATGAATCGTTGCTGTGGTTTTGTTACTACATAATTGAAAGTAAATGGTCATTTTCCTTTGGTAAGATTAAGTGTTTTAGAGAATTCACAGCCAAAAATGTCAGCTCTGATTTCTATGGCTATTTTTCTCCCTAAAATTAAATTTCCAAAAGATTAGATATGTCTCTTCCATTTTTACCTTTACTTTGTTAAATGATTTCAACTATGGGCCATAGAAAAAATAAATCGGGCTTAATTAGTTTGGGGTTGGGGCTAGATTGTATTGGGAAAAGAGTTTGGAGGATTTTTGCCTAGTATATAACAAATTAAATCTTTATTTTGATTAAGTTTAAGTCCACGACGTACAGAGGGATACTTATTTTCAGAATTCCTTCTTGATCAGAATGAAATGTATCATGGGAAATTAAGAGGGAAAGCACAAAAATGAAAGTCCTACCATTAACAAATGAGCAGATCGAGGAAGCAAAATAAGCTTTTTGAAGGCAATGGAAATTGTAATGAAGTGAACATGGAATTTTTATTGCAAGTACGTTTTAAAATCACTTATTTAAAGAGAGGTGTACTGTAGGCATATTAATTGGTTGTGATGAGTATGTGGGTTTGAGGGATAAGACAGAAAGAAAGAAGGTGGAGGAAGGTACTTGTTCTAGAAGAGAGTTTGGATTAGGACGTTGGCATGGCAGCAAGGGGGAGGGGTCAGTGTGAGAGGCACAGGATGGCAGGACATACTGCATGTGGGCAGGGGGATGAGTTAGGGAGAAATAGGAGTCCAGAGAAAGGGCAGTGCAGAGAGGGCATGGTTTTGGTGGCAACCCCAATTCAGTCTTTCACTGACTTTGATGTAACAGTGGGATGGACAAGTCTATGTTTTCACACTGCAGGTGGAGTTTGGGCTGGCAGTCAGGAGAATGTTCAAGACAGATTGGGAAGCCATCTGAACTCTGGCGATAGATAAAAAATTTCAGCCCAGTTCAACAGATTTTAGCTGAATAAATGCTTCATCTGTTTAGGAAATCTCCTAGGATAGTGGCCAAAAGTGAAGGAGAGTGAAGCATGAAGATCAGAACCTCAGGAGTATTTCTTGACCATCCCACCTCACTCTCCTTTGCAGACTCCTTCACTGCCAAGAACATCAAGGATCTTTTTAAGAACTTTTTCTTGGGTATTCTCCAATACAGAGCAGAGGCCTTTCTGAGCAATTTTCCCTTCTTCTGACGACCTGCTAACCTAGTTTCCTAGGGCTACCATGAAAAATACCACAAAGTGGGTAGTTTTAAAGAACAGAAATTTATTTTCTCCCAGTCCTGAAAACTGGAAGTCTAAATCAGGGTCTTGATCATGTCAACTCCCTCTGAGGGCTGCGAGGGAAGAACTATTATTCCATGCCTCTCTCCTAGCTTCTAGCGGCTTCCAGCAATCTTTGGTGTTCCTTTGGTGCTTGTAGATGTATCCATCATTCCGTGGTATCTGTCTTCCCCCTGTGTATGTGAGGCTGTTTCCGTGTCTATTTTTCCTTTTGTAAGACACCATTCAGAAGGGATTAAGGTTAGGACCCAACCTATTCTGGTATGACCTGATTTCATTCAGTTAATAAAAAAGTAAAAACCCTGTTGTCTTCCAAGGTTACATTCTCAGCAGTTGGGACTTTAACATAAGTTTTGGGGAGACATAAATCTATCCATAACACCTTTATATCTTGATCTCCATTTATTTGGCATCTGTCTGCTATCCTCTAACTGTCTAATAAACATGACCACCTAATAGCCCCAGAGACATCTCAAATTTAACATATCCTAACTACGCTTATTATCTTTTATGGGAAACCTTCTCTTCCAACTAAAGTTATTAATTTAGCCAGAAAAGTGAGAACATGCTGACTCCCTCATTGTCTCTGATTTCTGCATCTAAGTCGTCAGCAAATATTACGGTTATACTTTAGAACTGGCTTCTGTGTGCAGTCATTTATCTACATAGGTTTTACTGCAGTCAGGGTAGAAAACAAATAACTGGATCTGTCACTCCCCTGTTTAAGATCTTCCCTACCTCTTCAGCCTGACTACATTGAACAAAAATACCTTCACCTTATGAAGCGTCGGTGGTTCAGTGATAGAATTCTCTCTTCCCATTCCCAATTTCTGGCCACTGCACCTCAGCATGGCCACCACCCACCTGTCAATGGAGACGTGTGTTGCTGTGATGCTGAACAGGTTTCAGCAGAGCTTCCAGTCTGAACCAGACTTGGAGGAAAGGCCTGTTGATCTGCTTCTGAAAATCAGCCAGTGAAAACCCTATGGATCACAACAGTTCAATCAGCAACCCAGTAAGGCCTAGGACCAGGCAGCATTTTGTTCTATTGTGCATTGTGCACAGGGTTGCTATGAGTTGAGGCCAACTGGACGGCAGCTAACAACAACAGATTCTTCACCAGGACTGAGAAGACTCTTCACCCTGTGACATGGGCCCACTTCTCCTGGTTATTCCCCAGATGTCATAACCTGTCCTCTCCCATCCTCACCCTTGCACCCTACGCCATGTCTTTCTCCAGCAGAGCAGCTGGTGGTTTTGAACTGCTGACTTTTCTGTTAGCAGTCAAGTGTTTATCCACTGTGCCGCCAGGGCTCCTTATATACAAATACCACCCAGAAAAAATTGTATGTGGTGCTCACATAAACCCTCTCATTTATATTCTACATTATCTACATTTCTGCACACTAGGACCTTCCAGGCTTTATTAACTGTCAGCAACACCATTCCTCATGCTTCTCTCCATTGCCAGTTCCAGTCATGATTGCAAAATGAAACTTTGCTTCCTTCCCTGGAAAAATACTTTCTCCATTCTTCAGTAAACTCTGTAGCTCTTTTCTTAAACCAAAACCTAACCATTTGCTTTCCAGTCAATTCCAACTCATGATGACCTCACCCAAGAACTCCAGCTTTTTGCACGCCTCTAACAAATTGCTGGAGCCCTGGTGGCATAGTGGCTAAGAGCTTGACTCCTAACCAAAATGTCAACAGTTAGAACCCACCAGCCATTCCTTGGAAACAGTATGGGTCAGTTCCACTGTGTCCTATAGGGTGGGTTGCCCTGAGTTGGAATCGACTTGATGGCAATGGGTTTGGTTTGTATCAAATTGCCTAGTAATTTCCTAAAGAATAGTGTAAAGGGCAATTCCCTAAATAGAGCATCCACTAAATAGCCTCACTTCCTGTTTATTTTAATGATTTGTAAAGTATACAGAAAATTCATCTTACAAGCTTTTTGGGATTTCAGCAGTTATGCTTTTTTCATTTTGTCTTTCATCATTTTAAGGTACTTTAAACTTCTCTCTGCTTCATTGTTTAGATGTTGACTTTTTTCTAGTGCTCCCTTTACTTGAAGGTGTATTGCTCTAAGGGAACTGGCTTTATGTGCAAGTTTCAATTCCAAATTCATACTTGCGTGGGCCCAAGACTTAAGCTCTTTTCATGAGAAACTATTAGAACTGAGACCCTTGGTTAAAGAGAAAGGTAGATGGCCTAGGGTAGCATAGATTCTGTGCCTTGCTTAACAGCCCAGCTGTCAGCTTCCTCTTCACTCTTGGCTCTGGTGATTTCCCTTTGTAGTAAGCCGTGCATTTGAGAAATGAGTGTCTTTTTTTTCTCCCCACAATTGATTGGTGATTTTTGGTAGGAAAGATTCTACATTTTAAGTCATATTGCTGATGTCAGAAATCCAGATTCTGAAAGTTAGCTAAATAACATCTTATTTTCCAATGATATGTTTTTAAATGAGTTTCTGGGTGTTGTAAAAGGATACAAGAAGCTAGGAATCAGACCACACTGTTAACCTTTTGGTATTTTAACCTGATCCTTTTTTGTCTTAATTAAATTAGCTTAAATCTATTTTAGTTTGTCTTTGTTTTCAAAATAACATCTGTGATTAGTTTATTGATCCATTTATGCTAATTTTTCTATTTCCTACAAAGTTTCTAGATTTCTAACAATAAGTTAAAAAAATTCTCCAAACTAGAGATACAAAAATTCTAAATTTTATAATTTTTATAAATCGTTCCCCTATTATTTAAGGTACTTATTAATCCATTCATTAATTTCATCAGTCAGTCATGTCCCAGTTATATGGCAGTGGGCAGACATTTTTCTAGGCCCTGAGATTCAGCTGTGAACAAACTCCCTGATATCAGACCACATGTAGTCTTCTGAAACAAGCACATGACCTACTTTGTTCAACTAGAGTTTGTTTTGTGAATTAAAGCAATGATATTGTTAGAAATTGTGCCTTAAGTTACAGCTCACTTATTACGTGTTTTTTTTTTTTTTTGAGGTTATTGGTTTTGATTAATTTCCATTTCTAGAATTTAAATGTTCTGCTTGCATCACTTAATTCAGTCCTATCCATTCTGTCTACTGTCTGATGAAGTTGATCTGGAAGAAAATTTGCTGGCAGAAATATTTCATATGGAATCATGGCAGAAATAAAATTTTGAGATTTGAAACACTCTCAATCTGTCTTTTGTTGTGTTGGTTAGGTGTGGTCAAGTCAGTCCCAACTCATAGCAACCCCGTGTACAACAAAGCGAAATGTTGCCCAGCTCTGTGCCATCCTCACAATCATTGCTATGTTTGAGCCCATCATTGCAGCCATTGTGTCAATCCATCTCTTTGAGGGTCTTCCTCTTTTCCCCTGACACCTATTTTCCCAAGCATGATGTCCTTCACCAAGGACTGGTCCCTCCTGGTAACAGTCCAATATGTGTGAGATGAAGTCTTGCCATCCTTGCTTCTAAGGAGCATTGTGACAGATTTGTTTATTCTTCCGGAAGTCAGTATCTTTCGCCAAATATTGTTGTTGTTAGAGTTGTTGTTTTTGCTGTCGAGTCAATTTTGAGTTATTGTGACCCTATAGGACAGAGTAGAACTGCCCTATAGGGTTTCCAAGACTGTAATCTTTATGAAAGCTGACTGCCATATCTTTCTCCAGTGGAGCGTTGGTGGATTTGAACCACTGACCTTTCTGTTAGCAGTCAGGTGCTTATTCATTGTGCCACCAGGGCTCCTTAAACACAAATATCACCCAGAAAAAATGAAGATTTTAATTAGTCCATTGAGTATTGTAAAACACGCACATATTTTCCCTTATCAACATCATCTGTGTTGGTGCCCAAGAAGCTGAATAAAAAGAGTCAGTCTTCATTTCCATAGGTTATTTTCTTTGTTCAACAGAAATATTAGTAAATATCATGCTAAATTGTGCATGAAAGTATATTGATTTCCTCTATTAAAAATGTGTTTAAAGGTCACATTTTTAATTCTTAAAAGGTGGCCAATGTTTGATTACCATGTTTATGTTGCCGTGGTTAGGTGCCATAGGTCGATTTACAACTCATAGCAAACCCATGTGACAGAGTAGAACTGTCCCATAGTGTTTTCTAGAATGTAAACTTCACGGAAGCAGATAGCTCTTTTCCCCTGTGTAGCCACTGAGTGATTTCGAACTGCCTACCTTACGGTTAGCAGCCAAGCACGTAATCATTGTGCCACCAGGGCTCCTGACTGTGTAGAAATAAACTATTCAAGTCCAAAATTCTTTAAGTACTTACTGCAATAATATATAAAATTCTGTTTAAAAATCCAAGAAGAATTCATCTGGTTTGTAAGTGTTATGTTGACTTTACAAACAAGTGTTAAGTCATTTAAATAAAACTGTATGAATCAAAGGCAGAAAATATGTTGTATCATTGTAACTTCTAATGGGGCATCTAGAATAATTTTCAGTTACTCATTTTTTTCATATATATATATAATATATGTATATTTGTTTAATTCTGGTGTAAGGATGATAGAGGGAGAATATTTTATTTTCTCTTAAAGAATTTCACAATATCTATATTTCGAGAAGAACCATGTCTGTTTTCAAACCCATTTTTCTGCCATAAACAAAGAGGGAATTATTCCTCTGGACTCTTAACTTCATTTTTTGAAAAGCATGATGCATGGCTTCAAAAGCATTCCAGACAAACAATTATTGTGAGAAATGAGAAGTGACAATGTATTTAACTCCTAGCATCATATTTTTAGGCAGGCAGAAATCTGCATCTTGATTGAATAAAATATGAAGGAATAGGCTGAACTCTCAAGCTCATCATTTTGCCAAGATGGTACAAAATGACTATAATTTATTTACTTCACAATAAATTAAAAAAGAATACCATTAATAAGCAGATATCTAAAATGCACTACATTTTATGTTTATTACTTTTTTATTTATTAAGATAAAGAAATTGATGAAAGCCTCTGAACTTCTTAGAAAAATAAGCTATAAAATTATGATTCTGCTGCTCTTTGGCCTGGTTGTTGAATGAATTATAGGATTTATGATCCCTGGTATGCTTCATTTGAATAGTTCTCAAGAACTATGTAACTCATTGCCTTTCTCTCTTTTGGGCTAGTTTGCCAGAAAGCTCAGAGATGCTTTGTGTGCTTATTTGTAACAACCATCAATAGGCTAGGTGTTCTACTACAGTATTGTTTCCTTCTCTTCATTAATAAAGAATTGAGGGAATTTAAGGAGCCTGGTGGTACAATGGTTAAAAGTTCACTTGCTAGCCAAAAGGTTGAAAGTTCGAATCCACCAGCAGCTCCTTGAAAAACCTGTGGGGCAGTTCTAGTCTATGAGTTGGAATCAACTCAACAGCACGGGTTTAAGGAGCCCAGGTGGAGCAGTGGTTAAATGCTCATCTGCTAACCAAAAGGTTGGCAGGTTCAAAAACCATCCAGCAACTCCTCTGGAAAAAGACCTGGAGATCTTTCCATAAAGATTAACTGACCAAAACAAAAACGAAACCTATTGCTGTCGAGTCAATTCCAACTCATAGTGGACACAGTAGGACACAGTAGGACTGCCTCACAGGGTTTCCAAGGTTGTAAATCTTTACAGAAACATACTGCCACATCTTTCTTCTGCTGAGCAGCTGGTGGGTCTGAACCACTGACCTTTAGGTTAGCAGCCTAGCGCTTGAACTCTTGTACCACCAGGTCTCCTTAAAGAGAGAGTATAAATATAAATTTTTTTTTTTTTATATTTAGTCTTTATTCCAAGGCTTGGTGCATAGTATGTGCTTGAAAAATGCTAGCTGTTGTTGTTACTGGCTGTATTCGTTTCCCAGGGTTGCCGTAATAAAATACCACAAACTGGGTGACTTATAAGAACAGAAATTTATTGTCTCACGGTTCTAGAGGCTAGAAGTATAAATCATCTACTGGGCAGTGCTCCTTTCAAAGTCTCTAGGGGGAAATCCTTTCTTGTCTCTCCCAGCCTTTGGTAGCCACAGGCATTTACTGACATGTAGATTCATCTCACATGGTTGTCCTTTCTCTGTCTCTCTGTTTTCTCCTCTTTTGTAAGGACACCAGCCATATAGGTATGGTGCTATACTCCATCTCATTCCAGAATGACCTTGTGTTCACTGATGACATCTTCAAAAGGTCTGTTTCCAAAGTCATGTTCACAGCTACCAGGAGTTAGAACTTTAACATATCTTCCTGGGGGACACAAATCAATCCATAATATTAATAGTAATATCTCAATAAATCCTTGATACTTAGGGGTAATTATTTTCTTCAATTCATAGATGTGAATACTGAGGTACAGAGAGGCTAAATAAGTTGCCCAACTAAATTCACAGTTGATGTGTGACTAAGCAGAGTTACTTTCCTTTGTTTCCAGACCTTCACTTTTCCTTTTATTTTACATCAGTTGCCATTGCTCTTTTCTTTCTCATTTAGACCATAGCAAATTAACAACATGGCTTTCTCATCAATATAGCATACCCATCTGTCAGTTTGTACTATGCCAAACCAAGACCAAACTTGTTGCTGTCGAGTTGATTCTGACTCATAGTGACCCTCTAGGATAGAGTAGAACTGCCCCACAGGGCTTCCAAGGAGAGGCTGGTAGATCCAAACTGCCCACCTTTTGGTTAGCAGTCAAGCTTTTAATGACTGAGCCACTAGGTCTCCAGTTTGTACTATGGTGGCTTGCATATTGCTGTGATGCTGGAAGCAATGGCACTGGAATTTCAAATACCAGCAGGGTCATCCATGGTGGACAGGTTTCAGCAGAGCTTCCAGACTAAGAAGAGGAAGAAAGGCCTGGTGATTCACTTCTGAAAATTAGCTAGTGAAAACCCTATGAATCACAACAGAATAATGTTCGATATAGCACTGGAAGAGGAGCCCCCTAGATTGTAAGGCATTCAAAATACACAGTGGCCACAGCAATGGCCTCAGTCATACCAAGGATTGTAAAGAAAGTGCTGAATCGAACAACATTTAGTTCTGTTGTACATGGGGTCGCCATGAATCAGAGTGGACTTGATGGCAACTGACGACTACAATGCACCTTGTAAAGTTGTTCCAGGATTTAGTGAAGTTCAGCACGAGCTGTTCAGTTACCCAGTATTAATGGCAGTCTCTTTCAAGACCTTCCAGCAGAGTCATGGCGTTAAGAAAACTTTACCATGTGAATTTTTTTTTCCCCAGAGGCTACATTTATCTTTGGGAATCGGCATTTTTGAACAACACATTTTAGGAAGCATTATTGTGATTGTCCATGTCTTGTATATTCATCCTTAAAATTGAATATGGCAAACTGGGGACAAATAATCAGTCCGTCTAATGAGTTAAAGACAATTCCACACACGTTTTAATTTCATTGCTTCTCAAAGAGCACAAGGGAAGATTAAATAGTCGATAAATTTTCTAGGCTATCTGTGATAAGCAAAAGTTATCAGTTCATTAAATATATGCAGGGGAATAGTAAATACACGTCAAGACTTTCACCCATTTTATAAAAAGAGAATCAGAGGAACGTGGGTATGAATCTAAGTCCAGTCATCTTCATTTAACCTCATTTACCCCCTCCATCACTGCAAGTCATTTTCAAGTCTATACGTGGACTGGGTGCCTAATGTAAGTACAAGAGTGGTGCACTGGGTTCATTGACATCATGCTGCACAGTCTGAGATCCATGAAAGACGTATTTCTCCAGGTGTTCTTGGCGGGGGATGGAGAAAGCCAGTGTGACCAAATGTAGACCATTTTCCAGCGAGGGTTAAAGGCCCTTTCAATTTTTCTATGAGTTTAAAATTTGTCATAATAAAATATTTGGGGGGTAAAAGTAGAGGCTATTACCAGGAAGTAAACCAGTATTAGACAAAACCTGTAAATACATTTAAAACGCTAGCCTGATTCAGAGCCATCATGTGGAAATCTGTTAGGAGGGGAAGTTTGTGTCAGTACTTGTCTCCTTGTCTAAAAGACAGAAGGATAGCTGTTGGGCTGCTAAGGCACTAGCATGTCTTCCTGTCTAAAGGGGTCTTCCCTATTCCATTCCTTCTCCTTCTGAATTTGTCATTGCTGTTATTAGTTGCTGTCAAGTTGATTCCGACTCCTGGTGACCCCATATGTGCAGAGTAGAACTGTGACCTTTCAGAAGCAGATTGCCAGGCCTGTCTTCTGGAGCACCTCTGGGTGGGTTCAAACCACTATCCTTCTGGCTAGTAGTCGAGTGGTTAACAATCTTTGCCACCCAGGGACCTTTCTCAATTTAGCCCAGTCCCTATTTGATACAAGGAGTCCCTGGGTGATGCAAAGAGCTAATGTGAACGGTTTCTAACTGAAAATGAAAGGTTTGGGCCTACCCAGAGGTGTCTCAGAAGGACCAGGTGATCTACTTTCCAAAAAATCTACCCTGACACCCCTTGCTGTCTTGAGTTGTATACATTTGGGGGAGCCATCACCATGGCATGAGGACAATGAAGCAACTTCAGGGAGAGAGAGGCCCATGTGGAGAGGAGTTGAGCCCTCATCCAACAACCAGCACAACTTGTCAGCCATGTGCAAGGCTCCAGGCCCACTCAAGACTTTAGTGGATTCTCCAGGCCCAACCAACATACAGCAGCAATTGCATGAAGAACCCAGGCTAGAACCACCCAGCCAAACCCTTCCCAAGTTCTTGTCCAACAGAAACCATGAGGGATAATAAATTATTTTTTCTTAAGCCACTATGTTTTGAGGTAGCTATTTTATTTAATAACACATAACTGACTCTGGTGTTAGACCGTCAAGTATGTTCATTATATTTCCACTTTTGTGCATATAGGGAAATGGGCTTTCTGGGCTGCTGAAAGTCAGGAGCTGCAGACATTGTCCAGACAGATGCCTTTAGCCTTTGACTCTACTCCCTCCTACCAAGAAAAATGTGGCCTCGCAGATGCTGACCTTGGTTTAGGAACAAGGAGATCTCAATGTTTGTAAACATTCTCCTGCAAAAGTTCATGCATTGTTCGTGTTAAGTCATCATGAAGAATGGTCATATAAGCCCACAGGAGAAAAGTTAAGTGGCCTAGCAAACGTGAGCCTTTTAGACCTGGCACAATCCTTCCTTGAGCGCACACTGCCACTCCAGCCGTAGGCCTCCATCGTGGACTCCCAGGCCCAGGAAGGCTCTGCTGAGACTAACTGTGTCTGCTCCAGCCTTGTGGTTGTAAGACTGGGAGTCCGTACTGTTTGGACCAGAGAATTATCCTAGCCCCCAGAGGACGGACGGTGTTACCTCTGATCTTCCCAGCTCTCTAACTCACCTGAGAAGTAGCAGTAAAAAAAGATGACCAAAGTCAAGTTGATTGTATATTTAGATAATATGTATATTAAATATATATATGTGTATAGAAACGTATGTTTGGCCATATGCACACATTTATATAAACCATGTACCGACCGTTTAAAATATACAATATATAACCATTTGCAGGGGGTTGTCAGAGATTACCATGCTGCCTCAGTCTCTCCAATATCCTGATAACTTGTTACTTAGTTGCCACTGAGTTGGCTCCAACTCATGGTAACTCCAAGTACAATAGAACGAAATGTTGCCTGGTCCTGTGCCATCTTCACAGTCATGGGTATGCTTGAGTCTGTTATTGTAGCCGCTGTGTATTTTTAGCGCCTTCCATCCTAGGGAGCTCATCTTCCAGCACTATATTGGACAATGGTCTGTTGTGATCCGTGAGTTTTTCATTGGCTAATTTACCAAAGTAGATTGCCAGGCCTTTCTTCCTAGTCTGTCTTAGTCTGGAAGCTCTGCTGAAACCGTCCACCATGGGTGACCCTGCTGGCATTTGAAATACTGGTGGCATAGCTTCCAGTGTCATAGCATTATACAAACTACTACAGGAAGACAAACTGACAGAGAGGTGGTGGATCGGGATACTTACAGATGAAGGAACTGCAGCCAAGCAAGTAATAGCACTATGCCCATTTCAGCAATTAGTAAATATCATAGCTCTGACTTGCAACGAACTGTTCAGCTTTAAAATCTCCCCACTGTGCCTCAGCAATATGGATCACGCAGCTTGAAGAAGTAACTGTGACCACTGAACTCTTTTAATAAACTATTCTGTAAAAAAAAAAAAAAAAATTTTTTTTTTTTTATATAGTATAATTTTGCCTAACACATATTAGACATCCAAGAATACCTGTTGAAGGGTTGACTGCATGTCGAAAAGACACATGGAAAGTTTTGTGTCAGAAATACTCCAGGTTAACTTTTCGAGAGAAGATCATAGAAGGCGTCTTACCCCACAGCCATAACTGCCAACTGCACAGACATTGATAATACATTCCTGATGGGGACCTTCCTTCAGAATGCTGATTCCTTCAGAATCATCTAAGGATTTATGTCATTTAGTTTTACTGCTTTATATATTCCAGGTTTACAAATTATTGGAAAATAAGACATCAGCTCTGGTGGCATAGTGGTTAAGCGTTTGGTTGCTAACCAAAAGTTCGACAGTTCTAATCCACCAGCTGCTCCTTGGAAACCCTACGGGGCAGTTCTGCTCTGTCCTGTGAGGTTATTATGAGTCAGAATCAACTGGAAGGCAAGAGGTTTTTTTTTTTTTATCCATATATAACAACTTGCTATTAATGGAGTGCTTGATCAAAACATTTCATTCTCTAATGATTTCGAATAGGAGCAAATATAGTGAAATTTGTTTTAAATATTAAAAATATGATAATAACTGCATACAGCTATGCAAACATTGTCCAGAAGCTTGCTGCAGTTATCTTTATGTATTCTGTGATGGAACAAATGGGATATTGCTCACAGGAAGTTTTGTGCTATTTTCATTTCATCATTGCTGGCTCCCAGCACAGGTTCAGCACGGTTTTGGGTGCTCCATGGTTTCCTTGTACAAATGTGCTAGAAGGTAACTTTTAGAACAGTTAAGAGCTGCAAATTAACAATTACATTTGGGGTATTCTCACTGTCTCTATAGACTCAGGGTATCAAAACGACATCAGCTAATTCCCCTAAGAAGTTTGGGACAATTCTACAGATCTTTTTATTTTTCTGTATTGCCTGCATTCCTGAACCTTCCAGTCTGGAGCCTGTTATGGGATCTGGCAGTTAGAATGACACTGGATTGAAGACAGAACCATAGAGACAGACACACAGGTCTGTGTACTTGTTCAAGTTCCCATTTCCTGCACGGCATTTCCTTTGCCTCTTCACATTCATCGTCATCCTTCAGGACCCTCCCAGAGGTCACCCCTTAGAAAGGCCTTTCCCGACTATTCTCCTAAAATTACCTTACCTCCACTGCTTTATTGGGTCTCTCTGTTCATTTTTTTCCTAACACTTATCACAGTGTAATAAACTATTGCTGTCTTTATTTACTTGTGTGTTGTCTATCTCGCTCAATAGCATGTCAGCGCCACAACAACAGGGGAAAGTGCCTTCTATTTACTGATACGTCCCTAGCTCCTAGCAGAGGGTTCCATACACGGTAGGTGCTCAGTAAATATTTGGGGATTTAACGAATGCCTGGCTTTTATTTGAGCCCACTGTTTCAGTGACTGGCCTATCTTAGAATATTTTACAGTGAACCAAGCATTTTTGCTGTATGTTGGCCTGTCGGCTCTGACTATAGAAGCGAGAGCACAGTTGGAACCCTTGACTCCTAGAACCTTGAAGCTTGAAGTAGCCTTGTAAACACTTCGTTTCTACTTTGTCATTTGACAGTTGAAGGTAAAAAAAAAAAGTTGCTCTGGAATCGATCTAACCCCTGGTGACCCCATGTGTATCAGAGTAGAACCATGCTCCACAGGGCATTCAATGGCTATTTTTCAGAAATAAGATTGCGAGGACTTTCTTCTGAGGCACGTCTGGATGACTTGAACCACCGGCCTTTTGATTAGTAGCTGAGCTCCTACCCCATGGCACCATCCAGGGTTCCACTGAGGTTACTGATATCCAAAATGGTAAAGGAATTGCCAAGGACAACACAGCATTAGTGATTTTAGTCCGAAGCAAGGTTCCCTGGCTCTCAGGCCAGTACCTCAGATGCTGGCACTGCAATAAGAAATTCATTTCGCAGCAGTGATGTTTTGCAAATGAAAATACTATTTAAAATTTACAGATAAGCTGATGAATGCAAGTAAGCAGAGCGACAGATGTGGTTTAAGATAAAAATAAAATCGCAATCCGTAGTCCCCAGTGTGTGAAAATGTTTTGTAATTTCTAACACTTCCCATTTGATGTTACTCTGTTATTGTAATGTTGTGATTCTGATTTCAGTCTATTTTCTAGATCTAAAGAGAACCAGGAGCAAAAACAGTGTACCATCGAGTCACCCAATTAAAATTAGGGAGCAGATAGTGCGTGTTTGGTAGAACAGTATGTTTCCGAAGGATCGAAAGCAGACCTGAAGTGACAGAAGATACAGATAAAATTAATCGGACACAGCAGTACAATGGTGTCAAATAAAACAATTTATTTTTGATTGTTATGAGTTAGTGCAGAAGTTACAATCAAAAAAGGAGTGTTTAAGCCAGGAAATTAAATAATTAAAAGAAAAAAAATAATGAATGAAATATTTGTGATATAAAACCACACACAGTATGCCAAATTAATTTTGTTAGAAAGTCGGATCTAAAGGGCACAATAGGTAATAAGAAGTTCTGAGTCTGGTCCTCCTATAAAACATTTAAATCTATCTTTGTCACTTTTTAAGTATTAAGCCCACCATAAACTCCAACAAAATACTTGCAGCCCACCTTTTTAACAGTTACAGAAACCAACAATCTCACTGAGGCTAATTCTATATTGTTGCTGATTTAAAACACATATACTCCCATTTTTCATAGTGTCATTTGCCTTTTTATTCTTTTTGCAAAGCAGACCTTCTGTAGTTTTTAAAATAAGTACAAGTTCTACTGACAGCATATATTTTTATCTCCTCAAGAAGACAGCGCCTTGTCATTGCTCTTCCTAGCAATCTGGGATTTGATTTAAGTAACCTGTCCTCCGTTTGGAAATCCTGATGGCATAGAGGTTGAGTACTATAGCTGCTAACCAAAAGGTCGGCAGTTCGAATCCACCAGGTGCTCCTTGGAAACTCAATGGGGCAGTTCTACTCTGTCCTAAGGGGTCGCTGTGAGTCGGAATTATTGACATGATGGCAACGGATTTTTTTTTTTTAATCCTCCATTTTGTATGACTTGAGCTCTCATCCCAGAAAAATTGTGTTTATTTGCATAGACTAATGTCTCTTTGAAAATATGGACAGAGCTTTCAATTATTTGTAAGTCCATATTGAGGGCTGGATAACTACATAAACAAACAAACAAACAAAAAACTACATAGCCACCTAAAATTTGATAAATGTGACTAAGAAAAATTGTTATTGGAGAGGATTTTCTATTAAATATAACCAATGGCTTTCAAACACTGAATTTATAATCTGGGCATAAAAAAACAGGTTTTTGTTTTTGTTTTCATTTTAAAATTTTAATCAGGGTGAACCATGTCTTACCCTAATAATAAAAATAAGTTAAAGTTCTAAACAAATATAAAAGGTTTGAAAAATGAAATTGCTGAAGATAATTTGGTTCTTAGAGTGGAAGATTTTTCAGTGTTCTTCCCAGTGGTCCTGCTTATGTCAGAGACCTAATCGAGAAGGATTGTTTCAGTCACTGCTCTTTTTTTTTTTTTTTTAATGTATAATTTTTTGGAAGCATGCAGCATGCTCCCTTTTAAGTTTCTTTACTGTAAATTTCTCAAGACTTCAATAATTAAATGTATATGTTGAGTGGGTGAACATTTATGGATTATCCAAATGGAACTAGGAGGACAGATTCCTGGTTGTTACCATTTTTTTCTGAAATAAGTGCGGCCCTTGAAACAACCGTGCTTTTCCTTTTGCTATCTTATCCTGTAAGATGAATTTTTAGTTCATGTGATAGGTATCTCATATGTATATAGCTGGGCTGCTAACCAAAAGGCCAGCAGTTTGAATCCACCAGCCACTCTTTGGAAACCCTATGGGCTGGAATCAACTCTACAGTAACGGATATGTGTGTGTGTGTGTGTGTGTGTGTGTAATAATTTAAAGAATACAGTGCAGCTCTGTGGCACATTTTGGGGTAAAAACTAATTATCTCCTATTTTAGTATTTGGATAAATTAAGCACTTTTTCTAATATAGTGGGTTTCCATAGAGTGAAAAACACCTAGTTCAGGGATTCTAATCTATGAACCTATATATCATTTTCAAAGTACTAATCAGAATACATTATTTTGTGTTTTACTTTAATTTTCTTATGCAAATTTCTACTTACTAAGATATTCTACCAATTTTTAGTTTCATAGCCACATGATATAATGTTGCTGTATCCTAATTTGATAGTGGTTATTAAAATGTTCAGCATTTTGCTTTTCTCTCTCTTTTTTTTTTTTTACTTTTAATCATACGTAGTATGAACAGTTACGTACAGAATGTTTTTTTTTTTTTTTAATTTGGGATTTAATCTGAATTTGAAGAACACAAATTAAACATCCCCAGATTGTTCTTTGGGGAAAAAACTGATTGGTAATACATGCGTATACATGGTAGTGGTTAAGAGCTATGGCTGCAAACCAAAAGGTCTGCAGTTGGAATCTACCAATTGCTCCTTGGAAACTCTATGGGGCAGCTCTGCTCTATCCTATAGGGTCGCTATGAGTTGGAATTGACTCGATGGCAATGGGCTTGGGTTTTTTTGGTTTGTCTCATGACAGTTTTTTTTTTTTTTTTTTAATGCCTTCAAATAGAGTAAATTTGTAAACCTGTAATCGCTCTCTAGTCTGTTTTATTATTGTTTGGAGCAATAGCAAGTAGGCAAGAGATGAGAATACTGTTCAAAATGGATCTCCTACCCCAGTGGCTCAATAGGGGAGCTTTGTCAAACCTCAGTGCCCACTCCACCCCAATTCCAATTAAACCAGAATCCCTGGCAGTGGAATTCACGCATCACTGTGTTTTCAAGCTTTGCAAATGATTCCTTGGACAGCTAGGTTTGAGGACCAAGGGGCTAGACTGATCCAGAGGTCTCAGCTGGGTTTGATGGAAGACAAGGAGGAGAGAAATAATCTTAGGTCCATCATAGGGGCAGTCAGAATTAAGCCCGCCAGGCAGAACCTGTTTTGGCACTGAGTCTTCTCTTAGGCTTCACATCCTTGCCCCTCTCAGCTTCCTCGTGTTGGAATAGGCCATAAGACAGGTCTCCTGACCTTAATGACCCTATAAATGAGCCTGATCAGTACCTCATCTCCTACATGCTTGCTTTTCTCCAGTTCTTTGCTTTGTAGAGCTGAATCCTGCTTCCTGAACCTCAGAACCCTAGCTGAAGTTATACTGAAAATGGGTAATCGCTTGAGAGTCACAACAACTCCACTTCATTTCAGGGATTTTGCCATTTGGTCACGTGTTGCCCCCTGAACGTGGTGAGTACCAGTGCTGGCCCGAGAACCAGTACTGGTTAGAGACCTCTAGCTGGATTGGCCTGCCGCAGTATTAGTGATTAAGATTTAGTCACTACGAGTCATAACCAACTCTACAGCAACAGGTTTGGTTTTTTGGTTTTGTTGGTCTGAGAAAACACACTCCTGCTTTGCTGCTATGGAGTGCAGGTCAATGCATCCCATGTTGCTGTTGTATCTGATAGACCAATTCCTGAAGCAGGAAAAAAAACCCTTTTTCATTTATTGGACTTTTTTTTTTTTAAAAAAAAATACATTTCATCTTCCTCCAGCTGCAAACCAAGTCTGTCTCTTTCGTGATCATAATCACCACGTGAATAATAATGAAAATAACTAACTTTCACTGGATCCTTTTTGTCTTTATATACCAGAATAAGGCTTTTACAAGTGCTATCTCCTTTCTTGCTAACAACCTGTGAAACAATTACAATTCTTATGCCCATTTTTTTCGGATGCAAGCACATGGGTTAATGAGGTTTCCTGCTCAAAGTGATATATCTAATAAATGACAGACCTAGGTTGCAAATCTAGAATTATTTAATTCCCAGAGCCTGAGCTGTTAATCGTTGTTATGAAAATTAGATTTCTTAAAAAACAAAAACAATGCATGGCCCTTAGAAGATCTGGTCTCAAGCTACATTTGACTCCTCTATTCCTGTTCACAGCCATCTTCACCTACCTTCCCTCAAGCTACTGACCTCCTGCTTGTACTTTCCCACGTACTGTTCCTTACCCACTACACAATACCCGCTGCCGTCAGGTCGATTCTGACTCATAGCCACCCTATAGGACAAAGTAGAACTGCCCCATAGAGTTTCTAAGGAACGCCTGGTGGATTTAAACTACCGACCTCTTGGTTAGCAGCTGTGGCACTTAACCACTGTACCACCAGTGCTGTTCCTTAGGTCTGAAATATTTGCTCTCTTCTTTAAGAGAGAGCAAGCGTCAGTTCAAATCTCAAACAATTCTATGTGGTTCTTCAACTGATGTTGCCAGGCTTGTTAGTTGCTCTTTTTTTTCTGTGTTATTATAAAACCCCCAAAAACCAAACCCATTGCCCTAGAGTCAATTCTGACTCATAGCGACCCTACAGGACACAGTAGAACTGCCCTACAGGGTTTCCAAGGAGCACCTGGCGGATTTGAACTGCCAACCTTTTGGTTAGCAGCCGTAGCACTTAACCACTACACCACCAGGGTTTCCAAATTCATTGGTTGTACTATTAAGTCAGCTACGAACTGTTCTTCTTCTCAAAATCAGCTCTTTACTTCAGAAAATGAACCAAAACTAGTGTATTTTGAGCTACATTGCTCAAAATGAATGTTGGCATTAGAAATTTAAACATATTATTAAATCAGTGTTTCTATAAAAATTAAAAATATTAATGGGACTAGTGAGACTTCCAGATTGTGATCCATGCTACATAAAAAGAAGAATGCAATCTAAACTGTCACTGAGGGGACCCAGGTGTTGAACTTAGCATATAAATGCCTCAATATAGTTATGATAAAAATGTTCACCAAACCAAAGGAAACTATGATTTAAAAACTAAAGAAAAGTATGTGAAAAATGTCTCACAGTTATTGACTGAATTGTGTCCCCCCCCAAACATTATGTCCTGATTCCAGCACAAGTGAATGTGACCTTGTTTGGGGAAATAGGGTTTTTCTTTGCAGATGTTTTCAGTTAAGGACATCATATCAAAATAGGGCAGGTCATAATTCTGTTCCCTTCTGAGTGGTATCTTGGAAAAGAAAAGAATAAGCATGGATAGACACACACGAGAGAATAGCAGATACCATGTGATAATGGAGACAGATACATAGAATGCCAAAGATTGCTGGCTGCCACCTGAAGCTTGGCAAGAGGCATGGAACAGTTCTTCTCTCAAAGCTCTTGGAAGGAATTTATTCAGCTAAGAGCCCAACTTGGACTTCTAGCCTCTAGGACTTAAGGAGATAAATTTCTGTTCCTTAAAACCACCCATTTTTTGCTGTTTTGTTATGGCAGCTCTAACAAAGACGCCCAATAGTTAACATCAAAAAAGACATATAAGTTATATTTAAGAAAAACAAATAAAAATCCTGGAGTTAAAAATTATAATAGCCAAAATTGGCAGAGAAAAGAGTCAGTAAACCTAAAGATCAATCAGTAAAAATTATCCAATTTGAAAAAAATGAAAATGAAAAAAATTCAGCAAAGATTCAGGGACTGTGGTACAGCATCAAGCAAACAAATATATGGGAGTTACAGAACTAGAAGGCAGAAAAATATTTGAAGAAATAATAGTCAGAATTTTTCCAGGTTTCATGAAAAATATTAATGTGTACATCCAAGACCTGTTGCCATCCAGTCGATTCCAACTCACAGTGACCCTATAGGACAGAGTAGAACTGCCCAGTAGGGTTTTTAAGGCTGTAAATCTTTATGGAAGCAGACTGCCACATCTTTCTCCTGCAGAGTGGCTGGTGGGTTTGAACCGCTGACCTAACGACAACAACACATCCAAGAAGTGCAATGAACTCCAAGTTAGATGTATTCAAAGAGATACACAGTTAGAAACATCATAGTCGAACTATTGAAAGATGAAAAATATTGAAAGTAGTTTAACCAAATAGATTGTAAGACAAAAAAAAAAATGTTATTAGAGACAAACAAGGCATTTTATAATACTGAAAGGGTCAATTCATCAGGCAGATATAATAATTAAAAATATATTGTTGTTGTTAGGTGCCTTGAGTGGGCTCCGACTCATAGAGAACTTATGTATAACAAAACAAAATGTTGCCTGGTCTTGCACCATCCTCATAAGCATTGCTATGTTTGAGCCCATTGTTGCAGCCACTGTGTCAATCCATCTCATTGAAAGTCTCCTCTTTTCTGCTGAGTCTTTACTTCAAGCATGATGCCTTTCTCCAGCAGTTGTTCCAAAGTAAGCAAGACAAGAATCTCACAATCCTTCCTTCTAAGGAGCATTCTGGCTGTACTTCCTTCTAGACAGATTTGTTCATTCTTCTGGCAGTCTATGGTGTAGTCAACAGTCAACATTCTTTGCATATAAGCACCTAAAAACAGAGCTCCAAAATACATGAAGCAAATACTGACAGAATTGAAAGGAAAAACAGACAATGTAACAGACTGGTAGGAGATTTTAGTATTCTGCTCTAAATAATTGACAGAACAATGAGACAGAAAATCAAGAAAGATGTAGACAACACTATCAAACAGCTTGAAATAACTGAATTTTGTAGAACACTTCACTCAACAACAGTGAAATACATATTCTATCCAAGTGCACATGGAACATTCTTCAGGATAAACCATATATTAGGCTATAACACAAGTTTCAATACAGTTAAAAGGGTTCAAGTCACACAATACCTTCTCTGACTGTAGCAGAATTAAACTGTTAACCAACAATGAAAAGAAATTTGGGAAATGCCCAAATATTTGAAAATTGAACAAAAATACTTCTAAATAACCCAAGGGTCAAATAGGAAATTACAAGGGAAATAAAAAAATATTTAGAGCTGAGTGCATAACCATTTGCTTACCAGGCCTCTTTTTCATGAAGATAACTGTCTAAATATCTAAGCTGGTATTGTGAAAAACAAGAAGCCAGTTTTAATGTTTTCTGTGTTCTTCTGGCTATCTTCCCTTTTTTCTGTGCTTCCAGGATCATCAGTATCTTTTCAGGTTTTGGGATCATCTAGTGCACTGCCTTTTTTGAATGCTTGAAAGTCATAACACTTCTTAGTGGAGAGTTTAGAAGAGGTTATGAGGGAAATGTATGTATTTCAATCTAAACGCATATTTTGCTGCTGTTGATGTGTTCTAATAGAAAACTTCAGCATTCCAATAGTGGGATCTATCAGATCCTAATACGATAATTTAACTTGCTTTTCTTTCATTTTTTAGGCTTCAAGGATGACTTCTAAGTTTGCTTTTTCTTGAGCTCTTCCTCTGGTATTGTTGTCGTTAGGTGCTGCTGAGTTTGTTCTGACTCATAGCTACCCTGTGTACAACAGAACAAAACACTGCCCAGTACTGCGCCATCCTCAGAATTGTTGTTATGCTTGAGCCCATGGTTGCAGCCACTGTGTCAGTCCGTCTCGTTGAGGGTCTTCCTCTTTTTCACTGTTTTGGTCTACTTCACCAAGCTTAATGTCCTCCAGTGAATGGTCCCTGGTATCATTAGCATGTTTCAAATGGCTGAGGTAGTTATAGATTGATTGCCAATTTTGTTACAGTTTGGAAAAGAAATATCTCTTAACTCCGCAGTGTAGACATCTAGTCTAGTGACAATTGTGCTTCTCTTGTTGTCTTTCTCTTTTTTTATCATGGTCTTTGGTAGTAATTATGGTCCCTCCTAATCTTAAGGTTCAGAAATTAATTCCATATTTTCCTAAGTATTTATTCGATTGCTTTTATTTTGAGAATGTTTAATCCAGTAGCTCTATAATTGGGAATTACCCCCTGAAGGGTAACAATTCAGTCCCCCAAACTCCTCCTGTTTCCCCCTGTAGACCCCATACCCACATCCTGATGTCTTACAGGAGCACCGTCTATGATGTTACACTAGTTCTGCATTTATACGAAGTTCTACTCCAGGGAATCTTCCATTTGTTCATAAAAGTGTCAGACAGATTAAGGTTTGATTCCTACCTTTGCCTACTCACTGGCTATTTGGCTTTGAAATTTAATCTATAGAAACCTTGGTTTCTGTGAAGTGAGGATAATAATCACCATTTTGGAAGACTGTGAAAACGTGACGATGCAGTCATGAAAATTCTTGGCACGTTGGTAGGCACGTGAGCAATGGTCTCTGAGGAGAAAGAAGCAGAAAAGGATGAGATGGAGAAGAGGGAGAAGCAGAAGGAAGAGAAAGAAAAAGAAAGAGAAGCAGCAAAAGCGTGCAGTGACTCTAGTGAACGATAGTGTGGGTTAGCCTTTCTGGAGTGTTCCCCCCCCCCATTGCACCGTTACTGTAGACATGATTCTTATTGTTAGTGTGATAATGACAAAGCATGATGAGAGTTTCTGTGAAAGTTTTTTTTTTTTTCCCCAAAAATTTTTCAAGAAGATTCCAATAGAAGCGGCTTCCCACTTTCTCTGGATTGGCCCTTTGCCTAACTATTCACCTGCTTTCTGCATTAGCTTACCTCCCCTGTGCCGCTCGTCAAGGAGCTTGACTCCATCTGTACTGTCGTGACAGCTCTGGTTCATAAGAGAGAGGGTCAGCTACTCCCTGCCAAATGGATGTTTCAGCCCAATTAGACAATCTCAGAGTTAGACTTAAAGTTTAAATAGGTTTGGAGGCTTCTGTCTGTATTTTGTAAATGGAAAAAAAAAAAAATCCACTGATTTTCATCTAGTTAATTTAACTGGCCTTAAGAGTAATTGGAACACCAGGACAACAAACGTGGAACATGGAAGTTAATTTTCAGTGCAACTGGTCTTTAAAGTTTAACAGCCAATAAATATAAATACAAGTGATGGTTGCTTCATTACAAATGTAAATATATGTATAAACTTACCCAGGGGCTATTTAAAACAAACTTAAAAGTATACTCCTACCTTCATTATGCCTAAGCATTTTTCGCCAAGGCTAGCTTTCTCTTTGATTTATTATTTCCTATCTTACTACTGTGGAAACCCTGGTGGTGTAGTGGTTAAGAGCTACTGCTGTTAACCAAAAGGTTGGCAGTTCAAATCTGCCAGGTGCTCCTTGGAAACTATGGGGGAATTCTACTCTGTCCTAACCATGAGTTGGAATCGACTCGATGGGAACGGGTTTGTTTTTTTTTTTGTTTTGTTTTGTTTTGTTTAGCTTTCTACTGTGGCACAGTGGTTGGTTAAGCATTCCACTGCTAAACCAAGAGACTGGAAGTTTGAATCTACCAGCTGCTCCTCAGAAACCCTGTGGAGCAGTTCTACTCTGTCTCATAGGGTGGCTATGAGTTCGAGTCACCTCCACGGCAATGGGTTTGGTTTGGTTTTGGTTTACCTTACCAAGTGGCTATCAGATATTGGTACCAAAATCGTTATCCCTGGGTGGAGCAAACTGTTAACTGACTCAGCTGCAAAGCAAAAGGTTGGAGGCTCAAGACTATCAGAGATGCTTTGGAAGAAAGGCCTGGTGGTTTACTTCCAAAAATTTCGCATTGAGAACCCTGTGGAGCACACACTTGGGGGCGGCATGAGTCAGAATCTACTCAATAGTAGCTGGCAGTGGTAATGAAAAATAACTTTATGAACTTAAAAGAGAAAAGAAATATTTTTCAGGTAACCCTTTAAATTATGGAAAACCTAGCTAAAATGTGCATTTTCACCCAGAATACCACCATTTGCCCCAGGCCTAGTCATTGGTATGCTGAAACCATGGATATTTCAGGTATGAAAGTGGATGTAGCCCTCGTAGGGAAGAAAAGCCACCCACTGACGCTGAAGGAGCTGCTCCTGATTCCCTGGTAATTGGGTTTGATAGCCATCAAATCAAGGTCGCTTTTCTGTACCTTCTTTGGCAGAAGATGCTTTTGATTAAACAGAATCCTTTCCATTCTTTGTGCCTTTGTTCTGTTATAGTGGGATGAGAATAAGAGAACATCAGCTGCTTTATGTGTCAGGTGCACTGGCTACAACCACCTTCAGATGAAAGCCTGAAGCTAAGATGAGCTGGAGACCCTCTACCAGGGGTAGCTCGAGGGTTATTATCTGAGCACAAATCAACGCATTTTTGAGTCTCAATTGTTGCTCTTGTCAAATATTCTTATGCTTTTTGGTTAATAACATTTGTCCCTTTTCCCTTTGTGCTTCTGATAAAATAGCTCACTCACTCTCTTTTTTTTCGTCTCTTTCCCAATTCTTAATTGTCATTGTGTCAATTCCCAGGAGTCGCTAGGTGGTGCAAAGGATTACTAAGCACTTGACTACTAACTGAAAGGTTGGTGGTTTGAACCCACCCAGAAGCACCTCAGAAGACAGGCCTGGAGATCTGTTTCTGAAAAGTTATAGCCTTGAAAACCCCATGGAGCACAGTTCTACTCTGACACACATGGAGTTGCCATGAGTCGCAATTGAGTCAAGAGCAACTGGTTAGTTTTGGCTAGTTCAGCACTGTATGTGTGTGTGTGTGGATGATGAAATAAATTTCTTTTCAGCATAAGTTAACTCTTTTCATTTTGACAAAATGTTAACATAATATTTTACCTTCTGGCTCAGGAGTTTACATCATAGCGTGTTAATTGCTTTTGCGAATTGGGAAACATTACCATAAACTCTATTTTAATTGAAGTAGATGATTTAAATGACTCTACTTCAAAGAAAAAACTTCACTTTCATAATTCTTTTTTTTTTTTAATTTGCCTGTAAATGCTTTCAATCCCAACAGCAAAATAAATAAATAGACAAACAGCTGTTGCCAAAACAACAGTAATGTATTATCTTGCACAGAGAAGAACTGAGATTTCAAATGTGAAGAAGGTCTGGGACGTTAGCACCCCTGTTAGAAATTTACACACATTATCTGTTGGGTTTTTTTTAAATGTAAATTTTAAGTCATGCAAATTTGCACTCTCAAAAAAAAAAAAAATTCAAATGTAACCATAATAACACAACTGTCTCCTAATTTTAATGTTCTATGTATAAAATTGTAATTTTAATTAGCCTGTACATAATACACTCTGTACTTTTAGAAACCAAAAACCAAACCCATTGCCTTCAAGTCAGTTCTGACTCCTAGCAACCCTATGGACATAGTAGAACTGCCCCATATGGTTTCTAAGGAGCTGCTGGTGGATTTGAACTGCTGACCTTTTGCTTCTTTATGTCAGCATAACTTCCATACTTATGATAGCAATAAAGCATTGTATACATTTAACAGTTTAACTTTCTGGGAGGTAAACTGTTTCCTTTTTGTTGGGTTATGGCATTAATAGCAGTATAACAACTACCATTTATTGACCGTTTTCATAATAGATGCTGCTGTTAAGAGCATCTTTCAACAAAGTGGAGAACAAGCTTAGTTTGTTACATGGAAATGCAAAGACTTTAGAATTTGATATACTTAGATTTCTATTGTTTGTGGGACTTTACTCAAGGGGGGAAAAAAACTATTGTTTCCTCATCTTCAATGTCTTCCTCTGAAAAAAATAATAGTAGCTGATTTAGAGGTTGAATCTACCACTGAGTCTGGCACATAGTAGGTGTTCAAGAAATGGTGGAAGGTTGTTACTAGGAACTAGTTCTAAAGTTGACTTAACCCAAATCTGCAAAGTGCAGAGTTTTATACTAATTGGTGCATATTTCTCAATGGATATTTGATATAATTAAATGGTTGATGCCACCAAACAATAAGTGCTAATTTTTTGTGTACCAAACCCTGACTAATTATTTCTTTTATTCTTCATTTATTCTTTCAACAAATATTGAAGAGCCTGTTGTGCATCAGTCAAACAATTCCGAAGCACTGTTAGACCCCGGTTCGCAATAGGTTTGAAGGAGGTGCCATCTATTTGTACCACCAGTTCCCTCGCTTTTTCACAGATTCAACAAGAGCCAAATGACTCCTGTGCAGTGTCCACTGCTAGGCCACTGAATAGGCAGATACAAATATGTGTGTGAGCATGTGTGTGTCTGGGTGGTGTGTATATTGATGAACTTATTGGCCACATATCGATGAACTTAATATATCATGTCGTATCATATTACATCATATAAATGACCAAGATGGCACCTTCTGGAAAGACAGACATGTAAAATAGATAATAATACAATATGATGTATTGTAATACGATTATTCACCAAGTGTTGTGGCTGAATACTTCTGCCCAAGGATTAAAGATGGTTACAGAATTTACTTCTAAAATGTTTTGTTTCAAATGAATACCAGTTACTTTATCAGTTAAATGGAGAAGGGTCCAAAGTTAAAAGGTATAGTCTACCCAGAGAAAACAGAAGGTACCAAGTGAAGTATAAAAGCTTGGGAAAAATCTGCAGACCTGGCAACCATGTCTCTACCAAACAAACCAAACTTACTGCTGTCAAGTGGATTCCGGTTCATATAGACCCCATAAGGTTTCCAAGGCTGTCAATCTTTATGGAAGCTGCCTGCTGCATCTTTCTCCCAAGGGCTGCTGGTAGTTTTGAACCAACCAACCATTTGGTTAGCAGCCGCTTTGAAACCACTGCACCACCTGGGTTCACCATGCCTATAGCTGTAAGAACTATGGTTCGTGTATTAGCGTTTGCAGATGAGCATGAGAAACTAAGCTGGGGCCAAACCTGAAACCTGATAGGAAATCCCTAAGGCTTGAAGACCTTCTTCTGAGAAATCAGCTGTTTAAAACCCTGTGGAGCACAGTTCTACCCTAACACACATGGAGTCACCATGAATTGGAATCAACTCAAAGGCAACTGGTTTTGCTTTGGTGTTATGTGACAGTCAGTATGCTATGGATTCCATGCATATTTTGTCGGGTAACTTTCAAAATAATCTTATTTTTGAGGTGATAAAAATGAAGCTTGAATAGTAAGTAACTTGTCTAGGGTCATGAAGCAAGAAAATGGTGATGTTGGTGTTCAGAGCCAAGCCTTCTGGATCAAAACCCATTTTCTTTTCACCAAGATGCAGTTAATAGTTAATGAGAAACCCCTTGAGTGCCTCTTTGTCTGTTTGGGTTTAATTAATTTCTCTGATTTGAAGATAAATCTTTGGGATTTCATGCTGTGTTGTCTCTAATTTTATTGAGATCACAAAGCTCCTGTTACACACAAAAAATTTTTTTTTTTTTTTTTTTTTTACAGCTTGCCTTAATTTCCTCTGATGTCTTTCAAACATAAACCTTCCTCACCATCAAGAAGGCTAAGCTTCCCTGTGTTATGGAGCGGATTCTTTTTTGTAGCTTGCATGCTTTGTTTTGTTTTACTTCTTCACCTTTTTATTCGTCCTTAAATACCTCCTACTATTTGTCCTTCAGTGGGTGGATGTAGTCTCATTTAACCCCCTTG
This sequence comes from Elephas maximus indicus, assembly GCF_024166365.1. NCBI lineage: Eukaryota > Metazoa > Chordata > Mammalia > Proboscidea > Elephantidae > Elephas > Elephas maximus. The sequence goes on along the minus strand of NC_064842.1, from coordinate 24,593,570 downwards.
GGGTTGTTCTGTTTGTTCTTACAATTTTTTCTGGAGGCTGGCGCATACAGGGAAAAAGAGACCTGGAGATTTCCTTCAAGAGGACTTCATCCTGGCTGATTGGAAATGGCTCTATCCTGGTGGTCAGTTTTCTCCATTTATCCTCATTGATCAAATCTGCTGCCAGATTCAGAATGTGGCTGAGTCTGCCCTCCTTTCTGGTGCCCCTTCCAGGGAAAAGCCCCACTGCCCTAGAGGAAGCTCCTACCCTACTCAGTGTAACTCCTGTATGGCCCCTGAGGCTTTTGATCCTCTGTAGGGGGTCCACATGATTCCAGCCTGCCCTGAAGCACTTATCCTTCCTCAACCACTGTGCCCTCCAAATCACCAGCTACAGGTTCTCTAGACCCGGGGTCAGCAAAGGGTTTCTGTAAAGGGTCAGATAGTAAATATTTTAGGCTGTTTGGGTCATTTGGAGAGCCATGATGGCACAGAGGTTAAAAGCTAAGGCTGATGACCAAAAGGTTGGCAGTTCAAATCCACTAGCCACTCCTTGGAAACTCCATGAGGCAGGTCTACTCTGTCCTACAGGGTCACTATGAGTCAGAATCAACTTGGTGGCAGTGGGTTTGTTTTTTTTGCGGGGGTCATATGATGTTGTCACAGCTACTCAATTCCCCCTTTATAGCCTGAAAGCATCGATAAACAATACGTAAATGAGTGGATGCTGCTGTGTTATAGAGCCCTGAAGTTTGAATTTCATATAACTTACACGTGTCATAAAACATTATTTTTCATTTCTTTCTTTCCAACCGCTTGAAAATGTAAAAACCATTTGTAGCTAACACGCTGTACAAAAACAGCAGTGGGCTGTAGTTGATCTAAATTCATCTGACTTCTAACTAGTGTATACTGTTTTTTTAAATTAATGTATTTGAGCTTTATTCACATGGTTTTTTAGATTATTATTTCTACTCTATCCTCCTGAGATTGCTACAAACAGAAAGAAACCTTTGGCAGTAAATTAAAGAATTGACAAAAAAAAAAGTGTGATTTAGGTAAAAAAGAAAAAAACATGTATACATATATGCCAATGCCTACTTCTTTATTTTTATTGTGCTTTAAGTGAAAGCTTACAATTCAAGTCAGTCTCTCATACAAAAATTTGTATACACCTTGCTATGTACTCCTAGTTGCTCTCCCCCTAATGAGACAGCATACTCCTTCTTTCCACCCTGTATTCCCGTATCCATTTAGCCAGCTCCTGCCCCTGCCCCTGCCTTCTCATCTCGCCTCCAGACAGGAGTTGCCCACATAGTCTCATGTGTCCACTTGAGCCAAGAAGCTCACTCCTCACCAGTATCATTTTCTATCCTATAGTCCAGTCCAATCCCTGTTTGAAGAATTGGCTTTGGGAGTGGTTCCAGTCTTGAGCCAAAAGAAGGTCTAGGGACCATGACCTCTGGGGTCCCTCTAGTTTCAGTCAGACCTGAAACTAAAACGTCTGGTCTTTTTACAAGAATTTGAGGTCTACATCCCACTGCTCTTCTGCTCCTTCAGGGATTCTCTGTTGTGTTCCCTGTCACGGCAGTCATTGGTTGTAGCCGGGCACCATCTAGTTCTTCTGATCTCAGGCTGATGTAGTCTCTGATTTATGTGGCCCTTTCTCTTGGGCTCATGTTTACCTTGTGTCTTTGGTGTACTTCATTTTCCTTTGTTCCAGGTGGGTTGAGACCAGTTGATGTATCTTAGATGGCCACTTGCTAGTGTTTAGGACCCCAGATACCACTCACCAAAGTGGGATGCAAAATGTTTTCTTAATAGATTTTATTATGCCAATTGACCTAGGTGTCCCCTGAAACTATGATCCTTAAACCCTTGCCCCTGCTACTCTGGCCTTCAAAGCATTCGGTTTGTTCGGGAAACTTCTTTGCTTTTGGTTTAGTCCAGTTGTGCTGGCCTCTCCTGTATTGTGTGTTGTCTTTCCATTCACCTAAAATAGTTCTTGTCTACCATCTAATTAGTGGATACCCCTCTCCCTTCCTCCCTCCCCACCTTCTTAACCATCAAAGAATATTTTCTTCTGTGTTTAAACTATTTCTTGAGTTCTTATAATAGTGGTCTCATACAATATTTGTTATTAACTTGTGTTTTTGAAATTTCTCATGTATTTATTGTTTTAGTGAAAAATTATATTTAATAATAGAAATAGAAGAATTATAACATCATCTTAATGAATATTCAGCCTGTTAAAGAATTCTCAGATTTGAAATGCTTATCTAAGTTTTTTTTTTTTTTTTTTTAATTTCTAAAGGGTATTTTTAAAACATGGAACTGTACAAAGTTCATATATAGCTTGGCACATAATAGAAAACACTTCAAGATGATTATTTAAAAAATAAGGTATTTCAAGAAGAACAGTACAAGGTCAACATAGTCCAGTGAACAAATTTTTGTAATTTAACATTGGTTTGAAGTAAATCTGTTAATTTTTCTCAACACTGGATACCCTTTAAAAATATATATAAAGAGTAGCAATTCCTTTTTTCATGTGAACTAAATGGTGTTTATAGTATTTACGGCATATGTGGGTTCCATCCATTTAACGTTCTTGTCTGTTTGTTTCTCCCTACATGCCAGGGCTTATTTATGTTGTCTACCATCTCTGCCTTTGTTAACTGTTTGCTACTAATATACATTGGGAATCCCTGGGTGGTGTAGTTAAGCACTCAGCTGTTAACTGAAGGTTTTCCAAGTACCTAGAAATGCTTGGAAAAAAAGGCTGGCAATCTACTTTCCAAAGATCATAGCCACTGAAAACCCCATGGAACACACTTCTACTCTGACATCCATGGGATCACCAGAGTCAGAAATGACTCAAGAGCAACTGGGTTTTTTTTTTTTTTTTTAGCATACATTAAGCTATACTTTTAAAATTGATGCATATATATAAGCAGTTATTTGTAGAATACCAAAAGGGGTATAAAAAAGAAAAAAAATGCTCATAATGTCATCATAATGTCAAATTAGTGTTATTGCTGTAACACATTTCCTTCCCATCTTTTCTGCCTAGTATTACTTTTTAAAGTATATTTTAATTTACTTCATCATGTATATTTTTTTAAGAAATGAGATTCTTTTGTTGACATTTTTAACATTTATAAAGTCAATAAAATATGAATATCTAGAACAACAAATATTTTATATACTGATATTTATTTAATGAATTAATGACATAACTTACATAAGTTTAACATAATAGATTTTTGTTATAAATAATGCTGCAGAAAAATGTGTTCAGATAAATACTTACTTGTAATTTTAAATATTTCATATCGATAAATTCCTAGAAGAATTACTGTGTCAAAGGATATTTGTTATTTATTTTTTTAAATTTCTCGTTAATAGACTTATAACCTTTTAGAAATGTTATACCAGTTTACTACTAAATTAACTTCTTATTTAGACTTAATCCACAATTACTGGATATGTAGTGTCTTCCTAGCACTGTAGTAAGTGTTCTGTAGAAAACAGGAGGGTATAGTGGTCCAGTGGTAGAATTCTTGCCTTCCGTTCAGGAGACCCGGGTTTGGTTCCCAGTTGAGTAACCTCTTAGTTACACAGCACAGCTACCACTTATCTGTCAGTGGAGGCTTGCATGTTGGTATATGACAGATTTCAGCAGAGTTTACAGACTAAGTAGGACTAGGAAGAAACCCTTGGTGACCTAATTCTGAAAATTGGGAAGTGAAAATCCTACAGATCACGACGGTCTGATCCCATTGTGCTTAGGGTTGTAATGAGTCGGGGGCTGACTGGACAGTGGCTAACAACAAAAAACACGCGTAAAATAAGGTCTTTTCATTGGATTGCTTGTCAAATACCTTTTTTTTTTTTTTAATGCTACATATTGGAAAGATACTTTTCTGTGAATGATATTATGCAATATTTACTGACTGATTTTGTCATTTTCTTATGTTTCTATGTAGATATGGACGGTGATGGCACATATTTTGGTTATGAGTTGCTCCATGGACTGTGGATTGAATGAACTCTACCCATCCCCACATAATGTACAGCACCCCGGCTCTTCACTAGTAGGTATTTTTACTCAATACCGTTTACACAGTTGTGATTTTTAATATGATATGCATTAATAGTGGAAAATATGCAAAATATATGTGTTCATATTGCTGGTATGATCTATGACTAGATTTAGGGTGTTTAAATTGAAAAATATAGGACCACATTGAAAGATATCTACTTATGTACCAGTATGTATATTAGTATCATAGTATATATGTATCTACATAAACAGATTTAAGAATTAGAGAATTTTTCCTCTCTTTAAACTGAAAAAAAGCCATCTTCTAGTTCTTTAATATCATATAGGTAAGATTTTAATATAAGCTTAAAGTGTTTACCTAGCTTAATATTTTAAAGCAGTTTAATCTTACTCTAGTTTTATCCAACAGGGTATCTGCTGTACTTCTGCTTACACATATATCATATAGGTGTTTGACATATTATTCAAAAGATATAATATTTATGGTATCATGGAAAGAGAATTATAGCCAGTGTCAAGAAACCCTACTTCCTGCTCAAAAATATATTATCTAACTAGTCCCTCAGCCTCTAAGCTTCAGTTTCCTAACGTGAAGCATGAGAGGAATAATTTCTGCCTTGTCTGGTTCGTAGAAATACTTTGAAGGTCATAAGTTAGTTAATGTGAAATTATTAATTAACTGTAAAATCCTATAAAAATAGATGGTTGACTAATAAGTGGTTGACTAATGCTATAAGCAGGGAGCTGCAAAGAAGTTGTGACCATAATTTTCTTTTTAATAATAAAAGTCATCTAATATATGATATTGACCTATGAGCAAAATGATAAAATCATACTTAATTTTAATTCATGACCTAAGTTAAATTCATGTATTTGAGAAATTATATTTAAATAAAATATGAGAAAACACCTCTTTTAATCATGCATACTGGCACACATCATTCTAAGATTTAGGTTTTTTCCTGTGCTGTCCGGCATGATTACTCTTTTAGTAGATATTATTTATTAGCTATTTACACTTGGAGACGAAAAGACACATTATATACTTCTCTATGTATAATGTCAGGATACTGAGGGAACAATGTAGAAGTTAGATCAGAACATTACTCATTCCATTTATTATAAAATTTAATTCATTTGTGTACTCAAATCTCTTTAATATCTTATAAGACCATTCTCTTTATCTGCCAGAATACAACTAGCCAGATTACATAAAAGACCAAAAACAAAAATCTTAGCAAATATATTCAATAACATTGAGAGATTTTTCCACTAAATTAAACAAGTTATTATATAACCAGGCCAACTGAATGAAATTGGTTTGCAGATTCTTTTCAAGAGATTAGATAATGATTTTCATTGACGAGGTGATATTTTATTGCACAAATAAAATGTTTTCATAGAAATGAAATAAAGTATATTGGCTTGTTAATATTGCAGCATAGTGCTTAAGTATATAGGGTCTGGAGTCTCACTGCCTGAGGTTATAACACATTTCCACTATTTTCCATTTTTGCTACAGTGGACAGGTCATTTAACCTCTCTGTGCCTTCGTTTGCACATCTGTAAAATGGGGCTAATATTAAGAGGGCTGTACTCAGTGTGGATTACATGAGTCAATACAACTGACTGCTTAGGAGCACTGTGTGACAGTAAATGATTATTATTATTCACTGGGTAAGAATGAGATCATGGTGATGAGCACAGATTTTCGAGTCAGAAGTCCCTGGGTTCAAAAACCATTTACTAACTAACTGTGGGACCTAAAGTAAGTTCCTGAACCTTTTAAGTCTCAATTACTGGGAAGTAAATAACTATTATATACCCCATACTGCTTTTGTTAGGGTGGCTTAACACAGCATCTGTGCAATGAATGGTTAGCTATCATTTTGAATTGAATTGGAAAGATATAATCACAAATTATTTTGTAGTTCGATTTTAATGTAAGCAAGAGATTCCTTGAATCTTAAAATGCCCTTGTAGTGTGTTATACCTAGGGGACTTTTGGAAATGTGCCCAATTAAAAGATTTAGTTTTGTTAGATCCAGAATTTAAAAAAAGACAAATAACTTAAGTTACAAAATACAGACATACCTTGAATAGAATGTCCTGATTAAAAAAACAGAAATGTCAAAAATCTATTGGCTTTTTAAGCCTATCAGGAAATATAGTATCCAACTTTATTTTGCTATGAAGATTGGGTTGTTACCATTTAAAAAAAAAAAAAAAGACTTTTGTTAAGAATAGAAAAGGAAAAAGAAGAAGGGAGGCGGAAGTGTACACTATGTGTTACATTGTTGGAGAGAATGGGCTTGAATTTCCATTTTTGTAATTATGCATCCTAAATCATGTTGTATACTTGTTATGAACTTAAGGTCTTGTCCTTTGGGATTGTATTGGACAAAATTCAGTGGTTATATTGGGTGGAGTTTTGCAAATGAGTCATAATTTGTTCCCAAGGTGGGAGGTACTGATAACTTGGGGCAATAACCTGAGACAAAAGGGTGAATTCATGGCCTATGTCCAGCTCTCTAGTTTGGCCTACTGCATGGTTCATGTGTATCATTGAAACCAGAAAGCTAAGACTAGCTCACTCACCTGTTAATTATAAACCATCTGAAAAAAAATGACAGTGTTTAATTTTGCCTATCTATTTGTCCATACATAATTAGTATCCAGAGAGTCTTTCACATGTAAGCGTAATCTGACTTGCTAATAGTTTAGATTATAATCTTATCTAATGCCACTGAATGTGATCAAACATGCCAGGGTCATGAAGATGGCACAGGACCAGGCAACACAAAAAAACTGTGTAAAGCTATGTTCAAAACATTTCATCCTTTTTGAGAAGCCACATAAACCAGGTATTCCCATCAGCCTGAGACCAGAAGAACTAGATGGTGCCCAGCTAACACCAGTGACTGCCCTGACAGGGAACACAGCAGAATCCCTGACGGAGCAGGAGAAAAGTGGGATGCAGAAGTCAAATTCTAGTAAAAAAAAACCAGACTTAATGGTCTGACTGAGACTGGAGGAACCCCAGAAGACGTGGCCTCAGGACTCTCTGCTAACCCAGAACTGAAACCATTCCTGAAGCCAACTCTTCAGATAAAGAATAGACTGGTCTATAAGACAAAAAATTATAGTCATGAAGAGCGTGCTTAGTTCAAGTAGATACATGAGACTAAATGGGCAGCTCCTGTCCGGAGTCAAGATGAGAGGGCAGAAGGGGATAGGAGCTGACTGAATGGACGTGTGAAATCAGGGTAGAAAGGAGGAATGTGCAGTCACATTATAGGGATGGCAACTAGGTCACATAACAGTGTGTGTATAAATGTTTGTATGAGAAACTAACTTGAGCTGTAAACTTATAAAGCACAATTTGAAAAACAAAAAACACTTCATCCTTTTGGGAGTATTCTAATTTATCAATGCAAAGACTGCTTAAATTTAATTCCTGGTAAAATCTGGAGTTAAAAGACACAGGAGTTGTCATTGCTTAGAGCTTAGAAATCATTATTATACACATACTTTTTCTACACATACGGTTACTATATCAGGTATTGTGCAGATATTATCTTCTTCAATCCCTAAAATAATCTGCAAAGTAGGTATTACATGGTTTACAAATGAGGAAATAGGCTTAGAAAGGTTAAATAAACTAATAAAACTAGCAAGTGTAGGTAATTGGTTCAGCCTCGGCAAGCTTTGGCATTTTAACATGTAAAATAAAGATAATAATGTCTGTCCGGTGGAAGTCCAGTCCCTGATAGCCTTCCCTTAGCTAACACTATCACGCCATTTTCACTTGGCTTGTCCCTTCAGTGATTTCTGCATCTACATACCCACGCAAAAGAGAAATATCTACAGACAGATTGACGTCAGGAAATAAGCAGCCGTAGAGGTGTTACTGTAGAGACCGCAATGAAAGATGGTGAATGTCCTTAGGTTCCAGCATAGCACAGACTTAAGCATTAGTTCAGCATTAACAAGGAATAGTGCTACAGAATCCCTGGTCTGCCAGAAACCTTAGGACCCCTTTCTCCTGATATACATTCCACCTCTTTACCCTAACAGTCCTTCTTACTTTCTAGGCTGCCAAATACAGAGCAATGAATAAGAAATGAACTCTAGAAGAGGGTTGGGTTACCCTTGAGTTGAAGAAGGAAAATTCAAGACAAGGTGTGCAAGACTGAATAACAGCAATAACTAGTATCTATTGAGTGCTTACTGTGCATGGAGAACTGTACATGAGTTTCTTCATTTATTCTCACAATAGCAATTACAATTGTCATTCTTATTCTATACCTAAGGAAACTGAAGACAAGATTAAGCACCTTGTCTGAGGGCACATGTAGGTAGGCTGGCTCCCAAGTGTGTACCTATTGGGTAACACCCTATCCCCCATCCCAGCCGTGACCACATGGAGCATAAACACCATTGCAGGACAAGTTAGGAAAACTGAACAGAAGCACTTAAGGACCTGGATGAAAGAATGGTTCACAGAAGAGGCAACACATCAGAGGGAGTGGTAGGGAGGCTTGCAGGCTAAAAGGACAGTGAATTAGAGGGAGGGGGTTAAGGCTAGAGATCCATCTGTCTGCCTGTTTCATGGGCCTGGTCTCTTGATCTTAGCTTTTTGCACTGAGTTTAATTCAAAGGATGTTAGTATAAACTTCTGCTTGTGGGTATCACAATTGGCAAAAAAAAAAAAAAACTCAGTAGCAGTAAGTACAGCGATATAAATATTTGATAAAGTCTGTAACTAATAAGTGAATTTTGAAAAATTGCAGGCAGACAAACTGAGAGTTTTGTTTTCAATTAGAATAAAGGACGTGAAATGAGAAAGTGACTGTCCCTGTGCAGACAGACATGGAAAGTGCAACAATGAAAAATATTAGACAATGCTTTAATACCAGGATGATTAAAAGAAGAAAACCTAGAGAGGACCAAGACAAAGACATCATGCTTATGTATTTCTAAGAAAGGTTTTCCCTAGGGAAGACAAGATGGAGTAAGAATCTGAACTATATAAATAATTTGATAACTTTTTATGTGTCATATGTGTATACATACACATGTATATTCAGAATTAAGTTATTGTTCCACTGTAGACTCAGCTGGGCTGAACTATTTTTTATTAGTAGTACACAGTTTGTATTTAAGAAACCCTATTGGATACTACAAGGAGTCCATGGATGGTGCGAACAGTTAAGAATTGGCCTACTAACTGAATGGTTGGGAGTTGGAATCTACTCTGAGACACTTCAGAAGAAAATCCTGGTGATCTGCTTCAAAAAGGTCTAAACCAAAACAGAAAAACAAAACCCATTGTTATCAAGTCGATTTCAACTCATGGCAATCCTATGTGTGTAGAGTAGAGCTGCTTGCCCTACGGATTTCAGGGCTGTGACCTTGCGGAAACATATCACTGTCTTCTGAAGTGCCTCTGGGTGGGTTCAAACCACCGACCTTTTGGTTAGTAGTTGAGCACTTAATCGTTTGTATAACCCATGAACTCTTTCTGAAAGGTCACAGACCTGAAAACCCTACAGAGCAGCCCTACTGTGACACACATGGCATTACCATGATTTGGAATTGACTTGATGACAACTGGTTTGTTTGTTTGTTTGTTTTTTGTAGGCCAAAACCTTAAGCATAACATAATCATGGTAAGGAGGACAATATAAGCCTAGGAACACAGTTGTGAATGAGCACATTGTATTGTGGGAAAAGCAAAAGATGAGTTCATAAGCACCCAGTGCCTGCTGAAGAGTGACTGGAAGTAGAATTAAATGAGCTATGAAAGGTTTATATGACCGTGTCTGATTTGTCTGCTACAGATCTCTGCATCTGTGTCAACCAAGCCCCACCTAGATGTGCCCAGTCTTTTCTGAGTGTCATGATGTCATGTCTCTCCACATCCTTGAGTGCCTGATAGGTTTGCTCAAACTCCTACTCTTCTTTCAAAACTCATTTTACATGCTCTCTCCTGCTCTTAAAATTGACTCTTCTTTCGTTGTTTTTTTCTTTTTTTCCCACCTCTGCACTGTATACATTCTTTAAGAAAACTTCGAAGTGTCTTTTAATATGAATAGTAACTTAAAATTGTTGTAACGTAAATCCGTAAAAAGTATAACACAAAATTAAAAAACTGGCAATTTTTAACATACCATGATGTTTATACATTTTTAATATTTTTAGCAAAAGATAAGGGTGGTTTTGAAAATACATAACAGACTCTACTGACTTCCATATTAGTTTATCACTAAAGTACATTATTTTTAGAACAACATTTCAACAATAACGTGAAATCATTTGGCCTCATGTTAACTGAGGGTGGAATAACTTCCCCCGTAGGAGTTGGTAAGAAACAACATGGTTTTTAAGGTTTTTTTATAATCATTATTATTGTTTTGATCAATTTTGCTGAACACTCAAGACCTGAATTCACCATAAACTATTAAAAATTATACATATAAAAGCATGTGTGTGTGTGTGTGTGTGTGTAAAGTCCCTACTATCTATCTGAATTGAGAGAGGTACACAATATGTATGTAAAGTGTAATTAAAAATTGCCATCGATTTGAGCAATTTTTTTAAAAGGTAGAGGCAAAAACAACTGAACCAAAAAAAAAAAAAAAAAATCCTGCTAAGTAAATAAATGAAAATCTAATTATAGAGCCACATGAAATTTTATCTAAAATTTATTTTAGTAGCTGTATGTCACAAGGAGGACTAAAAATTATTTAATTCAAATATTTTTTCTTGAATTTTACCATTTAAATAGGAAAAGCCTCTAAGTCCACTAAACAAGTTTTTAAAGCCTCTGTACTCACCGTTGTTGCTTAGTTTACATCCTCATGTACAGTGACATCAGTAAGAGCCAACTCGTTAGAGTTTTAAGTAGCACGGATTATCTCAGTGATTCCACTCCATAAGTGGGTGTAGATAGGTGAGTGGAAAGCACTGAGCTAATGAAGTCATTTTTAAGAGAGAAAAATGGGCCAACTGTGTTTTCAATGCATGAGGAATTTTAGATTGACATGCACCAAGCAAGGGGGATAATGTCTGATTGAATCACATATCAAGAATATCCATCCACTTCTGTAAGCAGAAATACAATGGAGTAATGTAGTTATTATCACACTACTAAAGCTTTGATACGCTCAGGTAGGTAGAGCAATACAGCAATAACATATTCTTGAAGGAAGTAGGCATTTTTTTATTATTCCCAAAGTAAAACTTGACAAAATACCAGGCTGTTTCCTGATGACAATGTAAGCCTCTGGTTTGTGTACTTAAATATTTAGAATGCCTTGGTGACTATTTCCTAACGTTGTTTTTAGAACTAAATAGCTAAAGAAATTATATTTGTATGCCAAAATTTAATAATAATAATGGATACCGTTTATTTAGCTAGTAAGTGGGCAATGGGGTTACCTCCTCACATCCTCATTTCATCTTCACCACAGCTCTGCAAAGTAGGCGTCATAATCTCCTTTTTAGAAACCAGGGGATATAGGATTGCAATGTGTTGGAATCCACTTGACGACAATGGGTTTGGTTTCTTTTTGGTGTAATGTGTGGTGTACACTACACCCATACTTATATAACCTAAAATGTGTAATGCTGACTTTCAAAGACTAAATTAGAAGATCAGCCTTACCACTATAGGATAAATACATAAATACAGAGACATGCAGTATTTTTGTATGTGCAATCAGGAATTGCTATTAATTTTTAAAATATAATATGCTTCTGATTTTAAGCCATGCTTATTTAATATCCTAAAGAAGAAATAACCTATAAAATTATAATTAAAGATTTCCCCTTCTATGCTGCTGCAGCAACTGATATAAGTAAAAATGAGACTGCACCTAGTTGAGATACAGCCTCAGTAGCAGGTACAAACAGGGTGTCTTTCGGGAGGATGGATTCGCCATTTCTTAAGACTTGACAGTTTATCTGCAGATATCAAATAATGTCTTCCTTTTACGTGTTTTCTGATGTCTTATGTCTTTCACTTTAATGCTGACTGTGAATGCCATAAATTGTGTGTGTGTGTGTCATGTTATTGATCGATGCCATTCAGTGGAGACTAAGATATTTGGTTTCCACAAGTATCTTCTGTGTGCTAGGCACCATGCTAGATGCTTTCACATTAACTCTCTCTTTTCAGCATAAATCAGTTGAAAACAAAGTTAACGATGGAAACATAAATGTCAGAGCAAACAAACCTACGAAGGGGAGACATTTTTGAAGAAGCAGTAGTTTTAAAACCTGCTTTCTAATGAAGCTAAGTGTAATATTTTGAAGTCACTTGACAATTGAGGGTAGTAAATTATTTGAAAATCATGTTTTATATGACTTAACTCTAAATATTTGAAGCAAGGGAACTCAGGTATTTCATTTAAATGAAATGTATTTATTCAACAAATATTTACTGCAGTAGGCCCTGGGTCAGTGAACAAAACAGATAAAGTCCCCGTACTCAGGGACTTTGGTATCTAGGCAGCTGGTTGCGGGGAGGAGGTGGGGGGTGGCGAGAGAAAAAAGGAGGGGGAGTAATGTGTGAGAGTGTGTGTATGTGCATGTCTCTCTATATATGATATACATATATATGTAAATAACATGTATAATTTTAAATAAAAAGCAACTCCTATTTATAGCAAAAGCATAATTATAGATTTCAAAGCTTGAAATTTTGACTCACCAAAACGTCATATATTGATCATTTCCAGGAATGAAAATTCTGATGAAATATTTTGGTCTTTGTTTAAAATGATTCATGTGTTTCCTCTTTTATTTTCCTTCTATCCACTAATAGAATTTGTAGGTGTTCTAGAATCTAAAAGAGAAATCCCCAAGACCACTTTGCACGCCATCAGATTACACCAAGGGTAGTGATTAGGGTACAGAAAACTTGAACGGTATGAGGCCTGGAAGGAAATAAATTGTTACAGTTACTCTGAAAGAAGAGAAGAAAATCCCAAATATTTGGTTCTTTTGTCAAATTTTAAATCCTCTGTATAATAAAACATGGAACAGTTTTAATGCAATAAGTTCCCTGTAACACTCTGATTCCAGCATTTCTTCTGTCTGGTAAATCCTTTCCCTTGACATTGGGGCTTCTTTCTAACTCAATCTGAATATTTTACTCTCTGTATAAATATTTCCCATAGCTACACTCCCTTCACCCTGAGATTAAAACTCAGACACATTATTATCATCACTGTGCTTTCGATGAAGGTTTACTGAACAAAATAGCTTCTCTTTAAACAATTAGTACACATTGTTTTGTGACATTGGTTACCAACCCCAAAATCTGTCAACACTCTCCCTTCTTGAACTTGGGTTCCCTATCACCAGCTTCCTGCCTTCTAGTTCTTGCCTCTAGGCTGGTGTGGCCATTTAGTCTCATTTTGTTTTATGGGCCTGTCTGATCTTTGGCTAAAGGCTGAATCTCAGGATTGACTTCATTACTGAAGCTAAAACGGTGTCTAGGGGGCCATACTCTCTGAGTTTCTGCAGCCTCTGTCAGACCAGTAAGTCTGGTCTTTTTTTTTTGTGAGTTAGAATTTTGTTCTACATTTTTCTCCAGCTGTGTCTGGGACCTTCTATTGTGATCCCTGTCAGAGCAGTCAGTGGTGGTAGCCGGGCACCATCTAGTTGTGCTAGACTCAGTCTGGTGGAATCTGTGACAGTTGTCCTTTGGACTAATCTTTCCCATGTGTCTGGTTTTCTTCATTCTCCCTTGCTCCAAATGGGGTGAGACCAGTGGAGTATCTCAGATGGCTGCTCACAAGCTTTTAAGACCCCAGACGCTACTCACCAAAGTAGAATGTAGAGCATTTTCTTTATAAACCATGTTATGCCAACTGAGCTAGATATTCCCTGAGACCATGATCCCCACCGCCCTCAGCCCAGTGATTTGGTCCCTCAGGGAGTTTGGGTGCCCAGAAACATTTTAATGAAAGTAAGTGAAACTTCAATACCTGATTTCAAGAAATTCTCACTCATAACTAGTCATGGCCCCTCACACACCTAACATTCAAACTCAGTTGGCATTCTAAACAGTCAAACACCCTTATGTTGCTGGGCCATTGGACTAGCCCATGTTCTACTCTTTGCCTAGAAAGTCTTGCCCTTCTTTTCCCCCCAGCAAAAACCTACTCATCCTTTAACACACCGCTCAATAATTTTCTCCTCTTGTCAAAACTCTTTCACAACCACCTGAGTCAGCTCCTCTGCTGTTATTTAGTAAGCGTTTATGGAACTGAAATCATTTACTGTCTACATGTTCATCCTTCTGCCCCTAAGTGAACTCTGAGCTCCTCTTGCATATGTATTGGCAATTCTCTTTTGTAAACCTAGATGGCACCTGTCTCAGTGCCTGGGACTTGGAGGATGCCCAGCAAGTATGTGCCGAGTGAATTCTTGTGGCCAGGAACATCTACTAGTCCTACCCCAATGTTATGGCCTTCCTTATCCACACTCCTTATCATTGATACAGATTCTTGCTAGACTTAGTGTAAGTCATGAACAACAGTCATCCCCACATCACTTGTCCTTTGACTTCCTTTCCCTACAGCTATAAGTTTTATCACCTGTGAAAAGGTCATATGAGCAAAGCAGTCTGTCTCCATCGTCCATAGTCTATAGGAAGCTGTTGATAAGTGATGCTCTGGACTTGGCTCATATTGCTTGGGTTCACCAGTTCATATGTCTGGTAAAAGTATTCTTACAGCATATTTCCTACAGGGATGGTCTAATATGCCTTCAATACTTATTTAAATACTTGTGTTTAGAATTGAACCTTGGCTTTCGGCATAGCCTGATAATTTGTATTTTCCCTAATTGCTTCACTACAGAGAGTCAAAAAATTTAATTGAATGTGAACAACTGACAATTAACCACTATATCAAATTTTAGCTTCAAATTCTGACAGTTTTTTTTTTTTTTTTTAAGTGTAAGATTTCCTTCATAAGATTTCAGGGAATGTTGGGCAGGATTTCAAGAGAGTACAGTGATTGGTTTAATCTAGCAAATTAGATATTACTGAGAGTTGCTGAAAGCTAACTAACTTGTGCCTGAATTGTTGCATTTCATCGGATGGTGACGAGAAACCTACACGTGAAGGGGAAAAACTGCATTAATTCTGCATCTTTAGCTCCATAAAACACTCTTCCAATGATTAGGGCATGCCTTTTCCATGCTCTCCCCCTCTTATTTTGTCAGTGTAGGACCAGTTCTCACACAGTGATTCATTTCCAGTGTGTCGTTCAAATGGACCGTTGAGAGGAAAGGCAGTATTGCAGGAAATGGGCCCTTGTCGATTTGTTTTGAGATTAATAGTAGTGGGTGTCCCACTGCATTTTACCAAGTAAATTTAAGAGTGATGGATGGACTCCCTGTATACTAACCCAGTGCCGTCAAGTCGATTCCAACCACTACTGATTCATAATACATTATATTTTACTCGTCATAAAAGATACAAATGAGAAAGTATGGCACTTTTTATGCAAAATTCTCTGAGACCATGAATTTTTATGTATAGAAAGAACAGGAAAATAAACATACAAAGAATTTTTGTCTGGTAAAAAAATATTAAAGAATACCATTATGTGAATATATGAATTAGAAACTATGTCAGTATGTCCACATGCTTCTCGGTCAATTAAAAAAAAAAATAAGTTTACAGTAATTTTAGGAAATGAGCTATTGTTTCATCATTTTTGCTGTCTTTCTTTAATGTCTTCAGCTATTTTATTGTGATTCATTGATGTTTTTAATGTTATTTAATTTTATGATTATTAACTTATTCATGTTTTTCTAATTTTGAAAATACAAAAAGTAAAACAAAAGACATAATCTTACCTCTGAAAAACTCCAAAATAAGTCTTATAATTAAAAAATTTTTTTTAATTTACATATTTGACACAAATGTGTGATCACATTGCTCACACCTTTTTTCACTTAATAATATAACAATATATTTCCATTTTCCCATTTTTTCTATTCCAGTAAATATTGTTCCAAAACGAATTGAACAGATACATAACATTGTATTATATGAATGTACCAAAATGTATTTATCATCTATTCATGACTATTTAGTTTCTTTTCATCCATTCTGCATCACAGCATTTTTTAAAAAACACCTTTGCAGATAAATCTTTGACTACGTCTGGGTTCATTTTCCCCATATGAAAGCTCCAGCCCTGATCTCTCCTCTGAAGACTAGACTCTGTACACAAGGGTGGCATCTTCACTTGAACACCAATAGGAAATAAATTACAAGTCCGAAACAGAACTGGCTTTTCTCACCCACTCTCATCTCAGTAAAAGGCCCCAACCCTATCCTAGGAGCTCTAATTTAATCTGTGTGTTATACTTTATTTTTCTTCTTTCCTAATACCTCCCATTTCAGTTTATCAATAGGTTTTATTGAATCGGTCTGCAAAACACATCCCGAATCTGTCCTTTTCCTCCAGCCTTATCCAGGACCTTCTAGTCTAGCTAGTCTTTCTGGGACTGCTGTCCTTGCCTCCCTCATATTCTCCCTACTTCCACTCTAGCGTCATCCTTAATTCTTCATAGAGCAGCTGTGCGATCTTGGAAGACCATAATCAGACCATGTTACTCCTCTGCTTAAAATCATTCAACGCCATCCAGAATACTGGGACACAATCAGACTCTTCTTCCATGTCCCACAGGGTCCCGTGCAATCATGACCAGCCTTGCATTCTCCCTTCCTCTCCTAACCCACGTCCTCTTTCACTCTGTATCTGCCAAACAGGCTTCTTTCTGCTCTGGTGGCCTGAAATGCCTTTCCCTCAGACTCTGGCTGCCGCTCCCTCTTTACTTGGGGTTCAGTGGAGGTATCAACTCCTCTCAGAGGCTTCTCAGCCCTTAGTGTGAAAGGAGTCTGTCCCTTAAAGTCCCTCTCAAATAGACCACCACATTTGTTTCCTTCATAGCATGAATATCTCTAATTACTTATTCATTTGTTTATTATATATCTCCTCATTAGAATGTCATCTATGTGGAAGCAGAGAAAAGACCTCGATTATCTTGCTCATGCTCTGCTCTATCCCCAGATCCTAGAACAGTGCTTGCGGTATAATGGAAACTAAATATTTACTAAAGGAATGAATAATTCAATGAAGATTTACTTAATATAAATTCAGTAAACAAAATTTCTAGGTCAAACTTTTTTTTTTTAATTTTGTCTGTTAATCTATAGTCTCCATATCCAAAAATACCAATTTCCCTTCCCACCAACATGGCATGACAAGGTCAGTTTTGTTGCACTCCCTATCCGACTTTACATACATAAATTTTATTTTGACAGTTCAGTATGCAATATTTAATCAATGGTTTAATTTTTATATTGGTGTCTACTAATGAGGCCAATGACTTTTGAAGTTTGAGAAATCTTCCTTATCAGAAGCCACCGTCGTTCCCCACCCATCCATGCAGCCCACATGTATCTGACCACTTCTCAAAGGAAGGGCAAAAGGAATGGAGACACATTTTTTGAGAATCTGCTAGGAGCCAAACTATGTATCTACATTTATTAAGTCGTTTGATCTTCTACACAGCCCTATACAATAAATGTTAACCATCTTTTCAGATGAAGAGACAGCTTCCAAGAGGTTATAGACCACAGAGCTAATAAGTTACAGAAGTGAAATCTACGCCCAAATCTGACTGATGCCTAAGCCCAAACCATGAACACAAGATAAAAAAACAAAAGGTTCATGTCTATTATCCAGACTTCCTCAAAGTTAATAAGTTTTAAAACAGATTCTGGTTATTAGTGTCCTATTCAGATCATTTGAAATGAGACCAGTGACATTCCTTTAAAAAGGTTTCCACAGACTCAAATATTTGTTTTACCACACAAAGGAAAGTTTCACCAGGAATGAGTTGGAAGACACTGGGTTTCATCACTCATATAGACAAAGGAACAATAAACTACTGTTGGAAGTTTCAACAAACGTTTTATTTATGCCATTAATATAACCACATTATTATAATGAGCACAGATGGGATCTACATTATTCTGTAGAAGAGTTTAACGGTATCCAACTTGACTACCTTCTCAAAGAAGAGTAAAATTTTCTTTATTCTAAGGTTGACGTGAAGCAACAATTAGAGAAACAATGAAGAAATATGTGCAGGTGCAAATTCTCTTACATAATCAAAACTGTGAATATTTATTTGTGTTTACATGTAAGTTCATCACAGAAAAGGCTTACCCTGTACCATGAAGATGAGGTCAGCTCAAAGTGTGCTAAAATTGCTTAAGTGGCTCAAATAGCTAACTTAATAAAGGTTCATCAGAATGTCACTAGAATAGCCAGTATTTGGGAAAATGATGAAAGGTGGTAAGGATGGCTTAAGCGGAAAAAAAAAAAAAAGAGCAGCTCAAATTGATTTTATACTAGTTCTCTAAATATAGGAAAGAATGACCTTTTTGTCATTACCATTCTTTAATCCAGAACATTTAATAATATAATTCAAAAATCATTTAAAAAGTTCCACATAGGTTCATGGAATCTTGATTTTTATAGTATAACAGGTCTGGTTCAATGGCAGGAAGGCCAAATTTCACTGAAAAAGTTGTGTTTTGTGACTTTTTAGTTAATGGAAGATGGGTATAGTGAGCTGGGGGTCTTTTTATTTGTGGTAACTGTAGAAAGCTAAGGACACATTTGACAAGAGGCTATTTGTAGGAAGCTAATTTAAGAGTGGAAACAAATAATTTTGAAAGATGAGGAAATCCTGCTGAAAAAAGCGTGGCAGGATCACATCAAATAGGAGCTTCAGAGTAATTTACTATTCTAGGAAATCCAGCAGCTGGTTTAGCTAAAGCGTTCCTCTTTTCCATGAGCACTGTAACAAGGACAGGAAATGGTTCAGAAAGCATGCTGATGTTCCTGTAACAGATTTCTATAAAAATTTAAGAGCAAAAAACAATTTTCAGAAGCTCAATTCATAGCCCTTTGGGAAATTGAGAGACAATGCATATATTTGTAACTTTAGTCACTTGGAAGTTATATAAGAATTAAAAAAAAAAATTTCAAACAGGATGAAGATAATAGGAGATAAATTTCTGCTTACATCACTCATGTAAAATTTTACATTGGTGTAACATTGAACTCAATAATGAGCCTTAGTTTTAGAGAAGAATTAAGATTTAAGTTAAAAATGGGAAAAAAGCCATTCAGAAATATATTGTAAAGTAGAATGTATAGATATTTGATAAATTTGCCCTTAATTATTCCAAATAATGAAATGGTAGGACTCCATTGGAATCCCAAAAAGATACAAGGACTCCAGACAAAAGAAACAGACTTAAATCATACAATTTAAAAATATATGTAGAGGAGCCCTGGAAAAATATTTTAGTGCAACATGTTATCTATAGGCAGAATTGTCTCTTTTGTTAAAAAATTATTCCAAGTGTTAGAAATGTAATCTTTATTAAAAAAAAAAAAAAATTTATAAAGACCCCCCAAATTCCCGTTATTTAGAGAACTTAATTCTTCGATCCATGCAAAATATTACATAAGTATTTAAAACCATGGTCTAGCCTCAGGGTCATGAATATAACTATATATCCCAAAATGCTGCAACAAACTACAGTGAAACCTGTGAGAGCCAGAACCTGGTGGGACTGCCTTGTTTTTCCAGGTCTCGAAAGCTCCTGGTTTCTGACGGGGCAGTCTTACCACTTTTCCTTCTCTGACAGGTTTCTGCCTTACACAGGTTCTGACCTTCTCCATCTCTTCCAGCTTTTAGTGATTGCCAGCCTTCCTTGGCTAGTAGAGGCCTCACTCCAGTCTCTGTCCTTGTCCCTGTCTTCACAGCATTGTCTCCTCTATGTGAAGTCAGGTCATCCTCTGGCTCCCTCTTATAAGGATACGTATGATTGCATTTAAGGCCCTCCTATATAATCCAGGAGTCGGAATAGACTCGATGGCATTGGGTGTGGGTGTGTATATAATCCAGGAGCCCTGGTGGTGCAGTGGTTAAGAGCTTGGCTGCTGACTAAAATGTTGACAGTTCAAATCCACCAGCTGCTCCTCGGAAACCATGTGGGACAGTTCTACTCTGTCCTATAGGGTTACTATGAGTCGGAACTGACTCAGTGACAATGGGTGGTGGTGGTGGTATATAATCCAGGATCATATCCTCATCTCAAAATTGCTAATTTAATTATATTTGCAAAGACTTTGCCATTTAAGGTAAGATGCGCAAATTTCAGGGATTAGATTTTGATATCTTGGAGCCCGGGTGGCACAATGGTTAAGAGCTACAGGGAGCTATGGTCGCTAACCAAAAGGTTGGCAGTTCGAATCCACCAGCTGCTCCTTGGAGACCCTATGGGGCAGGTCTACTCTGTCCTATAGGGTCGCTATGAGTTGGAATCGACTTGACAGCAACGGATTCTGTTTAGTTTTGGCTGTTGATCTTTGGGCTCACCACTCAGCCCACTACATAGTTTAACAGGTAGTTTCCTGTTCTCAAGTGGCTTTAAATCTAATACAGTGAAACATATTGAAATTCAGGTGTTAACTAAAACTTTTTAAAACAAAACTAATCAAAACTACCGTAGTTGTAGTAGCCCAGGATAGAAGGTATTTAGAGTTAAAAGAAAAAAATGCTTTTTAACCTAAATTACTTTTGACTCCAAATACTTCATCAGGTCTTCATTACTGAGACCACATCTGTCCTCATTAACTGCTGTGGAGATCACTTTTTAAATGTTTCAGTAAGGATCAATTTCTTTTCTTTTTAGAAATTTATTTTACAAGATTTCTTGATGTGCTTTGCTTAAATCGTCCTTGTGAAGTGTATTGGGAGTAGATTGGAGTGCTTGCTATAGGACTTTTTTAAAGTTCCACAATTAAGTGAATGCATCTCTCCTGTTTTTGTTTTGCTTTATGCTGAAATTTTTTCCTTATATTCAGTTAATTTTTTAACATAGTAGAGAAACTAAAGATAAAATAGCAGCTCTGATCTGTCCCTGTTTTATAACATATCCAACTGAAAATATATGTTAAAAAATAAAAAACGCTGAGAAAGCACTGTTTTCATTCCAAGCATCTTCAATTTTGATTCAGCAACAAGTCTGCAAGCGCAGGCCAAGCTATAGATATTAATGTGAATCCGGAGGTTATGTCATTGCGTCTGTTGTTATGTTAATCAGTTTAAGTGAGTTACCATTGCCCAGCAAGACATTACTCACTTTGGAATGCTTTCCACTGGCAATTTGTCAGAGTAATACAAGGTAGAGATGGCATATTAGTTCCTTAAGTGTCAGCAGTTATACTTGCTAATGGAGTCTTGAACAATTAAGTGCTTGGCTACTGACCAGAAGGTTGGTGGTTCGAACCCACCCAGCAGCTCCCCTGGAGAAAGACCTGGCTATCTGCTTCTATAAAGAGTATAGCCAAGAAAACTCAATGAGGCAGTTCTGCTCTGTCACATGGGGTCGCTATGAGTCAAAATCGACTCGATAGCACCTAACAGCATCAATGCAGAGGAAAACTGTAGTTATGACAACATAATGTATCTTTTGTATCAGAGTTGTCCCTCTTAGATCCCCAATTTCAATTCCTTTTGATTAAAACTCTTCTGTGTATGTTCATTTCCTTTGAAGAATCATTTGTCCCCAGATTAATTACTTACTTTTTACATGAAATTGCTGTAAAATAGTATGGGACATTAATTCCCTAAGGGACATGAAGATCTCTTCTAGGAATGTAGATTTTAAGGGAATTTTGAAGAAGCTCCCCTACTCCCTTGACCCAGGTTTCATAGAGATGTTTTCACTGCAGTATTGAGCTCTGGGAGCCCTGGTGGTACAGTGATTAAGAGCTCAGCTGCTAACCAAAAGATCGGCACTTTGAATCCACCATCTACTTCTTGGAAACCATATGGGGCATTTCTACCCTGTCCCATAGGGCCTCTAGGAGTTGGAATCTACACGACGGCAATGGTTTTTTTTTTTTTTTTTAATTGAGATTTGGGCCCCTCCACTTTACCAGCACCCCCCCGCCCCACAGCCTTAGAGGATGGTGGGTCCGGTGTCAGAAAAGACTCCCCAAAACGATGCTCATGAAGGTCAGCTATCTCCTGATCACAAATATGGCTCCTTTCACTAAGGATGTATATGATGTGTCTTGGTGCCAGTGTATTCTCAATGATAGATTCACAAATTCTGTGCAGAAATTTGTCAAATTTATGTACAGTTAAATTAACTGGATCTGGACCTGTGTTCCAGAATGACTACAAGAGCCTCTTCTAAAGAGAACATAATTGTATTTGAATGCTCAAATGTAGTAGTCATAGATTTTGTAAGCATTTCAGGAACTTAATTTAATTCTTTGCTAAAATTTTGTGAGTGCCTTTCCTATCAATAAATGAAGTTGTAATTATCATATCAAAGATATGTCTAATTACTGTTAGGAGCAATTTAAGATATGGTGTTTTCAAATGCCTTATATGCATGCGAAAGCTAGACTGTTAATAAGGAATTAATTGACGCCTTTGAATTACGGTGTTGGCAAAGAATATTGACTATGCCATGGACTGCCAAAAGAACGAACAAATCTGTCTCGAAAGAAATACAACCAGAATGCTCCTTAGAAGCAAGGATGGTGAGACTTTGTCTCAGGTACTTTGGATATGTTATCAGGAGGGAACAGTCCCTGGAGAAGGACATCATGCTAGGTAAAGTAGAGGGTCAGCAAAAAAGAGGAGGACCCTCAAGGAGATGGACTGACACAGTGGCTGCAACAGTGGTCTCAAACATAATTATCGTGAGGATTGCAAAGGACTGGATAGTGTTTTGTTCTGTTGTATGTAGGGTCGTTATGAGTCAGAACCAATTAGATGGCACCTAAAAACAACAGCCATGTCACCTTATTAATCCCCCAAGGTGATAAAAATGGCTTGTGCTCCGCTGCTAACCTAAAGGTTGGCAATTTGAACCCACCCAGCATCTCCGTGGAAGAAAGGCCTAGCAATTTGCTTCTGTAAAGGTTACAGCAAAAACAAAACAAACAAACCTTATGGACAGTTCTACTCTGTAATACATGGGCCAACAGGAGCCGGAACCTACTTGATGACGACAACAACAATGATAACATCACCTCATTAAAACTGATAAACTCTGCTTTGTCACTCGTTCTCTAATTTCAGAAACATGATAAAATTCTATGTGTAACGCAATTTAAATTTCCTTTCTCAATACAACAGAAATATGCAGGTAAAATACATTTCCTTTATGTTGACTCTAAACTACTGGTTAAGGGGAAAACCTTTTTTTAACTTTTAGACTTATCATGTATAAAACTTATTTTGAAATTATTTTGATGTTATCAATTAAACAGTATCTTAAGTACTGTTAATTCTCTAGGAGGAAAGATCAATTTCCAGCCAGCGTCCACCTCCACTGGTCAAGATTGTTCCTGTTTATGGAGGGAAGTGTATAGCTTCCATGACATTGCAGTGCACATGATGGGGCATGAGGAATGTCTGATTGTCAACTTTGCACTCCAAGATGCTATCCTTTTACCCCATTTGCCCTATTAGCATTTTAGGGGGAAATCTGGATAAGGGGCAACATCAAGGCTGGTCTGTTTTGGCTTGGTCAAAGCCTAGTGGCTCTCTGTGGCTGATTCCACCTCTCTTTGGCACCTGCTGGTAGGAACTCTCCCCAGTGTGGTCTGCACTTTGTTTCATCCAGGTCCCTGATGTTCTCACTCTGCGGCTGCTCTGCCTGCTCTGATGGTGTGTTCTGGCTCGTCGTCTACAGGCAGCCTAGCAGCCACGTGGATCCTGTCTCCAACTCACAAGAACTGAGCGGGGTTCAGGAAACACAAGCTTCAAAGTCTCCCTTGCCCAGTTGTGCTGGACAGCCACATTGGCATTTATGTGGCCCCAGTGCAGGCTGGCATGGGCAGCCTCTGAGGCTGTCTTTTTCCTGAGTCCCAAATGGAGAGGCAGGGCAAAAGCCCCCTTGGCCTTTAGTGATCCACTCTCTTCTTTAACCTACCCTCCCATCCCATGGACAAAGTCAAGAGAAGGAAAAACTAGAACACATCTCTCTCATTCTTAGCCTCTTCTCCTTTTTCCTCAGTCTCCCCTCTTCTCCTGGTATTCCCTAAAAAAACCCGTTGCTGTCAAGTTGATTCCAACTCATAGCCACCCTATGAGTCCAGTATTCCCAAGGATCCACAAAAAGGCAGCTTTTTCCTAGATCATATACTTCTGGATACAAGTCTAATAATTAATTGTCAAGGGAGAATAGGAGCATGGTCTCTACTACCTGGGAGAACTCAGGGATCTGAGTCCCCCTCCTTACTTCTTGATGGATTAAATGAAAGCTAATTGAATTTAGCAAGTATTTTCTCTATATATAATGCCTGGCTCTCAGTGTCTCTTGCTAAAGATGATCAAGTTTCTGCCATTCTCTGCTCTGGGCAGAAAGGAAAAGGTTGCTTTGGAATGTAATTAGAGGAGAAAAAAGTAGAATACATTATTTTAACATTTGCAGTCGCATCTCAGTGAGTTAAATATATATGTGACATATGTATATGTGTGCAATACATATAAATATATGCATGTGTGTTTATGTTTCTATACACATATGCAAATATAGTAGTCCCGTCATCTATAAGCTATATGACTATAAGAAAGATGCTTAACTCTGTAAGCTTCAGTTTGCTCTCTCTAAGATATGGATATAAAAGTACATACATCGTAGGATTGTTGTTTAAAAGGTAAACAGGGTTTAGTAGATGAAAAACAGATAAAGGCTTCAAGAGCATTAAAGATGTAGGTCTCCTAATGATTTTTTGTTGACTCTGTGTAACTCATTTCACAAGTCAGGCCCAGTTAACTCATTATATAATAATCACTCAGGTGACTGCCTAAGAAAAACTACCAAGTCTTTAATTTTTTGAAGCTAAAAAAAAATAAATACCACCATAATGCAAATTATTAGGAAGTAAATTTATGTATTGCCAGTAGGTTAATCGTTTCAATCAATTTGCCAAATCTGTACCTTTAGAAACCGATAGTATCTGTAATGGTTAATGTTATATGTCAACTTGGCTAGGCCACGATTCTCAGTGGGTTGGCAGATGTTATGTGGTCATCCTCCATTTTGTGATCTGATGTGAGCACCCAATTAGTTGACAACCCGATCAGTTGAAAGCAAATCAGTTTCCTTGGCGGGGAGGGGGCGGTGGCATCCAATGTATATACGAATGTTCTGGCAAAGCTCTCCCTAAATCCTACATCCGACTCATCATCCTCTGATCTCTGGTTCTTGAGACGTGAGCCAGCAACCTGCCACCTAATTCACGGATCTTGGGATTCGCATGAGCCAGCAGCACTCTGCCTGATGTGCTGATTTTGGGTTCGTCAGACCCTGCAACCATGTGACTCAGGAGAAGCCTCCAGCCTGATGTTTGACTCATGGATTTTGGGACCTGCCAACCTCCACAACTACCTGAGTGATTTTCCTGAGAAAAATCTCTTTAAGTATATATGTATATGTATATATATATATACACACACATATATTTCACTGGTTTTGCTCCTCTAGATAACCCAGGCTAAGACAATATCTCTTGGGGTTTAAGAAGTCTGCTCATCTTTCCAATATGACTCCCGAATCTAATAAGAAGTAAGAAAAGATAACTGACAAAAAGAAGAAAAAAAACTCTCTTTGTTATTAATAAAGTGGAAGCAGGAACATGTTGTCTTGTATTGGTGGTGAGGTGGGTTTCCCAATACTGGATCTGGGAATCGGAAGACAAGGCTGGACTGGGTCAGGTCTCTCTCCACAGGGGTGGGGTCTGAATGAAGGTGCAGGGGAGGCATCAGGGAAGGGACTGAGTTTAAGCCTGGCAGATTGTAATTTAAGATGATTTTTGTAGATATAAAGGAGCCCTGGTGATGCAGTGGTTGAAGCTCATGGCTGCTAAGCAAAGGTCAGTGGTTTGAACCCACAAGTCTCTCTGTGGTAGAAAGATATGGCAGTCTGCTTCTCTAACAGCCTTGGAAATGCTATGGGGCAGTTCTGCTCTGTCCTATAGAGCCTCTATGAGTCACAATTGACTCGATGGCAATGGGTTGTAGATGTACGATTTCTCCCACTAACGGTGCTTCACTAAAATGAAAAGATCAGGGCCCCTGCTCTCTGGGGCCAGGGTGGAGGTCAGAGATGGTGATAAATGTGGAAAATCTCCTTTCATTTTCTTCATGTTTGTTACTGACATCAAATGGCATGGTGGTTTGTGAAAGGCCACTTCAGTGTTGTACTCAAATCTATACTATTGCTTGCAGATGGGTTTTATTTGCTGAGGCTGAGCAGTGATTTTGTCCATTGTTTCAAATAATTGACCATTGAAAACGCCATTCAAATAAAAATGATGAAATGGCATAGGATGTTTCTCTTAAATTATGTAGCTTAATAGAAAATGTGAGGTAGTATGTTTAATATTAAATAAACTCTGAAGAGGAGTAAGTGACTTAGATAGAAGCCACCTTAGCAGATGCAGCATGGTTGTTTAGATTATCTGAACCACTAGTTTTCTGGTGGAGTAAAAATGTTTCCACTTCCTTCATCTAGAAAATCACTTGCAAAAAAAAAAAAAGAACAAGAAATAAACTCAAACTTCATCTTCTATGAAATGAGGAGATATCCATAATTCTGGGAAAATGGGAAGACAAGCAGGTGCTGGATTAAATAAAGGGGGGTCAGCAGTTCGAATCCACCAGGCGCTCCTTGGAAACTCTACGGGGCAGTTCTACTCCACCCTATAGGGTCACTATGAGTTGGAATCAACTCGAGGGCACTGAGTTAACTGGGTTATAGAAAAGTCTGCAGACAGAACTTTGAGACTCCCATGCTCAGCCTTCTTCTTCTGCCCAGCACCAGATGACAACAGCCAACTGAAATGGGGAGGCTGGGGAATCTTTCTCTAGGTGAACTGATTTTACTCAAATAAAAGACAAGACCTGGGTATGATTCCCGGCCAGTATACCTCAGGCACAGTGACCATCTCTCCATCAGTACAGGCTTGTCTGTTGCTAAGATGCTGAACAGGTTTCAGTGGAACTTACAGACTAAGATAGACTAGAAGACAGACCTGGCAATCTGCTTCCAAAAATCTACCAATGAAAAACCTATGGATCACAATGGTCTGATCTGCAACCTATCATGGGACTAGGATAAAGCAGCATTTTATTCTGCTGTGCATGGGGCTGTCATGATTCCAGAGCCAACTCACTGACAGCTAACAACAAAAACAACAAAGACAATGACCAGTGAAAAAACTGACCAATCCTGTGCTCTTCCTACCATGAAGTAGACAAGCCAGATCTTCCAAGCACTGTTTAGGGCTTTGCATGTAAATAAGAACAGACAGCCAAGGTGTACCAGATATTTGAGAATGCCGCTACCGTAAGTATTCCAGAGAGTTGGTGCAGAGACAATATTGGGGGAGGTTTTTAACAAAGAAATAATACAAGAACATTTCCCAGAGCTAAAGAGCATAAGACTGTAGATGGAAAGGTACACCAACCATCCTGAACTTTAATTAAAATCCATAGCGAGGCATAGGATTGTGAAATTTCAGAGCACCTTGGAGCCTGGGCCATTTGAGCTGGGTGTAATGCAGTCTTGAAGATGCGTCCTCTCTTAGGCCTCTAGGAACCACAGTGGACATGGCCTGTGTTTAGGATGGCTGTTGGTCAGGACAAGGTCTGGCACCAGCTGTCCTACCTTCCCTGTGGCTCTCACATCTTTGGGCAGTGTCACAATCCTGCTTTTAACTCTGCTTACTCTCACAGTGATTTCTGTTTCGCACATTTCATTACTCTTTCCTGCCCTGGTCAGGGCAGTCCCATTCCATCAGAGAAGTCACCGGTGTGTAAAACTTTTTAGAAAAATGCTCAGAGCTCCAGTTCCTTTTCCTTAGAATTAACTCTTGCACAAATTCATAAATGAAAATAGATGTGTGGGCATTTTCCCAACAGAATTCAACCTCTCAGGACTGGTGAATGTATTGGAGTAAAGTTGATTTTCCTGAATTTCAGCCTCTGTCTCAGCCAATATGTCCTGTCAGGATAACATTTAATTATAAAATTACCATGTGTCAAGTACCAGGCTGAGTGATTTGCATGTATCTAAATAATCTTTACAAACACACTATAGGGAAGGTACAGTGCCCCGAATTTTAACTTGGATTTGACTTAAAAGCTGTATTTTTAGCCATTTTGTTATAAGAAGCTCATGCAAGTTGCAATTTAGGACTTACACATGTGCACTGAAATCTTAGATGCAGGTACTTGAAGGATATATTCATTTACCCATGATAATTTGGAGCCCCAGGGGATTTCTACAGTGCCTACTGAAATGTCTGGACAACCTTAATGAAAGGGAGAAAAAGATTCAATGTATTCATTTTTCAAAGATTCAGTCATCTTTTAAAGGTGCTAAGGCGGATAGTGAGGAATACTGATTTGTGTGTGTGTGTGTGTGTGTGTGTGCAAAACTAAGCTTGAGTCATAATCTCTAGACTTGTGTGCAAGTATATTTTTGTTAGAAATGTGATATTGATGAAGATCATGAGTGAGATTTCCTAATTCTGTGTGAACTTGTATCAGGGTAATTTTCATGTTTTCCAGCCATTGTCCATCATAATTAATAATCATCAGCAATGTGCAAATTAATAGATTTTTGTTGTCACTGTTCTTTAAGTCGTGATCTCTGCTTTCATTAAGTATTTAATATATCAGCTCCTTGTTCCCAAGGATTACTAGGTTCTCATACACCATTTTGACATAATGATGGTCTCCTGGTCAAAATAGCTAAGTAAATAAGTGGCAGCTAATGCCAGTTCTTAATGGATTTGATCTGGAATTCATGATATATACACATATCAGTTGTTTCAAACTTCTAAGTAAGTGATTATTTTTATTTTAGAGAAGAAAAAAATCATGTTATTAAGGATTCCAGAAAAAAATTCACAGTAAAGAGTTGGAAAAATTAACTTTTGTATTTTACATGTAGGCCTCCCTTGTTGGTGATTATAAATGATTAAAAATGAATTGAGCTTTCACTTCCAATACTCTTTCTTCTCTAAAAAGTTTTACTTTCTACTTCACTTAATAAAAAAAAAAAAAAGATTTTTTTTTTTTTTTTATGGATACTGTTTATCCTCACATCTTTTCTCCAAGCTTTGAGGGTAATTTGACATTCTAAGGGTGTTGGCTTGACCCAGTACTCCAGTGGACATGTATGGCCACTGTATTTCCTCTTGCACTCCACAATCCTTTCCATTACAAGGCTTTCCTCCTTTTGCAACATTCTAGTTCCTACTGCTGTTCAGTGCCAACTCTTACCCAACTTGAGCTGCCACCTTCTGTTTTTCTATCTCTGTTCCCCCTTCTCTTCTAGGATGCTGTGATGATAGCTAACCAGTTTTACCAAGTGCCTCTATATGATGAAAATCACAGAGATGAGATACTGAGTAATAGGATGCTGAAATATAGTCAAGGCAAGCTTGTAGAAAGTTACTTTGATTGATGATTGATAAGACCATTGTCTTATCAGCTTAGTCATCAAAGTGACATCTTTGTTTTTTAAACCTTTAAAGAGTTCTTCCGCAGCAGATTTGCCCAGTGCAATATGTTGTTTGATTTCTTGCCTACTGATTCCATGAACATTGATTAAGGGTTAAATAAGGGTTAAAAGGCTTAAATTAAGGAGACCCAAGTTTTTGTTTTTTAAATAGGCATATTCTTTTCATGCTAATGGTATTTGAGGCATTTCTTACACCTCCCTTTGACCAAAGTCATCAGCCTACTGTGAATAAAAAGAAAGAAATTCTGTGTCTTAATAGAGCCCAGGGATGAGCAAAATAATTCATATTATTTTATTTCTGATATATTACAAAAATCTTGGAACAGGAACCAGAATATTGGTTTTACTTATTGTGTTTCTGGGTTCATTGTGTATCACCACGGTGCCTCTAGAGAAGGTAGAATACCTTCAAAGAAAGTAGAAAACCTTTGAGAGTAATGATCACAACCAGGACACAAAATTGCTTCTGATTCCTGATTTAGGTCACTGTTCACTAGATGTAGATGTGGGTTTGAGAGTCCTGAATGATTTGTGCTATCTTGTAAAAGGGTTGATGTTTACCCCTAAGTCTCCAAGCCAGGAACATACTGTTATTGTTTATTCAGTTATCTGTGCGCTATGCAAAAGCAAGATTCCATTCTAGAAGTATGGGAACCAGGAAGTATCAGGATCAGAGAGGACCATGAAGGAGCGAGGTGCTCAGATCAGTGATAATCACACCCAGTGCTTGAACAGGACAACTGTGCAATGACATCCGGGTCTGGAAGTGTGCGCGTGCACTGCCAATCGGCCATGTGTGTTTAACCCTGTGAAGCTAGAACCAACGAAAGCTGGAGCTTTCCTAACCTGTCTCTCCCCACCTCGCCCCGCCTCCTTCCAGAGGGCGTAGCTAATGGTGTTTGTAAATGAAATCACAGCACTCATACGACGTGACTGAGATTTTCAAAAAGTGACATCCGAGAGAGCATTAGAATAATTTCCATTTTAACCCAAGGATAAGAGAAGTGAGCGATGAGCAGTTGGGTTCATGATAAGTGATATGATAGTTTACCATTTCTATACAACGACCATGGCCATAAGTGCTTCATCATAACAGAGACTAACAGCTTATCTGTATGTCACTCTGAAAAACACACATGTGCACACACACACACACACACACACACAGTCCCTCTCAGTGAAGGTTACACCCACAGAGCTTTTAACTTCAAAACCGTGCTATTTATTTCTCCATAAAAAATATTTCCAAAGCGGGGAAAAACTTTCCCAAACATCCCAGAATTTTCAAGAACATTTGAGGTCTTCAAGGTGAAAATGAAATATTTGAAACTTTATCAGTTGGTGATTTCTTCTCTAAAATTTGTAAAGAATCAGAATCCAAAGGCTGCTAATGGATTTCTAAATGACTAGGTTCTATTCCAAAACCCCGGTAACGTAGTGGTTAAGTGCTTCGGTTGCTAACCAAAAGGTTGGCAGTTCAAATCCACCAGGTGCTCCTTGGAAACTCTATGGGGCAGTTCTACTCTGTCCTGTAGGGTCGCTATGAGTAGGAATCTACTCAACGGCAGCAAGCTTGGTTTGGTTAGGTTCTGTTCTGCTCTTGTCTTCCTTCCTCTCCCCTGCCCTCCCCCTTCCCTTCCCTTACTCTTCTCGTTTCCTCTTCTATCCCTCCTTGCCTTCCTTCCTCCCTCTCTTCCTTTCTTCCTCCTTCCCTCCCTCCCTTCTTTCTTTTCATGTTTGTTCGATGATAAAGTTATGCTCTGACCCATGTCCCTGTAATTTTAGTTTAAATAATAAGTGCCTTATTTTTTTCAAATTCAATTTTAAAAATGGTAGAAAACAAGCTGTTCAGAGAAAATACGTAGTGAATTTAATCCTCATGGCTAAGACAGGAATGGGGCAGACCTGTTAGGAAAGCTCCATTGCGATTTACACTTGACTTTCTCATGCAAGGGAGGAAAATGGCAAGTTTTCTCCACCACCACCATGTGCTGTCCCCTCCCCAGCCTTGCAGTTGTAGAATGATTGGCTTTATAAACTATTACAAATATCGACAACATGCACTTGAGTTTCAGAGTAATTGCTTCAGGGGTACACAGTGCTTAATAATTTTTCATTGGTGTTTATTTCATTGCAAAATTCTACATAAAATTTGTGAAATTTGGATGCAACATCCTAAAATGTTCCCAAATGAAGTCACTCACTTCCTGTTAGATTTACATATCGGCTACCATTTAAATACATTCAAGCTATGCATTATCTTGAAGGAGACGAGTCCTGTTGGCAGCACCCTCACTTTACCCTGTCGTTCGTGCACGCCTCAAGTGTCCATCACAGGTCTGCTGATCCCTTTCAAGAATTATTGGACTTCTAGCAAAGCCTTGTTCATGAAGGAAATGACAGACTTCTTAATGTGAAGACATTAATGTCTGAGAGGGCTTATTATGTCATTCCTCTCCAGGGAACGTGCATTTTTGTACTGGTCAATGCTCTAAGCCTGAGGAAGAGAGCACTAATGGTTCGATTTTAAATGTCTACAGTGGACCAAGGAAACGAGATTTTTTTGTAAGGTGTAGGGTCCCAAGAACCCCTGAAGTCATATTGTACAGATGATTGTATGTAGTAGGCCAGCGAAGCTTTTTGCTGCATTCCAGTGATTTATAGCTCCATCTGTGCTCGCAGTTATACTAAATACATTCATGAACGTGCCTTGTAACCTTGCAGTTTCTTGTACAAGAAATGCATTGCCTGGTATATGTTTGTATGTGTGTGTACATTTTTATGTTTATCAGAGATATTATTTGAATGTTATAGAGGCATTACATATATTTCAGTGATGTCACTTTGTTCAGAAAAAAATATTACCAGCTTGATCATGCACGTTATTGGTCTTGTCTAGCTGCAAATAACTTGAACGATTTCCAAAAATCAAATCTGTAAATAACGCTCGAGATTTACTACCATGGGCAACATTCAAAAGATCACACTGTAGAATCTGCAGGAATTTCCAAAGAGGCACTCTATCTTATTTTAATCAAATGATATTGTGTTTGGCATTAGTATATAGCCTTTTCTATGTGACTATCTTAAAGAGGATTTGATTTGCCAGAATATATAGATCATACATATGTGTTAGATTGAAAAAAAAAAAATCTCATTATCCCTGCTTGAGCTTTTCATTAATTACTATATTTTCAGTGGTTCCCAAACCTAGATGGATATCAAAATTTCCTGAAGAGCATTTTACATTAAGAAATCACAAGTCTCTGTTCAATTCC
The DNA here is from genome assembly GCF_024166365.1 of Elephas maximus indicus. Lineage (NCBI taxonomy): Eukaryota > Metazoa > Chordata > Mammalia > Proboscidea > Elephantidae > Elephas > Elephas maximus. The sequence continues at coordinate 24,560,566 of NC_064842.1, read as the reverse complement.
CTGATTTAGAATCTCCAAGTCTCCCACCCAAGAATACATATTTGTAGTTACCTCCTCACGTGATTCATATGCAGCCAGCTCAGCACCTATTGATGGCCTTTTGAGAACCATTCGTTAGTCTACACGGTTGCCCTAGTTCAGAAACTTGAAGTAACCCTAGACTTTCTCACCCTCCTTTTATTGCGTTACTAAATACTACTGATTTTACACATTAAATATGTCACTGTCCCGTGACTGCATTTATTGGAGTGAATGTCTCAGCATTCCTCTCATACATACAGATTTCCTCCTGTCTGAATCAGGTTCTATTCTGGCATAATTTTGATACTTACTGTTTGTTGAATGAATGATAAAATGAATAAATGAGATATCACGGGAGGCCTTGTTAGATGTCTCCCTGACTCCCAGTTTCATTCTATGCCACATTATCTAGGTTTCCAATGTACCAGTCCTTCCAAAGAAAATAATGACATTAGTTCGACATGTATTTACTTTATTAAACCCCACTGGTTCTTAGGGATCCCCCAATCTCTCTACATGATGTCCATTGCTATGCTAATCCATTGTAAAACTGCTTCTGGAATATCAAACACATTGATCTCAATATTTGCAAATGGTGGTACTTTTAGAAAATTGGAACAACTTGAATGATTTTCCAGAATTATAGGACCTCTTAGTGTTCTTTATATTGATTTTAAGATCACAAGCCATAGCTAATTACTCTCATTTGTGGATTCTCTCAGTACCCACTAAGGTAATTTATCTGAGATCAGACTACTGGAATGACCTTAGAGCAGGTCTTTTATAATCCCTGCATTCACCTAACTGGTGTTTAGATTTCACCTTAGCAATCTTTACACTCACTTAGAAGCTCATTCTTCTTGACAGAAAAAGACAAAAAATATATTAAGAGTTGGAGAGTTTTCACTTGATCTCTTTCTTCCGGTACCGTAGCTACATTGGCCAAAGGCAGTACATTTGGGCTTTCTTACTCCAAACAGAATTTTTCTTGCCTTTACTTTTTCCTAACTATTGTGCACTTTACCTCATATTGGATTTTTGGTTGTTTTTTATTGTTGTTGTTGTTTAATTTTGTTATAAACCCTTAACAATGACTAACACTTAAATACGGCTCACTGTGTAACAATCATTGTTCTAAGTATTTGATATGTATTTCCCCTTTGATCTTCACTTACTTGAACACTGTGAGGTAGGTGCTATTATTACCACCATTTTACAGAGGGGAGGAAACCAAGGCAGAGAGAAGGCTAGTAATTTATTAGCCCTGGGTCCTACAGATTGCGGATGTTGGCACTGAGATTTGAACTCGACAGTCTGGCTCCAGACTATGGAGCTACTATGCCCAACTATCTCTTTACTCATCCATCCTCAGCTATGAACCATTTGTCCATATCTTATTACTATATAAATTTCTTGAAGAATGCGTTATGCATCCCTGTTGGCTTTGTTAGTTACCTACCCCTTCCTCTGTCATTAGAAGAATTTGTGAATACAAAAACATTATTATTTTTCCCATATTTCCCCAAGTCTCTTAGAACCAGATGCGTTCTGTGTGTTTTATACACACACACACAAACATAAAACATGTAATAAATTGAAAACTGATTGACTAAATTTTAAATATATTCAACTGAAGATTATTATTGGTTTGCATATTTTCTTCCCTTAGCCAAATTGTTAGAATGTTATTATCTAACCAGGAAGGAAACGAAAATTCCTCCATTCTGTTCTCACTTTTCAACTATTTATATAATCTTCTATTTTGGCAAAAGAGTTTAGCAACTGTTTATTCCTTGTTGGGAAGTCACTGTTATTCTCACTCAACAAAAAAAAAACTGTTAAGTGACTGATTTGTAGTCATCTATAATTTTTTTTTAATTTATCAAAACTCATAGTGCAATTGAGTGTTTCTGATCTGACCTCCAAACCTACCGGAGGAACATTCACCAGTGTTCCTTCTTGTTCTGGGTATGGGATTGCAGATGGGCCACTTTGCCCAATTGTAGCATGTATCTCGCATTCATTTGTACATGAAGAGGTTGTCAGTGTTAGGGTTCCTTCTGACTGGGTTTTCAGATTAGCACATCTCTCCACTGTTAGAGGCAGAGTCAGATACCTATAGAGCATTGCCTAACTAAAAATATGCGGATTGGGACCTAATCTAGCTGTGCAGCCCAGAGGGCTTGGCAGGACACAGGAAGATAGATAGCCCGTGTGTGTGACACCACCACAAGTGACAGGCTCCTTTGCACGAGTGTGTGCATGCTAACAATCTCACCCTTTTTACAGACCTCAGGCAACTCAAAAGTTGTATTTTCCCGCCTGTTTCTTTATTTATCCATTTATTTACTTAACCACCTCAAGACAACTCTTAATGTTCATTTTAATTTGGCATTTCTTGGTAGAGAAGATTATGGACTATATATTGCACTATAGACCCTGCACTTTTATATGCATGGTTAAAAAAAAAAAAAATTACAGTCATGTCAATTCTGACTCATAGAGACCCTGTAGGACAGAGTAGAACTGTCCCATAGGGTTTCCAAGGAGCCCCTGGTGGATTTGAACTGCCGACCTTTTGGCTAGCAGCCAAGCTCTTAACCTCTGTGCCACCAGGGTTTCCTATGCATGCTTATGTTTCTCAAATAATAATTTTAACAATATGAAAAAGAAAAAGGAGATAGAGAAGAACATTTCAGGAAGAGGGTAAAGGGGCAGGAGAGAAGGAAGAATATGTTGAGCACTGATTATAAAATAAGTTATCTGATTTAAATTTTAAAAGATCCTTGTGAAGCAGATGTTGATTCCGACTCGTAGATATTGTTATCCTTTTTTCATAGATGGAGAAATCAAAGTTTATAGAGTAAGAATTTGTTCAAGGTCACAGGCTATTGAGTGGCAAAGCTAGAAGTCAGACCCAGGCCTATCTGACACCAATGGTCTTTCTTCTTAGGGGTGCTACTAGTAAGGCTAGCCTCTGCGTGTGGTGTGTGTGTCTGTGTCTGTGTGGAGAAGGCATGCCAAGTTTCCATTTGGCAGCAGACATTTACTGCAGACCTGTGAAGCTGAAGTCCCTTGTTCATTGTCACCTTATAAGTACAGAGATGAGTCAGACTCAGTGGTTAACTGAATACAGATTACAGTGGTTAACTATGCATTGGGTCATCTATCTGTGACTACCACTATGCTAATGGCTTAAGTACTTTATCTCATTTAATCCTCACAATAATTCTAAAAGGTAGATAACATCCCTATTTTACCAATGGTGAAACTGAGGCTTAGAAGATTCAGTTACAATAGCATTTAGGTACTAAGTAGCATTCAAGATGACCCTAGGTTGCCTGACCGACTCCAAAGCCTATGTGCCTAACTGCTTTGTTTTTTCTGAAAAGGAATTAGGAGGAAAACTTTGTATTTAAACTATAACATAAGACAAAGTAAAAAACAAATTTTACAAACCTTGTGATTTTTTTTTTTTTGGTCCTTTTTCATTTCTGCCATAATGTAGACAATAATATGAAATGATATATGTAAATATTCAATATTTGTAGGCTCTTTCAACCTAAGCACTCTGCAAATAAATGACATTTAAAAAAACTAAACTTTTAATTTCATATAAGAGAGCACAATGAAGCTAAACCATGTGCTAAGTAAAACCATACTTCATATACTGTGAACTCAGAATACTATTGGCTAATACAAATTATGCCAACCTATAGACATTTACTGGTTTTTCACTTGTGCTTTGTTACTTGAGAACTTTAAAATAAAGTGGCCTTAAATTGCACTATGTTGTTGTTGTTAGGTGCCATCAAGTTGGTTCCAAGTCATAGTGACCCCATGTACAACAGAAGGAAACACTGCCTGGTCCTATGTTGTTATGCTTGAGCCCCTTGTTGCAGCCACTGTGTCAGTCTATCTCATTGAGGGTCTTCCTCTTTTCACTGACCCTCTACTTTACCAAACATGAAGTCCTTCTCCAGAGACTGGTCCCTCCTGATAATATGTCCAAAGTACATGAGGCGAATGCTCCCTTCTAAGGAGCATTCTGGCGTACTTCTTCCAAGACAGATTTGTTTGTTCTTCTGGCAGTCCATAGTATATTCAGTATTCTTCACCAATGCCATAATTCAAAGGTATCAGTTCTTCTTCGATTGTCCTTATTGATTGTGCAGCTTTCCCATGCATATGAGGCAGTTGAAAATACCATGGCTTGGGTCAGATGCACCTTAATCCTCAAAATGACATTTTTTTCTTCTTAACACTTTAAAGTGGCCTTGTGCAGCAGGTTCACAAAATCTGGACACTAGGTCTGAGGATTTATTCTTACCGATCAGTTACTTCGCTGAGAACTGCTTTGAAAGTAATTTTACTATGACTTGCTTTCCTCTCTCTCCCCCCTCCCACCCTCACACACACTTTTCAGAGCAGAAATATAATATTTATTTAATTTCCTTCACTTGGCACCAAGACAGTATAAAGTCATCAGTGTAATCACCATAAGAGGACTTTGTTTTATTTTCTATCACCCAGCACATTTTTATTGTCACAATGGTTACTAATCATTCATTTTTATTTACTCTAGCCGGGGAAGTTTTACAAAAATCTTGTGACTATTTAGAAGAAATGTTTTAAATTGTGGGTTCTCTCTTAGCCTGCTGACCAGTGAACACACTACAGACTTAAGCCTCATGACTCCATTAGATTAAGCCTTAAGTCATAGGCCATATCTGCTTCTCCCCTTGCCAGCTGAGGCCTGCTGGACCCAGGGCCCCTCACCTCTTTCCAGAGCCATGCTCTGCAGAAGCTCGTCAGAGCAAGGCCGTAGTTCTCTCAGGTTTGTTTGGAGTAATCTTTTTTGGTGGCTGAGCTAGAAAACAAGGAACTATAAAGGTATTTAGTGTCTATTTCAAACTCTTGAGGTTTTAAAAAATAAGTATTATACTTTTGTTAAACTGAATTCCAGTATTTTCGTAGTGTATTTAAGAGCATAGGAGTCCATGGGTAAGACAAACGGTTAACACATGCGACTGCTAACTAACATGTTGGAGGTTCAGATCCACTCAGGGGCATGTTGGGAGAAAGGCCTGGCAATCTGCTTCTAAAAAGTCAGCCATGGAAAACCCTACGGAGCAGAGTTCTACTCTGACATACATGGGATAACCATTCGTTGGAGCTGACTCGATGGTATTTAGGATCGTACATAAGACCAGAGGATTTTATGATAAGAGTTTTTCAAATAGACTAAAAAAAAAAAAAAAAAAATACTAGCTATGAGAAAAAAGATGAATTCTTTGAGAATAAATGAGAGAGCACAAAACCTTGTCTTCAGATTATAGCCAGGGAGGCTTGGGATTAGTGGCATCTCCTTCCAGCATCTCCCCATCCAGATCATTATTGTCCACGTTTAGCTCTCCACGAAGTACCAAGTACAAAAAAGTCTTTTCCCCTCAGTTCAGGGTGTGTTTCTTATATTACCAGTCAAAATTCCAGTTTGAAAAGTGCCTGTTGGTTGTGTGTACATCGTGTTAACCAGCAATACATAAATTGTAGTTCCTGGTTACTCATTAAGACCTCAAATTCATGTTCACTGGGGCATAAATTTTATCATCCTGAAGTCACTGTGTGAACTTTTGAACTAGGTTCTGGTTAGAGTGAGTCACATAGGCCTGTGACGTACAACTACGAAAAGTACAAGTTATTTATGCAGCCAGCAAAATAAAACTTGAAAAATTGTATATTTATAATTGCACAGAGATAGAGTAAAAATATATGAATCCGTGAATACTTTCATGTACATATTCACACACAAACACAGATTAGTGACTTTTGATGCTAAAAGAATAATAATCTGGAAATTTCTCTGGAATACGAGACGACTGTCTTTCCTATTTCCTATGATTATCCAGATGAGCTGTCTTGGAAAAATGGTAGATGTTTAATATTTTTATGAGAGTCAACTGGCTGGTCAGGAGAGAAAACTAAAAAAAACCAAGCCTCTTGCCATCAAGTCGATTCTGACACATAGAAACCCTGTAGGACAGGGTGGAGTTGCCCCATAGGGTTTGCAATGAGTGGATGGTGGATTCGAACTGCCGACCTCTTGGTTAGCTGCGAAGCTCTTAACCGCTGTGCCACCAGGGCTCTGGTCAGGAGAGAAACATGTCTCGAATTGGTGCAAATTGAAAGATGTTTGAATCTGAAGTAAATAAGCAAAGACTCTGAGATATTATATTGACGTTTACTAAAGGAAGTAACTGATTATTAAGGGAAGTGAAGATGTGATGTATCGTGAACCTTCAGTGGTGTGTGGATCTGTAGGAGAAACACCTCAGCTTTGAGTGGTTAAGAGCTACAGCTGCTAACCAAAAGGTTGGTGGTTCAAATCCACCAGGCGCTCCGTAGACACCTGTGGCACAGTTCTCCTCTGTCCTATCGGGGCTTTACGAGTCGGTATTGACTCGACGGCAATGAGTTTGGTTTTGGTTTGGTCATAGATGGCAGTCATCAACCTTTGCCTCCATAGCAGTCTCACAGAGTAAACACTCTCTGAATGGATCCAGTGTAACCTGTATCTACCAATCATAGCTGAAGGTGATATAAATGCTTGGCAGTGGATAATTCCTCTCCTTTTCAGGCTAAATGTTATGAAAGTCAATGAAGATTTACATTTAAGTAAGTCATTCTACTGTAAGAGGAAAGATACAATATAAATTCTAAATGGCCATGTCAGGATTAATTTAGTTTGCAAAATAGGGTAACCATCTTATATCAAATTTCACAAGGAGAAAGGAAAAGAACTAGCTGTTAATTTGCACTTATTATTTCCCAGTCACTTTGCTTCATTTATGATTCTTGGGTGGCAGAAACGTTTTACGCCTGACTGCTAACCCGAAGATTGGTGGTTCGAATGTACCTGGCAGCTCAATGGAAGAAAGGCCTGGTGATTTACTTTCTTAAGATCACAGCCATTGAAAATCCTTTGGAAAGTAGTTCTACTTTGAAACATGTGGGGTCGCCATGAGTTGGAGTCAACTCAATGGCAACAGGTTTGCTTATTTTATTTTTCCTCTGCAATGTTGGCTTTATTTATCATTCCTATTTTAGAGGAGAGAATACTGAGTCCCAGCTGAAAAAGTCATCTTGCCTAAGGGCACTGAACAAACAAATCCTGATGTGATTGATTGACATCTAATTGTGCTCCACCATGCTGACTCTCTTGGGAAGAAGAGTTTCTCTCCTTCGGGAAGTAGACAGCCCCAGTGACCTCTGACACCTGTGGATGAATGTGTTAAAGATGTTTAAATTCTTTATAAAATAATACCTGAGGCTAGGCAGAAACAGAATTGACTTGAAAGTTATGTAGGTGTTTTTTGTGGCTACCTTTTAGAGGATTTTAGCTCTGGAATTACACCAAAGCCTATTAAACTGTAACTGTGGTATATGTGGCCATAAAGGCCTTTAGGTGAAAACTGTGGAGGTGAGCTCCGACGGCAGCCTATTTTTTGCAGCATGAAAGTTTCCCAAAGCAAAAGTCTGGGCTTTGAATACTCATGAATCAAAACACAGACATAAATAAAAATTTTAGGTACCTCTTAGAACCAATGCTAGAGGCCAAAAAATAATCCCCTTCCCGTTCTTCAATGTCTCCAAGAGATTATTCTTATTCCACCATTAATTCATTGGTAAAGTGTTCAGCTGTCACTTGTGGAAACATTTAAATTCTTTTCATTTTGTATTTTTAGATGTTATTAAGCAGATACATTGTGTGCTTTTTTTCTTCTTTCTGTGTGAAAACGCTAATTTTGACAATCAGACAGAAGAATGTGCTATGAGACTCCTTAAAATGTTTGAGTAAATTAAAAACACTTTCCTGCATATTATGTGCCACTTCCTAGGCGACAGCCGGCTCTAGGGTTGACACTAGATGTTTAGGATACCAATTTCCCATCCCTTTTCCTTCCTAGATTCTATCTAGTAGAGATAACTTGAAAAAGGAGAGTTGAAGCTTTAACTTCATTTATGGTGGATATTGGCATCTCCCAAAATACAAGTCTTCCTGATGAAGCTGAATTCAAAAACAGGACTGGTAGAGAAATCTGGAGCTGCAAAGCAGACTTCCTGCTATCTCCTCAAATCTGGATGCTTATGGAGAAAGCTGGGGACATATCCTGTATTTATTTATTTATTTATTTTTTATGTATTTTGTTGTTGTTGAGAATATTTACAGTCAGACATATACCAATTCAACAGTTTCTGCATGTACTAGTGACATTAATTACATTGAGTTGAGCAACCATTCTCACCCTCATTTTTCTGAGTTGTTCCTTCCCTATGAACAACAATTCAGTGACCCTAAGGTTCCCATCTAATCTTTCAAGTTTCTGTTGTCAGTTTGATCCCATATGGATAGTTCTTAAAAGAGCATAATGCTCAAGGCAGATAGTATTTACTAGTTAAGCTACTGTATTATATGGTATTAAGAAAACTTCAGGGAATATTCTTAATTTAAGGTTTAAAGGTTATCTCAGGGCAATAGGTTCAGGGGTTCATCTAACCTTCATAGCTCCAGGAAGTCTGCAGTCTAGGAGAATTTTAAGTTCTGGTCCACATTTTCCCCCTTTTGATCAGGATTCGTCTATAGAATCTTGTGCGTGTGTGGGGTGTGTGTGTGTAGCATGTGTGTGTGCTTTAGATGAAGGTTTGCAGTCTTTGATCAAAATGCTCCATTATAGGAACCAGCAGGGCACCATCAAGTTCTTCTGGTCCCATAGCAAAGGAAGCAGTTGTTCATGAAGGCAGTTAGCCACACATTAGATATCCTCTTCCTCTCCCTGACTCCCCTTCTTCCTCTGTTGCTCCAGACAAATAGAGAACAGTGGTGTGTTGAATGGCTGCTTGCAAGCTTTTAAGACCGCAGGCCCTAAGCTATGAACTAGGAGGTAGAACAGAAGCACTAAACCTGTTATTCGGCCAATTAACTGAGATGTCGTGTGCAACCATTACCTTAAACCTCTAAACCAAGAAACCAAGTATCATGAGGATTTTGGCTGTTTATAAGCAGACTCAGCAGCTACTCTCTCTCTTTTTTTTTTTTTTTTTTTGCTTTGTTGTAAATGTATCAATCACACGACTTTTGCAAGTGAAATTTTTAACAGGGGTACAACGTATTGACAGCAGTTACAATAATCACCTATGTAACCCTACCCTTGTTGTTGTTGTTGTTAGGTGCTGTCAACTGGTTCCGAGTCATGGCAACCCTATGTACAAGTGAACAAAATACTGCCCATTCCTGCGCCATCCTCACATCCTCGAACATACTGTTCTATGTTTGGGTCCATTGTTATAGCCATTGTGTCAGTCTATCTTGGGGAGGGTCTTCCTCTTTTCACTGCCCCTCTACTTTACTGAGCATAATGTCCTTCTCTAGGTATTGGTCCCTTTTGGCAACATGTCCAAAATATATGAAACGAAGTCTGACTATCCTCGTTTCTAAGGAGCATTTTGGCTGTCCTTCTTCCAAGACAGATTTCTTCATTCTTTTGGCAGTCCATGGTATATTCAATATCCTTTGCCAACACCATAATTCAAAGGCATCAATTCTTCTGCGGTCTTCCTTATTCATTTTCTGGCTTTCACATGCATATGAAGTGACTGAAAATACCACGGCTTGGATCAGGACCACCTTAGTCCTCAGAATGATATCTTTGCTTTTTAATACTTAGAAGAGGTCTTCTGCAGCACATTTGCCCAATGCAATACATCATCTGACTTCTTGACTGCTGTTTCCATATGCGTTGATTGTGGATCCAAACAAAATAAAATCCTTGACAACTTCAATCTTTTCTCCATTTGTCACGATGTTGTTTATTGATCCAGTTGTGAGAATTTTTGTTTTCTTTATGTTGACGCGCAATCCATACTGAAAGCTGTAGTCGTTGATCTTCATCAGTAAGTGCTTCAAGTCCACTTTGCTTTCAGCAAGCAAGGTTGTTTCAGCATATCACAGGTTGTTAATGAGCCTCCTCCAATCCTGATGCCGCATTCTTCTTCATACAGTCCAGCTTCTTGGATTATTTGCATAGCACACAGATTGAATAAATATGGTGAAAGGATACAACCCTGATGCACACCATTTATGATTTTAAACCACACAGTATCCCCTTAATCTGTTGATTTATGTACAGTTTGCTCATGAGGACAATTGAGTGTTCTGGAATTTGCATTCTTTGCAATGTTATCCATAATTTGCTAGGATTCACACAGCCGAATGCCTTTGCATAGTCAATAAAACACAGGGAAACATCTTTTGCTCTTCTCTGCTATCAGCCAAAATCCATCTGACATCAGCAATGATATCCCTTTGTTCCACATCCTCTTCTGAATCTAGCTTGGATTTCTGGCAGTTCCCTGTCAATGTACTGCTGCAGTCGTTTTGAATGATCTTCAGCAAAATTTTACTTGTGTGTGATACTAATAATAATGTTTGATAATTTCCACGTTCTGTTGGATCACCTTTCTTTGGAATGGGTACAAATGTGGATCTTTTCCAATTGGTTGGCCAGATAGCTGTCTTCCAAATTTCTTGGCATAGATGGGTGAGTACTTCCGGTGTTGTATCCATTTGTAAAAACATCTCAATTGGTATTCCGTCAATTCCTAGAGTCATGTTTTTCACCAGTGCCTTCAGTGCAGCTTGGATGTCTTCATTCAGTCCCATCGGTTCTTGATCATATGCTACCTCCTAAAATGATTGAACATCGACTAATTCTTTTTGGTGCAGTGACTTTGTGTATTCCTTTCGTCTTCTTCTGATGCTTCTTGCATCATTCAATATGTCGCCCATAGAATCCTACCTGACCCTTAATCAACACCATATTTCTATCACTGTTAACCACCCCTCCCTTCACTCCCACCCCGGTAACAACTATTAAACTTTGTTCTCTATACATTTGCCTTTTCTTCTTTTCTTGTCTTTTTATATAAGTGAGGTCATACACTATTTGTCCTTTTGTGATTGACTTCTTTCACTCAACAGAATGTCTTCCAGCTCCATCCATATTCCAGTATGTATCAAGACTTCATTTTTCCTACTGGCTGAGTAGTATTCCACTGTATGTATCTACCACATTTTGTTTATCCATTCATCTGTTGATGTGCATTTAGGTTGTTTCTACCTTTTGGCTATTGAGCAGTACCGCAGTGAACATTGCTGTACAAGTCTCTGTTTGAGTCTCTGTTCTCAAGTCTTTTGGTATATGCTAGGGGTGGAATTACTGGGTCATATGGTAGTTCTGCCTTTTTTTTTTTTTTTTTTGAGGAATCTCCACACTGTTTTTCAGAACAGCTGTACCAGTTTGCATTTCCACCCAGCATTGATAAGGATTACAATTTCCCCACATTTGTTATTTTCTGGGTTTTTTTTGTTTTTGTTTTTATCTTGGCCATCCTACTGGGAGTGAAGTGGTATCTCAGTGTGGTATTGATTTGCATCTCTCTAATGGCTAATGATGCTGAGCATCTTTTATGTGTTTGGTGGCCTTTCGGATGACCTCTTTGATGAAATGCCTGTTCAAGTCCTTTACCCATTTTACGATTGGGTTGTCTTTTTTGTTTTAAGTTGTCTAAGTTTTATATATATTTTGGTGATTAGATTCTTGTTGGCTATATGGTTTCTGAAGATATTTTCTCAGTTGATGGCTTGTCTTTTCACTTTTTTGATAAAGCCTTTTGATAAACAAAAGTTTTTAATTTTTATGAGGTCCCATTTATTTATTTTGTCTTTTGCTGTTTGTGCTTTTGTTATTATATTAGATAATCCATTGTTAAAAGCTAGGTTTGACAGCACTGCTCCTGCTTTTTCTTCAAGAATTTTATGATTTTAATTTGCACATTTACATCTTTAATTCATTTTGAATTTGTTTTTGTGTATAGTGTAAGTCATGGATCTTGTTTCATTTTTCTGCATGTAGAAATCCAATTTTGCAGCACCATTTATTGAACACACTTTTCTTTCCCCATTGAATCTACTTAGCAAAAATCAATTGACAATAGATGTGTGGATTTATTTCTGGACTTGCAATTCTATTCCATTGGTCTGTGTGTCTATGGCTATACCAATACCAGGCTGTTTTGATTACTGTAGCTGTATAGTATGTTTTAAAATCAGGAAATGTGATTCCTTTTATTTTGTTCTTTTCTTTTCACATTGTTGTGACTATTTGAGGCCACTTGCCATTCCATATAAAGTTGAGAATTGTTTTTTCCATTTCTGTAAGGCTGTTGGAATTTCGATCAGGATTGCAATGAATAGAATCCATTTATTTAAGTCTTTTTTAACTCTTTCAGCAGTATTTTATACTCTTTATTGTATAAGTTGTTCACTTCCCTGGTTAAATTTATTCCTCGGTATTTGATTTTCTTAGATGCTATTGTAAATGGAATTGTTTCCCTAATTTCCCTTTAAGATTTCTCATCGCTGGTGTATAGAAACCCAACTGATTTTTGTTTGTTGACTTTGTACTCTATAATGTTGCTAAATCTTCTATTAGCTCTAGATGTTTTCTTGTGGACTTTTTGGAATTTTTTATGTATAGGATCATATCATCTGCAAATAGAGATAATTTTACTTCTTTTTTAATCTGGACACTTTTTATTTCTTTTTCATCTTATTGTACTGGCTTGGACTTTTAATAAAATATTGAATAGAAGTGATGGGAGCAGACGTCCTTGTCTTCTTCCCGATTTCAAGGGTAAAGCTCTCAGTCCTTCTCTGTTAAGTATAATGTTGGCTGTTGGATTTTCGTGTATTCCCTGAATCATATTGAGGAATTTCCCTTCTATCCCAATTGTCTTTAGGGTTTTCATCAAGAAAAGGTGTTGGTTTTTATCATGTGCTTTTTCTGCCTCCATAGAGATGAACATATGGCTCTTTTCCTTTGTCTGTTGATGTGGTATATTATGTTGATTTATTTTCTAATGTTGAACCATCCCTGCATTCCTGGAGTAAATTCCACTTAGTCATGGTGTATGACTGTTTTAATATGTTGTTGTATTCTGTTTGCTAGTATTTTGTTGAGGATTTTTGCATCTAAATTCGTAAGAGATATTGGCCTGTAGTTTTTGTGGTGTCTTTGTATGGTTTGGGTATCAGGATTATCTTTGCTTTATAAAATGAATTAGGGAGTATTCCTTCCTTCTGTATCTTTTGGAAGAGTTTAAACAGTATTGGTGTCAATTCTTCTCTAAATGTTTGGTAGAATTCCCCAGTGAAACCTTCTGGTCCAGGACTTTTGTTGTTGTTGTTGTTGTTGGAAGGTTTTTGATTACAGGTTCAATCTCTTCACTTGTTATGGGTCTGTTGAGTCAGTTTATATTTCCTCTGAAGTCAATTTGGGTAGGTTGGTACCTTCTAAGAATTTGTTCATTTCATCTAGGTTATCCAGTTTGTTACTGTATAGTTGTTCATAAAGTTGTATCATAATTCTCTTAATTTCTATTGGGTCAGTTGTAATGTTCCCTCTGTCATTTTTTGTTTTAGATATTTGCATCTTTGCTCTTCTTTTCTTTATCAGTCTAGTTAAAGGTTTATCAATTTTATTGATCTATTCCAAGAACCAACTTCTGGTGTTATTGATTCTCCCTATTGTTTTTCTATTTTCAGTTTTATTTGTTTCCACTCTGATCTTTGTCATTTCCTTTCTTCTGATAGGTTTAGGCTTAGCTTGCTCTTCTCTTCCTCGTTAATGGAGTTGTCAGGTTAAGCTCTTGGTTTGAGATCTTTCTTCTTTCTTCATGCAGACATTTATTACTGTAAGGTTCCTTCTGAGTACTGCCTTCGCTGAATTCCATGTGTTTCCGTATATTGTGCTATCATTTTCATTTGACTCTGGGAAATTTGTGATTTCTCTTTTGATTTCTTCCTTGATCCATTGGTAGTTTGATAGTATGTTGTTTCATTTCTATATGTTTGTGTATTTTCCAAGGTTTTTTTTTTTTTTTCTGTTACTGATTTCGAGCTCCGCTCCGTTGTGGTCAGAGAAAGTACTTTGTATGATTTCAATTATTTTAAATTTATCAAGACTTTCTTTGTGACCTAACATGTGGACTATCCTAGGGAAAGATCCATGTGCACTGGTGTAGAATGTGTATTGTGTTGATTTGGGGTGAAGCGTTCTATATATGTCTGTTAAGTCTAATTGGTTTATAATGTCATTTAAGTCCATTTCATTGTTGATCTTTTTAGATGTTCTGTTCAATATTGAAAGTGGTGTATTGAAGTCTCCAACAATTATTCTCCCTTCAGTTCTATCCATATTTGCTTTATATGTTTATGTGCCCGAATGTTGGGTACATACTTATTTATGATTGTTAAATCTTCTTGCTTATTGACTCTTTTATCACTATTTAGTGTCATTCTTTATCTTTTCTAACAGATTTTGTCCTAAGTCTACTTTGTCTGATATTAAGGTTGCCACCCCAGCTGTCCTTTGGTTATTATTTGCATGGAATGTTTTTCCTATCCTTTCTCTTTCAACCCATTTGTGTCCATGGATTTAAGGTGTGTCTCTTGCAAACAACATATAGTTGGATCATCTTTTTTTTTTTTAATCCATTTTACCACTTTCTGCCTTTTGATTAGAGCATTTAGTCCATTTACATTCATTGTAATTACTGGTAAGAAATGACTTACTTCTTCCATTTTGTTATTTGTTTTTGTGTGTGTGTGTCTTAAGCCTTCTTTGTCTTGAGACACATCCTCTTATGCTAGCCAGGGAATTCTTGACCTCAGATTCCCTCCCATAAAAAATCCCAAAGAGTCCCTTACATTCCCTCACAGGCCATCCTGAGTCAGAGGGAAGTGACTCTCCTGGCCACCCTCCCACAAGAGCCTGACCAACATGTACCAAAGGGTACAGCACATTGGCTTGGTCCCTTCCTGAAGAGACATGGTGCATATCAAAGAAGGAGAAACAGAGACTTGCTCCCTGCTTCCCACCTGAGTGTAAACTGAGCCCTTCATCTCATAAATAGTAAATCCCCATAGAGAGGGCAGTCTCTTACTAGGCTGTTTACTGCAACTCTTTTTTTTTTTTTTTTTTTTATGAAAAATATGGTAGAAAGGGGGATATGAGGTAGAAAGAGAGTATCCCTCTACCATCCACCCCCAACACCAGAAAAGAATTTTCTTCTCCGAAAGACATGTGTTCATTTATTGGCTAAGACAGGCATCCAGGGAAAGTAGAAAGGTTGTCCATGCAGCACATGGGAATGAGAAATTTTCAGCCAATTGTGCAGTTAAGGATAGAGCAGCTGGAAAACCTGTTTCAATTGCCTACAGACACTTAATAGTCATTGTGTTATTTTTCTGTTTACTTTCCTGTCTCTCTGTACTGTTTCCTCCTTTTTCACTTTCTCTAACCACTGAACAGCAAGAAAGTCATTTTCTAGGGCTTAATTCTGGAATTAGAAACACAGTTACAAAAGCATGCTCTGGCAAAGAGAAGCATTTTCTCAATTCTGATAGAAGGAAACATTTTCATTTGCTACCCAACGAAAGACACTTCAGATTTACCTAAATTTTACAGGTCTGATTTAACCGATAGAGTTTTCTCACATTTGCTAGTTATACTTTTATTAGACCAGTAAATAAGCTTAAGAATCTGATTTTCTTCTCTTGTTATTTAAGTACAAAGATTTCTGAATTTGGTTTTTAAACATTCTATCAGACCAATAGATGAGCTCACATCTCTGTTCTCTTAATTCAAAGCATGTGGCAGGTTTTTAATTTCTTGTGAATACTGCATGAAAACTTTTGAATACATTATATCATTTTCTAATTTTACAGAAACTTGATTTAAGCATGTATGCAGATTGTTTCATTTGCTAGTTAGGCTCCCATCCCCCGCAGCCCCCAGTGGGTAGATCAATCTAGGGACAATATTTATGACACTTTAGGTTGGACTATTGATCAGCCTTCACACGGTCCAATTTACTGTGTGGTCTGTTGGAAATGAGGTAATGCATCTGAAAGTGCTTTGCAAATCATAAAGTGTCTCTCTATCACATGGTGGTATTTTTATTATTAACAAAATGTCTGCGTCTAGAATTCATGGACCTCCAGTATGTAGCCCAGGGCATGGCCTGTGGAAGAAGCTCAACAAATAATTGTTGACTGAATGAATTTTCATTAATTCAATGTGTGTCCAGAAACAAGTCCCCAAAAGATGCATGTAGTTGTCTGTTTTATTTTCATTTTTTTCAGATGTTATATTGCACTGACTCAGTACACAGTCGTCTTACTTCTGTGAATGAAACACAGTTTTGGAAATCAAGAGAACATGAAAGAGTAGTGAGGCACCTTGAGAAATATTTTGTAGCTTTCTTGTGCCTCAATGTCCTGCTCTGTGACAAAGGGACTGTGATGCTAGTTGGACCTACCTCACAGAGTGCACAAGCTGGGGAAAAAGCTACAACTAACAACAGTTATAATTCATACTTGTGTGGAGCATTGCCATTTATGGAGCAGTGCACACAGGCTTTGGATACTTAGAACAGTGGAAAGGAAATATATTTCACATATTTAGGAAATTTCACAAACACCCAAAACACTTTTCAAAGTGAAGTCACAGTTTATACATCTACCTTAAACCTGCAGGTGTTATGAGAAGGTAACACTGTTGCCTTTAGTGAGTCATTGAAGCATCTTTTTAAGTGAGAACTGAAAATTTTCTTAACTTTTATGAATAGTCAATGTCTGATTACCGTGGGGAGCCAAATTTAATATTTGACTAAATCACTTAGCTGAGAGAAAACAGTCTCCTGCATGTGTAGACATCTTTCTGCCACAGATGATTCAAGGTGCTAAATGCAAGCACCGTTCATGAAAGAATCACATATTAGTGTGTGAAAATTGCATATGACTATGTATTTCTGATGCAGAGCCCTGGTGACTCAGTGGTTAAGCACTAGCCACTCTGTAGAAGAAAAATGTGGCAGTCTGCAAGGGGTTTATGATGTTGATGAGTGTCTTGGTTATCTAATTCTGCTACAACAGAAATACCACAAGTGGAAGGCTTTAACAAAGGGAAATTTGTCCTCTCAGAGTCTAGGAGGCTAGAAGTCTGAATTCAGGGTGCTAGCTCCATGGGAAGGCTTTCTTTCTTTGTTGGTTCTGGAGGAAGGTCTTTGTCATCAATCTTCCCCTGGCTTAGGAGCTTCTCAGTGCGGGGACCCTGGGTCCAAAAGATGAGGTCTCCTTCTGGATCTTCATTCTTGGTGGCCTGAAGTCCCCCTGTCTCTCTGCTCACTTCTCTTTTATATCTAAAAAGAGATTGACTCAAGGTACAAGCTAATCTTATAGATTGAGTCCTGCCTCATTAACATAACTGCCTATAATCCTGCCTCATTAACAGCACAGAAGTAGGATTTACAACACACAGGAAAATCACATCAGATGACAAAATGTAGATAATCATACAATACTGGGAATCATGGCCTAGACAAGTTGACACACATTTTGGGGGACACAATTCAATCCATAACAGTGAGGCAGGATTCGAGACAAGACACAATTTACGGGATTAGGTTCTGTCTTGAGTCAATCTTTTTTGAGATATTAAAGAATTGAACAGAAAGGAGAGGGACCTCCTACCAACAAAAAAGAAAACCCAGGAGCAGAGCTGATCCTTTGGACCCTGGGTCCCTGCACCGAGAAACTCCTAGACCCAGGGGAAGATTGATGCCGAGACCTTCCCCCAGAGCCGACAGAGAGCGAAACCTTTTCCCTGGAGCTGGCACCCTGAATTCAGACTTCTAACCTCCTAGACTGTGAGAGAATAGATTTCTGTTTGTTAAAGCCGTCTACTTGTAGTATTTCTGTTATAGCAGCACTAGATAATGAAGATAATGATAAATATAAAATAATAGATTTTATTTTTATATTGAAAACCCACATTTTAGGTTTTAGGTTTCTCTCTGAGGCATATTAACATGTTTAAAAGAAAATGGTCTTGGCCCTGAAATCATGCCTATAATGGATCCACAAGATTCAAGGTCACCTTCATAAATCATCTGGCCTGGTTGACTCCCTTCCTTTTGTCATCCCCAAGGAGATAAGAGGCTAGCTTTTGCCATTTAGATCTTTTAACTCTACCTGGTATATTATTATTGTTAGTTGCCATGGAATCAGTTCTGACTCATGGCAACTCCATGGAAAATAGAACAAAACATTGCCTGGTCCTACACTGTCTTCATGATGACTGGAATGCTCAAGTCCATTGTTGTGGTCACCGTGTATTTTGAGTGGCTTCCAACACAGAGGGCTCATTTTCCAGCACTATATCTGACAATATTTTGTTGTGATCCACAGGGTTTTCATTGGCTAATTTTTGGAAGTAAATTGCCAGGTTTTTCTTCCTAATCTGTTTCAGTCTGGATGCTCTGCTGGTATTCAAAATACTGGTGGCATAGTTTCTACCATCAGGACAATTTGCAAGCCACCACACGAACTGACCAATGGGTGGTGGGCCTAGTATATAATAGGTACTTAATGTATGTTGATGAAATGACTGAATTCCTTCCCCCTCATACTTTCCCTCTGATTCATTAATTAATTTATTAAATCAAAACATTTAGTGCTCATTATATATCTTGGGATATAAAGACCAGTATGATTCCTATCCTCAGGGTCTTTATGGTCCAACAGAAAAAGACAAATGAGCAAAGAGCAATATATTTTACAGGTATTATGACCAAGGTTCATTTGGAACCCAAAGTTGTTGGTTGTTGTGTGCCACTGAGTCCATTCTGACTCATAACAACCCTATGTGATGGAGTAGAACTGCCTGATAGGTTTCCTAGACTATAATGTTTACTCACAGAAGGAGATCTCCAGGTCTTTTCTCCCAGGAAGCAGCTAATGGGTTTCAACTGCTGACTTTTCGGTTAGCAACTGAGTGCTTAACCATTGCACCACCAAGACTCCTGGAACCCAAACTAAATGTAGCCAGTTCTCCTTGAGACAGAAATAAGGGCTCCCTTAGAGGACTGTGTTTTTTTTTTTTTAGAGGACTGTGTTCTAACTGTTTTTAATAAAACAAATCTTCATGATTTAAAAGAAAAATAAGTCAAAAAGTAAAGACCAAATTTTTTCTATACCTATTTCAGCTTCTCTGACCCTCCGTTTAGGAAATTCTTTCTCTTACCCAAATCCTTCATGATACATTTTTAACTCAAAGTTGCTTGGTTTCGCCAGGGAAGATAGAAAACAACCAATTGGTATCCCTTATTTAGCAATCTAAATTTTTGGCAGGCTGAGTTGCTGGACCTAAACCAAAAAGATTAAATGTAACAGGAATAAACATAAAATCCTATATTTAAATTAAAAATGTTATCATACAGATAAAAGACAAGAGAAACACTGATGTACATGGAAAAAAGGTCTGAGGATTTTAATCGGCTACAAACTAAAATATAAGCCCATTGTAGGATGTGGCTGCTAAAAACCTGATGCAATCTCTTGATCTCAGTTGGCATTAATGGAAACTGTCCACATCACAATGAGTATTAGGTTCATTATACGAGGAGCTGGTCAGGACATAGTTTAAAAATCATTAAGTGTGTCACATTTAAAATGATGGGCAAACCTGAAAGCTCGGTATGAAGAGAAGATTCAAATATACATTTCTAGACCAGCTCTGGCCTCCATCTTGAAACTCGGTTTCAACCATCTGCTGAGCATCTCTCTCGTACTACTTCCTAACAGTTCACCGTCTCCAAAATTGAATTGATCCTCCTTCCCCAGAACGGCTCTCCTCCCTGCAGTGCATGCTTTCCTTACTGGCACCACCATTCTCATATCCACCCAGACAGAAAATGGTAGTTTTCTTTAACGCCTCCTTCTCCTCTGCCTCTAATTCCCAAGCAGTCTCTAAAGCTCTGTTGATGCTTTGGAGGTCATTGCTTTTGCATCTGCTCCTACCTTTGCATTTATGACCTTATGTTCTGAGGGCTGAAGTAGATTTATGATGAGCTCAGGTCTCCTATCTCTTCCAAATAAATTTCTTCTTTCACATTGGTGTCAGATTGTCTCCAGTGCAAATCTAGTAGGATCAATCTGTTGACAAGAAACATTTAAATGACTTTCTGTCAGCATGAATGAATCACAGCCATCACCCTGAAATTCAACAGGAAATAATAACATATAGCGTAAATCTAGTATGGTGGCCCTATATGTCCATTACAGCCCTTGACAGTCGTAACATGCTCAACCCGGGTAAGTACGGTATTTTCTATTTCTGAACTATCTCCCCAATGTTCACCAGCCTTTCCTCCTCAATTCCTTGGCATGCCATTTGATGCCTCCTCCTAATTAACAAGAAGCAAGTGTGCCCCCTTTTGAGACTACATAGCACCATATATCTTCCTGACTATTTATTATTACCCATCTTGATAAAATAAGCTCTTGGAGGTCAGGCAGCATCTCTGTATCACCTAGAGGAGACCTCGTATTGATTGAAAGATTCTTGATGGAGAGGAGTCTAACATTCTTCACAAAGGAGAAATAGGTTAAGGAACATTCTCCAAAATATATTTATGTGGTTGTACAAGTGTTTTGGAGGAAAATTTGGAGTCGGAAAGAAACCTGATTAACTGCGTTTAATACAATAATTTCCTAAACATATCTGACATCAGAATTCTGTTCTGGACTAAAACAATGCCTTTTTTTGGTTTGTTTGTTTTTTGTTTTCCCTGCTTTCACACAATTTTAAAGTGCAACACACTCCTGTTGGTAGAATCTTTCATCACACAGGAGGAATCTCAAGGAGCTCCATTCCTTTGTCAGCCCCCCTCTCTATCCTTTATAATATTAATTCCTCAGTAGTACCAGCAAAAGATTTAGTGTTTTTCCAGTAAGACTTTGAGAAATGCTAAGTTGAAAAAAAAAAAATTATAATTTTTTTTAAGTTGAGGAACAGAAGATTTAATCTGGCCAAGAGGCAATGTAGAAAAGATACAAGAGTTGTCTTCAGATATTTTGAAAGATTCCATATGGGAGAAAGAGAAGGGTTATTTCATTACCCCGGGGGACAAGATTAGGTCTAAAGGGAGGACAGGAAAAGAGAGCTTTCCGATAACTAAAGTTATTAAGTGATAAAATATGTTACCTGTTGAAGCAGGTGTCAGAGGACGGAGGGATATGCCACATGTGATTCCCACACAGGCAGAAGCTGGATTTTGTGACCTTTAAACACGCATCAAGGAGCCCATGGGTGGCTCAAAAGATTTAGCGCTCCACTACTAGCTAAAAGGTCAGTGATTCAAACCCACTCAGAGACACCTTTGAAGACAGGCCTGACGATCCACTTCTGAAAGGTCACAGCCTTGAAAACCTTATGAAGTTGTTCTACTCTGCGCATACGGGGTTGCCATGAGTCCAAATCAACTCGATGGCAATTAACAACAGCAGTACTCATTTATATCTTGTGGGATTCTTTTGAGAATTAAACACCTGTCTAATTGTACATTGTTCTCATTTTCCCTTATTTTTTCGTCTGAATCCTAGAAATTATTTATTCTTGGAACATCCTAAAATTAGGGTAACTGAATGTAGACAAACAAAAGTTTTATTCTGGATTCTCAAAGAATTTCCCACCACAACTTAATCAAACTGAGGATTACTTTGTCTTTATGCAATTCTAGAGGAAAGATATCAGGGAGACCAGGCAAACTGAGTACGTGCCCATGAACTTAGCTAAAGGGAAGGGATGAAGACATGAGGTCTTTAGTTCAGCATTGTAATAGCTAATATTTACTAAGTCCTAATACATACTATGACTTTAATACGTACTATGACTTCACATCCATTAACTCATTTAATCTTCACCTTATTTTGTCTGTCAAATGAATGGCAAAGTTATCACCCCTGAAATTCGAGATGATGCCCATAAGTAGAACAGAAACATGGCATGGGTTCAGGTCTTGCCATTGTCCCCACTACACAAATTAGCATACTGAGAAATCAAAGGAGCTGAGTGACTTGCATAGAGTGACAGTTTAAGTCTCAGATCCCTATGGACCTGGATTCCATAGAGTAGACAAAGTACTGCTGCTCAGTTTTCTGGAGCTTACAGTCATAGAAACCAGGAGAAAAATTCCTGCCTTCAAGAAAAACTATTTCTTGAACCCTATCCTTCTTGGCTAGATCTTTTGAGATGAAGAATTTATAATCATCATACCTGTTCAGGCTCCCTTTCTTTCTGGATATTCTAGACAAGGAGTATAAGGATGCATCTAGCTATCTCTTTCTCTTCCATAGGGCAAAGACCCTGTCAAAGGGGGCATTACAGAGGTGGGCATTGCTTTCTTGACATTCTGTGGTCCTTATAAGGCTTATGTACCTCACTGTCTTGCCTATAGCTTTAATCACTCTGTTCTTGTGTCTCTTGCTTTCTATCCACAGTTAAGGCGAAAGAGTGTGGTCACACCATCTTCACATGCTAGAACAACGACTTAAATTTACTGCTTAGAAAGTGTGATTCTTTTTCATTTTAAAGTCTATAGCAAAATTCACCATTCATGCAGTCTTTTATTGAAAAAAAGACAGAAAATTACCCTCA
Organism: Elephas maximus indicus; assembly: GCF_024166365.1. Classification (NCBI taxonomy): domain Eukaryota; kingdom Metazoa; phylum Chordata; class Mammalia; order Proboscidea; family Elephantidae; genus Elephas; species Elephas maximus. Next base: position 24,537,926 of record NC_064842.1, on the reverse strand, counting down.
ACTAGTACTCCAAACTGGAATTTTTATAACCATTAAGTGACTGTATGGGTTGTCAGCTGAAAGTTCAGAATAACTGAGTTCCTAACAAGCATGTTATTGGGCCTGGAGCCTGAGAATGTAGTAAAGTAACACAGATTGAAGTTTTAGCTAAGTAACTAAAACCTGTTACCAAATTTTATATTCTGAAAAATGGCAGCACTTTGTTTTTATAAGGGAGAGGGGTGCCATTTCCATTTTCTCAAGTGAGAACATTGCAAGTGATATGGGAGATGGTTGCCTCAGCTTAGGCCCAGGAAGAAAAAGTTCAAAGGTCTTGATTGGCAGGCCCTTCATTGCTGGTCCACTCTGTACACCCAGATCCCTGACTGAAGTTCTAAGCTGGTGGAAAAATGGTCCTGTGGTTCCAGTGTTCCAGTCTTTTATCGTCTCTCTTGTGAGGCGGCTTACTTTCTTCAAGCGAAGCTTATTCATTTGAATTAGGCCTTCTCACTATGTCTTCACTAAAAATAGGTGGAGTTCCTGATACATGACATCAATACATTCCCTTCATGTCCTAGACATTATAGGGGCATTAGCTGCATTTAAAAGTGAGTCTTACTCTCAGAAATCACCATTTCGCTGAAGAGGTCTTAGCTGTTTTCCTTGAGAATATAGCTAGTCTAGAAATATGTACCCTTATGATTTCAGCATCAAGTAGCCCCTCATGATTAACTTTAAAACCCAAAATATCAGTTCTCCCCCCATAGCAGCATTGCTGCATTTTTTTTTTTTTTTTTTTTTTGGTCAACAGAATCTGTTGGGTTGTTTTTTTTTTTTTTTTTTTGGTCAACAGAATCTGTTGGGTTTTTTTATTATTATTATTATTATTGATGTTCAGCCTAATGCCTCAAGGGTCTGATTTCTCTGTTAGCTTTTCCAATCTGTTTGAATATCAGACCAAAGTAATAATTAAATTCATTGGATTTATTTCTTACTTTAGACCATTCCTTAAAAAAATAAAAAAGCTCAAATATTTTATTTCTTTTGACCAAGATCAATTTTGTGATCTGTTTACTAGTCTGTTGTAATTCAATATTGCATTCACACCACCTAGGAAAGCAGTATTTATTTGAACAGATGCCTCCAAATTTTCTCTACTTTCTTTCAGAAACAAATCTCCATGTTTTTATATTATTTCTCTTAATTTTGCGGATTTTTTAAAAGTACGTACTTTTTATTTTAAAAAATTATAAACAAACAAAAAATCAAACCCATTGCCCGCTCCTGGCAGCCCCAGGTAGAACTGCCTCATTAAGTTTTCTTAGCTGTAATCTTTATGAAAGCAGGTTACCAGGTCTTTCTTCCACAGCACTACTGGGTGTGTTTGAACCACCAACTTTTAGGTTAGTTGTCAAGCACAAACCATTTATGCCACCTGCGGCCCTTAACCCATAAACAAGATAGTCATCTGAACTTGTTGCCTGTTTGTAACCTCATGGTAGAGAGCCTTCTTTAATGGTCTCAGAATTTCTCCAGAGGCACAAATCTGGGGTAATTTGAGTTAAAAAGATGAATAATACCAGAACTATGAGTAGCCCAGTAAAATGGTATTTCTCAAGTTGAGGAGACAGTATCAGGCTTTCAGTGAACCACCAGGTTAATCAAAGAATACACTGAGAGAGGTCCTCATTCAGACCTGAGGAAAGTTAGAAGTCATTATGTACCTGACACAGTACCACAGTTGATTACAAGGTTGTTCACTGTCTATCCTTCGCATTCCTCTAATCCTTACTCGAAAGCAATTGCCGTTAAAATTGTAAATAAATCTTCAGAATTGTAATTAAACCCTGATGTTCACATCAACTAAAAGATAAGTTCATCATTTGCTGTTATATATAACCACTTCAATAGTACTCAGGTATTTTCTGTATTACTAGCATCTTTTTTTTTTTTTCCTTTTAAGCTACGAAAAAATTTTTTTTTTTTTTTAATGAGTATCATCAGGCAGAGAATACATAGAAAGTATTTTAAAAGGTATAAATGGCTAACCTTTCTCCTGCCATTTAATGTCTCAGTTATTTTGCTAAGCATAAATTATTTTTGTTTTTGGTGTTATGACACCATTCAACATTAATTAGCTTTAACATTTGGAAATCAGAAGTCAAGTGCTTTTCAAATGACTAGTTTGATGAGCCAGCAAGGGAACAAAACTGCCTTACTAAAGCCAGACCCGTTTGATAAGCACAGTTGTACAAAATTGGCAGTTTGTTGACTTCTGTCAGGAGGCTAAAGGGTGGCAGCAGGAAAGCCTTCTCCCAAACGGTTTGGTTTCTTTATGTGGTATATATCACGAGACGCGTTATAAAGGATACGTTTTGTAGGGTGTTTGTGTTTATAAGACGCACTGTTTGTATGCGTACAAAACTGTCCTTGTGGATGTAGTAATGGTATTATTATACCTGTAGACAGATTCCAGTCGAAAGCTTTTATTTTGTTGTTATGGAATCAGTTTGTCGTTGGTGAAGAGGTTCATTTAAGTTCAAAGTCTGTGTGAAACTGTCTCCCGTGTTTCAAACTTTTAAGAGGTTTTGGAAAAAGTACAATTCCAGGTACATTTGGGGCCATTTCACAGTTTGATCCGAGTCTCTCTATTTCATTTTGATGGCTAGAATGCCAGAGGAATGCAGAAAGCTGCTGGAATAGACGATTAAAAGAAAGTCTTTCAAGAGAGGAAGTACAGTTATTTTGAGTAACTGAAAGGATATGTCTTCAGCAATATTTTACATAACTTCAGGCAACCACATACTCAACTATACGTCTACTTTCTTAATCACCTATCTACCCATTATTTCAATGAAACACAAAATCATTGGATTGATTTACGTATTTGGAAACCATGTGCTTCCAAGATGTTTGCCAACATTTTGTCTGTTAGAGCAGTTTCTAAACTTCTCTTTGAGCTCCCAATTCCTCAAAAGCTGTGAGCACTGCAAGTAATCTTTGTAACGACGTTGAATGTTTGTTCATTTGGGTGGAAGAGGTTAGGATTTTCTTTAGACAAACAAATCTAAACCTACTTTAACCATTTCACTTTAAAATTGTAAAATGAGCTTCATGTTGTTGAAAAGTGAATTGTGGATCAAGAGAACTAAGTTCTGATTTAAACATCAGCACCAAAATTTCGTCCTGTTTTTCTATCGTATTCTTTATTTCCTTAATTTTAAAGGTTATTTTTAGAAAACTGAAAGTTTTTGTAGCTAGTCCCAGAATTTTAAATGTTAAATTAAACTGGTCTTTTTTATTAGATGCTATTTTCAAAAGACAGGACTTGCCTAAAACATATAGTATCTTTGTACTAAACGTCAGTTTTAGTTCATGCTTCTTAGTTTTAATTACAGCAGGTAAAATCCACCTTAAAGTATTTTTCACCTGGATGGATTTGTAAAATTCAAAGTTTAAGCCATTTAATACCCAGTGTTTCTCCCATCTCTGTTTTCATTAAGACCATTTGAAGTCACGTAGAAATAAATCGATGTTGGGATAACCTCTCTCCTGCCTTCCATTTCACTCTTTAAATCTAGTCATTTTCCATCTCTGACTCCACTTGAAAACATTTGCAGCTCCTCGGACGTTTCAGCTGTTGACACTTCAGGAACCTCCAACTCTGTGTAGGTGTTTTGAAGTAAATTTGAAACATGGAGGTGGAAGAAAAGCCATATGTCCCTAAAAGTTTGATTTTATTTTTTTGAGTGAGAGGAGAGCTGCGAATATGAGAGGAGGGACAGAAAGCAGCTCCTACAGTGAGGGGAGTAGCTAACCAACTCTATTGCTTAAGAAATTCTTGGCAAAAATAATAAACCATTGTTTTGCTAAATTGAAGGATGTAACAAATCACATATACCTATATTTGCTGTTTCTTTTTGATGTATAAAAATGTTTTTTTTTTTAAGTGTGAATGTAACAGCTAGCAAACTTTAATTTTAATTAATAAATGAATTTTAAATCAGAAAACGGACTCCCATTCCAGGCATCATGTTTTGAGAAGGGTGCTTTCTTGCAGCAATGGCTATTGTAGGGATCTAGAATATAAAACACATCCTGAGGAAACAGATGCAGACTCTGAGATCAAGATGATTTTAAAATAGGCTACTATTTAATGGATAAGTGGACACCGAAATGAGTTTTTACTTTTTCCTGAGCCACTGCACGTATATACAAATACTATATATGCACTTGTACATGTTTCACAAGCAACCAAATAAAAAATTTTTTAACAAGATCGAAGGCACAGAAAACAAAAGCAGCTTCGTTTTCTATGTGTGTCTCCATGGGTGGGGTGGGGGTAGATCTGAGAATAAGAACATTTTCACAAAGGAAGTGACTATTATTTGATTTTCCCAATAGCTCAGAGTTTAAACAGAAGAGTCAAAACAAAAAGTAAAATAAAAAAGTACAATTACGTAAATAAAACAAACCAAAAGACTAAAATTCTGTTAATAGTTCACTTCAACTTTTTTTTATTTTTAATTTTTTTTTTCTTTTGTATCATCCTACCACTTTATTGAAGCCCCGGTGGTGCAGTGTTTAAGAGTCAGCTGCTAACAACAATAACAAAATGGTCAGCTGTTCGAAGCCACCAGTGACTCCTTGGAAACCCTATGGGGCAGTTCTCCTCTGTCCTATAGGGTTACTATGAGTCGGAATCAACTCAATGGCAATGGGTTACCGTTGTATTATCATCATCAGTGAGCATTCTTGGACATTTACCATGAGCCGGGCACTGGAGACACAAGGAGGAATAGGGTATCTTCTCTACCTTTAGTGATTCTAGTCTATTTTGATTTTTTGTATTATAGAAAAAAAAATTGCACCTTTATTTTTGTTTTCAGTGGTTCTGTCAACAGGGAAATTTATTTCTGAATGCTACCGTGGCATTTAATAGCACAATCATCAGTAGCTAACCTATACCTGTACCAAATCCTGCCAGTTTTCATCCAAGATGCAAACTAAAATCACCTAAAAAACCGTGGACTCTGTAATTTCTGACCTTGTCACTTTATTTTAATGAAATGAGTGCAGTTAGCTTTCTTATCGTGAATTGTTTAAAATTTTATCTTTGGATTTGTGTTTCATCTCTTATTAACATCGGGTCAAATGATTTTATTCCCCCTACTTTCCCTTTGCCCCATTTCAAGCATATAGCCATGCTTCGGTGCTTTCTCACTTCTGGATTTTTTTTCTTTTTTGCAATGAAAACCTCTCCTTATTCAGAAGCCTAAACTTGACAGGATTTTCCTACTGTGTGTTTTTGAGGGCAGTAAGAGGAGAGAAAGAAAGAAAGAGAGAAACAAACAAAAAAATATTTGTCAGTGCACTCAGCCTGCAAAAAAAGACAGAAATGAACAACTGTGATACCTGGGGTCTCTAAGAACAGGGTCTCCACGTGTAACCCAGCGGCGGTGCCCTGGGACATGGCAGGACTTCACAGGAGGTTCCAGGGAGAGGAGGGTAGCTGTTCAGTTCCTAGTCATAAATTTAATTCCTATGCCTAAACATACCACAGAACAGTGGAGCCCCTGCCCTAAAAGAAAACCGGTGTGGACAAATGACAAATGACTTCTTGGGTGGGTGAGGGGCTCCCTGGTGCTTTGGTTCTGTGTAAGACCCCAGGCCCTTAGAAGGGCTTCAGTTATTCTTGAGTTTAGATTTTCCTGCCAGCCCAACAGAATGAGGGCTTAACATTAGATCTATGTTGATTCAGAGAAAATAAGAAGTGTGTCATTCCTTGGATCCCTTGCGTTTTTGATACGCCTTCAGATGCATTTGTGCCCATTACATTTATATTCTTGTAAACATGGTGCAATGAAAAGACTGCTGGTTTAGGGCTCCAGAGACTCCGATTCTAAGCCTAGGCTTGCAATTTTGTCTTAGTCTAGCTTGGGATTTAAATGCCTTCATAATTATATTTTGATTGAAGCGATGTCAGCCTGTGTTTACTTAAGCCAAGCCCCAAAATTTAAAAGTAGGATTGCTTGATTACAAGGTGTTAGTTAAGGGAAAACATAAATGTGATTCAAAAACTGAGTCCAGGTAATTCAGAGCAGGAATGTTACCCTCTGACTTTTTGGACTAGCAGCAACAATGGTTTCAATTTTTTAATTCAATTTGGTTCCCAAATTTTGAATATATACAAACTGCTCTAAAATAACTTTTCTCCCATGCCCATTAAAGTGCTCCTCTTTCCCTTTTCCCCTCTCCTGTCTCTTTTTTCCAAATTTGAGAGTGCTTATGTGAGTCTGGAGAAGGCAGTGGTGGTTCAGTGGTAGGATTCTTCCCTTCTGCCCGAGAGGTAGAGGTTCAGTTCCCACCCAGCGCACCTCACGCACAGACATCAGTGGAAGTTTATGTGTTGCTGTGATGCCGAACAGGTTTCAGGGAGGCTTCTAGACGAAGATTAACTAAGAAAGACCTGACAGTCAACTTCCAAAATTCAACCAATGGAAACCCTATGGATCACAACAGTCCAATCTCATTGTGCGTGGGGTCGCCATGAGTCAAGTGGGATTTGACCGCAGCTAACGACTACCACCACATATGAGCGTGGGTGGCGAGGTGTGAATTAGGAAGGAGTGGACTCATTGCGTTCTCCTTCCTCCAGTGTTGCCATCAAGGTCTGCACAGGGGCCACCAGGCATGAACAACCCCAACTCTCCTAAACTTTATATAACACATGCTCAGATGTGGCTCATCTCTCCTCTGAACTTTTAAAATGTAAATCTGATGTCACCCTTCTACTTAAAACCCTACAATTACTTCCCTCACTCCGAGAATAAAAGCTCGTGTGGCATGATGTTTCCTGCATGATCTGCTACCTCTTCAAGCTTCTATTCCACCACTTGCCCCTTCACGTTTTATTACTCAGAAAGCAGCCTATGATCCTCCGAACACACCGTGCTTCCTAACATCTGAGACTTGGCAGCTTTTATTACTATAGTCTTAACTATCCTCCATTCCACTTCCTCCATCCTGTTGCTGGGGACATTTTGACTTATTTTTAATTCTCAACTCAAGATTACCTCCTCTGAGAAGTTTCTGTCTTCTCCCCACCCCTCGCTTTTGTGTAGTCTCTCCTACTTTTCTAATCACTGTATAATAACTACATTTAGTCAGCACTTATATACCAGAATTGTGCCATTTAAGTTAAATCATTTAAGCTCTTGACAACCCTCTTTGTGAGAAGCACTATCTCCATTTTTCAGATGAGAAAAAGCAAGCTTGGAGAGAATAAGTTAAGCCTGAGGTCAGAAAACTCGAAGATAGTAGAGCAATGGTTAACCACCTCTTTATGATTACAGAGCACAACTCTTAACTGTTTTGCTATCTGCTCACCAAAAGAAAGGGTGACCTTGGCAGACCTCCACTCTGCAGTGTTACTAGATGGCCTCCCATCTAAACTGTTCAGATCTGAGCCATCTTGTTCCCAAGTCAGGTGGCAGGAAGGATAGTCAGGAGGGTATAGCTAGCTAGGTGTTAGGCAGTGAATTCCTTGAGATTATTTTCCCAGTACCTGTTTTAGGCACTGTGCATCATAGTATCTCAACAAATGTTAACCAAGCCGTCGTACTGATTAGAAGCAAAATTTACTTGTATGTTATCTCTGTTAGCTTTTGTGGAGCTGATGGACACTCCTCTCTACAGTCGTCTCTAGGGTCCTTTGACGTCTCTCATGTTAGCTGGAATGTAGATTTATGTGAGGTGTGCTGACCTAGGGGAAATGGAAAAAAAAGTATAATTAACGAATGGGAGCAATTTTCAGCAAATCAAAGAGAAAATCTCCAGTATGCTGTATGTCAAATTGTCTTAAATCATGAGTTAGAATTTTTTATTCTTTCTGCATATGTTTAGTGCTCATTGGCTGGAATGGAGTGAGGGTGGAACTGATTAATGTCAAAGTACTGGCAAATCTGAATCAGTAGGGGAGCCCTGTGCAGCAGCTCTGGGAGGCTCAGCCTTTGACCATACTCTTGCACCTTCTTGTATGTTTCGCCCCATGTGTACCACCATGTGGATGGGTAGGTAGTCTTTCAGTGTGTGTCACTAAGGCTAATATCCTAGAAAAGGGGTGGGAACAAAATTTCTCCAATGGATAGCTTTTGTCCTCAGAAGTTGTTAAATTGGATATAAGGCATATTTTATTTTTCGGAAAGACAAGAAGGGGAAAATATTGGGTTACTCACAGAACTTAAGAAAAATGTATTTTCTTATGTATGGAACAACTTCTGAATTTATCAAAGTAGCATTTCTCTTCTTTCTTTTCTTCTCTCTTTCTTTCTTCCTCCCTTCTTTTCCTCTCCCTCCTTCCTTCCTTATTTCCTCCTTTCTTTCTCTAGACTCCACTTTTCATTTCCTATCACTCTCTGGACATACGTTAAATAATACTATATTTTCCTTCATTGTAGTGCGTATTTGATATTTTTAAACCCATTGATTTCAAATCAGTTTGGGGAGAGGGAGGGAGAAAGGAGAATAATTTTAAAACCCAAAATAGAAGGTAGGAATCATCTTTCTAATTTGAAATATTTAGCTTTGAGGATCAGATGGTGAGGATTATGTAATTTCTTAAGTGGACCTTCACATTCAGGAACGGTATTAATTACCCTAAGAGACTGAATCCGGTGCTAGAACATTCCTTTCAGCCAGATCCCCTCTTATCCATCTGGAATCTGTGTCTTCCTCAAGTTAATGTGTGAGGCCCTCCTGCTTGGTGATTGATGGGTGGTTTTAGAGAGGCACGAAATGTGAGTGATGGGGATATGAGTAATGGCAATGTTAGGTTGTTTCCTGATCCATAAAACAAGCAAATAATTGTTGATCCCCTGTGAAGGAAGTGGTTTTCAAACTGTATTTTCCTAAAACAAATGTCAATATGTGTGAAAGTCTGGCAGTACTTAATGAGTAATAAACGTAGAGGGAAAGAGGTCAGAGCCAGTTAAAGGACATGCATTTTAGAGAAACTTCTGGCCCTTTTAGAGATTTGCAGTCCTAAGACCAATTAGAAAAAAAGGTTGTTGTCATTGTTAAGGAAACCCTGGTGGCATAGTGGTTAAGTGCTACAGCTGCTAACCAAAGGGCCAGCAGTTCAAATCTACCAGGCGCTCCTTGGAAGCTCTATGGGGCAGTTCTACTCTGTCCTATAGGGTCGCCATGAGTCGGAATTGACTCGATGGCACTGGGTTGGTTTGGGTCATTGTTAAGTGCTGTCAAAGTTGGTTCTGACCCATAGCAACCCCTATGTACACCAGAGTAAAACACTGCCCAGTTGTGTGCCATCCTCACAATCATTGCCATGTTTGAGCCCATTGTTGCAACCAGTGTGTCCATCGATCTCATTGAGGGTCTTCCTCTTTTTCACTGACCCTCTACTTTACGAAGCATGATGTCCCTCTCCAGGGACTGGTCCCTCCTGATAACATGTAAAAAGTATGTGAGACGTAGTCTCACCATCCTTGCTTCTAAAGAACATTCTGGTTGTTCTTCTTCCAGAACAGATTTGTTGATTCTTTTGTCAGTCCACTGTATATTCAATATTCTTTGCCAACATCATAATTCAAAGGAGTCAGTTCTTCTTCAGTGTTCTTATTCACTGTCCAGCTTTAACATGCATATAAGATGATTGAGAACACCATGGCTTGGGTCAGGCACACCTTACTCCTTAAAGTGATGTCTTTGCTTTTTAACATTTTAAAGAGACCTTTTGCAGCAGGTTTGCCCAATGCAATGCATCCTTTGATTTCTTGACTACTGCTTCCATGGGTGTTGATTGTGAATCCAACTAAAATGAAATCGGTGACAATTTCAATCCTTTTTGTTTATCATGATGTTGCTTATTGGTCTAGTTGTAAGGATTTTTGTTTTCTTTATGTTGAGGTGCAATCCATATTAAAGGTTGTGATCTTTGATCTTCATCGTAAGTGCTTCAAGTCCTCTTCACTTTCAACAAGCAAGGTTGTGTCATCCACATATGCACGTTATTAATGAGTCTTCCTCCAATCCTGATGCTGCGTTCTTCTTAATGTAGTCCAACTTCTCAGATTATTTGCTCAGCATACAGATTGAAATTAAGTATGGTGAAAGGATACAACCCTGATGCACACCTTTCCTGGCTTTAAACCACGCAGCATCCCCTTGTTCTGTTTGAGCAACTACCTCTTGGTCAAAGAAGTAACATTTATTAAATTGGAAATGTAAAAAAAACTTTAAATGGATTAAGGGAACTCTTAGCCTATCTAAGAAACTGAGGCTGGATATTTTCATGGTACCCATAAAAGGCAATCTGAAAAAAAAAATTAAGTTTTTAAATACAAGTTTATTATACTGCCATGATCTTCTTCCAACCCATTTGTGACATATCCCCCACTCCTGTACTTCCTGAGGTAGATGAATTCTTGAGCACAATTCTCATCTCTCTTAGGCTGGGACTGAGATAATTAAGAAGGAAAATTTCTCTACCATCTCTGACAGCATGCCTAACACTCTACTTACTTCTCTGAGATTTTAGTCGAGAGCCAAGTGAATATCAGCAGCTGGCCCTGCTCCTTACACCCAGTGTGTCAGATAGCAAGTGCCCTCTAATGAAGTAAAAGGCTGTGCCTCTCCGGTAGCTGGGCTCATTTCCTGTGGCTTTCAAATAATCCAAGAGAAATAGGTCCCAACATAGATGTCATCTGAAACATTTCAACCTGAGGATTTTTAGATATTTTCATTGCTTCCTTAATCTAGGGATTTGCAGATATTTTATCTCTGAAGTGGCAGAAGCTGTGAAGAAAGAGACCAACTGACATTTCTGAATTTCTATATTTTTTAAAGATTGCTACACTATTTCTTGACTTAATTTCTAAGAGGAAGTTTCCTCCATTTTACTTTCTTATTCAGTGATTATATACATTAATTTCATTGAAGGTCTCCTTATTTTCAATCCAAATGCCATATTTAGTGAATAAGATTTTTAATAAAAAACTTGATTTAATATTATTTTATAAATCCATCTTATAAAATGGATTATATAGCTGTTGAGGTCATTAATGGATTGAGTTACACTGGTTGTTGTGCCAGGAAGTGCCACACAGCTATCCAAAATTCAATGGGATAACGTTTTAAGTATCTACATGTATTGTATAGCCCAGATACTATGAATGAATGAAGAATTAGTGTCAAGTTCAAAGGTCTTTAGGTAAGAAGACATTTATATATTTTAAGAGGCAGTAAAATCGAATCAAGCAACCAACCACAGTGAGAATTCTAGACTTGTTTAAGTATAAAAGAAAAAATAAGTAGTCTCCATAATTGAATTTGGAGCCATGGTGGCTCAGCGGTTAAGAGCTACGGCTGCCAACCAAAAGGTCAGCAGTTCGAATCCACCAGCTGCTCCTTGGAAATGCTGTGGGGTGGCTATGAGTCGGAATTGACTTGATGGAAATGGGTTTGGTTTTGGTCTTTATAGTTGAATTTAAGGCCATGAAATATATGCTTTCTCCCCTCTTAACACTATGGAGTCATTGATGGAATGACCACGTGGGGTTTTGTGATTATCATGAAATCACCAAATAAAATCCCATGAGAGCCCTGGCCAGAAGAGCCGGTAAAATGAATACCAATTGGCTAAGAAGATAACTGTCTTCCTTAGAAGGCAGTCATCTTTAAACCCAGACAAGATGTAGATTTAAGTATAAAACCTATTGCCATTGAGTGAATTCTACTCATAGCGACCCTATAAGACAGAGTAGAACTGCCCCTTAGAGTTTCCGAGGAGCACCTGCTGGATTTGAACTGCCAAGCTTTTGGTTAGCAGTCATAGCTTGTAACCACTATACTACCAGGGTTTCCTAGAATTAAGTATAGAAATGTTTAAAATAATCAAGACCATAAATACGAATATTTTTGTTTTAAGGAGAATCTGTACATATTTGGTAATTTACAGATGTAATTTTAAGATAATATTTTCTATTAGAGTTTACATGGATTGAATTGTGTCCCACAAAAATATGTGTCAACTTCGCTAGGTCATGACTTCCAGTATTGCGTGATTGTTCACCGTTTTGTCATCTGATGTGATTTTCCTAGATGATATAAATCCTACCTCTATGATGTTAATTAGCAGGATTAGAGGCAGGTATGTTAATGAAGTGGGACTCATTCTACAAAATTCAGTTGTGTCTTAAGTTAATCTCTTTTGAGATGTAAAAGAGAGAAGCCAGCAGAGAGGCAGGGGACCTGCACTGAAAAGCTCCTAGATCAGGGAAGATTGATGAAAAGAACCTTCCTGCAGAGCCGACAAAAAGAGAAAGACTACCCCTGGAGCTGGCGCCCTGAGTTAGGATTTCTAGCCTCCTAGACTGTGAGAGGAAACTCTGGTGGCATAGAGGTTAAGTGCTATGGCTGCTAACCAAAGGGTTGGCAGTTTGAATTCACCAGGCGCTCCTTGGAAACTCTATGGGGCAGTTCTACTCTGTCCTATAGGGTCACTGTGAGTCCGAATCGACTGGACAGCAATGGGTTTGGGGTTTTTTTGGGTGAGAGAATAATTTTTTTCTTTGTTAAAGCCATCCACTGGTGGTATTTCTGCTATAGCAGCACTAGATAACTAAGAACTATAGTCTGATAATTCCCAGTTAAAATGTGTAATCATATAATTCATTTAAATTTAGGATTTTGAGCAAAAATCTCAGTAACTTTGTGTTCTCCATTTAAGGTAAATTACTGTTTATGGCATTTGTAAGGTTAATGTATTTGATATATGAGAACTACAAAGTACTTAGAAAGATTTTCCACTCAGGCATTTATAACACTTAGTAGAATTATGCATATCATTTGGTAACAAGCACCATTTAAGGTCACCTAAAGCTCAAAAAAAAAAAAAAATTTTTTTTTTTTTTTTTTTTAAAGCTCAGTTCCCACAGCCCTTTCTGGAGTGTCATGTGGTCAAAACTATTTTCTTAATACTGCCGAGACAGTATTTAAGTTTTCACCCTCACTATCTCAAGAAATACCTCAACATAAAACAAAAATCCCACAACTGGACCAATAAGCAACCTCATGATAAACGGAGAAAATACTGAAGTTGTCAAGGATTTCCTTTTAATTGTATCCACAATCAACACCCATGGAAGCAGCAGTCAAGGAATCAATCAACTTATTGCATTGGGCAAATCTGCTTCAAAAGACCTCTTTAGAGTGTTAAAAAGCAAAGATGTCACTTTGAGGACTAATGTGTGCCCAACACAAACCATGGTATTTTCAATCACCTCATATGCATGTGAAAGCTGGACAATGGATAAGGAAGACTGAAAAAGAATTGATGCTTTTGAATTATGGTGTTGGTGAAGAATATTGAATATGCCATGGACTGCCAGAGAATGAACTAATCTGTCTTGGAAGAAATACACAGTCAGAATTCTCCTGAGAGGGAAGGATGGCGAGACTTTGTCTCACATACTTTGGACATGTTATCAGGAGGGACCAGTCCTTGGAGAAAGACATCATGCTTGGTAAGGTGGAGGATCAGCAAAAAGGAGGAAGACCCTCAATAGGATGGATTGACACAGTGGCCACTACGATGGGTTGAAACATAGCAACCATGGTGTGGTTGGCGCAGGACCGGGTAGTGTTTCATTCCATTGTACATAGAGGGGCTGTGAGTCAGAACTGACTCAGCTGTACCTAATACCAACATAACATACCATCTCAAGAGTGTACAGTGGATTTGTCCAGAGGCTACATGAAGTATGATATCACAACCCATGGAATGCAGAAACCTGTAAAATCCAGCTGTCTTCTATTAAGCCAGACACTAAGGAGAATTGCAAAAATGTAAAACAATGCCACTTTTCTCACTATATATTTTCTTTTTTTTGCTTTGGAAACCATAACTATTTCTCAAAAAAAAAAAAAAATGTGATTTAGGTTACCATACAATAGGCTTACTATTTTAATGCAAATGAATTAAAATAACTATTTTTAAATTTCTAATTTTATTTCTAATACAGTAAATATCCATAGGTACAATCTACAGAAAGGAAAACTCTATGGAGCCTTTAATATTTGAGAGTGCAAAGGGATCCTGAAGCCTAAAATCTTGAGACCTACTACCCTCAGTTGATTGCTAAAATTGCCAGACTTATAAAATGGTCTAGCTAACTTAAAAGCCAGAGGAAACCCTGATTTTGACTTGTAAATTAATGAATTGAATACTCACTTTTAAAACCCAAAATAAACATCCAAGAGGTGTCTTCTGTGCACCATAGAAGGCTCTTAAGGCCATCAAAAGTATATCACCAGATAAAATAGTCAGCAGCCGAGATTTAAGCACCCTGCCTGCAATCCTGTATACACTCCCTCCTAGGAGGGAGAAGAGCCCTGGTGGCACAACGGTTAAGTGCTCTGCTGCTAGCCAAAAGATTGGTGGTCCAAACCCACCCCATGGCTTCTCAGGAGAAAAGACCTAGCAATCTGCTGCTGTAAATATTACAGCCTAGAAAACCCTATGGGGCAATTCTCTGTCACATAGGTCGAAATCAGCTTGACACCCAACAACGACCTGGAAGGGATACTGGATTCTTAATTTCACTGATGTGACCTTTCTTCCCTCTTGCTCCTGAGGTTTCAATTAGTTGAAAATACATGATTTTCTAAATTAAATCAGCAAAAAAAAAAAAAACTCCCCATAAAAAGAGTAGTAGTACAAGTTCATCTGTTGTAAGTAAACCTGACAGGCTAAACCCCTTCTTTCCTGAGGCAAATTATGTAGTCACTCTGTGCCCAAACTCTCTCCTCTTCAAAAGAAGAGTAATAATAGCATAGTAATAGTACCTGCCTCATTGGATTGTGGTGAGAACTAAATGAGTTAACCCATTTAAGGTGCTTAGATAACGCCTAGCGCATGTAACTGCATAAAAGGGTGTTAGAATTTTTATGTTAAAAAAAATAGTTCTCAAAATGTATTTAACGTGTATAGCATCTTGTTGGAACAACTGCTTCCTGGTTGGAGGCTGCCTGTATTCCTTGTTTTTATGCCCTTGGGGAATAAACAGTGTCTATTCAACTGATTTTTTTATTCAACTGAAGTTAATGATGGGGTCAGTTTCTCCAAAATTTTAGAATTTTTGCAAATGAAATGAAAAAAATCCTCACTTAGGTTTTCCTTTGTCCTAGGCAATTTCTTTCTTTCTTTATTTTACATTTAAGTAAGTTATCTCACTAAATGGTCATTAATACATGAAAAACTAAAACAAAAAAGACTTAAATTCATCATTCAATCATACATATATGTGAGTAAGTGTATCAGAAATTAATTTGGAAATTTGTTACTTGACCTGAAAAATGTCCAGAACTTGACTTGTATTCCTTTAAGAAATTAAATTTAAATGCTTTTTTTTTTCTTGTAATGCAAGGCTTGCTTGTAATGTTTTACAACTATAATGCTTGCATTTAGTTTCTATTCCCTTAATAATAATAATAATAATAATAATAAATCTTTCATAGTATAGCCTACATTCTGGTTTAAGATTGTGACATAGTATGCATTATTTGGTTTGCATTCAGCATTAAGTAAAGCTTTAATAGGTAACTACCCATTGCCTGCTAGGAGCTTATGTATTATAAAAGAAAAATGTCTTTTTATGGGAAGAAATACCCAAGTTTTTACTAATAAGCAGAGTTGCTTTCATACTTTCTGAGGTCCTAAGTACTGTTATTTTATCGACCCCACCCATATCATAATAAATTACACCCACATCCCATATCAAATATAATTTTTGATATAATAAATTTTGAAAGTGTATTTGTGATTTTATCTAGAAATGATTTAGTTAGAAATGAATCAAATTCATGTGTTTTTGGCTGGATTTCTTGACAAGCATCATAGTAGAATTAGGGTATAACCCAAGCCGTCTGCAGCCTGAGTCCTTCTGAGCTTATTTATACGCCTCCTCTGTTGTTCAGAGGTTGCTTTTGAATATGTTCTCCACATACCTATTTGTGGTTTTTAATAAATTAGAGTTTCTGAAAACAGAGCTGCTCTGATCAAATTTTTGTTTGCAAGAATATTTCTTCCCGTGTAGACTCCGATTTTATTTTTGGCCAAAAATAAGCAACATGAATAATTTTACACTTAAGGAAATGCCGTAGCGATTCTTGCCAAAACCCCAAAACCATAAACCCTTGAGAGTTCTGTGTTTTAGAGAATCGGCAAATTCATCCTGTATGCTGGAGCACCCCCTTGCAGATGCTGCGGAATGAAAATGGTACTGCTAAGGCAGCAGCACACCACACGCACACACACACACACACAAACACACACACACAAACACACACACACACACAGAAATATAAACCAGAGTCAGCGTTTATGAGTTCCGTTACTTAACTCTGAGGAAAATGTGGCAATTTCCAGTGGGACAAAGGTTTCAATATGGACCTATTAGACATAGTGTTTGTTCAGGAAAGAATTTTAACTTCACAAATAAATCAGACATGTTACATATATCAGTTCAGTCTAAAGTCAATTTTCCTGCCAAATCCCCCCCCCTTTTTTTTTTAATTTGTTGTTTGTATGGAAACCCTGGTGGCGTAGTGGTTAAAAACTATGGCTGCTAACCAAAAGGTTGGCAGTTCAAGTCCACCAGCTGCTCCTCAGAAACTGTATGGGGCAGTTCTACTCTGTCCTTTAGGGTTGCTATGAGTTGGAATTGACTAGACGGCAATGGGTTTTTTGGTTTGAAATTTTCTTTTCTTATACATTGCAGGATAATCAAAAATACTCTAAATTGGAACGTTCAGCTTATTGACTGGGGTTTTATACAGCTTGATTGAGATATAATTGATATACTATAGATTGCACATATTCAAAGCCTACAATTTGAAGGGTTTTGACCTCTGAAACCATCAACACAAACCAGATATTGAACATGTCCATCATTTCTAATTCCTTTGTGATCCTCTACCCTCTACTCGCTGCCCCTGGCCACCACTGATATGCCTTCTCTCTGTATAGATTAGTATTGGACAAATACTTTCATTTCTTTCAATTAAATTACCAAGGGATCGAACATCCAGTTCATGTGGTAGGCGTGTGTTTAGCCTTCAGGAACCAGCCAAACCATTTTCAAAATGATGGTAGCATTTTACATTCCTAGCAGAGCATTTTACAAATGTTCCAGTTGCTTTCCATCCTTGCCGGTATTCGGTGTGGTCGGCATTTTTGATTTTAGTCTTTATTGTGGATATATCTGAGGGCAGTGGTGGTTCAGTGCTAGAAACCTCAGCTTGATGCAGGTGAGACCCGGCTTGACTGTCAGCCTGTGCCCCTCAGGCGCAGCCTCCATAACCTGTCAGTGGGGGCTTGCATGTTGCTACGATGTTGAACAGGTCTCAGCACGGCTTCCAGAGTAGGATGAAAATCAGCCAGTAAAAACCCTATGGATCACGACCGCCCAAATCTGCAACCCATCATGGAGATGGCACAGAACCAGACAGTGTTTTGTTCTCTTGTGCATGGGGTCGTCATGAATCGGGGCTGACTCCATGGCAGCTAATAACCACAGTAGTGGACACATAGTGGTAATTGTTGTTGTTAGTATTTGCATTTTCCTTCTGGCTGACAAGGAGTCCTTCAGCAGAGTGGTTAAGAGGTTGTCTGCTAATCAAAAGGTGGGCAGTTCGAATCCACCAGCCACTTCTTGGAAATCACATGAGAAAGTTCTACTCTGTCCTATAGGGTCGCTATCAGTCGGAATCAACTCGATGGCAGTGGAATGACTAATGATGTTGAATGTTTTTCTTCATATGTTTATTTATCATCTGTGTACATTCTTTATTGAAATCTCTGTTGAAACCTTTGTTCGTGTTTTCTATTGGGTTGTTTGCCTTCTTATTATTGAATTGTAAGTGTCCGTTATATATTTTAAGCACAAGTTCTTTATATAGAGAGGAAAAACACTATAAACTGAAACTTACAGCTGGAGTGCCACTGTTTAAAACACCTTTTAAAAATCCACATAGTTCCTCAAAATAAATTTTTATGTCCTTTAAAATTGAGCTTAAAAGGATGATCCAAAATGTGAGTCCATTCTGATATTCATGTGTGTCTTTGTTATACCAAAGTGCTGCTATAACAGAAATAGCACAAGTGCATGGCTTTAACAAACAAATTTATTTCCTCACAGTTTAGGAGGCTAGAAGTCGGATTCCGGGGTGCCAGCTTGGGGACAGCTTTCCCTCTCTGTCAGCTTTAGGGGAAGGTCCTTGTTTCTTCATGTGGCATGGCATCTGTCTTCCTCCATCTCTGCTCACTTGCTTGCCTGTTTAATCTCTTTTATATCTCAAAAGAGATTGACTTAAAACACACCCTGTACCAATATTACCTCATTAACATAACAAAGAAAAATCATTCCCAAATGGGATTATAACCACAGGTATAGTGGTTAGGATTTACAACACATTTTTGGGGGACACAATGCAATCCATAACAATGGCCCTGCTCCAAGAACTATTTTATTATTTATGCCTCCTATTTTTAATGTATATGTCTTGTATTGACACTAGATTTTAATTTTTTTAATTCTGTGTTTCAGCAATATATTCTAAAAGGTTCCATTTCTCACTTTGTCGTTGAGTAAATATGTAATGGTTATCAAATTCTCTTTAATGCTGTTCCTGAGCTGTAATACATTTGTAAAACCTTATAGTGTTCTGTGGGTACAATAATAAAGAAAAAAAAAATAGCTAAGAGTAAATAGCACTTTTATTTTTTTGGCACAGTTCTAAGGTTAAACAAGTTGATCTGCTGAAAAGCGTATGTGTCCTGTTATTCCATTTAAAGACGAGTAAAACGGAGACACTTGTTCAAGGTCAAAAGTGAGTAAGTAGCAGAGCTAAGATTCACACCAAGGCTGTCTGGCTCCAGTACCACAGTCTTGATGTTTCTGCTAAAAGCTCATTATTTTTCTTAAAAAATGCTCTGGACAATAAAAATTGACTAACAAATAATATGTCTTAATTATTTCCTCCAGTTAAACCTTTGCACAAGTTAAATACGTTTGAGTTCTTACTATATTTTCTTTTCTAAGTGATGAAATTGCCAACATAGATGTGACAAAAGGAGAGAAAGTTAAACTTAGGGAAAACCCTTTAAATTAGAATCTGAGTTCCTATTCATTATGTTCTTTGAATGTGATACATTCTGATACCTCATTTTTAGAACCTGAGTTTCAAGAGTACAATACCATCTGAACAGACAACCCATTAAATACTAGCTAATTAAATCTAACATTTTACCAGTGACATTTTTTTCCATTTAAGGGAAAACTTTAAAATGGGTCATTTCTGGACAGAGAAATTCCTATGGGAGGGTAGCAGAGCTATAGCCAAAATTCTGTAACATGGAAAATTCAGATGAGTCTGATTAAAACTTACTTTCCTTGGGTTAAAATTAGGAAACTCATGACATTGATGAAAAATAAGGTGAAGGGAATTTTTTTAAAAGATTTTAATAATTTTCAGTACAATTTACAGAATCTGAATTTGTAAGTGAGGTTTTTTTTCTCATACCCATAGACTCTTTCATAAAACATCTTAACCACAGGGTCACAGAGCTAGGATTGCTCTCGTGGCTCTCTAATCTGGCTCTCTGCTTCCATCCAAACCAAAAACCAAACCCATCGCCATCAGATTGATTCCGACTCTTAGTGACCCTTCAGGACAGAGTAGAACTGCCCTATAGAGTTTCCAAGGAGCACCTGGTGGATTTGAACTGCCACCTTTTGGTTGACAGCTATAGCACTGAACCACTACACCACCAGGGTTTCCATGCCTCCATCCTCTCCTCATAAACCTGGCAGTATGTTTCTCTCTCTTGAAGATATTCAAAGATGGAAACACTGTGCCCTTTTTCAATCATCTGTCTCCGCATTTCATCATATCAAAGGGACAATCACAATGTCTGCTGCTTTGACCTGCTTAGGTGGCGGACTCTTAGAAGACATGAGCCAGATAATGAAATTTTTATGATGTCATAAGACATAATACCACATGCAAGTAAACTGCTAGCTATTGCTTAATGTTATTAAGTAGTTTTATTAATTAATATATTGCCGCAGTGTGCACTTTTGTTCATTGAACAGCCTTTTCCATAAACCAAAGATATCAACATTTTCCGAGCTCTGCAAAGTCCTCTTTACGATTTAAAACTTTTCCTTACATCAGAAAATATGTTTTTCCCCCTTCAGTAAATTGCATGCCCTCCTCTTCAGACAGATAAGAAGAAGCAATCAAACCCACAGATAAACAGAAACTGGCCCTATTCCTCACTGCCTGCCAACCTTATTCTTCATTAAGCGCTGAGAAATGTGTGGTTGGACAGGTTATCATTCTAGAACTCCCAGAAGCAGTTTCATTTCTAGTTTTTTTTTCTTCTCCAATACTTCATTTTCCATCCCCTACAGTACCAGTTAGTGTTTTTTTTTTTACAGTACCAGTTAGTGTTGAGCCAACTCTGACTCATGGTGACCCCATGTGTGTCACAGTAGGACAGTGCTCCATAGGGTTTTAAGCAGCTACGTTGCCAGTCCTTTCTTCTGTGGCACCTCTGGCAGGACTTGAACCTCCAATTTTTCATTTAGCAGCCAGGCTTGTTTACGTAGAAGAACATTGACCACTGTCTCACACTTGTACCTCTGGACCCACCATGCAGCCTACTCCCGACGGTATGTCTCCTTGTGGAGTAAGGTGGGATTAACTACCTAAGCAGCAGTATGGAATGGCATGGTGGTTAAGAGTCCCTGCTCTAGAGCTCAACTGCCTAGGTCCAAATGCTGCCACTACCACTTACTGAATGTGCAACCTTGGGAAAGCTACTTAATCTTTCCATACCTCAGTTTTCTGTTCTGTATTACTGAAATGATAATATTAGTGCACTCACTATAGATATCATTAGAATTACATCAGGTACTTCATGAAAACTGCCTGGCATAAGTGTTTATATATGTATGCTGTTTTTCTCTTTTGACCTAAACTCAAGATTAAGAGGAGGCTGCCACAAGCTATATTACAAAGCAGATTGGTGTGAACTGGGTGTCCTCTCATCTTCCATGTGGCTCCCCCACCCCTCCTAGGAGAACCTAAGCAGGGAGTGAAGAGCTGATGTGGTATTTCATGAAGCCCAGGATTTGGCTAAGCCAAAGCCAAACTGCACATATGGCGCACAAGCTAAGGCTGGTTGTGTAAGGCTGTTCTGCCATGTTACAGATTATCTCCAAGGAGCAAATAATGACTTGGAGTAGAACAAGCAATTCCTGAGCAACAAATTACTGGGTGTGCTTTTTAAAATAGAATTAAGACGATGTACATCTTTATTCATATTTAAATATAGGATTTGCAATTATAGAAAAATGAGAATCACACAGCTTGTACATTTGAAAAGCCTCTAAAGTACTGCAAAATAAAGCTTAATTTATATTAAGCCTCCTACCTCCAATAAGCAGTGTCATCCAGTGGACTCCAACTCATGGCTTCCCCATAGGGTTTTCAGTGGCTGAATTTTCAGCCTCGTACACACATCCAGAAAGTAAAAGTCTAAGGAGTTACAGGCCTCAAAATGGTCGATGTTAGATGGTGAAAGGTCTGTAGATTCAAGGAAAATGAAAGCAAAAGGACCATAGATTCAGTGTTTCTGGAAAAGGAAAACAAATGAGTGTGTGTGTGTGTGTGTGTGTGTGTCTGCCTCAGCCTGTCTCCCTCTGTTAGTTTTTCTTCCTGTGTGTGTCTTATTCTCTATGTCTCTGTCTCATTCTGTCTCCCTCTGTTCTTCTGTCTACTTGCTTGTGTCTCTCTCATACGCATTCACCCACATTCACATACACGTACTCATCCCACCTTAATGACTGTACTCATCAATCAGAAATGTATAGAGATGACAGCAACAATCAAGAATGATGCAATGTCACATTTAAGAGAAAAAGAAGGAAAAAAAAGAGTAGGGTAGGTCAAATATCCCTCCGTCTGCCCTATGCTTTCTTAAAGACCAAGTATTGTGGCTCACACTGATGAGTTATACTTATCAAAAATTAATCTACCAGAGAATCTGACTTTTGAAGAAGTGCAGAAGCTGATAAAGTGACTGCTCGTTTTCTAAATATTTGCAATCATATTGATTCCTTAGAATGAAACAAATCAGAGTATCAAATGGATAATATTATTAGAATGAACAATCCAAAGGAAAGAAGAGAGGGGAGAAGAGGAGAGAAGGCGGGCAGGGGGGAGAGGGGAGCAGGAAGGAGGGTGAAGAGGGGGAGGAGGGGCTCTGCTAACTTTCAAAAGGGAGCCAGCAGGGAGTGGACACCTGGGCCTCCTCTCCTCCCTCCCTCTTGTCTCCTGCTGACGCTTTCCAATGGTCAAACACAACTGGCAGGCAGAAAGCAAGGGAGTCACCTGTACTGTGGGAAGATCATCCCCATCTAGAGGCTCAGAGCAGTATAGAGGGGAAGAGAGTGGACCTGGAGACAAGTGGAAGATCCCCAAACCCTTCTTTGCATGAATGAACATTCACCCCATTTTCCTAATGGATAGATTTATTAGTAGGGGAGATGGAGGCATCATTAATGGAAAGAGTTTGATGTATTCTGACCTGGTTAATTCTCCACTTTAAATTTATATAGTTTTTCGTAAAGCAAAATGTATTAAAATTTAAAGGATAATCTATTATTATCAGGTTGTGTTCTTGGTGATTTTTTATGTTAAAATGTATATTATTTTACAAAGTATGATTTCTTTAAGGCCTGGGTGAGAAAGAAAAACACTTATCATTCATTTGTAATTCCCCACATTTTATTTCTTTGGAAAATTTAGCTTTTTAAATTAAAAATCCAGGGGACCTCTATAAGGTTGGGTGCATATACCTCCCCACTATCAGCAGTAAATGGGGAAAAGGCTCTTCCCCTGACCCAGCGTTGTGGCTCCCAGTGGAAGAAATGACACTTCTTCTCTGGAAAGAACTCTCTTTGCTCTTCCAGCACTGAGACTGTAGGGTTATTCCAGAAAGCTTCTGTTTTGGAAAGACCAAGGTGTAGCGTTAGTCATTAGAATGCATTGATCATTCAACCATAAACACAGGCCAAAACAATATACATCTTCAGTAGATGCTTTCGTAATTTTAATCTAGTATTCACAAATTTGCTAACCAAAGGGTCGGCAGTTCAGATACACCAGGTGCTTCCTGGAAACTCTATGGGGTAGTTCTACTCTGTCCTACAGGGTCACTATGAGTCAGAATCGACTCAATGGCACAGGGTTTGGTTTTTTTGGTTTATTCACAGATTAACAGAAGATACTCAAAATACCTGGGTGGGAAAGAACAATGGTTATACACTAATAGTATAAAATCTCTATTACCGTAATGCCTAATACATGATATCGTTGATGATGTCCTTTTGCTCAGTGACTTGGGCTCAAACTGAGGACAGTCCTTAAGACTGGAAGCAATAAATGTTTCTTTCATTAAACTCTGGTAGGACAAGATTCTTTCTCTCATGCCAGTTTCTCACTTTTGTAGTGAGGTGTTGGGCTCCATGTACAATTTCGAGAGTGATACCTAAATCGAGGCCAGAGCCTTCCTTCTAGTGCCTTCTCTTGCACTCCAAAATGCAACCTAATCTAATTACTATTCTTTCTTGTGTGTGTGTGTTTTTAATTTTTAAAAAAAGAATATCAGAAGTGTATTATTTAAAAACCATCCAATACTTATGAACAGTTTGGAAAGTAAGTGAATCTATGTTAAGAACAGAAATAAAACGAAATCATTATTCTGCTCCGCAGTGAGAACCACTAATATTTTTTTCTTTTCTTTTTTTTTTTGTACTTTAGGTAAAGGTTTACAGAACAAGTTAGTTTCTCATTAAACAATTAATACACACTTTTTTTGTGACATATGTTGCCAGTCCCACAACGTCAACAGATAACCACCAATACATTGATCTGTTAGTCAAACTACATGAAGTTGCTGCTACGTGATTCTTTTTGACCTGCACAAACCAGCAAATTCATGTTGATAAGCCTGGAATTTTTTGTGTGTCTTTTAAGAATATTTATGCATATCTTTGTGTTTATAAGATTATTGTCCATACAACTTTACAGTTTTTGTCCTTCACGTACCATAGTATAAAGGATACTTTGCCATGATCTCCTCATTAATGACGTAATTTTTAATTGAAGGTTTCTCTTAAGGGTGTCTTCTTACCTTATAGATCTGGGGTGTCCTGGATTCAGCAGTATGTGTTCATCATTTACCAGCCAAGGGTGATTCCTTGTGCTAGCAGGAGAGAGCTCTACTAACTCAAGACATTTTAGCATTTTCTAAAATATATTTAACAAGAAAAACTTCAAGGAAACGTATTAAGTATATTGTTTACACCACTAGCAGTATTCTATTTCCTCAGAATAATTCTACAATAGGAGTTGCCAAAATTGTAATTCATCACATCAAAACTGACCTTCCCAAACATTTAAGAGGTTGAAATTTTAGCTAAATGCAGTTTCAGGACCTCACTGAATTTTCAAGAGATCTAACAATGTCATAGTGGGATTTCAAAATATGGTATTTGAAAATACATTATTTCTCAATGATATTATAGAATAGTTTTTGTATCTCAAATCAATTAACACTTTAAGTTTTTCTTGTGCAACATGGCATGCAGTGTTTTCTTTTTGCAAAGGTAGATTTATGTTTCATGGTTCTATAGAGTCTATGAACTTTAGAGACTTTTCCAGACTCAAGAGCAAATTCATTTGCAAGCTCGGTTAGCCTCTGAAAAATAGCTTTTTCTTCTGTACTGAAGTAGAGAAGAACTCCAGACTGTTTGTGAAATGCGGCATTTATCCCAGATCCCCTAAGAAAACTTGACCTGACCAAACAAGGTTGGGAAACACAAGCGTCAGAATATAACTGCTGTGAGGAAATTCATAACGTACATCTTGGTTTTAACATTTCTAAATAACCCTGTTGCAAAGATGGCGGCATGACGGTATTTAACCCAGTACTTCCGAATTTTATTTGAGCACCAAAGCCCTTGTTCTGAAATACTGTGAGCCTTCTGAGACAATCTGTAGATCAGATGGCCACCTTAAAGGTTTGATGGGGTTCCTTTTGTGTTTGTATTGAATAGCTTGCCACCATCTCTTTTATGCCCCCCACTACTGCTGTTTCATGGCAGTATCCCTGAGTATCCCTGCTTATCTTGTATCTTATAATACCATTTTTAAATCAACTCAGTCTCTGCCTGCAGTTTTTATCTTTTTTTTTTTCTTAATCAACTCTATTCCCAAAGAGTTCAAGTTTCCTGCGGTACATTCTGCAAAGTGCCCATAGTAAAGAATTTTCCAGGCATAGCTTCTTTGTATGCTCTGGCCCACCCTATATGTCTACAATGGCAGCAATGAGGACTTAGGGTACTTTTGGGGAATACAGTTCTTACCATGATCCTGTGAAGAAATATAGACACATGAATAGATAAATGGGAATAATTTGTAATAACGGGGGAGTGGTAAGCCACAGTGTGACCTGCAAGCACAGAGGAAGATTCTGGGGCCAGGAGGAGCTCAGGACATAGGTCATGGGGGCCTGTCTAACATGGACAGTAGCTCGGGCTACATCTCATAGGTGATTATTTAAGACACTTTTCACTTCGACCAGCCAACCAAACAGTTGCTGTCGAGCCAATTCAGAGTCTTTCAGAGTAGAACTATGCCCTATAGGGCTTTCAGTGGCTGATTTTTCAAAAGTAGATCTCTAGGCTTTCTTTTTTCCTTTGGGTAGACTAGAACCTCCAGCCTTTGGTTAGTAGCCCAGCAAGTTAACTGCTGCAGCACCTAGAGACTCTACTTTTTCATTAGAATGTGCTTTATGCCATTAAAAAGAAAAACCTTGGAAAACAAGAATCTTAGATAGAAAATAAATAAATAACACACATTCCCATCACTTAAAAGACAGCCACATTAACATTTAGATATAGTATTTCCTTTCTCTTTTTTTAAAGGTGTAATTATTCTATCATCCCTCTAAGGTGAGTTGGTGGTTGTAACTTAAGACTTTCAGTGGGAAATCCAAGACACGGAATCCACTGACTGCTACAAGTCCAGACTCAGCTATTGCTGACAGTTCAACATGGAACTTTCCTATCAGTAGTGGCCCAGTGGTTAAGTGCTGGGATGGGGGGCAAACCTACCAGTGCTTTTTGGGAGAAAAGACCCTGTAATCTACTCCTGTAAATATTTAAAAAAAAAAAAAAAGTATAATAATTTTATTTAATTTATTTATTTATTTTTTTAATATTTACAGCCTAGAAAACCCTATGGGTCAGTTCTTCTCTGTCCTATAGGGTTGTTATGAGTCAGAATTGACTCAGAGGCACACAACAACGGTATAATAAAGAGTTAAAAAAAAGAAAAATATTTTCTAAAAAAGCAAAATCCTAGGTATAAAGTAAAATCTACCCATGTTATTTATTATCAGTATTATTTTTAGGAATATATTTGCCTAAGGTGTTGTAAAGTAAGCCAACAGGATTACTAATTCTTCATCCTATAATTAATTCCAAAGTGTAGTTGATGAGAACAGCTGTTCAGTTACAAATCTTGGGGGACAAAATTCGCTAGTGGTACTTGAAGGCATTTCTCTAATTCCTTACTGAAACACCCAAAAGAGTATCTTTTTGAGATTCTAAACTCGAGGTACATTTGTTCTCTTTCTTTCAAATCAGTTCACTGGTTTGACCAAAAATAAGAAATACTCCTTCCTGGCTTTCACATTCCTATGATGATATAACTTCAGACTGTGTGTGTGTGTGTGTGTGTGTGTGTGTGTGTGTGTGTGTGTGGTGTGTGTGGTGTGGGCGAGAGGGGAGACGGAGAGAAAGACACAGATTTAAGGACTATAATTATAAGCCACCTGGGTTGGAACTACTGAAAGGTTGTATGAAGAAAAGGGTGATTAACATTTCCGAGCATCTGATCTGAGCCATATCTGGCTGAAGAGTAGTATTTTAAAAAAAAAAGATCCCTTATTATTTATAAAATTAAGGAGCTTCAAGGCTAGACCTTTTGCTTTGTTGTAGTTTTTTTTTTTTTTTTTGAACTTTTAAAGATTACAAGAAACCATTTGGTGGGTTAGACATTTTTTAAATTATACTTTCATGGGAAAAATAACAGCATTGGCTTTTAGGTCAGAAGGTGTTTTTCCATGTAGAGCAACTTACTGAATGGAGCATTTAGTAGTTTTCACTCAATACAACACAAGCCTTTAAAATCCTTTCTCTAAATAGTGGTTACTGATGTTTTCCCTACAGCATGTTTTTCTAAATGACTTTCGAAAGTCTATGCCACAACATGGGAACATTGGCCAAAGATTGCTTCCAGTCTTCTCTCAGCACAAGGCTATCTCTGAGGCCCAACGGATAATAAAGATCTGCTGAGAATAGAATTTTCTGGTTAAAGGAAGAAAGAGAGAGAGAGCATCCCATTATGGCAAAGAAAGTGAGGAACAAACTTTCTACAACCTTTTAAAGAAATAATTTGGCAATATCTACTAAAATTTAAAATGTGAATACCCTCTGACCCATATACCATAGTTTTAGGAACACGGAACTAAAAAGATGAATGTACCTATACACAGGGATTATTATTGCTATGTCATTTATAATAGGAAAAAAAGAATCAACCTTAATCCAGTAAATAGTGAAAGGACTGAATAAATTCGGGTACCTCCATGCTGAGGTAATTTCTGGAGCTCTTACAAAGGTTGTATTAAATCCATTTGAATTGACAAGAAAGATGTGCTGTATTGTTTAATGAGAAGAGCATGTGCATAGCCATATGAACGGTAATAACTTAATAATAAGGGAAATGGGTATATTTGAATGGTAAAAGAAAACATATGGAAGGATAAACATCACATTTAATATTGGAGGGATTGAGTTTGGGAATGAGAGTGGGGGAAAGGGAAGAACTTTTTTTTTTTTTCTTGTATATAACCAGATATTTTTTGGTTCCATAGATGAGGTTGTATTACTTCTGTAATTAAGATAGGGAAAAGATAAAAAGCATTTTCTTACGTATTATTATAACTTGCTGCTGTTAGGTGCCATTGACTGGGTTCTGACTCAGAGCGACAGAACGAGACACTGCCCAATCCTGCGCCATCCTCATTGTTATGCTTGAGCCCATTGTTGCAGCCACTCTGTCAATCCATCTCCTTGAGGGTCTTCCTCTTTTTCGCTGACCCTCTACTTTATCAAGCACGATGTCCTTTTCCAGGGACTGTCCCTTCTGATAACATGTCCAAAGTAGGTGAGATGAAGTCTTGAAGTCTTGCTATCCTTGCTTCTAATGAGCATTCTGACTGTACTTCTTCCAAGACGGTTTCATTTGTTCTTCTGGCAGTCCGTGGTATATTCAGTATTCTTCACCAACACCGTAATTCAAAGGCATCAGTTCTCTTTCAGTCTTCCTTATTCATTGTCCAGCTTTCGCATGCATATGAGGTGATTGAAAACACCACGGCTTGAGTCAAGTGCACCTTAATCTAGGTTAAAGTGACATCTTTGGTTTTTAACACTCCAAAGAGGTCTTTCACAGCAGACTTGCTCAATGCAATGTATCCTTTGATTTCCTGACTGCTGTTTCCATGGGCATTGATTGTGGATTCAGGTAAAAGGAAATCTTGGACAACTTCAATCTTTTCTCTGTTTTTCATGATGCTGCTTATTGGTCCAGTTGTGAGGATTATTATAGCTTACTGGTCATTTTTTAAGCTCTGTTTCTCAGTTGTTGGGTTGCCCAAGAACAAAAAGTTAATGGCAGAGCCAGGCTAAACAATAGAGTCTCTTGTCCACTGGTATTTTCTCCTCTCTGTTTCCATAGCCTACTTAGAATTATAAATAAGTTAGTCTTCTAGGCTAACCCACAAATGCATATTTGATCTCATAAATTGTTCTATATCCAGTGGGCATAAAATCATAGTTTTACTATATAAAACGATGTGAAACTATGTAAACCCGAGGTTGCTTTTTCTTCCCACTTCATTTTTACCAGCAGCACCAATTAGCTACCTTCCCTCACCAGTTTTAGAAGTATCATGGCTCCTTTAATTCAAATATAGGTCCTATAATGTGCCTTGATATGAATTACAGTCAAATTAACTATAAGAGGAGCTAAAGTTTGAGAATTTTGTTTGATTTTTGGTGTTTTAGGTTTTGATCTGTATAGTAAAAGATGTTAGTAAATAGGAGGATCTCTGTTTCTTTTTTGTTATCATACATAAAAAAAAAAAAAAGCCCACTGCCGTTGAGTCAATTCCGACTCATAGAGACCCTATAGGACAGAGTAGAACTGCCCCATAGAGTTTCCAAGGAGCACCTGGTGGATTTGAACTGCCGACGTCTTGGCTGTAGTGCTTAACCACTACACCACCAGGTTTTCCTATCATACATAGCCTACTTAAAGTTTGAATTTCGTTTTAAATCCACCACTTATAACCAAAGAACAAAATTTGGAAAGACTAGGACTTGGACTAGGTAATTCTTAAGGTCTTTTTAGTACCAACATTTTACATCTTTATGCTTTTAAAGCAAAATCAAAGGCAAAACTACAGGTGAAGCTAGAAATAATCTCCAATAGGCTTTCGTTCACATTAGAACTGCATGTCACATTGGGAAGAAAATAAGAGATAGGACACTACAGGGTACTAAATTCGTGTATATTTCATTTTATGCTAAGTTTCTCCTTTCTAAGTTTTCACTGACTACTTTAGTAAAACCAATAAATTGAAGTGGCATTTAACTGCCGACTCAAGCCAGTAGGCATAACCTACAGAGTCTCATTTTAAGGTCATTCATTATTCTGTTCAATTGTTAAAGTGTTTTTGAACTTAACATAATATCTGAAATATATGCAGATGTATTTCCAAAGAGTGATATTTAATGCTATGTCATTGTTAAAAATTTTATTTAGCTGTTAAAATAGCTTAATACTGAAGGAAGTGGCTAAATGTCAGTTTCTGTTTTTTTATTTTAACGAGCTGTAAAAATACTGATTTTTAAGTATTTTATAAGTTTTTTTGATTTATAAAAAGTTAAAATGTAGAACACAAAAATTATGTGTAATTACACAGCCAGCCAACAAGCATTAATATTGTTGAAGTTCCTTTTAGTCACTTTTTTTGTGCACATAGAATGAAATATAAAATTACAAAGTTTTGGTAACAGTCTTCACACTGTTTTGTATATCTAGTACAATTTTGTAAAGTTCGATTACCCTCCAGCCTTTATTCCAACAGTATGAGTTAGGTAAACTGATATTGGACTGACACACAGTCTTGCTGTGGACAGGGGTAACGTTTTCTCCTATCACTGCTTTCTGCCAAAATTGGAGTGGCGAGTAATACATTTCAATTTATTGCCTGTTGATGCTACCTCAAATTTCTAGAACTCTTGGCGTAATTAGATTTTATAAGAATCTCAGTGTCCACCCTGCAGGCCTCAGCCTCAGGGAGCCACAAGAACTGAAAGCCATCAGCCTGCAGACTCAGCCCTGCTCAGTCTCCGGCAGGAAATGAGATTCGTCCTCTCTGGCTGGTGGATTCTGGAAAGTGTGTAAACTCAAAGATCTAAGGCATGGGTTGTGGTGAGCCAGTTAAGATTTGTGGTTCACCTTCCTCAAATCCTTGTCTTTCTCTTCCCAGTATTTTTTAAAATATACCCCCACCTCTCCATAGGGTCAGAGGCCCTAATGATCTGATTCACCATGACCAACCACTCACCTCATTATATTAAACAATTCCTGTGTTCCCACTGCTGCTGAGAGCTTGTCAGCTTGTATGAACCACTGAGTCCGCCACCATCGTAATGACAAGTATTGAATCTGCCCGGAGACTTCGGAAGCTGTGTTCCCCATCCACCAGACTAGTCCATTGAACATCAGCTTGAGTTGGCCATGTCTCCTTAAACACTGCAGTCAGGGGTCAGCATGCCTTAATAGCACATCCCCAAACTGGGTAATTTCCTTCAGCTCCAGAATCCTGTTCCCATGTTCTTCGTCTTCCCTCCCTACTCAGTGGTGTACTCTCAGGAATACCCGGGTAGAGCCTGTCTATCTTAAGACCCTTGGTGTCCACTAAGAAGGTCCCCTTTAAGCTGCCCTAAGGCCCATTGTGAATAGCACAAGAGCAGGAAACAGGTCCTCAAAAATGTTATAGAGATTACTGGACCATTTGCCCTCTACTCATTCAAACCCAGAGTTGTGTTAACTTTATAACTTTGATGAAGTGAAATGAGGATAATAGTGCAATGGAGAATGAAGAATCAGCACCAAGTTTTATCTCTATCATTCCAGTAGAACTGTGTATTTCATACACTGAGAATGCAGTTGTGTGTTTCTTCATCTACAAAATGCAGACAGCAATAGTGACTACCTCCGAGAATGATGATGACTAAAGGACTGGTTGTATGTAAAATGGTTGGAATGGGGCCCGAGACACGTGGTGTCGTTAGTCGTTGTTGTTGTTAGGTGCCATCGAGTTGGTTCCCACTCATAACAACCCTATGTACCACAGAACGAAACACTGCCTGGTCCTACGCCATCCTGAAAATCATTGTTATGGTTGAGCCCATTGTTGCAGCCACTGTGTCAATCCATCTCATTAAGGGTCTTCCTCTTTTCCGCTGACCCTGTACTTCACCAAGCATGATGTCCTTCTCCAGGGACTGATCCCTCCTGACAACATGTCTAAAGTATATAAGATGCAGTCTTGCCATCCTTGCTTCTAAGGAGCATTCTGGTAGTACTTCTTCCAAGACAGATTTGTTTGTTCTTTGGGCATTCCATGGTATAATTCTGAGATATGTGAGCACTGAGTAAGTTAGTTGTTGTTGTTACTACTATTATCTGAGCTTGGTAATAAAAAGGATCTAAGTTTGAATACCGGATTTGCCAATTACTTACTGGACAACTTTGGAAAAATTATTTAACCTCTGAGCTCATCTACAAATTGAGAGTAATAACCTGCCAGACACACAGAAAAGACTGTGAACAGGTGTAACACTACCTGATCAGATGGGTGCAGTTTCACTTCTCATCCACTTAATAAAATACATTGGCTCCTATGTTCTTCATTTTCCTAAAAATAGGAGGAAATGCACTCACAAAATAATTAAGAAATAGGCAAATATGATTTTTTAAGGAAGTTTTAAGGCAAGGGGACTTTTCGTATTATCAGACTAATAGTCCAAAACTGCAACCTCATTGAATACTGTACTCAGAGTCAGTACTCCATAAGTACATGATGGTCTGTCAATTAGAAACCGGCATTAAAGAGGCTAACAAAATATCCTATCTTTCTCTATATGCGTCTTGAGGGAAAGTAATATTTTTTAGCTTATTGAAACATGCCTCTCAGCTGACCTTCCGTCATCACAATTATTTTTCTCTCTCTAACTATGGTTTCCTCTTTATTTGGCTAACTGCACAATCATGACAACAATCTGGAATCACCAATCATATTTGGATTGTCTAACCTTTTGAACTACGTTTATTGA
Organism: Elephas maximus indicus; assembly: GCF_024166365.1. Classification (NCBI taxonomy): domain Eukaryota; kingdom Metazoa; phylum Chordata; class Mammalia; order Proboscidea; family Elephantidae; genus Elephas; species Elephas maximus. Next base: position 24,505,317 of record NC_064842.1, on the reverse strand, counting down.
GATTTGGAGGGGCCTGTTGCCTATACTCAGAGATTTAAGGATCACCCTTAAATGAATATCATGGACAATTAATTTGCAATAGAACAAATCTGAAGCTGGGATGAAAGCCAGTTTCTTTGCTGGTTTTCAAAATGAATGCGGCTCCAGAGTCTAATATTACAGAAACTTAACCGGAGAAACTTCAATGTATTCAACCTTATTTTTTGTTCTCCAGTGAATTTAGCGATAGTTATATTAGCACACATTTTAATGACTGAATGGCATTTGTTTCTATTTTAACATTAAAGATGCTACTTAATTATGTATTATTGAGATATATATGTATTTACTTATTTAAAATTATCTGAATCTCAACATGTAACCATGTTGGGACCCCTAATTGCAAATGAGGCACACGTGTTTTAGACATTCACCCATTTTAATGATAAAATCTACATAGTAAATACTTATTGAGCAGCTAAAATGTGCAAGGTACTTAGTAGATTGTTGTGAAAGGATTGACAGGTGCCTAATGAGTACTTGCGTTTTGCTCATTAGGTTCTATAAGCATATCAAGAGTGAAAGGTGAATTCTAGGCTCCTTAGCATTCCCTATGTGGCAGAAGGAAACCCTGGTGGCATAATGGTTAAGTGCTACGGCTGCTAACCAAAAGATCAGCAGTTCAGATCCACCAGGTGCTCCTTGGAAACTCTATGGGGCAGTTCTACTCTATCCTGTAGGGTTGCTATGAGTCGGAATCAACTCAACAGCAACAGGTTTGCTTTGGTTTTGTATAGCAGATAATGTCTATTTGTTAGATAAGATAAGGCAGAGAAATGACCGTATCCTCCCACTGACATATCATTTGACACCTTTTCTTACTTGTATGTGACTTACCCATCCCTTCCTCTGGTAATGATGGGAATGTTGATATGGGTGCACTCTCTCTTAAAAGTTCCAGTTGTACCTATATTATTTCATCAGGATGTGTTCATATCTAAAGTAGGCAAGGTGATTCATGGAAAGAGTTAGACACATTGGATTCTAGTTCTGGCCAGTGGTCATTTATACCTCAGCCTTAGTGTCCTCACACTTAAAGTTAACAGCTCTTGTGAAATGATCAGCAAGCATCAGCCATTTCTTTCCTTAGGACAGACTCCTCAGACTGGGTTCCTGGAAAAAGACGAGCCCCTAGGCTTCTCATGGGTCAGGCGCTCTTTCTTTGCCAGAGGAGGAGAGGTGCATTGACTGATGTTTTGCCAACACTGCAAGCAATGGCAGAGAAAACAAAAAGGAGGATGGTATATTGGGAAGGCAACAGCAGCCGGTGTTCACTAAGAATGCATCTCAAACTGGTGAAGGATCAATGAATTTTTATTTTTTCCCAATCTTTTGCAGATTAATACAAAAAAGTACAAATCTATTTTTTAATTATTAGCTTCAACAGACATGAAAATTTCACTGCCAAATTGCTATAAAATTTTCTAAACTTTTGCCCTCATTCTCTGAGCCTGCCCTAAGTTCCTCAGCTCCTTTCTGAGGGAAATCCCTCTACATGCACCTCTGGGTTCTTTGCGCTTCCTCGCCCTGCAGCCCCTTCTCGTCCTTGTGTGGTCTGACTTCAGCTCCACCACTTTGTGGCAACTTCAAGGTCCTCTTTTCTAACATCCAATAATTCCTTACCAAATCTCATCCTCAAGTTCTTCCCAAGCACCTCCTGTTGCTTCCTGACTCTGTCAGTCGATGTCCTTCGTAACAGTAGGGCTAGTGAGCTGAGACTGCCCACTGACTTGCTATAAAATATATCTGGCAATAGCACAGGCTCGTGGGAGGCTACTGTCAGGACCAGTAGTGCACCAATGAGTTTGGGGAAGTGGTATCACACACGGCTCCTCTTTTCCTTTCACTAGGTCAGCTTCTAAAGGAGCTTCTACCCTACCTGTCTGGCTTTGTACACTTTGAAAAGATAAATGTCAGTGCCCAAAATGGTGCTAGGAGATATTCTTTAAGATTTCATTCTATCTTTGTATGAGAATTGGACTGTCTGGGAGAAGTTAGGCAGGTGGATCTTCTAAAGGATCGCACCCCATGCCTTCCCTTTGAAAGTAGACCATACTAAGGGATTTGAAAAAAGAAAACCGCCCATCACCACAATGTAGAATTAAAGTATGAGCAAATTATTTTGTTTTATCTTCTTCTTCTCATTGTATGTCCCTTCTTTGTGACTAACAAAACCAGTTGCCGTCGAATCTATTCTAACTTACAGCAACCCTCTAGTGACCCTATAGAACAGAGTAGAACTGCCCTATGGTGTTTCCAAGGAGCAGCTGGTGAATTCGAACTGCCACCCTTTTGGTTAACAGCCAAGCTCTTAACCCCTGTGCCATGTATGAGTCAGAATCAACTCGATGGCAATGGGTTTGGTTTCTTTGTTATTAGAGCTTAGGAAAATGTCAGAAGTGGTGCTACAGAAAGAGCCTTTCATAGAAAGTCAATAGACAAGTTTCTACCGCCATTGCAGGTACCTTAATTTCTCTGACCCTCTTTGTCCTCATCTGTAACAGGAGGCGGTTAAGTACCGTGATCTATGAGGTCCCTTTCAACTTGAAAATTCTGTAATTTTCTTACACTCCCTCAAGTCATTTTACATCACTATTGACTTTCCATTTTCCAGGGTCCTGGTTGTACATTAATCCCATTTTCTTATTCTTTTCCAGTACCTGTGTTCTGATTAGTGGCCAAATAAATGATATGCAGAACTTCAGCTAAGGTACTGTAAGGTAAGATCCTTTTTCTGATTGAATACTTTGCTTTAAAAAAGGTTTGATGGCTTGATCTTTGATGACAGATGAATGAGAATAAGCCTGTATAAGTTGGTATTTTTAACAAGATCTTCAATTGCTACTGTGTGCATCTTAATGTAAGTATGCGGTTATGATCTAGTTTTTATGTCACTTACTAAAGGTACAGTGTGCCCATTTGTTCATCAGATTCAAAATTACAGTGAAAGCATGTTCACTGAAATTTGAAATAAGGTTTATTTCAAATGCACATTTGCATTTAAACTGTAGCATTGTGGGCTTTGTCGTAATAATGAAAAAAAATTTGAAATGTTAGCATTTTTGTTGGGCCTTATAGATTATTCTTAGAAGTCTAAATTAAGAAGTTAATTCTCCTTTAATTTACATTGCCTTAAGTTAATTATCCTTTGATTTATATTGCCATCATTCAGAATGCTATACAAAATCTGATTGTAAACATAAATAGCAATGTTGTGAAAAGGCTCAAACCTTTAAAATTTTCATTGTAATAATACTTTCTCTATTCAGTGGACACTGCTAATGGCCTATGTAACATCTGTTCTCCTCTTCTTCCTTCCTAACAAAATTCTGATGTTTCTGAAGGGCAGTGATACGCCCAGTTAAAAAATCCTCATTTTCCCAGACTCCTTTTCTCTGGCCATGTGATGCTGTTCTGGCCAGTGAGCTCCATTTAGGTGATGAGCCTAAGGAGGACTTTCCTTTCTGGAATAATTCTCTTCCTGAACTAAAAGAGCAGAGCTTCAAGAGGAGACCTTTTTTTGAAACCTTTTCCTTTGTTCTTACCCCATCTTCCTACCTGGAAAGCACACCTCTATCTTACAATCACAAGGACAAAAGCCACAACCAGTAAGAACGGTGCAGGAAGATAAATGATGGCATTTCTGAGCTCTGGCATGCCTACTATCAAATGTCTCATTGCAAGAGACCAACGAACCCCAAACTTAAGCTGTCACAAAGAGCTGAACATAGTTTTAGCTGATTCACTAGCATTAATTATCTGGGCATCATGCTAGACACGTTTATGTACTTTACCTAATCTTTACGATATTTCTATAATGGTAAGGATTATCACCCTCATTTTACAGATGAGGCAACTGGTTCTCTGAAAAGTGGCAAAGGCAAGGTTTGTCTGTCTGGCACGCTTCCCTGAGCTCCTTGCCTCACAGCTGGTTTTGACGGTAGCCTCCCACGAGCCTATGCTATCGCTGGATATATTTTATAGCAAGTCAGTGGGCAGTCTCAGCTCACTAGCCCTTGAATACTATTCAGTAGCTCAGAATTTCCATCTAATTATCCATTTAGCGTGCTAAGTAAACTGAGGATATTCCATATATGAAAAAGAAAAGGGGAAAGAGAAACCTCTGATTTGAGGGAATTGCCATGAATTGGAATTGCCTGTGTAACCATGTGAAGCAGATATTAATTTTGAACTTCTATTATTATTTGTGCTTTTGAAATAAAAGCTTAGATCGAATGGTTTAAGCATGCCCATCAAAAGCCCAGCTTGTAACTGATAGTTCTATTTTAAATAGCTCTCTTCTAACATCTCCATTATTTCACTCATGCTTATTAGGTTCAGAGGGGGGAAAAAAGTAATGCAGGTAAAAGATACGTTATATAATGAAATTCATTTCCAAAGAAAGCATCCCGGGGCATTGAGTCAGGTACTGAGCTGAGTCAGGAGAGAGGAAGGAGGTGGTGGATAATAGAAAAATCCCTGGGCTGGAAAATAAGAGACAGGAAATGCAGGTGATAAGCCAGCTGTTTCGTGGCTTCAAAAAAAAAGCCATTTCACTTCTCTGGACCTTTGTTCTTTATTTGTAAATTAAGGGTGTAAGACTGAATGGCCTTAACTGTAGCTTCTGCCTCTGATATTCTGTTATTGTGAAATAATAGCTTGCCTCCTTGAGTCTCCTTGGCTAAAGCAGGAAGATAATCTGATACGTATTCAAGCCAAAATTTTCTTGAAGGAGGGAGTTACCCGTTATTTTCCTTTTCCCACACTTTCTTCCAAAGTACATACTGACTCTCTTCATATCTTTCCGTCTCTGGTATGACCCTAGTCCGAGTCGTTATCCTCTCTTGCTGGGGCAGCTGCATCCCCTTCCTACTGCTCTCCTGGGGTCCTTTCTTGCCACAGCAAAATGCATTCTGCACACAACAACCAGGGTCATCTTTGGGGAACATAAAGCAGATATTGTTACTCCCCTGATTGCAACTTTCTCCAGACCCTTCATGCCCTTCCCCTACATTTAGAGTAAAACCCAAATGGATTACCGTGATTTACAAGCCCAATATGATCAGGCTTCTACTTGTACCATTTCTTTCTTGCTTCCTAAACTCCAGCCTCACTGTCTCTCCCCATTCCTTGAATGTTACTGTTCTTTCCCCTTCGGACCCTTGCACGGCATGCAGCCCCCTGGCTTGCAGTGCTCTGTCCCTGGTCCTGCCCACTACTTGGCCCCTCCCATTCAGTTCTCAGCTGCTATGACCTCTGTAATCACTAGTTCTCAAAGAGCCCTGTACCGTCCAAGTGTAAGTCCAAGCACCCTTTTTTTAATTGGAAGTTTCTGTTTTTTTTTTAAAGCATAATAAAATATCCCCATATTAACAAAATACTTCCTGCATATATAGCTTAAAGTATTTAGGCAAGACATAAAGAATTCTTCAGATTTGTTTATATTCTATTGCCATAGTGTGATCTAAGCTGCACGTGGGCAAAGGTCCTTGTCTGTTTTCTTTACTGTGAAACCACTTTGCCTAAAACAATGGCTGGCCCCTTCAGAGGCTGAGCAAATATTATTGAATGAACGAATGGTCAGAAAATGTCATAGACCAAATCCCTCAAAAGAGATTGCACAGTGCTTGGAGATGTCTATTGCATAGACAAGAAGGAAGGGAATAAAATAGATGAGAAGATGTTAAAAATGTCAAAATGGCAAATGTTTTGTTATATGTATATTTCCCACCAAAAAAAAAAAAAAAAAGCTGGAGAAGACAGACAAAGGGAAGAGACAGAGGTTCAGACAGAAGAGAGCACTGAATCCTCAGGAGGGACCACTTGGGTGTTTTTACTTGGTGACATTTCTGGTCTAAGATGACAGTTGACAGGGACCAATTGTTTGGCTAAACCCGGCACACAATCAGAAATGTTCATTGAATGAAGACTTGGCATCGTGCAGTAATAAATTATTGAACTGCTAAGAGCAAAATTTCCCTCATTTTTTTAAATAGCTATGATTATATTCCCTGGATGCCAGTATTTAGTCCATGTTAGCAAGAGACGTTCAAAATACAGTGAGTGTAAAAATGCTCCATGAAATACAATTCAGCCACCACGCTAGACGTTTCCCTTAGAGCGTTTCAGAGTTGATTACACCTTCAAGTGAATCGTCACAGTGAATATCCAGAATAGCACACCGTGCTAATGTATTAAAAATGCTGACAGGAAAACCGAGACTAGAAAAATGTCTTATCTGTCAATTAAATGACTCTAGCCTCATGGTTAGATTGCAGCAATTCGGGGGCTTTTTGTTTTGCCAATTGAAATTTGACAGCTGTTTATAAAATATTTACCTTCTGATTTCAGTCACATTGACAGCACTTTTGGGTCTTTGGAAGATGATAATTATATGCTAGGAAAATGTTAAAAAATTTGAAACTACTCTATTGAGTTGAAAAATCTGTTTTTTTAAAGTTACAAAGGAAGGACACCCACTTTATTAAAGGATATACTTGTGATGAAAGTCAGAAATAATAGATATTTGTGATCCAAAGACATACTGTATATAATGTGAAAAAACCAAACCAACCCCATTGCTGTGAGTGGATTCTGACTCATAGTGACCCCACATGTTTTAGAGTAGAACTGTGCTCTGTAGACTTTTCTTGGTTGTAATCTTTAGATGACTAAGCCTTTCTTCAGCAGTGCTTCTGGGTGGATTTGAACCACCAACCTTTCAGTTAGTAGCAGAGCACAAACCATTTGAGCCACCCAGGGACCATATATATTTTGAAGGAATACCCTTTCCAGCCCTGCCTGTCCTAGGCGCGTCAGCTTTTCCTGATTGGCTCTGTCTAAATGGATGCATGTTTCTCACCATTCTTCACTTCATGGCACACATAGGAATATGATATTTGTTTGGAGAAAATTAGATGGATTTTGGGGGTATCTATATGTAGTTTTGTGAAAAAAAAAGTATGCTTTGTATTAAAAGAAAAGTGGGAAGATTACTAAGCATTGAATTTATATAGAATTTTCAAATAAAATACTTTTAATATGTTCCAGTGTGAAATGTAAGTTTATATATAATTTTTTATTTTCAGGTATTATGTTAGAAATGGTGTCCCATAGTTCTTTATCAGTTGACTCTTCACCGTTGGTGGGATACTTTGTAAGAACAAGCAGAAAATAGAAAATTTAAACCTTTTTTAGAGCCATTCAGAAGTTTCCAGCAGTTGAAATTATATTTAAAGAATCTAACAGCTATTACTCTTCTTTCATTGATAAGTGTAATATTAAAATTTCTTGGGATAAAGCAAATGGTTTTGGAATCCACCTGTCTGTGATCTGTTTCCCAAAATTGGCCAATGAAAACTGCATGCATCACAAAAAAACATGGTCCTATATAGCGCTGGAAGATGAGTCCCCTAGGTTAGAAGATGCTGAAAATTCACAATGGCCATGGCAATGAACTTGAGTATACCAGCGATGGTGAGGATGGTCCAGGACTGGGTAATGTTTCATTCTGTTGTACATAGGGTTGCCATGAGCTGGAATTGACTCGACATCAAGTAACAACACAAAAATTTGCAGACAATACATAATTTTTGTACCTCCATTACCTTGCATGTAGTTTGGACCCAATAAGAATGGCATATCAGCTATAAACAGACAGAAGTGGGCTTGGACCTAAAATCTACGGGACCTGGAGCAAGAATACAAATGGAGTCCTGGGTCCACTCTCCCTCCCCACCCCTGACTCTGTTCTGCACCTCCAGGGACCTCACCAGATACCACAGCATCTGAGATACGAATGTGCGTACAATCACGTGTTGACGTACAGACTCTGATTCAGAAGCGGTGAGGCTGGGCCTGGTTTTGTATTCCTGACAATCTCTCAGATGAGGCTGATGCAGATGCACTGTGAGCAGCAAGACTCTAATGCGCAGGGCCAGGCAGGAGTCCACATGGCCATGGTATCGGGGAGGTACTGGGCAGAAGTATCTGCTTTAGATGACGACAGAGAAATGGGGCTACCATCTAGAGCTGTTCTCACCCAGAAGCCCCAGCCTGGCCTTCCCAGTCTTTATTCCTGATTCTACACCAGGTGCAGTGGAGCGGCAGCTGCCTAGTGCCCCCACCATGCTTGCAGCCTGTCCAGACTGAGGGTATAACCCGGTCCTTCACTCAGCCCACACCTCCTGCTGAGGACTGGCTGTAAACCCACCTGGGAGACCACCACCCAGATTCTGCTGGCCATGCTGCCCTCTGAGGGTTTTGGCATTTCCGTTGTACACTGGGACATTGTGACACAACATGTGGGGAACCCTAAAATTAGGTTCACAAAGGCATGTTAACAGGTTGCCGTGGAGTCATTTCCAACTCTTAGCAACCCCATGTATGTCAGAGCACAACTGTGCTTCCTAGGGTTTTCAGTGGCTGATTTCTCAGAAGTATGTAGCCAGGCCTTTCTTTCCAGGCACTTCTGGGTGAGCTCCAATCTTCAACCTTTTTATTATCAGCCAAGCACACTGACCACTTCCACTACCCAGCGACTCCAGAGGTACAGTAAACAAAAACTAAACCCACTGCCGTTGAGTTGGTTCCAACTCAGAGCAACCCTATAGGACAGAGTAGATCTGCCCCATAGGGTTTCCAAGACTATAAATCTTTACAGAAGCAGACTGCCTCATCTTTCTCCCTTGGAGCAGCTGGTTGGTTCGAACCACTGACCTTTTGGTTAGCAGCAGAGCACTTAACCACTGTGCCACCAGGGCTCCTCTAAAGGCAAAGAAGGCAGAGATAATCGAATAGTTCTCTACCAATATTAGAATATATTACATGAGAATAGATTAAAAAGCAAAATTAAACATTTCAGAAATGACCCAGAACAAAATATATTTTAAAGAAATGATGCTTAAATTCTCCAAAGAACATTTGGACTAAAAGGAAAAGAAGATCCAAACCGGAAACAAAAACTGTAATGGAAAATTATATGGACAGAATTTTCAAAGAAAAGAAATGTTTCCAAAACAAATATCTGTGTTTTTTCTCAACAAAAGGCCTGACGATCTGCTTCTGTAAAGATTACAGCCTAGAAAACTCTATGGGGCAGTTCTTCTCTATCACATGAGGTCACTATGAGTTGGAACTGACTCGAAGGCACCTAACAACAGCATAGTGTTTAAAACAAAAATAGTATCAAACTACGGACATCAGAAATAAAAAAATCTTATGGAGTGACTATAATAATTTTTAACAAAAAAGCAGCCACAAAAAAACAGGAGTAATTAGGTGAAGTAATATAGGTGATTAATTTCATACAAATCCAAGTTTGGAGTTTATAGGTAATATTTTTTAAACAGAAGAGGGTATTTTAACGCAAATCCATAACACGGAGAAATTAAATTACTTTCCAGGAGAAGTGAGAGAGATCATTGGCCCATAATGAAAAAATTTTAGAAATGGAGGTGAAAATTAGAGGCACAACCTTCCTGCCAAACAACACACAGTAGACAATGCAAGCGTAAGAAGAAATAAATTCAAAGCACGTGTAAGAATGCCTTGACAGAAAGCTTAAATGTAATAAAAGGAAAAAGCTGGGAAAGTACTGTATTTACATCCAGCATATCAGAGGGAAAAAAAAATTCTATTTACACCATCTCCTATTATTCTGAGACTGCAAACCCTATCCAGTTGTGACATGTCCTTTCAGCAAAATAGTTACTCAGTTCCTGCTCCATGTTCCTGAGATGGAAATTTTAGATGATCTATATTAATGCTTTTAGACACAGCCTCTATCCTTGAGGAGCTTACAGTCCAGTTTTGATGACAAGCACATATATGTTTAAAAAAATGTCATAAGTAATAAATATGACTAGATATAAGTGATGTAACCAAGCACTTGAAGTATCAAATGGATCATGACCCCATTGTTGTCTTGCTCTATATCTTTATCATATGTGTATCCCTGATGGAAACCCTGGTGGTGTAGTGGTTAAAAGCTATAGATGCTAACCAAAAGGTCGGCAGTTCGAATCCACCAGGTGCTCCTTGGTAACTGTATGGGGGAGTTCCACTCTGTCCTGTAGGGTTGCTATGAATCGGAATCGAGTCGACGGCAACAGGTTTGTTTTTTGGGGGGGAAATCCCTGATGCTTTTGAGAGTGAGGGGCACATAGAAGCTTTAGGAAAATATTTATGAAAATGATGTGTGAATGACATGCCAAGGTCAAAGGTAACATTATTATATGGCTTCAGGGACATATAGAGATACCTGTCTGTAAGAAGGAGAGACATATTATGAGGATTGAAAAGGTAGGAATTAGATGGGGAAAAAGAAACCAGAGAACATTGCAAAGGAGCATACATATGAGATAGAATACATGTGACATCTTCAGAATTAAGATGTGTGTAGACATGGGGGAAGCAGTATATAAGGATGGAAAGATACGTTAAGAACAGAATGAGGACTTTAAATGTATTTTTAAAAGAGCTTGGATTTCATTTTAAAAGTAGCAGAATATCCCTGAAAATATTTGGGCAGAGAAAGAGCATGAAGAAAATTAGGGAGTGGATAAATACGTAGAGAGGCCACTTTTCTCAGGGAGGACGAGATTAAGGCGTAAGCAAGGAAGCTGCCAGTAGGAGTGCAGAGGAAAGACTAGATTTCAAAGACACCATGAAAAAGTCTGGATCTTCTTCCTTCCTCCATTCTGTATTTGCTCTGTGTTTTTTGATCATTCACCTTCCATATGTAAATATAAAATGGGTTCCAATCATGAAAAGAAAGAAAACCTCAACCTAGATTCTCCTTTGGGTTTCTCTCTTTCTTATCCCTCCCACCCCCCAGGCCTCCATTTCTTACATTCATTTCCTCATTTCCCTTTCTCTCCTCAGCCCTCTGGGTTTGACTTCCAATTTCACCACTTAAAGTACAGTTGCAAAAATGAGCAAAGATCTCCTAGTTGGTGGACCCAAAGAATTGTTGGTCCTTAACTTTCTTGACTTCTCTGCAGCTTGACCTTTTTGTTACTACTGATCTTTTTGAAGTGTTCTCCCTCCTTGGATTCTAAGGAACCTCACTCTCCTGAGTCTCCTCCTACCCCTCTTCCCGTTATTATCAGTTTATTTTTTCCTTTTCTTCATCCATCTACTGCTTAAGTGATAATCTCCCCCACCCCAGCAGTTCTGCTCATCATTCTTATCAGGCTTAAACTGTGACCTTTATTTATACCAATGACTCTGAAATCTGTTTCAGCCCAGACCTCTTTAAGTAGTCGACACCAATATATCCAACCAGACAACTCCACATGGGTTTTCAATATACACTCCAAATCAGATGTCAAAATGGAACTCCTTTGTTCCTCCTCACTTCTCCATCTCTCCATGCAAGCCTTAAGTGGATCATGCAGATGCAATCCAGAAACACTCTACATCTTTCTATCTTTCAGAAATGAAAATTCAAATTGAGCCACTTCCTAGCTGTGTGACCTTTAGCAAGTACTTAGATTTTATGTCTCTAAATCTTGTTATCTATGAAATAGGAAGAATAATAATAGTACCTGCCTCAGAGGAATGCTGTGGAGATTATAATTAAAACATTGTAAGGCCTCAATAAATATTAACTATTTCATTTTTTGAAATAATTAGATTTCCCATTGCCTTAAAACCAAAAAAAAAAAAAAAACCTAGTTTCCTTAGCATAACATGAAATCTTTATTATTTGATTTTTGCCTTCTTCTCAAACTTCCTCTCTCACATTTACTAACTTCCACCCCATTCTCTACTCTTCAAGATCCTCTGTGATTCCATATTCCAGCCTTTGCCCACAAGCTTGCTGGGACACCTTCCTGTTACTAGATCACGACTTAGCCTTGATAATTTCCATCAATCCTCCAAAGTGTATGTGGGATAGCTCTTCTTTCCTCTTTCTCCCCAAGTCTAAATTAGTTTTCTCTTCTGTGTGTTCTTAACCAAAAAAACCCAAACCCATTACTGTCAAGTTGATTCTAATTCATAGCAACCCTATAGGACAGAGCAGAACTGCTCTTTAGAATTTCCAAGGAGTGACTGGTGGATTCGAACTGCCTACCTTTTGGCTAGCAGCGGAATGCTTAACCACTGCACCACATGTGCTTTTAGAGAACCATTATCTTAGAGATGGCTAATTCTACGTTGGAATTGTCTGTGAATCTTTTTCTGCCTCTCTATACTAGAAGTCCTTGACAATAGAGGATGCACTGTTTATCTTTAGATGGGAATGATCCTGAGAAAAGTATAACTGTAGGGTGTGAAAAACGAAAGAAAATTAGCAGTAGGTTATACCAGGTGTACATCTAGAGATGGCCCTGAAAGTAGAGGTGAGTCAGTTCTCTTAGCCCTGCCTCTGTTGTGTCTGGGACTGCTGAAGAAGTTGATGGCTAAAGATGAGAAAGCAAAAGGGAACATAGTGATAGCAAGGAAAAGACAAACATAGGTTAAAACAAAGATCTGAGGTGAAAAACAAGGCTCCAGGAATTGATGGAATATCAACTGAGATGCTTCAACAAACAGATGCAGCACTGGAGGTGCTTACTCATCTATGCCAAGAAATGTGGAAGACAGCTTCCTGGCCAACTGACTGGAACAGATCCATATTTATGCCTAGTCCCGAGAAAGATGATCCAACCAAATGTGGAAATTATAAAACAATATCATTAATATCACACACAAGCAAAATTTTGCTGAAGATCATTCAAAAATGGCTGCAGCACTATATTGACAGGGAACTGCCAGAAATTCAGGCCAGTTTCAGAAGGGGACCTGGAACCAGGGATATCATTGCTGACGTCAGATGGATCTTGGCTGAAAGCAAAGAATACCAGAAGGATGTTTACCTGTGTTGTATTGACTATGCAAAGGCATTCAACTGTGTGGATCATAACAAATTATGGATAACATTGCAAAGAATGGGAATTCCAGAACACTTAAGTGTGCTCATGAGAAAGCTTTACATAGATCAAGAGGCAGTTGTTCAGAAAGAACAAGGGATACTGATTGGTTTAAAGTCAGGAAAGGTGTGGGTCAGGGTTGTATTCTTTCACCATACCTATTCCATCTGTATGCTGAGCAAATAATCAGAGAAGCTGGACTATATGAAGAAGGACAGGGCATCAAGATTGGAGGAAGACTCATTAACAACCTGCGTTATGCAGATGACACAACCTTGCTTGCTGAAAGTGAAGAGGACTTGAAGCACTTACTAATGAAGATCAAAGACCACAGCCTTCAGTATAGATTGCACCTCAACATAAAGAAAATAAAAATCCCCACAACTGGACCAATGAGCAACATCATGATAAATGGAGAAAAGACTGAAGTTGTCAAGGATTTCATTTTACTTGGATCCACAATCAACAGCCATGGAAGCAGGAGTCAAAAAATCAAGAAACGCATTGCATTGGGTAAATCTGCTGCAAAGGACCTCTTTAAAGTGTTGAAGAGCAAAGATGTCACCTTGAAGACTAAGGTGCGCCTGACCCAAGCCATGGTATTTTCAATCACATCATATGCATGTGAAAGCTGGACGATGAATAAGGAAGATGGAAGAAGAATTGACGCCTTTGAATTGTGGTGTTGGCGAAGAATATTGAATATACCATGGACTGCCAAAAGAATGAACAAATCTGCTTAGAAGAGGTACAACCAGAATGCTCCTTCGAAGCAAGGATGGTGAGACTGCATCTTACATACTTTGGGCATGTTGTCAGGTGGGATCAATCCCTGGAGAAGGACATCATGCTTGGTAGAGTTTAGGGTCAGTGGAAAAGAGGAAGACCCTCAACAAGGTGGATTGACAAAGTGGCTGCAACGATGAGCTGAAGCATAATAACAATTGTAAGGATGGCGCAGTGTTTCGTTCTGTTGTGCACAGGGTCGCTATGAGTCGGAACCAACTCGGCGGGATCCAACAACAACAACAAACATATATATGTGTGTATATATATATATGTATGTAAAATTTTTTTTATGTATATATACGTAGATTGTGTGCATGTGTCAATGTGATTATCTCTAATTCTTATATGTCATACTGATTTATGTTTCACTCTTGCACTTTCTCCATTCTTGAGATTAAAGACCCCTCTTCTTTTGACTCTTCTTCCAAATTTATAGTCAGGTCAGCACGAACTCTCCTCCCTTCTCTCTGGCCCTGTTTAGTCCCTTGTACTATGCCTTAAAAACCCACTGCCACTGAGGTGATTCGGACTCATAGCAACACTATAGGACAGAGTAGAACTGCCCCATAGAGTTTCCAAGGAGCGCCTGGTGGATTCGAACTGCCAGCCTTTTTGGTTAGCAGCCATATCTCTTAACCAGCATGCCACCATGCTTTCCATATATGTGCGTTATGGATTCTCTAATCAATGAACAATCTACCAAGAGCCTTCAATTTTTTCCTCACATCTTCACTTTAACCAATGTTTGTATACATATATGTACATATATACACATACATATGTATATATCTTTACACATTTTTACATATTCTGATTATAAAAGTAGTACAAATTTATTATAGAAATGATGGCAATAAAAAAAAATCTGATTTTAAATAGGGTAAAAAACTGAACGGGAGGCAAAGAAGTGGAGACAGCTGATACAGACATCTTAATCAATCTTAACTTTACAAGGCAGAAAAATTGTGTGGTAGTGGTTGTGGTAGGGATGGAGGAGATGAGACCTGGGATCAAATGAAGGCTTTTTTTAAGCTAAGATATATTAAAGCTTACTGGTCAAAACTAATGGAGATAATCCAGGAAAGGAAGATAAATTAACAAGACCTTGAGAGGATTGAGAGGACAAGAAGGAACAAAGACAGATCTGGACGTGCGGGAGAGTTTGGCCCTCAGTGTGTGCAGGGAGGGAGGGCAGAGAACACAGGCACAGATGCCAGTGGGTGGCTAGATATTGATGGTCAGAAAAGGAGGTAGTTCTCAAGTTATTATTGCTTTTCTCCCCTCTCCCCCCATTTGTGAGAGACTGACTAACAGGGCCCTGTACTACATTGAGTTCACATAAGGTAAAAATTTTAACTGTTGTTTGGATTTAGAAGGATGGCTTTGAAGAAAGAAAGCTTTGTGCACAGTGAATAAGCTCAGGGGCTTTGTATTGTGTCCTGGCTTCTGCGTGTGTCCTGGCTCCACCACCTGCCTTCTAGCAGGGGGGCCCTCATCAAGGTCCCTGGGAGGTATAAAAAAAAAAAAAATGGGTAAGAACTCAGGCTCTGGACTCAACTCCTGTGCTGGCCTGGCTCTGTCACCAGCTGTCTGTCCAAGCTGGGTAAGACACTAAGATCAGCAGTTCAACTCCACCAGGTGCTCCTAAGAAATTCTGTCCTGTAGGGTTGGAATCGACTTGATGGCAATGGGTTTCTAACCTAGAGTGTTCATCTTCCAGCGCTATATCAGACAATATTCCGTTGTGAGCTGTAGATCTTCACTGGCTAATTTTTGAAAGTAGATCACCAGGCCTTTTTTCATAGTCTGTCTTAGTCTGAAAGCCCCACTGAAACCTGTTCACCATGGGTGACCCTGCTACTATTTGAAATACCAGTGGCACAGCTTCCAGCATTGTAGCAACATGCAAATCACCATAGTAAGACAAACTGTCAGACAGGTGGTGGCAGTAAAGGTTAGCAATTATTATTTAAGCTCTCTAAGCATTTTTTTAAGCATTAGCTTCTAACTGTAAAATGGGGACGGTACTACACCTGCCATGTGCGAGAATAAAAAAGAAATTGCACTTAAAGTTCCTAGCATAAAAAAAAAAAAGCAAGTAAATAAATGGAAAGGGAAAAAGTGCAAGTAGGTACCAGGGATGGTTTCCCTGTGTAGCAACAGAAATTAGTAAATATCTAAAGAAGATTGCAAAAGAGAAAGTGATTTGCAGTTTGAAGGCAAAGTTTTAAAAACTTAGTTTATAAGAGAATGGAAGCCAATTAAGCCCTGGTGGTGTGGCTAAGGAAAGACATTTCATTCGAAGCTGGTAAATTTAATAAAACTGATTCATTTTCACTTCACAGAAGGTGAGGGGAGATTTTATGCATGCAGGGGCACATTTTAGGGCAAATATCTGGAGATGCTAACTCAATGCAATGAGATTTTATATTGGAAAGTGACATAATTACCACATCATCTTGGAAACCCACAAAACACAGTTAAAACTAAGTAAACGAAATGTATTTAATTAACTGAATTATTATGTTCCATAGTACCTTGCTATGGCACTGGGTTTGTTTTTTTTTTTGGTTTGGGTAGTACCTTGCTGTCTTAGTTTCCTAGTGCTGCTATAACAAAAATACTACAAGTGAGTGCCTTTAAGGAACAGAAATTTATCTTCTCAGAGTTAGGAGGCTAGAAGTTGATATTCAGGGCACTGGCTCTAGAGGAAGGCTTTCCGTCTCTGTCGGCTCTAGGGGAAGGTCATAGTCTCTTTTCAGCTTCTGTTCCTCGGTTACCTTCATGTGACCTGGCACCTATCTTCCCCCATCTGTGCTTCCTTTCTTCTGCGCTTGATCTGCTCTTTTATATCTCAAAACTGATTGGCTTAGAAACACCCTGCATTGATGTGACACCTTTAGCATAACAAAGAAACCCCTATTCCCAAATGGTATTACAGCCACAGGTATAGGGGTTATGAACCATCATTTTGGGGACACAAGTCACTTCATAACTTGCATATAATATAAAAGATAAACAGTGTGTATATATATAGTATTAATGATACATGTATATGCATATGTATATATACATATATATTCACACACATGTATATACATATATATTCACACACACATATATATACATAATATACATATACACATGCGTATATATACATATATATGTATGGGGCCCTGGTGGTGCAAACAGTTAATAAACACTTGGCTGCTAACCAAAATATTGATAGTTAAAACCCGCCTAGCAGTTCTGCTGGAGAAAGGCCTGGCGATCTGCTTCTGTAAAGATTGTTGCCAAGGAACCCTATGGGGCAGTTCTGTTCAGTCCTATTGGGTCACTATGAGTCAAAATTGAGTAGACAGCACCTAAAACTAACAACAACATATATATAATTAACACATATATATGCATGTGTATGTAAAACCCTGGTGGCATAGTGGTTAAGTAAGTGCTATGGCTGCTCACCAAAAGGTCAGCCGTTTGAATCCACCAGGCGCTCCTTGGAAACTCTATGGGGGCAGTTCTACTCTATCCTATAGGGTCACTATGAGTCGGAATCACTTGATGGCGACAGGCTACGTAAAACCCATTACCATCAAGTCAATTCTGACTCATAGCAACCCTGTAGGACAAAGTAGAACTGCCCCACTGGATTTCCAAGGCTGTAAATCTTTACAGAAGCAGACTGCCACATCTTTCTCCTGCAGAGTGGCTGGTGGGTTTGAACTGCCGACCTTTCAGTTAGCAGCTGAGTGTTTTAACCACTGCACCACAAGGGCTCCCTTTCTCTTTATATATATATATATATATATATATATATATATATATATATATATATATATATATATTACTCTGTCCTATAGGGTCGCACTGGGTTTTATATATATATATATACACACATATATATGTGTATATATATATATGTGTGTGTATATATATATGTGTGTCATATATATATATATATATCCTTCCCTTCCAGAGTGAGTGTAGGGTTGGGAAAGTAAAGAGAAACGATACAGCTATAGATCATAGGGGCAAACCTAGCGAAGTACGTTGTACATTGTAGGAGTTGAACAGTGATGGCAATGCAAATTATGCAAGCATGTACAGAATTGTTCTAGAGAGAAAAGGGAGGTTATAGTACAAAATGATATTGCTAAGTATTACCTGAAATGATATCATATGTGCTTCTGAATGAAAATATACGTATTAAACAATACGGAAGGGAATACTTAACGCTGGAGGTGATAGAGCCTCACACTGGAACAGTGACGGGGGTGTTCAGATAATCTTGAATGGTAGACTTGGGCTGAGACAGAGTCGGGGATCCTCTGTCCTTCCTTCTTTCTCTGCTCAGGCCAGTCCTAGAATTAGAACTCCAGTTATGGGAGTGGCTAACTCCAGCACTTGGTGAAGGGCAGTATAAAGAAACCGGAAATGAAAGTGTGATCCGAGGACCGGCAGCAGCAGCATCACCTGGGAACTCGCTAGAAATGCAGAATCTACTGGGTCAGAATCAGCGTTTGACGAGTTCTCCAGATGATTCATGTAGACATTAAACTTTGAGAAGCACTGGAATAGAGATCAGGAATGTGGGTTTTAAAGCAAACAGATCTGAACTCAAATCCCCATTCTAACCTTGGATGAGTTGATTTTGCAATCTCAATACCTCTTCTGTATTCTGTACTTCCAGGTATCTCACAGGTATTACTTTGAAAGATTAGTGATATAGTTATATGGAGAGTTTATGTAGTTGCTGCCCTGTAGTAAGCATTCAACAAATGTTTCCTTCTTCAAAAAAAAAAAAAAAAATTCCTCTCAGTATAACAAGGACCAAAAGGAATAATGAATTCTCAGTGTGACATTTCTCTGCACTTTCCCTACCTGATCCTCATTCTAAAAGGAAATATCATATGCCTTCAGGAATGGACTTACAAGTAGAGCTAATAATCTTTCTGAGTTTTTTTTTTTTTTTTTTTTCCCTTCGGAAAGCATGGTATAAATGACTGATACGGCTTTATTTCCCCTGCTTTGATAGGCAGAGAGAAGGGGAACCCTAATTGCAGATGCACCACCCTTCTGCCACTTTGTCACACTGTGGTGGCTTGCATGTTGCTATGATGCTGGAAGCTATGCCACTGGTATTTCAAATACCATCAAGGTCACCCATGATGGACAGGTTTCAGCAGGGCTTCCAGACTAAGACAGACTAGGAAAAAAGGCTTGGAGATCTACTTCCGAAAATTAGAAAGTTAAAACCCTCTGGATCACAACAGAATATCATCTGATATAGCACTCGGCTGCTAACTGAAAGGTTGGCATTTCGAACACACCCAGCCAATCCCCAGGAGAAAGACCTGGCGATATGCTCCCTTGAAGATTACAGCCTACAAAACCCTATGGGGTCGTTCTACTCTGTCAAATGGGGCTGCTATGAATGGGACACTTTGAAACATATGTCTTCCTAACAGGTTCACGTTGACTCTTTCATGTCAGCGATAGGTTTCAATATTACAGGAAAATAAAATCATTCATTCACCTCATACTGGGCATTGCCTTTACCAAGTTCCATCTTTGGACTTTTTTTTTTAAGTTGGTGTGAGTAAAAGTGCTTATATACTAGTTACTTGTTCTATTTTTATGTCCCTATACAGGGGAAAGAGAAAAAGGAAGAGTTCTATTCATGTGTCATACTCTGAGACTTATGGTAGTTTGCTAATTATAAGTTCTATTGTCTTGGCCTGGAAAGGAATTCGAGACCTGAACCAAGTATAGTAAGAGCTCCCAGACCCTGGTGATTACACAGCTGCAAAATTTGTAGCCGAAATGTCAGCTTGCCTTAGTATTTTTGCAGGCCAAAAGGCCAAGCAAAGTCAGTTTCATGTTTCTTACAAAAATTTGCAACATATAACAATAGGACTCAAGACCGAATCAGAAACTTTAGTCCCTTCTTTGACCTCCTAGACTGTTGGCTGAGCCTGTTTTTTTCCATCTGTTGAATGGAGGATAACCCTACTTTGTTCTATGTCTGCCTTTCTAACGGAGCCCTGGTGGTATAATGATTAAGAGCTCAGTTGCTAACCAAAAGATTGGCAGTTCAAATCCACCAGCCACTCCTTGGAAACCCTATGGGGCAGTTCTACTCTGCTTTATGAGATCCCTGATTTCAAGATATTTTCTTAGTGTCCAGAATTAAACTTTCTTGGATGGCCTCTTGCACATGGCTCTAGGTCAGGCTTTCTATCCTGGTGTAATTCTTTGGGTTAAGAGTGAACTGCTTTCAGAGCTCACTTTTGGTCAGGGTTTGGTGCCCAACTGACTCCCATCCCTAAAGTTAGTTCATTAATCTGCAGACTCAGGCATAATATAAGCTTGAAATGTATTATCTAAATGGATGGTCTTTCTAAAGGTTTTCCCAAGTAATGTGAAATGGAACAGTTGACTCATTGTCATCTTTCTTTGTAAAAATAAACCCTAAAAAAGAAAAAAAAGAGCTTAACACATAAAAATATTGGTATGCATTAAAGGTGATTTTTTTAATGTTTGCATTTTTATTTTTTTCAAGTTCTTCATAATGAACAAATTTTTTATATAGTTAAAAAAAGTCTTGTAATGAAAAAAAAATTTCCTAACCATTGTCATCATACATCATTTTTATTACTTCTGTATTTCACTTTTTAAAAACGTATTAATGAGTTATTTTCTTCTATATTAATGGTTCCCAAACTTTTGGATTTTAAAATAGCTTAAGAGCCCAATACAGATTTACGGATTTTTGGTTTTGAAAATAAGGGTCATTGACAAAAACAACTACTCTTTACTGCCAGCATTTTACAAGAAAGGATATTAAACCATTGTAACAGTACAGAGGACCTGTAGTGGCCTCAAGGGCACCCCTCTCCAAAGATACCAGGCCCTAATCCCTGGAATCTGTGAATGTTAGTTATTACGGTAAAGTTTTTGCAGATGCGATAAAAGATCTTGAAATGAGATTATCCTGGATTATTCTGGTGGGTCCTAAATGCCATCACAAGTGTCCTTATAAAAGATAGCTGGAGGGATGTTAGACGCACACAGAGGGGAGAAGACAATGTAAACAAAGAGTCAGAGATCAGAGATCAAAGTGATGTGCTCACAAGCTAAGCAAAAGGAATGGATTCTCCCTTAGAGCCTAGTATAGCCCTGTCAGCACCTTGATTTTGGACTTCTGGTCTACAGAAGTGTGAGAGGATAAGTTTCTGCAGTTTTAAGTCACCAAATTTGTGGTAATTTGTTACAGTATCCACAAGAAACTAACAGAGGAAAGAAATGCCCTTCACAGGAAAGGCCAACAGGAAAATTTGTACAAACATACATATATGGTGCTTTCATATACATATATACCATTTCTAGTCCAATTAAATTCTGTTTTATGATATTATATTGCCGAGAATTGTTTGGGGCACAGTGATTTTACAGGGGATGTGAAAAAGAGCCAGAATACCCAAAATTTACCAATTCTCTCTATATAGCCGTTCCATTATAAAATTATCCAGCTTCACATAGCATATTGGGGAAAGTGGAGACAATATTCTTAATACTGTTGTACTCAATTTGGAATACTTGACGTAAATTGAGATTTGCCAGGTACAACCAAACACCCTCCCAGATTTCTCTCTTGCAAAGCCAGAAATTTCGGGAGCCAGGTGCCTGGCTAACAGGGTGAGCTCAGTGGTTATGGGCCCTGATGACTCAGCCTGGAAGAGTCAGCAGTTTCTATGTGAGGTATGCCATGTACCAGTGAACTCTTGAATAAATCCGTCCCAGAACAGGCATTTGAGAAGCTCTTTTCTTCCTTAATTGCCTTTTTATACTTTGACTTTTTTTTTACCTTAGTCAGAAATACGTTAAACCTAAAAAAAAAAAAAAAAAAAATACTAAATCTCCTGATAAAAACCATTTAACACCATTTTGATTCTGTGGTTTTGAAGTACCGACAGGTATGTCACTGGACCTCGAGAAAGGTTTACTTAGGTAGTTGCCTTTTAAAAGAAAGCAGAATCCCATTAAAAACATCATCTGTCTCCAGTGCCCTTGATTATTTGGTGGGCCTCATTTGTGCTTTAAGTAACTAGTACATCCACTTCACTCCTTCACCTTTCTTTTGAGAAAAATTACAGTTTTTATCATTTTAGTCTCACAGCTGTATAGCATAGTTCCTGAAAACTGATAAAAATGGAATGTAATGTATTAGAGTTATTTCTTATGTGGTTCAGTTTGCGCTCTTCTCGTTAAATTTAATTTGTTTTTTTTTTTTTTGTTTTTTAATTTGCTGTGCTTATGGCTCCAATGAGGAAAAATTCCTGAGATTTGGTATTGAATATCCAAGAGAAGTAAGACAAGCTATTGAGATCTAGTTTTGTTTTTTTGTTTTGTTTTGTTTTGTTCTGGATGGTTGACTTATTGAGCTTCAAACAGAAAGACGAGTTTATTATCATAAAGAAGGCTCAGTAGTTGGAGAATATGGCCTTGTAGATAGAAATGATGCCAGAGATAGAGTGATAGAATTTTGCGAGACCAACTCCTTATTCATTGAAAATACCTTTCTTCAACAACATAAAGGGCAACTGTATGTGTGATCCTTGCTGGATGGAAAGCACAGGAATCAAATTGACTACATCTGTGAAAAGAGACCATGGAAAAGCTCAATACCATCAGCCAAGTACAAGGCCAGGAGGAGACTGCAGATCAAACCATCAACTGCTCATATGCAAGTTCAAGTTGAAGCTGAAGAAAATTAAAACAAGTCCACTAAAGCCAAAGTACAAACTTGAGTATTTGCCACCTGAATTTAGACACTTTCTCAAGAACAGATTTGACGCATTGAACACTAATGACCAAAGACAAGATGAGTTTTGGGATGACATCAAGGGATTATACATAAGAAAGCAAGAGGTCATTAAAAAGACAGGAAAGAAAGAAAAGAACAAAGTGGATGTCAGAAGAAATTCTGAAACTTGCTCTTGAATATAGAGTAGCTAAAGGGAAAGGAAGAAATGATGAAGTAAAAGAGCTGAACAGAAGATTTCAGAGTGCGGCTCAAGAAGACAAAAGGAAAGTATTATAATGAAATGTGCAAAAACCTGGAGTTAGAAAACCAAAAGGGAAGAACACTCTAGGCATTTCTCAAGCTGAAAGAACTGAAGAAAAAATTCCAGCCTCTAGTTGCAATACTGAAAGATTCTATGGGCAAAATATTGAATGATGCAGGAAGCATCAAAAGATGATGGAAAGAGTACACAGAATCACTGTACCAAAAAGAATTGGTTGATGTTCAACCATTTCAGGAGGTAGCATATGATCAAGAGCCGATGGTACTGAAGGAAAAAGTCCAAGCTGCACTGAAGGCATTGGGGAAAAACAAGGCTTCAGGAATTGATGGAATATCAATTGAGATGTTTCAACAAATGGATGTAAAGCTGAAGGTGCCAAGAAATTTGGAAGACAGCTACCTAGCCAACTGACTAGAGAAGAGACATATACATGTCTATTCCAAAAATAGGTGATCCAATGTGGAAATTGTCAAAAAATCATTTACATCATTTATATCACAGGCAAGTAAAACTATGCTGAAGATAATTCAAAAATGGTTGGAGCAGTACATTGCCAAGGAACTTCCAGAAATTAAAGCTGAATTCAGATGGATCTTCGCTGAAAGCAGAGATTACCAGAAAGTTGTTTACTTGTATTTTTTTTTTTTTTTTTTTACTATGCAGAGGCATTCAACTGTGTGTATCATAACAAATTATGGATTATGGTGTGAAGAATGAGAATTCCAGAATACTTAATTGTTCTCATGTGGAACCTGTACATAAAATAATAGGCAGTCATTCAAGAAGAACAAGGGGATACTGTGTGGTTTAAAGCCAGGAAAGTTGTGTGACGGGGTTGTATCCTTTAACCATACTTATTAAATCTGTATGCTGAGCAAATAATCAGAGAAGCTGGACTATATGAAATAGAAAGCAGCATCAGGATCACAGGACGACTCATAACAACCTGCTATATACAGATGACACGACCTGGCTTGCCGAAAGAGAAGAGGCCTTGAAGCACTTACTGATGAAGGTCAAAGACCACAGCCTTTAGTATAGATTACACCTCAACATAAAGAAAACAAAAATCTTCACAACTGGACCAATAAGCAACATCATTATAGACGGAGAAAAGATTGAAGTTGTCAAGGATTTCGTTTTACTTGGATCCACAATCAGTACCCATGAAAGCAGCAGTCAAGATATCAAACGACATATTGCATTGGGCAAATTTGCTGCAAAAGATCTCTTTAAAATGTTCAAAAGCAAAGATGTCACTTTAAGGATTAAGGTGTGCCTGACCCAAACTATAGTACCTTCAATCTCCTCATATGCATGTGAAAACTGGACAATGAATAAGGAAGACTGAAGAGGAATTGATGCATTCGAGTTATGATATTGGCAAAGAATATTGAATATACCATGAACTGCTAGAAGAACAAACAAGTCTGTCTTAAAAGAACTATAGCCAGGATTCACTTTAGAAGCAAGGATGGCAAGATTTCATCTCCAGTACTCTGAATGTGTTGTCATGAGGCATCAGTCCCTAGAGGAGGACATCATACTTGTAAAGTAGAGGGTCAGCAGAAACAAAAAAGACCCTTAATGAGATGATTTGACAGAATGGCAGTAACAATGGCCTCAAGCAGCAATGATCGTGAAGTTGGTGCAGAACTTGGAAGTGTTTCGTTCTGTTATACTTAGGGTAGCTATGAGTCAGAATTGACTCTACAGGACCTAACAACAACAATCATAAAATAAATCTATAGTTTTGCTATGGGCTTCCTCTGCATGACTCACTGTACAAATCTAATATTATTTGTATCAGATTTACAAATGGTTTTTATTTCAATTACTAATAAATGGAATAGTGGCTGTTACGTTGAAAAGGATCTGAGACATCTTTGGACTCAACTGCAAAGAATGTCAGGATTGATTTGTGATATCACAGAAGGACAAGAGCCAATATCTACAGCCTGAGTGCTACAGGTATGCCATACCTAATTTAAGATAACATTTTTAAGCTGTAGCCTGTATTTAGCACTTAGTTATAATTATTCTCTAAGTCCTTTCTGTAAGTGCAGACTTTCCAACTTGATTATAAATTCACTCAGAGTACCTGGTATATTGTTGTTGTTGTGTGCCATCGAGTTGATTTGGACTCAGAGTGACTCTATATATAGATAGACCTGTCCCGTAGGGTTTCTTAGGTTGTTATCTCTACGGGAGCAGATTGCCAAGTTTTTGTCCTGTAGAGCTGCTAATGGGTTGGAACCACTGACCTTTCAGCTAGCAGCTGAGCACTTAACCATTGGGTATTAGGACCCAATAAGTGATCATAATTGATTGGGTGATTTAATGACTATTCAAATTAACAAAGATCTTAACATCTAAAAGTAGGCAAATCATAAAATAGTAACTATATACTTTCAAAAGGACCTTCAAATCTTCTTCAAAATAATTTAACTGGTTTTCAATAATTACATTCATTCCATATCCACTTTGTGAAAACTCTAGTCCAGTCTCACTCTTCCTTCTCAATGCTTGTTTTCTCTCCAATTCAATATTAGTAGATATGAGTTCTTGTATTTTCTATTTCACACTCTGTTTCTGTACATTTCCATCTCCGTATGACTCTGGGGAGAAAGAAACATTTTTCCCTCGGCTCAAAATTAGCTCCTCAGCTGCCTCCTGGGAGCTTACTACCTTAGTTGTTCCCAAGATTCCTAATTTCAACATCTTCCTCTTGTCCTGTGCCTTCCCCTGTTCGTAAAAACCTACCTGTATCTCCTATTGTAGGATAAGCTTTTTCTCTGTTACTCACCACCAGCTATCATTCCATCTCTCCACTTTCATAGGTGCATGTCTCCTGCCTAGATTTTGTTTCTCAGTGCTGTCCAATGGAACTCTCTGTGATGATGGAAATGCTCTATATCTGTGCTGTCCAATACAATAACCACTAGACTTATGTCCTAGTTTCTTAGTGCTGCTATAACAGAAATACTACAAATGGGTCGCTTTAACGAACAGAATTTTATTTTCTCACAGTGTAAGATACTAGAAGTCCAAATTCAAAGTGCCAGCTCTTGGGAAAGGCTCTTTCTGTCCACCTGGGGTAAAATCCTTGTCTCAGTTTTTCTAGAGTTCTCAGCATTCCTTGGAGACTCCACATGGCATCTATCTTACCCCAGTCATGCTTATAGATTGGTGTGCCTCCATCATCTTCAGATAGTATAGGTCTTCCTCCTGTGTCTACACTCTTCTCTGCCTAACCTGCTCTTTTATACCTCAAAACACGCAACTATTCATGACCTTTCCCAAAACTCATACACACACACACACATCCATACACATGTACACATTTCCTTTTCCTGTTTATCACAAAGGAATTACTATTCTACTGGTTGCTTGGCCCAATAAAAGTATGTACATAATCTTTCTTTCTATATTCAGTCAGTCAAGAAGTCTAGTTAAATGTTTTCTTTCATGATATTCTTTGGCGATTACTTCTTATTTTCCACCCCGACTTCCAACATCCATGTCTGTTGCTGCGTGCCTAGACTCTTGCAAGTATCTCCCAACTGCCATCAAGACCTTGTCTTTTCTTGTGATTCCCTTTGGAACAACTCCCCACGATTTCCCTACTTAAGCATTTTCAGGTACAGATTGATTATCATTCAACTTTCTGATGGGTTCAGTGTGAATCCAAACTGTAGAAATTGTCGTTGTTATTTTTCTTAATTGCAATCCAGTTGGCTCCTACTCATGGTGTCCCCATATACAACAGTACGAAATATTGCCTGGTCCTGATCATTGGTATGTTTGAGTCCATTGTTGCAGCCATTGTCAGTCCATCTCACTGATGGTTTCCCTTGCCTTTGCTTTACCAAACATTGTGTCCTTCTCCAGTGATTGGTCTGTTGTGATGATGCATCAAAAGTGAGCAAGTCTTTGCTCTGACAGGGATCACAATAGAGGGTACCAGACAGAGCTGGAGAAAAATGTAGAACAAAATTTTAACTCACAAAAAATATATATATATATGTATATTAGCAGACTTACTGGTCTGATGGAGACTGGAGAAACCCCAAGAGTATGCCCCCCAGACACCCTTTTAGCTCATTAATGAAGTCACTCCTGAGGTTTACCCTTCAGCAGAAGATTAGACAGGCTCAGAAAACAAAACAAGACTAAATGGGCACACAGCCCAGAGGCAAGGACGAGAAGGCAGGAAGGGACAGGAGAGCTGATAATGGGGAACCCAAGGTCAAGAAGGGGAGAGTTTTGATCTGTCATGAGGTTGGCAACCAATGTCACCAAACAATATGTATACTAACTGTTTAATGAGAAGCTAATTTGTTCTATAAACCTTCATCTAAATTACAATAAAAATAAATAAATAAAATATTATTATTTTTTTTTTTAAAGTAAGCAAGTTGAAGTCTCAGCCACTGTTCCATCATCCATAGGGTTTTCATTGGCTTGTTTTTGGAGGTAAATCACCAGGTCTTTTTCCTAGTCTGTTTTACTCTAGAAAATTCCCTGAAACCTGTTGACCAAGAGTGAGCCCACTGGTGTTTGAAATATCAGTGGCATAGCTTTCAGCATGATAACAACACACAAGCCACCACAGTGCAACAAACTGACAGATGGGTAGTGACTTAACAATTTAGAATCCCATAAAACACTGAAACCCAAAGTGGAGAGGTAAATCTCTAAAGAAATGTCTCCTTTTTCTCTCCTTTGGCATGCTCCACCTCTTGTAAGAGTATATGCACTAGTTAAACTTCTCAATACGTTCTCTGCAGCAGGTCTCTGTACTTTTCCCTATCTATTTCTTTGTGTCTGCATCCCCTTGTTCCCAATCTCTTTCTCCCAAAATCCTACCCCACTGTTTAGAATCCAGTGCAAATCCAACTCTCTCAGGGAACACCTTTCATTGTTATCCATCTCTGATGAGAATTGAGCTCATCCTTCTCTGTGCCCTTGCAGCTTTGTAACTCTATTATAAACACTTTTTTTCATTATTTTAGAATTTAAAGCATTATGCAATAAGTGTTTTCTGTTGAATGGCTTTGAAATCTGGAATTTGTGAAGACTGTGTACCACCTAATTTCCTGACTACCTTATGCTAAATAGAAATGTTTTTTATTCATCACTTAAGGTCAATGTATTTTTTTAAATTTGATTTGGCTTCCACTTTTTTCATTCCTTGCCCTTTATGCCTAGTCTGAGCATCACTTCTAGACGCCTTTTACACAAAGACTATCTTTACCACTTCAATCTTCTACTCAAAAAATTTCAGTGACTCTGTATTGTCCTCCCCCAGGCATCTGTCAGTTTGTCATACTGTGGGGGCTTGCATGTTGCTGTGATGCTGGAAGCTATACCACCGGTATTCAAATACCAGCAGGGTCACCCAAGGCAGACAGGTTTCAGCTGAGCTTCCTAAGACAGACTAGGAAGAAGGACCAGGTGTCTATGTCTGAAAAGAATTAGCTAGTGAAAACCTTATGAATAGCAGGGGAACATTGTCTGATATAGTGCTGGAAGATGAGCCTCCCAGGTTGGAAGGGACTCAAAAAACGACTGGGAAAGAGCTGCCTCCTCAAAGTAGAGTTTACTTAATGACAAGGATGGAGTCAAGCTTTCAGGACCTTCATTTGCTGATGTGGCATGACTCAAAATGAGAAGAAACAGCTGCAAATATCCGTTAATAATTGGAACCTGGAACGTATGAAGTATGAATCTAGGAAAATTGGAAATCATCAAAAATGAGACGGAACACATAAACATCGATACAATAGGCATTGATGAGCTGAAAAGGACTGGTATTGGTCATTTTAAATCAGATAATCATATAGTCTATTATACTGGGAATGACAACTTCAAGAGGAGTGGCATTGCATTCATCGTCAAAAAGAACATTGCAAGATCTATCCTGAAGTACAACGCTGTCAGTGATAGAATAGTATCCATACGCCCACAAAGAAAACAAGTTAATAAGACTATTATTTGAATTTACACACCAATCACTAAGGCCAAAGATGAAGAAATAGAAGATTTTTACCAACTTCTGCAGTCCAAAATTGATCAAACATGAAATCAGCATGCACTGATAATTACTGGTGATTGGAATGCAAAAGTGGGAAATGAAGAAGGATCAGTAGTTGGAAAATATGGCCTTGGGTGATAGAAACAATGCCAGAAATTAGATGATTAAATTTTGCAAGATCAATGACTTCTTCATTGCAGGTACCTTTTTTTCACCAACATAAATGGTGACTATACACATGGAACTCACCAGATGGAATACACCAGAATCAAGTCGACTACATTTGTGGAAAGAGATGAATGGAAAAGCTCAATATCATCAGTCAGAACAAGGCCAGGGGCTGACTGCAGATCAGACCATCAATTCCTCATATGTAAGTTCAAGATGAAACTGAAGAAAATTAGAACAAGTCTAAGAGAGCCAACATGCGACCTTGAGTATATGCCACCTGAATTTAGAGACCAACTCACGAATAAATGTGATGCATTGAACAGCAGTGACTGAAGACCAGACGAGTTGTGGAATGACATCAAGGACATCATACATGAAGAAAGCAAGAGGTCATTCAAAAGACAGAAACAAACAAAAGACCAAAATGGATATCAGAAGAGACTCTGAAACTTGCTCTTGAATGTCGAGTAATGAAAGCAAAAGGAAAAAATGATGAAGTGAAAGAGCTAAATAGAAGATTTCAAAGGGTAGTTCAAGAAGACAAAGTAAAGTATTATGATGACATGTGCAAAGACCTAGAAATAGAAAACCAAAAGGAAAGAACACACTCAGCATTTCTCAAGCTGAAAGAACTGAAGAAAAACTTCAAGCCTTGAGTTGCAATACTGAAGGATTCTACGGGGAAAATACTAAATGATGTAGGAAGCATCAAAAGAAGATAGAAGGAATACAAAGAGTCACTATAACAAAAAGAATTGGTCGACATTCAACCGCTTCAGGAGATAGCATACGATCAGGAACTCATAATACTGAAGGAAGAAGTCCAAACTACACTGAAGGCATTGGCAAAAAACAAGGCTTCAGGAATTGACTGAATACCTAATTGAGATGTTTCAAGAAAAGGATGCAGCGCTGTAAGTGCTCACTCATCCATGCCAAGAAATTTGGAACACAGCTACCTGGCCAACCGACTGGAAGAGATCCCTGTTTATGTCTATCCCCAAGAACGGTAGTCCAATCGAATGTGGAAATTATCAAACAATATCATTAATATCACCTGCAAGCAAAATTTTGCTGAAGATCATTCAAAAGTGGCTGCAGCAGTATATCAACAGGGAACTGCCAAAAAGTCAAGCTGGATTTAGAAGAGGACGTGGAAACCAGAGATATCGTTGCTGATGTCAGATGGACCCTGGCTAAAAGCAGATAATAACAGAAATATGTTTACCTGTGTTTTATTGACTATGCTAAGGCATTCAACTGTGTGGATCATGATAAATTATGGATAGCATTGAGGAGAATGGGAATTCCGGAACACTTAATTGTGCTCATGAGGAATCTGTACACAGATCAAGAGACAGTCATTCAAACAGAACAAGGGGATACTGCTTGGTTTAAAGTCAAGAAAGGTGTGCATCAGGGTTGCATCCTTTCACCATACCTATTCCATCTGTATTCTGAGCAAATAATCCAAGAAGCTGGATTGTAGAGGAAGAACGGGGCATCAGGATTGGAGGAAGACTCATTAACAACCTGTGATAGGCAGATGACACAACCTTGCTTGTGAAAAGTGAAGAGGACTTGAAGCACTTACTCATGAAGATCACAGACCACAGCCTTCAGTATGGACTACACCTCAACGTAAAGAAAAAAATCCTCACAACTGGACCAATAGACAACATCCTGATAAACGGAGAAAAGATTGAGGTTGTCAAAGATTTCGTTTTACTCAGATCCACAATCAATGCCCATGGAAGCAGCAGTCAAGAAATCAAAAGACCCATTGCATTGGGTAAATTGGCAGCAAGAGATCCTTTTAAAGCATTAAAAAGCAAAGATGTCACCTTGAGGACTAAGGTGCACCTGACCCAAGCCATGGTGTTTTCAATCCCCTCATATGCATGTGAAACCTGGACAGTGAATAAGGAAGACCGAACAACTGATACCTTTTAATTGTGGTGTTGGCAAAGGATATTGGACTGCCAAAAGAGCAAGCAAATCTGTCATGGAAGAAGTACAACCAGAATGCTGCATAGAAGCAAGGATGGCGAGACTACATCTCACATACTTTAGACATGTTATCAGGAGGACTGAGTCCCTGGAGAAGGACATCATGCTTGGCCAAGAAGAGGTTCAGAGAAAAAGAAGACCCTCAATGAGATGGATTGATACAGTGGCTGCAACAATGGGCTCAAGTATAACAAGGGTTTTGAGTCTTGTACACATGATTGAACTATGAAGCATGCTCTTCACATGTGTTATTGTTTGCCCTAAAGACCTGTCTAATCTTTGGCTGAAAGGTGAACCTCAGGAGTAACTTGAGTACTGAGTTAAAAGGATGTCCAGGGGCCATGCTCTTGGGTTTACTCCAGTCTCTGTCAGACCAGCAAATCTGCTCTTTTTTTGGAGGGAGGGGGGGAGGAATTTGAATTTTGTTCTAAATTTTTCTCCTGCTCTGTCCGGGACCCTCTATCCCTGTCAGAGGAGTTGGTGGTGGTAGCCAGGCACCATCTAGTTGTTCTGGGCTCAGTCTGGTTGAGGTTGTGGTAATTGTGGGGCCCATTTATCCTTGTAACTAATCTTTCCCTCGTGTCTTTGGTTTTCGTCATTCTCCTTTGCTCCAGCCAGAATGGGACCAGTGGATATATCTTAGATGGTTGCTTTCAGGTTTTAAGACCCCAGACTCATCACAGTCAGATATAGAACATTTTCTTTAGAAACTATGATATGCCAATTGAGCTAGATGTCCCTTGAGGCCAAGGTCCAGCCCTCAGCCCAGTAACTCGGTCCCTCACGGAGTTTGGATGTGTCTGTGAAGCTTCTATGACTTTGCTTTGGTCAAGTTGTGCTGACTTTGCCAGTTCTGGGCACTGTCTTACCCTTCAATGAAGTTATCACTTATCTACTATCTAGTTAGTGTTTTCCTTCCCACCTCTCCCCTCCCTCATAACCATCAAAAATTGTTTCTTTCTATGTGTAAACCTTTGTCATGAGCTTTTATAATGGTAGTCTTATACTGCGTTTGTCATTTTATGATTGACTTATCTCACTCAGCATAATGCCCTCCAGATTAATCTCTGTTTCGAGATGTTTCACAGATTCATCATTGTTCTTTATCATTGTGTAATATTCCATTGTGTTTGTGTACCATAGTTTGTTTATCCATTCATCTGTTGATGGGCACTAAGGTTGTTTCCATCTTTTTGCTATTATGAATAATGCTGAGATGAACATGGCTGTGCATATGTCAATTTGTGTGACAGCTCTTATTTCTCTAGGATATATTCCTAGGAGTGGGATTGCTGGATCATATGGTATTTCTATTTCTGTCTTTTTAAGGAAGCACCATATTGTTATCCAAAATGGTTGTACAATTTTGCATTTTACCAGCAGCCCATAAGAGTTCCAATTTCCCTGCAACCTCTCCAACATTTGTTATTTTCTGGGTTTTCTTTTTTTTTGATTAATGCCAGTAATGTCAGTGTGAGATGGTATCTCATTGTAGTTTTGATTTACGTTTCTCTAATGCCTAGTGATAGCAAGCATTTCCTCATCTGTCAGCTGGCTGAGTATCTTCTTTGGTGAGATGGCTGTTGATAGCCTTTGCTCATTTTTTAATTGTATTATTTGTCTTTTTGTTGTAGAGGTGTTGGATTTCCTGTAGATTTTAGAGATTAGGCCTATGTCAGATATGTTGTAACCAAAAATTTTTTCCCAGTCAGTAGGTTCTCTTTTTACTCTTTTGAAGTCCTCTGATGAGCCTAAGTGTTTAATTTTTAGAAGATCCCAGTTATCTAGCTTATCTTCTGATGTTTGCGTGTTGTTAGTTATGGTTGCATCCAATTTATGCTGTATATTAGGGCCCCTAGCATTGACCTTATTTTGCCTTCCATGATCTTTATAATTTGGGGTTTTATATTTAGGTCTTTGAACTATTTTGAATTAGTTTTTGTGTGTGATGTGTGGTATGGGTCTTGTTTTATTTTTTTACTGATGGACTTCCAGTTTTGCCAGTACCATTTATTAAAAAGACTATCTTTTCTCCATGTGATGAACTTTGGGCCTTTGTAAAACATCAGGTGGCCATAGGTAGATGAACTTATATCTGGGTTATTGATTCCCTTCCATTGGTCAATGTGTCTGTCATTGTACTAGCACCAGGCTGTTTTGACTACCACAGCTGTATAGTAGGTTCTAAGGCCAAGCAGTTCGAGGCCTTCTACTTTGTTCTTCTTCATCAATAATGCTTTACTTATCTGAGGCCTCTTTCCTTTACATATGGAGTCAATTTTCCAAAAACTCTTACTTAAAGCATGAAAAGATTTATGGGAGATATAGTTAAAATATAAAGGAATTTTGTCAAAAGGGAAATTAGATTTCTACAGTAATCAGATTATGTATCGCCTCTGTACAAGCTGAACTTTTAAACCTTCTGCTGTTTTACAGTTCTAGATTAACATTAAAAAGCATTCCCAGTTCACCAATAACACGCTGGCTTCTTGAAAGCAAAATTCTAATTTATTAAATCAAAGTGTGGTGGCAGAAGCTTCTGTTCTTTGTTGGTTATTAGTTCATGTTTATAGTCCAGTCTTGCTCATTAGAAAGAGAGTTTGAGAACTTATTCATTAAAAGAATGAGTAGATCAAGAAATAGGATTGGGGTGAGGAGAAGGGTGGGTTGGAGAATACCACATTCCATTTATACAAAAGGACAGTAATTGCTGTGGAGGGCATCCCTGCCTATGTAGTTGAAGACCACATTTTACATTCCAAATCAATGTCTGTTCTGGTTTCATCCTTAGTTAGCTTCATTCTCACAGAAAAGTCAGCAGGCACTGTCAGCAGAGCACCCGTTCACACTGGGTGTACTGGCGCTTCCAGCCAGGAAAGGACTCACCACTCTGGACCCAAAACCTCAGGTGGCTGTGAGCCTGAGGCAAGAATTCTAATGCCCTAAAGGGAAAGGTAGGCTGGGAATAATTAAGACTGATTTCCCTCCTCTTTAATTTTTTGTGCTGTCCTTTTCTTTGTGTTCAGTATGTTGAATTGATTTCTTTGTTCTGTTTGTTTCAAAAGACTTGTTAATTTGAGCAGACTTGTCATTCACTCTAGTTAACAAAGAGGTACTCTTCGCATCATTGTTTCATTTGTTTCCAACAGGGACTCACTCCATACCTTTTTCATTTTTGTTAATACTTTGCTGGATGAAATCTTCAACAGCACTGAAATCCATTTTTGTTTAATATAAGGAAACAGACTTGTAGATTTAACTGATTTTTCTTCAAATTATTCAGCTCTTGACCTATATGTGTCATGCATGTTGACTCTAATATGAAAGCTGTTATCTTTATCAGTCAAGAGATAAAAAGAGAAAATTAAAGGATGACATAGAAAAAGTAAGAAAGACCCAGAAAGAATTTACACACCAAAGGGGTAATGAGGGAAGGGAGATGTTTGTTAAAATAAATTACCTAATTCTAAATAATGTACTAATGATGATATTTTATTTTTTAAAAATGCCATGCATTAGATTGTTTAAAACTCTTTATGCAAAATTTTAAACACATTAAAAAACAGAATAGTATAATCCACCTCCCTGTACCCATCATCCAACTTCAATAATTAGCAAAACGTAGCTAATTTTTCTTCTATAAGGTTCCCACAAACACTGGATTGTTTTGAAGCAAACGTCAGATATCGTATCATTTTACCTATGAATAGTACCCCAAATTCATAAATAAAGTTGCCATGAATATTCATGTGCAAGTTTCTGTGTAGACACATATTTTTATCTTGTGTAAATAACTATGAATATAATTGCTGACCTATATGGTAAGTACATATTTGACTATATGATAAACTGCCAAACAGTTTTCTGAAGTGGTTGTACTATTTTACATTCCCAACAGCAGTGTCTGAGGGTTCCAGTTGCTTCACATCCTTGCCAACATTGGTAGAGTCAGTCTTTTTTAATTTTAGCCATTCTCATGGGTGTGTGATAGTATGTTATGGTGGTTTTAATTTTCGTTTTCCTAATGACTAATGTTGTTGAACATCTTTTTCATGTGCTTATTGGATTACTCAGACTCTGATCTCCACCTAAATTTCTTCACTTGGAATTTTAGTCTCAATAATGAGAAGCGTTTTAGCTAAAATGAGGGCTATCATGACAAGGAGCTACTTCATGTGGAGACTGCACCAATATGGTAGTTCAGCATGGTCAGTCAGAGGGAAGTCCTGAAATTTAGGTTCTGCTGTGTCATAGATAGGTACTCCCTAGATGGCACAGTTTGCGCTTGACTACTAACCTAAAGGTTGGTATCGTGAACCCACCCAGTGGGGCTGCAGAAAAAAAGACCTGCAATCTGCTTCCATAAAGGTTATAGCTAAGAAAACCCGATGGAGAGATTCTACTCTGTAACATATGAGGTCATCATTGGTCAGAATCAACTCAATGGCAACAGGTTTGGTTTTTGTTTTGGTGTCATAGATAGGGCCCTGGGATAGCTGGAGAACTTGTTGGTAGAGGTGAGATGCCATATATAGGTGAAAGTGGTTCTTAACTGGGGATTCAGCACTGCAGGGTTGAATGTGTCTCACAGCTAGACCTCAGAAAAGGTTTCATTGTGGGAGAAGGAAGTAAGATGAGACTAAGTTAAACAGAGTTCTACCAAGCCCTAATAGGTCAAGAAAAAGTAGATGACATGTATATAAGGGCCACACTTCACCATAAATGTCAGCAGGGCTGGGAATACCCACATGGATAAGGAGCCCTACACCACAGGTCATAGGAGGAAGAGAAGGTCATGTCTGGAGGCGCACACTCTTCTGTTCATGAGTTCATGTAAGCTGTGACTCTCCCCCACTACGCACATATACAATTTTGGAAAGAAAGTTAGGAGAGGGAGGCTAGCAGAGAGGCTAATTTACCCAAAAGAGACTGAACAGTGACTGAATTACATTTAATTGAGGGTTTCTTTTTAAACATACATGCATAGACATAAAGTAAGGTGAGAGGAAGGATGAGGTTTTGTGAATTTCTGATGACTTGTGAGGTTTATAAACTTGGGAAGTTCCTTTGCTTTCCAAGGACTGTTGACCTAGGACAGGGACAATGCGGTTTCTGCATCTTCTCCTCACTTCTAGGAGACAGGAGATATTTTGGGACTGTGGATGCTAGGAATTTGCTACCTAAAACCAGAGCTAAAGAGAGCTGAATAAGAGACTTTAGGAGGCAGATGAACACCCACTTGTTGTTGTCGTTGTTAGTTGTCATTGAGTCGACTCCGACTCATAGTAACTTTATGTACAACAGAAGGAAATGTTGCCTGGTTCTGCACCGTCCTCATGGTCCTAGGTATGTTCGAGTCGATTGTTGTGGCTATTGTGTTAAGCCATCCCATTAAGGGTCCCTCATTTTTGTTGGCCCTCTATGTTACCAAACGTAATGTCCTTTTCTAGGGATTGATCTTTTCTGATGATGTGTCCAGAGTAAGCAAGTCAAAGCCTCACCATCCTCACTTCCAAGGAGCATTTTGGTTGTATTTCTTCTAAGACTGAGTTGTCCACTAGCTTGCCCTTATTCTTAGTTGAGACAATAGCAAGTACCCCAAAACTAACTTCTGTTTCTTCAAATGTACCTTCTTCCTGCCCAGCCAAGGATAAAATGGCTCCCCATAGATGGAGGAGATCCTGCTGTGGGTATGGGCTGATACTGTAAAGCAGAGGTATGAAGGAGTGGAAAATTCTGCAGCTCCACCATTTTCTTTAGCTTTTTTCCCCTCCATAAAATTGGATAGAGGGAATGTCAGAAGGTGAAACTCTGTGGTGCAGAGTGGAAGATACTGTTGGTCATGGATCCATTTTAAATTGAATGCAATATCAACACTGTCAATAATTCTTCATATTTTTGTAATCTTATTTTTCTATGAACTGTTTTATATAAGAAACCCACTCTCATCATTCTATTCTGTTTATCCTGGCGCTATACTAAGTAATCTCCCTTCCCCTTCCTCCAGTACCAAATAGTTAATGATGTAACAAAAAATATTGTAAATACACACCATGTATATATCAGGTTTATGTGCCCATATTTTCATTCAATGGATATTTTAAATGAATGCATGTAAAAGTATGTTATATAAATAGAATTTAAGAAACTCTAAATGCATTCATAATTTACTCTATCTTAGCAAAACTATTTTCCTTTATCAGATTGCCCTGCCAATATTTATTTACATATGTATTTTGTATCTATAGGGGCATATAATTTTATGTCCTGATTTTATTATAATTCTCCATACTACTACTTATTTATTATTTTAAGAGCTACTTAATATACCATTATGTCAATATATCAACATTTTCTTAAGTGTTCCTCTGTTAGATATACAGTTTCTATTGTTTTCTATTGTATATAATGCCATAAAGAACATTTTCCTAAATACACCATTTTCTAATTTTGAATCCTTTTCTTGGAATAATTTGTGAGTGAGATTACAAGATATGAGCTTATTTTAAGAATTCTTAATATAGACATGTGGTCAGATTGATGATTCAATGGACTGTACTTACCTATAATACCACCAGAAATATATGAGTTTATTAATTGTTTCCTTCTGTATCTGCATTTATCTGTTATTATTTATAATAATTGGGTTTTTTTCTGTATCTGCATTTGTATGTTGTTATTTATAATTGCACTCAATGCAGCCTGTCTCATTTTTGTTTTCATTTAGATTTCTTTACTTGCTGTTGAGATCAAATAGTATTTACATATTGTTTACTCTTTGATAGAAAATGTGGCTTAGTTAGGAAAATTACTTAAGTATCAGACAAGCATAGCCTCAAGTCTCAATTCAGGCCATTTTCTGATTCTGTATTAAGTGAATTAGACTCTCAAAAAGATAATTTCTTCATTTATTAGCTGGTGACAACAGTATCTACTCTGCAATTTTGCTGAAATGATTAGACGTGTTGATCAATGCCTGGAATGTTAGTGGACACACAGAAAACCATTCCTACTCCTGCCCTCTGCCTCAGCCTCCCTCACCTACCAAGCCCCCGCCCCTGACTTTTTGCGTGGATTATCCATTTAAGTTCTTTAGGTATACAGTTTTCCAGGGCCTGTTCTCACTCCAGCTTTTAGGTCCCGTAAGTGCCAAGTGTCGCCTTTCTCTTCACCAGGCTCTAGAGACCTGATCTCTATCTTGGCAGCAAGTGTTGAATTAGATTGCAAATCACTAGGTCAGATCTATTGGACTTCATGAATTATCTCAAGTGTTCACACAACCAAATGGAAAACACACTCAAAATAATTATTTTTCCTGAATGCCTGCTGTAGAACTTCTGTGCATAGTCCAATTTCTCTTTTAAATGTTTTATCCAAGTTTTCTCCCATGAGATTTCTCAATGACATTTCAATTTGTTTATGTGCTTCTTTGTTTTGGTTTGAGAAAGTGCCTTGGCTGAATCTTCTGGCTGTTGCTCCCTCCACAAAAAGAGGCTTACTTACTATGGTAATGAGTATAGTTTGTCAAGCCATTGTAAGAAAAGATAATTGCCACAAGTTGCATATCTGGATGGTAATATCATTCGGATTTTGTCTGTCTTATACCTGGTGTCTGTTGTCTAGGCTTTATTGCTCATCAGTTGCCTGAAATTGGTTTCTGTCTTAAGGCTCGTGTAGCAGGAACTGCCGTTTTAAGCCATCGTTCTTCTTCAAAGCCCAAATAGTTCTAATATATTATAAGGTATCTGAAAGCTTAGAACAGGCATACAGTTTCTCAATTGGAAAAGCATTTGAAAATATTTATTTCTGCCTTCTTTCATGAGGGCAAGGCAATTTGAAGGTTATCAAAAGATATTCCAGTCCCTCACCTTCATGATGAGAAAGTAGACTGAGTAAAAATTATTCTAAACAGTTCCACTTAGGAACTTAAAATAGAAAACAGGGAGGGGAAAGTAAGAAGAAGAAGGGGGAAAAATCCTTTGCAATCTTTCCTGGCCTCAGCAACTATATACCTGATCTGATAAATCTCACAGGCTCCTTTAGTTTTTGGTTTTTTTTTTTCTTTCCTTACTTAAGCCTTCCCTTTGTGTGTCAAAGACAAGGTGTATTCATTTTTGCAATATTAAACCTGCTCTTCCCTATCTCCATGCTTGCTCTCCCCCTTTTCACAAGCTACAGATGAGTGCTGGACTCCTTTTCCATCTGAATAGACATTACAATCCTGGCTTCTTACCCACATCAAAGCCCCTTATCCCCACACTATGCCAGCAAAGTTATTAAAAGACTGGAGATTTCAGAGGCGAAAGCCACCAGGCATGAGAGAAGCTCATACGAAACAATTAAGTCCACAGGGGATATTTGAGCATCATAGCTGAATTTAGACAGAAGGACCATTTTTTCCGCTGTGGCTGGACAGTTCGCAATAGTCTGCCGTGTGTGCGATGGGGCTATGCAGAGCAGTCTATTATGGAAAATATCAAAAACTCATAAGGTAAAAATATATGGACCTAGTTATAGTCTTGCATCTCAACCCATGCTTGCATTCCTGTAGTTGTAAATAGGAAGGATGATAGAGCGCCCGGAGCCCACACTACGGCACACAGCAGCAAAGGACGGTGAAATAGGATGCTGGTTGGAATGGCCACATCATATTCGTCTTTGTACCACACACACTTCTAGAATTCTGAAGTCACTGCACTCCTTCTAGTAGTTTTGTGAAAGAGAACAGGCCCTTAGCTTTAACCTCTAGCCCCACTCTGCATGAACTCACTTTAGGATCTGGGGCAAGTCCCTTAGCCTCAGTTTCCCCCAAGACATGGTGGAGGTCATGTTACACTGTCCTTCCTCACAGAGAGATTGTGAAGCCAGAATGAGATAAAGCATCTACAGGATTTTGAAAAGAGTTTCAAACTCCATAAAAATATTGGGATAGGTGCTTTTGATTGTACAGTTAGACTGATTTACAGTAATTGACGTCTGTAAGAAAATTTTCTGCCATTTTGTCTGGGCGTGTTCTGTAACCTTCACATTATTGTAATCCCTGTTAAGGTGGCTTTTTGAACATGTTATTCTCCCTCACGTGCAGCTTCCTGCACCTGAATGTGCTACCTGAATATCGTCCTTTCTCCCGTCCCCATCTCCCCTTGTCTGTCACTGTCCTACTCAACACTGAAGATTCAGCTTAAGATCCTCTACTCTGTGATGCCAATTTCTATACCCCCTGTATACTGTAGGCATGGGGGCAGTGATGGTTCTGTGGTAGAATTCACGCCTTCCATGTGGGAGACCCGGGTTTGATTCCCGGCCAATGTACTCCATGTGCAGCCACCATCTGCCTGTCTGTGGAGGTTTGCGTGTTACTGTGCTGCTGTAAGATTTCAGTGGAGCTTCCAGACTAGGAAGAAAGGCCTGGTGGCCTCCTTCTAAAAATCAGCTAAGGAAAAGCCTATGGATTCTAAGGGTATCACCTTCATCGAACCATGGGACTGACACAGGACCAGGCAGCGTTTCGTTCTGCTGTGTGTGGGGTTGCCTTTAGTCGGGGGCTGAGTCCACAGCAACTAAAAACAACAACATGCTGGAGACAGGCAATTATTTAGTACTCAACACCCTGTATTGGGACAATCTGTACCCAGGCTGGCCTGTCCAATTAACTAGACTTGGGCTTTCTGAGGGCAGGTCCAAGTCCTACTCACCTTTGTAACCCAATACCTGGTCCATGTTATTTGCTCAATAGGTACTGAGTCAATGAATGAGTGCGCGTCAAATGTTTGTTGCCATAAAATAAGAAATTAAATCAGTAGATGAATGAGATTCTTAAATTATTTGCTATAAAACTTGTGAGGTAAACTCACGTTTAGAATCTTTATATATGCAACATAAACATATGTACATTATGCGCACATGTTGGGGGGAAGCTTTTAAAGTACTGGAAGTCTCAAGCTGAAAGTGTAGGACCACATGCCATGTGTATGGAGAGGCAGGTTTGGCAAACTCGGTATTTCCCCTGTAATGGCTGTGGACCACTCCTTCAGCAGGATGTTAACACACATTGTAGAATAAAAGAGTTTCTTAATGAAGTTCACTTGGAAAGTCCTGGGATAAATCTCTGTTTATGAAACCTATCATTTAATCAGAGATACGTCTCACAGTTTAGTGACCCAAGTATCCTTCTTGCTCTTTTATCTTGCTTTAGATTAATTTTCTCTCCTCTTATTTGTTTGATTTTCAGCTTTCGCTGTGATATGACACTTGCTTTACTTCTACAAATAAAATTCAGCACACAGCACAGTCCTTGACACATTGGATTGGTTTGATGATCCTACCTGGAACAGGTACGTGAAACCTACAGCATACGCTTACCAACCTTTTTGTATCATGCCTATGGGAATAAATCCACTTTCGTTGTTGTTTTCCAAGAATGGAATTTGTTCTGTGGCGTTAAACTCGTGTGCCAGATACGCTGCAGTTTGCCTCTTCTACTTAGTAAGAAATACGGGCTCATATTATGATGTCAGGGACTCCTGCAAACCTTTTCATTTTCTGCGTCACTTGTGAATGTGGCCTTTCCAGGGGAGGCAGCAACCCTGTGCTCATGTTTCTGAAAATAACAAGATCTGTCTACAACGCTACAGAAGTCAAATATATGAAATATGATTGGTACCCTAGTATGTTTCTAAGTGTAGTGTCTGTGGTTTACAATTCTTACAGAAAGAAATTCGACTTTTTTTTTTTCCCCCCAGAAATTAGTCCATGCTTAGGCAAAACTGAGTACTAAATTATGGGCTAAAGGACTACTCCAGTGGGTTAACTAGTGACCCCTTGATCTTTAAGGTTTTGTGACAATTACTACCTTGGTGTATCATGAGATAAACGTGACCCAAAAACAAAAAATACAGTTCTTTGACAGTTTTATTTTTCCAGGACTTATGAATGAATCCCCTTGAAGGGAATATTCCAGAATTACACTTTCATACTAATATATGCCTCGTAGCTCTTGAGTTAGTCCAATTCAGCTTGTACGTGGATGAGCACTGTATGTAGACATGATATACCTATCACTATACCTGAGTGGTACAAATGGTTAACACACTGTGCTGCTAACCAACAGGTTGAAGATATGAGTCCACTCAGAGGTGCCTCAGAATAAAAGTCCCGGTAGTCTGCTTCCAAAAGGCCAGTCATTGAAAACTCTGTGGAACACAGCTCTACTCTGACATGTGTGGAGTTGCCATGAGTCAGAACTGACTCAATGGAAACTGGTTTATACTCATTACATATTATATATACATACATATATATGTTATATACATTATGTACATATTCTATACATATGTATATACATATATGTATATACATATATAAATATGTTAGTGTGTGTGTATGTATATTATATATGATGTGCCGTGACTAAGGAGTACTTCATGACTTGTTTGTATTCAACTTTTTAAATATAATTAGGAATATAGCAAGCTTGTTGAAATGTTGGTACATATTTAGAGAAGTACCTCATCTATATAAATTTTATTTTCAAATGTGAAGTTCTCTAAGACCTCTCCTTCCCTTCCTCTTCCCCCCTAAAAAAAGAGTGCAGAAAACCACGCTTGGGAAGTTGCACAGCTTTGAGACTTAACTAGGTGTGAGCTCAAGACCCAGCTCTACTACATATTAGCCATGACCTTGAGAAAGTTTTGTACTGCTTGGAAGTGTGTTATTATTTAATTTCAACATAAAGGAAGGAAGGGAGTGAGTAAGGAAGGGACAAAGGGAGGAAGAAAGGAAGGGAGGGAGGAGATAAATCCACAATTGCAATGCCCCAAGTGCTCCAGGTTGCCTTTATTGTTAACATGAGGTATTAATAGATGTGTTTCCAGGGGTCACCAATGAATTTCTCTCCTACATTCTTTCAGAGTTGGAAATCTATAATTAGACTTTAACGTCCCTGATTTAAAGCAGAAGTTATAAATGACTTCCTACATGCTGCATCTATCTTTGTTTTGTTTTTGTTTTCTTGGCCTAAGCAGAACTGATACGCATGGTGTTAAAAAAAAATTATATATATATATATATAATTATCACCCAGTCAATTCTGACTCATAGCGACCCTATGGGGCAGAGTAGAACTGCCCCATAGGGCTTCCAAGGCTGTGATCTTTATGGAGGCAGACTGCCACATCTTTCTCCTGTGGAGTAGCTGGTGGATTCGAACACCCTGGCCTTTCAGTTAGCAGCTAAGCACTTAACCCCTGTGCCACGAGGGATCCTTTTATATGTATGTGTGTGTATGTGTGTATACAAACATATATGCACATACATATATATAAAAGATAAAAAAAATTAAAAAACCATTGCCGTCGAGTCGATTCCAATTCATAGTGACCCTATAGGACAGAGTAGAACTGCCCCATAGGGTTTCCAAGGAGCGCCTAATGGATTCAAACTGCTGACCTTTTGGTTAGCAGCCATGGCTCTTAACCACTAGCCTACCAGGATTTCCATATACAACATAGACAAATTAAAAAAATAGGGAGATCTCACATAGAAATTTGGTTCCCAGTCTTCTCTTTCTCCATCAATATCACTGTAATTAAATGAGTTCCTCAAACCAGGTATGTGTCCCTCTTCTTTACCACTCCACATCCAGCCCGTCCAGTCCTCTGGAGCATCTCTCTCACACAGTGGTCCTCAGCTTTCACTGAAAAAGATACTGATGCTCAGGGTTTCCCCTGGAAAATTAAGTCAGCACTTCTGAGGTTGTTGCTCAGGTGCCAGAACGTTTTTTAAGCTCCTCAGTTGTTTCGAATAAGCAGTCAAGGTTTAGAACCACTGCTGTAATATCTTTATTTCTCTCTGTCTCAACTGCGCTTGTCCTGGTCCTAATTATATTCATCGCTTTCTTTGCTCACCAGTCTTCCACCCAACCCAAAAAACCCACTGCCATCGAGTCGATTCTGATTCATAGCGACCCTACAGGACAGAGTAGAACTGCCCCATAGTGTTTCCAAGGAGCACCTGGCGTATTCGAACTGCTGAGCTCTTGGTTAGCAGCTGTAGCACTTAACCACTACGCCACCAGGGTTTCCTCAGTAGTCCCTAAGTCATCATCTCATTTCTGTTCTTGCCCCAATTCCAGCCATTCACCACTCAACAGCCAGAGCAATTGTTTATAAACAGAATATCAGGTCAATTCTCTGCTTAAACCTCTTCAATAATAATAGTAAGAACCGATAATGAACATTTATACATAGGCTGATATTAGAATCTGGGCTCAAGCTTTGTTGAATAATCAAGTCATTTAGGC
The DNA here is from genome assembly GCF_024166365.1 of Elephas maximus indicus. Lineage (NCBI taxonomy): Eukaryota > Metazoa > Chordata > Mammalia > Proboscidea > Elephantidae > Elephas > Elephas maximus. The sequence continues at coordinate 24,460,962 of NC_064842.1, read as the reverse complement.
ATTAAGTTGAAAGAACAAATGGAGAATGAGCATGCGAGGCATAGATAGATGACGGTACCAAGGCAGTTTTACTCCATCCCCTTTCTGACTGTTGCACAACCTGACAGTTCCTTCTGATTTATCTGTTTCTCCAAACAATGACCCAGTGGTCAGACAACTTGTTGACTTTTCAAACAAGTTGTCCTGATTGCAGTTAACTATCAGGACCAAAGGGATTGTATACTTTGATAGTAAAACCATTATAAGATTAATTTTATTGCACAGCTGCCAAAGTTTATTATCACTACAGAGTTGCATTATTCACTGAGCAAAATAATTAATAGTGGCAGATGTCCAGGCAGGATAGCAGAATTAGTAGTAGAGAAGGGAGATTTTATAGCCAGGGTCTTTTCTTCTGCTACTTCAGCCATATAAAGGACCTTTCTTTTCACCAACAAATAAGGTAAATCCAGTGGTTTATTTGAACTGCTGTGAAAACATTTTTCTCCTAGTGACTATATAGATCTACTGTTCTAGCCACTGAAATCTCTCCTTTAGACTGATAACCACCTCATTTATAACTGTAGATGCTGTACTTCCCATTGAAATGAAGATGGGTCTCATCAGAAAGATTTCTTTAGAAAAGACACCCTTGGAGGTACAGTGATGTTATTTCACTCAGGTTTTAAAAAGAAATCAATACATGCAAACTGTGTGGAAGTTGATGGAAACTTGGATTCATATCGGCCCTGCCCCCCACCTAGTACATGATATAATCAATTTTCATTTCATACTAGAGACAAATTTTGTCTTCAATATAAAACCGAAATCCCTGGGTGGTACAAGAGGTTAAGTGCTAGACTATTTGCCAAAAGATTGGTAGTTCAAACTCACCCAGAGGTGCCTCAGAAGACATGTCTAGCTTTCTGCTTTTGACAAGTTACAACCTTGGAAACCCTGTGGAGCAGTTCTACTCTGCACACCTGAGGTCGCCATGGGTCAGAATCAGCCCTACAGCAAGCAACAGTGTTTCGCCATTTAGACTATAAAAATTCAAGGCTCTTTGCTTGAGAACATCATCAGTATGTGCGTGTGACATTCAAGTAGTTGAGACCAATAAAGAGGTTATAAACTCAGCTACCTAGGTATGAAATTAATGCCCGAGGCATAGCTAATTTCTTCATCAGTGAACTTAAATTGTGTCTGGGAACTAATTTACTCTGATAATATTCCTTAGCATAGCTATGCTAAATTTAAGAAAACAGTTGATCTATTAAATTTTCTCCTAAATTTTTTTTTTTTTTAAAGGAGAGGGGAAGAAAATAGAGACACATAAACACTGTGTCATCCCTAGAGGCACATAGAGAACAATGCATATTAATGAGATGCATTTTATATTTCCTTTTAGAATCAAGATAGACTGGCCCTGTGTTCAATTTTTTTTCATGATAAGTAAAGCTATAAGCTCATAGATTCTTTTCATTCCATGTAAGGAATTTCTTTAAAAGGATTCTGACAGCAGTGCCCCTTACATTTTAATGTTATACAGTAGTTCAAACAAAGCTTTTCAAATAATGTAAAGCCATTCTTCTAAATTCTCTGTACCCTTGAATAGCTGAGTTCAGGACAGAGGAAGATTAGAACCTCTATAAAAACCATCATATAACCACCACATGAAATAGCTATTGGAAGGGAAATTAATAGTGTCTAAATTTTTTTAAAATGAACCTTGGGTTAAGCGAACTTCACCTTGCGTTTTCTACTTTTCCTTTGTCATTAACTCCCTTTAATCCTTCAAACAGAATGTACGGTTGGTTAAGATTTGTTAAAAAATAATCTAATGTAAAAAAAAAAGTGTTTTGGTAACATCAAGCTGATTGTGAAAATTGGTATTATTTTGCATCAATATATCAGATGGCTCCCAAAAGATACATAATTGTAGACATTCACAATTACATCATACTTTTTCTTATCCCTGACATTTATCTTGTACCTTGTGTTTACTTTCTATAGTAATTATTTTGGGGCAAAAGACATATTCTTTCAGTATCCAAAAGAAAATTAAGCCAAACTCATTGCCTTCAAGTTGATTCTGACTCATGTAGACCCCATGTGTTACAGAGTAAAACTGTTCCATAGGGATTTCTTGGCTGTGATCTTTATGGAAGCAGATAACCAGGCCTTTCTCCTATGGTGCCACTGGGTGGGTTCAAACCACCAACCTTTAGGATAGTAGTCAAGCTCAAACTATTTGCTCCATCCAGGGACCTTTGAACCATAATCCAATCCAAACCAAACCAGTTGCCATCAAGTCAATTCTGGAAACCATATTAGACTTCAGTAAATATTTGTAGAATGAGTGGATGAATAATTCAAATGCATTTTTGTTTCAGACACAAGAAAATGAAATTATACAAAAGCTAGGGAACTGACTTAGCCAATAAACTTGATATGTGAAGTAATGAGCAATGAAAATGGTAATTCATCAGATCAGAGACTATATGTGGTATGCTCTGATGAACCAGAGAGATGGGCATCCTTTTTAAAGTTAAAGAAACAGCAAAGCTAATATTTCAGTTAGCAACTTATCCTGTTTATATTAAAATGTCAGCCATATTTTAATACAAACCGTTGAAGTCAGGATTTTATATACTGAACAATTACATAATTTGGCAGTTATGTAATAATATAGTTATCTTCCATTTGTGATATGATGTGGTCATCCTCCATTTTTTGCATAACAGTGATGTTCACGTAACGACCTTCTCATTGTAACTTAACCATGTCAATAAGTGAGGAGAGGGTATAATATAACTAAAGATAACTTTGATTACAAGTATTCTATAAATCAAGAGAATTTCTCAAGTTTACTTGACCATGAAAGTGCTCTTCTTCTTCACCATCGTTTCCATGTTTAAAGTTTTGTTTTCCTTGCCTTGTTAAGGATACTTTCTAGTCTAAAGACTCCTAATTGAGGAGCCTTACCTTTAACAACTTTTCTGTAGTCATGTGAATAAACATTAAGAGGTAAAATACTACAGAGTCACTGAAGAAACTAACTTGGTACAGGAACAATAATTGAATCATTTTTAATGATGTTTAGTCAGGTAATGTGTTACCTTAGTAAATTCCATGGGAAGTACTTGAACCGTTCCCATACCTCTGTTTACTTATGTATGAAATCTCTGACCTGTTATTGGCAAAGCTCAACCCAAATTGAAATGAAATGCTTTGCCTTGCTTCACTTTTGCATTTTAGAAAAAAATTAGATAAATCAAATGAATGTGGTGGTCGTATCAATATTAATATAAGAGCTTCACATATAAAATTATTTTCCTAGCAATTGTGAAATCATTCCACTTAGAAAGTAAATTGAGTTTCTTGGTATAACAATATATGATGCCTCAGGGAATAACTACTTCAAATATTTCTTATTCTTAAATCACATTCCCATATGGGGGAGGAATTTTAAAACAAACCAGTTTTCTTCATCAAAATATTAATACACCTACTCCTTACTTATCAACTATCTCATTGTCTGATATTTTACATTTACAAAAATAGTAAAAAATCAACTACCTGACTATTTTGTGCATTAACGAAGTATATTTGGCAGCACCAAATTCCAAGGTGCGAGGCAAGAGCAGTGCTGGTTGTGATGGGTAAGGTTATGGTCAGCTTGGCTAGGCCATAATTCTCAGTGTTTTTTCAGTTATGTAATGATGTAACTTGGCAGTTGTGTAGTGATGTATTTTGGCACTTACATTATTACGTAGCCATCCTCCGTTTTGCAGTATGATGTAGTCATCCTCTGTTTTGTGATAATGATGTAGTCATCCTTCATTTTTGCATAATGACCTGGTCTTTGGAAACTAACAGTGTCGATAAGTAAGGAATGGGTGTAATATGACTAAAGATAACTTTGATTACAAGTATTCTGTAATCAAGAACATTCCTCAAGTTTACTTGACCATGACAATGTCCAAACATATTTAATTTGGTTATTCATTTTATTGCTTTAAATATTTTCTTCCTCTACTATTTACCTGGGATAAAATGTATCTGTACCCTGCCTTATGACACAAAATATTTTAGATGAATTGCAACGAGGATGTAATACAATAATTACAAATTATTGTAACATCAGGACAGGACAAACATAAATAAAACTAGAAAGTCAAGGTACAAATCCCAACTAAGCAGACCCTAAGAAAAAACAACAAAAAAAAAACCTGTTGGTGATGAGTCAATTCAAACTCATAGCGACCGTACAGGACAGGATAGGACTGCCCCATAAGATTTCCAAGGAGCGGGTGATGGATTCAAACTGCCAGCCTTTTGGCTAGCAGCTGAGCTCATAACTGCTATGCCACCAGGGCTTCAAAACAGATCCTAGGGAATAACAATTGCTATTGTTGATTCCTCAGATTTACCTCTAAGCTTCCTGGCCCCTAATGCAAATTTAGTTTTACAATTCTGTTGTTTGGGGAAAAAAAAAAATCTTCAGGAAAAGCAAAGCTTGTCCTCGCGTTAAAATGTTCATTCTGTAATAGAAAGAAATTATATACCTGATAGGAACGGAGGGATAAAGAATACTGAGGATATAGTAGGATCACTGAACTCAGATTCAAGCATCAGTAGTAATGGGAATGAGACGTGGGCTATCCTGAAACATGAGTATCTATTACCAGCCACTTTTTATTTATATTTGCAATCATGTCTCGTCAGCTAACGGTTGAAAGAAACCCATTGAAGTCAGGATTTTATATATTGAATTCCACTAACCTTTCAACCTCCATGACCCAGAACCTCGATTTCATCTTCTGTTCTGTACTACAGTCAACATTAGATTTTAAATGATGTTGTATGGAATCAAATTGAAGCTATAGTTTTGAAATCGGTGTATAGGTTTTCATAAAAGTGGGGTTATTTTATTGTCTCAGATCCTATAGTTTATTTCATTTGAAATAAAATTGTTTAGCACTGTTTTTATTTATTGTATTGAGTACCACAAGATATATGCGTTTTTAATTTTGTTACTCTTTAAACTTTTGGGGAAAAAGGACATATGTGGATCTCTTTTTTAATTAAGACAGAGAATTGACAAAGAATAGAAAACTGCTATTAACTTCCTGAATATTATCAACTTGGAATAAGGCACAACTTTACGGCATGATCCTGTTTTTGAAGACTGCCCCAATTTTAAATCTTCTCTAAAATTCATTACAATGTGAAAATTGTTGTTATTATTTCTCACAAAAACATGGCACATAATTTGATCATTTTAAAAAGGACAAAAAAAAAAGAATTCTGTATTGTGTAAGCAACATGCTCTAAAATAAAAGGGTATAGGGATTCCCATGTATGAATTCTGGCTCCAAAATATTTAAGACTATTTTTAATATAGAAAAAGCAGTAGAGGCAGATGTTTAAAAAAAAGATGAGTCATGAATAAAACAGCCTTCTCGTCTTGGTAAATGGCTTGTATATTAATGTGTAGCTTATTTCTGGGTACTCTATTCAGACCTATAGAAACTGTTTTTAAAATGGTGACCAATAAGATCAAGTATAAGTGTCAAAGACCTCATATTCATACTCTTCTTCTGTTAGTTGACTATGACTTTGAACATATTCCTTAACTTCTGGTTCTAATACATTTGTTTCCTGTTCAGAATAAAGATAAAGAAATTTCAGAGCCACTCTCAAAGGTGTAAACAAAATGTCATCACGATTGTTCTGAAAGCTGTCCTTCTGGAACGTTTTTCCAAGTAACAGAATTTTAAAGCAAACTGATTGCTTGTACGAGCAAAGCAATGAACGTGATAGAGTTTCCCCTTTAATCTACTCAACTAGCTCACTTACAGTGCACTCCTGTGCCCTGTACACCAATCCGCACTTCATATTATCTAATTTAACATTCAGAGCATCCCTGTGAGATCGGTAATATCATTCTTACCTTACATAAAACAGAAAAAAATGTCACACGCACACAAAAAATGTCATGAATAATTCCTCATCTCCCTTCTAAGAAAGATAAACCATGATCACCAAGAGACCTTTTCCTTTCCGAATACAAAGCCAGTATCTCTGTGTCTGTGGTTCTCACCCAGGGGTGATTTTGCCCTCCAGGGGACATTTGGCAATGTCTAGAGTCATGTTTGGTTGTCACAGTTGAAGGAGAGTGTACTGGCATCTAGTGGGTAGAGACCAAAGGTGCACAGGATAGCTCTGTACAGTAAAGAATTATCCAGCCCAAGATGTCTATAGTGCCAAGGTTGAGAAACCGTGCTCTAAATAATTGCATTGTGGGAAATATTGAGTAATGGGTGAAAGGGTACAAATGTGAGTAGGAAGGGAGGTGCATAGAAAGAGGGTGAGACTGAGGCAGGAACAATGAAGAGAGTGAGACTGGAAGCTGCAGGGGAAGGGCCTTAAGAGAGGATGCCTGTACAGATGGAGACAAGAAGAGACACTTGGGAAGTGACGTGAAAGAGATTCTTTTTTTTTTCTTTTATCTCTCTCTCTCTTGAATACAAGGATGCTGAGATAAACAAGACTTGATGTCAGCCTTAAAGAATGTCACACCCGTTTGTTGGAGACAAGTGTAGAGATAGCCTGTCTCCATTTTTAGTCTCTACTTCTTGTTTGGGTTATACTCAATTTCCTAAAACAGGGCTTTTCCTACTTTCATTTGTGCCTTTGGTAGGACCCTCCTCTTGCTCCAGTCCCACTCACTATTTCCCTGGGATTTCTTGAGCTTCTCTCGCTGCCTAGCTTCTCTGATTTCACAAGGCATTTAAGCTGTAACAAATGCCATGAACCATTACCTCTTTAGTGGCTCTGTCGTACCCTACAAGTACACCTCAGTTGTACCAGTCATAGAACGCCAGCCAAGGCCTTGGCAGCTCTGTAATTTGAGGAAAGATGTTTTGATTTTCTGAGCTTCAGTTTTCTTATCTATAAAAATGAATATAATAATAATCTATTACTGGGATTGTTATGAGGAAAAAAAACATATCTACCACAAAGTGAGTAGTTCTTAAATATCATACTATTTCCTCAGGCCTCTTTAAGTGGCATTTCATTGGTTTTCTCAAGGGAAGGGGCTATAACCAGTAGTCCTCTGCATTCTGCAATCCTCATCTCAAATAATATGGACAGAAACAATAATCAAAACAAAACAAAATTCTAGCTCTTGGTATCTCTATGAAATGTGTTCTATTTTTTATTCCTTCCCCCATTGCCCTGATATTGCTGTTACCTTGTCATCTCAGCTGAATAACTAGAATATGCTTTCAAGCAATCTCTAAATGCCACCCTTTTTTATTTTGAAAAAGGTAACGTAGCCATCTCCTAGAAAGCTAACACTTTTTATAATAGGGTGTTCCTCTATTTGCTTCATATTTTGTTAACGTAAGTGCTTAGCAAAAACCTAAGGTATTATAATCACCTCTCAAGAAAAATAAAGCTATCTTGTTGTCAGGTGCCATTGAGTCGGTTCCAACTCATAGCAACCCTATGTGCAACAGAATGAAACACTGCCTGGTCCTGTGCCATCCTTACAATCATTGTTATGCTTGAGCCCATTGTTGCAGCCACTGTGTCAACCCACCTTGTTGAGGGTCTCTCTCTTTTCCGCTGACCCTGTACTTTGCCAAGCATGATGTCCTTCTCCCAGGGACTGATCTCTCGTGATAACATGTCCAAAGTATGTGAGACATAGTCTCGCTATCCTTGCTTGTAAGAAACATTCTGGTTGTACTTCTTCCAAGACAGAGTTGTTCGGTCTTCTGGCATTCCATGGTATATTCAATATTTTTCCCTAACACCACAATTCAAAGGTGTTGATTCTTCTTCCATCTTCCTTATTCATCGTCCAACTTTCACATGAATATGAGGCAATCAAAAACCATGGCTTGGGTCAGGCACACCTTAGTCTTGAAGGTGACATCTCTGCTTCTCAACACTTTAAAGAGGTCTTTTGCAGCCAGTTTGCCCAATGCAATGTGTCTTTTGATTTCTTGACTGCTGCTTCCATGGGTGTTTGATTGTGGATCCAAGTAAAATGAAGTCCTTGACAACTTTAATCTTTTCTCTGTTTGTCACGATGTTGCTTTTTGGTCCAGTTGTGAGGAATTTTGTTTTCTTTATGTTGTGGTGTAATCCATACTGAAGGCTGTAGTTTTTGATATTCATCAGTAAGTCTTTCAAGTCCTCTTCACTTTCAGCAAGCAAAGTTGTGTCACCTACGTATCACAGGTTGTTAAGGAGTATTCTTCCAATCCTGATGCCCTGTCCTTCATATAGTCCAGCTTCTCAGATTTTTTGTTCAGCATACAGACTGAATAAGTATAACGGAAGGATACAACCCTGACACACACCTTTCCTGACTTTAAACCATGCAGTATCCCCTTGTTCTGTTTAAACAACTGCCTCTTAATATATGCACAGGTTCTTCATGAGCACAATTAAGTGTTCTGGAATCCCCATTCTTCGCAATGTTATCCATAATTTGTTATGATCCGCACAGTCTAATGTCTTTGCATAGTCAGTAAAAACACAGGTAAACATCTTTCTGGTACTCTCTGCTTTCAGCCAGGATCCCTCTGACATCAGCAATGATATCCCTGGTTCCACGTCCTCTCCCAAAACCAGCCTGAATTTCTGGCAGTTCCTTGTCGATATACTGCTGCAGCCATTTTTGAATGATCTTCAGCAAAATTTTGCTTGAGTGTGACATTAATGATAATTGTTCGGTAATTTCTGCATTTTGTTGGATCACATTTCTCGGGACGAGGCATAAATACGGATCTCTTCCAGTCAGTTGGCCAGGAAGTTGTCTTCCACATTCCTTGGCATAGACAAGTGAGCACTTCCAGTGCTGCATCCGTTTGTTGAAACATCTCAATTGATATTCCATCAATTCCTGGAGCCTTGTTTTTCACCAATGCCTTCAGAGCAGCTTGGACTTCTTCCTTCAATACCATCAGATCCTGATCATATGCCACCTCTTGAAATGGTTGAATATCAACTAATTCTTTTTGGTATAATGACTGTGTATTCCTTCCATCTTCTTTTGATGCCTCCTGCATCATTTACTATTTTCCCCATAGAATCCTTCACTATTGCAACTCGAGGCTTGAATTTCTTCTTCAGTTCTTACAGCTTCAGAAACACCAAGATTGTTCTTCCCTTTTGGTTTTGCATCTTCAGCTCTTTGCACTTGTCATTAAAATACTTTACTTTGTCTTCTGGAGACGCCCTTTGACATCTTCTGTTCAGTTTTTTTATTTCATCAATTCTTCCTTTTGCTTTAGCTGCTCGACACTCAAGAGCAAGTTCCAGAGTCTCCTCTGACATCCATCTTGGTCTTTTCTTTCTTTCCTGTCTTTTCAATGACCTCTTGCTTTCTTCATGGATGATGTCCTTGATGTCATTTCACAACTCGTCTGGTCTTCAGTCACTAGTGTTCAATGCATCAAATCTATTCTTGAGGTGGTCTCTACATTCAGGTGGGATGTACTCAAGGTCATATTTTGGCTCTCATGGACTTGCTCTGATTTTCTTCAGTTTTAGCTTGAACTTGCATGTGAGCAATTGGTGGTCTGTTCCACAGTCAGTCCCTGGCCATGTTCTGACTGATGATATGAGCTTTTCCATTGTCTCTTTCCACAGATGTAGTCAGTTTGATTCCTGTGTGTTCCATCTGGCCAGGTCCATGTGTATAGTCGCCATTTATGTTGGTGAAAGAAGGTATTTGCGATGAAGAAGCCGTTGGTCTTGCACAATTCCATCGTTTGATCTCCGGCATTGTTTCTAGCTATCTAATATGTCAAATTTCATGTATTCATTCAACAGATTTGTATTAGTTGCCTTGAATGTGCCAGATTATATGGAATACTATTATTTTACTGATACTGTATTTCTAATAATAATAGTAATTGATTTGAAGATTAAGGAGATGAATCTTCTAATGCCAATTAATAATTAATTGATACATTTTTACTAAGGAAACGTAGACAAGTTTTATATTTGACCTATGACTTTTAATTCATTTGTTTTAAATTCCTTTTAAAGGAAGCTGACGTTACCTTTGTGATCCTGGTGTGGGATTCAGAGATTATTCATGATTTTGATTTATGAGTGAGAGAACACCATCATGTAGTACTGTGGAAGCTTGGTTTTCTGAGTAAATTAGATCATGTTGCTACTTAGAAACACTAAAAAAGGAGATTGTTCTTAGGTGCCTTCAAGTCAGTTCTAAGTCCTAGAGACACTGCCTGCCCCTGATCCTGCGCCATCCTCACAATCATCATTACGCTTGAGCCCATTGTTGCAGCCACTGTGTCAATCCATCTCCTTGAGGGTCTTCCCCTTTTTCACTGACCCTCTACTTTTTTATTTTTCTACTTTACCAAATATGATGTCCTTCTCCAGGAACTGATCCTTCATGATAACGTGTCCAAAGTATGTGAGATGTAGTCTTGCCCTCCTTGCTTCTAAGGAGCATTTGCTTGTGTGCATATTAATAATATTGTTCTATAATTTCCACATTCTGGTCTTTGGTCAAAGTGGGGGAGGGGAGTAAAAACTCAATGCCTAGTTAGCTCCGTTCCTCTCAAGTTTCAAACTCTTCATTATTAAACAAATTTAGCAAACTTGTGTCCTTCATATCACAAAAAGCTAATGCATTAGAGTTTACAACTCTATTGCTACCATCAGATACTGAATGCAAATCTGCATGTTTCACGTTAATACCCAAACTGCCTGCTCTTAAAGGAGCTGCTAATCTGAAAAAGAAATTTAACAGTTTTAAGACCATCTTTTACTTTTTTCTTTTATACTGTTTAATTTTTGTCATTCATCCAGAGGAACTAAAAAAAAAAATTTATGTCCCCCAAAACTTAAAAAAAAAAATTTTTTTTTTTTTTAAACTTAAAAGCATTGCTTTGGATTTTTCCCTCCCAAAATATTTTACCATGCTGGTTTTCAACAAAGATGTAATGACTTTTTTAACTTCAAACTGCATCATCAAATGAAATATTTAGTATCTTTGGCACTTTACGTTCTGCGTTAAGATTATTCAAGTCCTGTTAACACAGTACATCATGTTCATTTGTATATAAGTCTACCTTACTCTGGCTGCTAACCTAAAGGGTGAAGGTTCAAGTTCACCCAGAGATGCCTCTGAAGAAAGGCCTGGCAATCTACTTTCAAAAAACCAGCCATTGAAAACCCTGTGGTGCCCAGCTCTACTCTGACACACATGAGGTCGCCACAAACCAGAGTTAACTCAATAACAACTGGTTTTTGACTATATAAGCATGTTTCTTGACATAGCTGATGCTTTGCTTTCTCTGTTACCCAGTGGAGATAAAGGACTCGTTTTACAGGCTGTTCAAGAATTAAATGCTACAGGGATCTAAAGGGCTTGGCACCATGTCTAGAGCATGTTAAGAGTTCAAAGAATGGTGCTTTTCATTTGGACCTTGCAGGGGGCCTTAATAGTTCAATTTTATGTCAATGGGAGGGAATGAAAGAGAAAACAATTTACACAGAGATGGCGAGGTGTCTAACTCTAGGTCACACAGCTTAGGAGCTTCTCACCCCAGGGCCAGCACCCCTACAGACCTGTGAGCTCCTGGAGGGCTCGTTGAGCTTTGCAAGCTCTACGTTCTGAAGCATAGTAAGAGCTTCAGAAACGTTGCGTAGTAATGTATTTAAAGAAGATTTTAACAATTCAACAATTTTAAGAATTTCTGTTGAGTATTAAATTCATGAGTGGGCACGTAACAAGAATGGTTGGACCACATGAGTGTGACCAACTATCGTCTTTTTGCTGAGGTTCTGTTGCTCTCACACCTCAAGGGCAAGAATCCAATATTACTTGTTTTTACACTTTTAAAAAAGCACTTAAAATAGTGCTTAGTGTAGTGTAGACATTCAAGACAAGTTTGTTTAATGGATGAACTTGCATAATTGAGCATTGCTTTCATTTTTTTTTTAATGTTTTATTTTTTGCTACCAAATTTTTGGAAAAAATGCATACCTTTGAGTAGGCTTTTATTCTAAAGGCTAACTGTATTCTTCTTTTTAACAGTCTAAAATTCTACAATGACTGAATTTCCTTAGTTTTTCTTTAATTTTCTTGTCTATAAACCACTAGACTTTGCTTTCTCAATATTTTTCAATTTTTTTCTTTTTAAAATTTTAAATATTTAATTATTTTCTTAAGATTATTTTATTGCAATGACATAAAACTTTGTTGATGTGTACTAAATTAATTGAAAGCGGGAAGAAATACGGTTTTGTGCTGGTGTTTATTTTGTTTTATACATAGCATAAAACTCAGACTCAGGTAACAAAATACTTACAGTGGTACTTTTAAAAAATTTTTTATTGTGCTTTAAGTGAAAGTTTACAAATCAAGTCAATACAGTGGTGCTTTTGAGGAACTTATGTTAATGGGTAAGAAAAAGAATGATACTCAAAGAACATAACAACTTTTAGGAACATAGATGCTTGTAAAGTACTTTAAATCATTGTTTGTTCTTAGTATAGTTAGAAGTGCATGGCAATCTTGTTTATTCATTTGTTTTTTCATATTAGAATGAAAAAATGCATCATTTTAGTCCAGTATTATTATAAATTCACAGTTGGCATAGTCACAAAGGTTGCAATGCAAAGATTCAAGGTTGAAGACACTGTTTTTACTCTGTCCTGTAGAAAAAAAAAAAAACCTTTTTTTTTTGTAGGGTTGCTATGAGCCAAAATCAATCCGATGGCAATGGATTATGATTTATCATATAAAACTTTCCAGTTCTTCCCATGGAACTTTTTAATGACAATATGATTTGTTTAAATATTGAAAAAATGCAGAATGAGATTTTTCTCAGTTTTTCCCCAGGAGAAGATTCTGTAATGAAATGTCAGAAATTTAAGATTCGGGGAGAATGATGGGTACCAAAACATTAATGGAACCAATTGTTGCCTTGACTTTGAGCACATCTCTTGTCTACAGAAAAATTTATGTTCAGGCTTGGTCTGTGTAAACGTCTGCATAAAAAGGTGAAAAGAACACAAACAAAAATGAGACTGGATAAACCCGGAAACTATTGCCATGAGACAATCTTTAAAGCCTAAACCAAAAATATCCCCTGAAGTTTTCTTAAAACTAAACAATAGTTTAGCTTAGCAGTAAAGAACGTCTGCCTTGAACGTTATGCTCTCTTAAGATTGATCTATACGGGATCAAATAGACCACAAGCAACTCAAAAGGTTAGATAGGAAACTTAGGGGGCAGTGAGTTTATGTTAATGGGGATAGAACAATATCAGAAAAGGAGGGTGAGAATGGCTGCACAACTTGAAGAATGTAATCACTGTCACTGAGTTGTGCCTGTAGAAATTGTTGTATTGATGTATGTTCTGTTATGTATATTCTCAACAAAAATATTAAAAAATGCAAATTTCTCTGATTAGAGTGTTTTTTAAATGAAACACATTTGAAAATAGCAGGGCTCCTGAATTAGATTTTTGATAATGTACTGCATTACAATAAAATAATATAAAATTGTGCCCCAAATATATAGTAAAACTATTTTGTGAGAAGATTTTTCTAAGCTTCGTTAATACTATACTCTGTCTTCAAAGAGAGCATGTTTTCTTTTTCTGAGAGATCCTAAAAGTAGTAATTGGCTATATACTCTGCACCAGACACCCTTTTAGGCACTGCAGCTATGACAACAAATAAGGTGGAAAAGTCTGTGCCTTTATAGAGGTTATGATCTAGTGGAGGGCAAGGGAAGGTACAGAAATGTGCACGAACAGGTATGGTGTCCAGAGTGATGTTTTATTAAGACTATTAGAGGAAGGGAAAATCATGGTGATGGTGGGGAGGGTGGTCTTTTACCTAGGGTGCTCAAGAAAGTTCTTTCTAGTAAGGTCACACTGAAGACAGACCAGAAGAAGTCCAGGCAGAGGAGCCAACAAAGACACTGAAGCAGGAGCGTGTTGGAGTGTTGAAGGAGCAGCAGAGAGGAGCCAGTGGGCCTGGAGTAGAGAGCAGGAGAATGGTAAGAAATGGAGTCAGACCAGAGATTGGCAAGGAGTAGCAGATTAGGCAAGGACAAGTAGAGCATTGTAAGGATCTTGAATTCTATACTAAGTGACCTAGGAAGCCATTGGACTTAATCCTTTCATGAATGAATTGTTATCATTATTATTTTGGATTTTTTTTGGTGATGCCATATTTTTCACTAATGGAATGGATGTTGAATCATTGTTTGCTGGTAGTTTTTTTTTTTTTTAATTGTTCAAAAAAACAGGGTGCCCTATGTCCCATGAAGTACATCACAAACATGGTACATATTGGTACCATGGCCCAGGAAGTACATCACGCTTCCCGGTTACACTTGAGCCATAAACTCTTACTCAACTTTCCAAAAATACACACAAAAAAAATACTAAATAAACATTGCACTTGCTGACATAAAATTGTTACGAGTTTGATTTAGAGTGAGCCACATCGGTACCGTGTTCTATGAAGCACATCACATGAGCAGTACATGTCAGTACATGGCCCAGGAAGTGCAGAAAATGTGTGTGGTAGGTTTCTCTACTAGTAACCATTAAAGGGTTAAAGGATGTTTGCCAATATCAAAACCAGCTGCCGTCTAATCAGTTCTAACTCATGGCGACCCCATAAGTTTCAGAGTAGAACTGTGCTCCATCGGGTTTTCAATGACTGAGTTTTCAGAAGTAGATTGCTTGGGCTTCCTTTGGAAACACCTCTGGGTGGATTGGAACCAGGAACCTTTTGATTAGCATCCGAGTGCTTAACCATTCACACCTCCCAGGGGCTCCAAGGGCGTTTTAGAAGCATCATTTTGGCTGTTCTGTGAAGAATAGCTGGGGAAGAGTGTTGAAATTGATCATTATCTTGTGACAGTGTGAGAACTAGGAGTAAAATTTCTCTATATTGCATAGCCTTAGCCTTAGAGTCCCTTGATTGTACAAGCCCCAGTGAGAGTTGAGTTTTGTATGATGTTTTAAGTAGGTTTTATTTTTTGTTTGTTTTGTTTTGTTAAGTTGGGAGTAGCACAGATTATAAAGAGAACTGGGAAATGCTGGAAGCCTCAGAAAACAGGGAATCATTGTAAGTTCTTTTTTTGCTCTAAATAAACACATACCTTACTTTTATTTTAAAATTACATCTTTTTTTTTTTGCTTGTTCCTAATTATATAAGCTACAGGACTCTTAAATCTAGATCTGACCCTGTCTGGTGCATGAAAATATATGAACCATTTCTGTTTAGGAAAATTATGCATCTGCTATAATCCTGGGCTCAGAATCCTTTAAATAGTGCCATATAAAGGAGCAATTGACTCTTGAGTTTTGGATATAATGAAGTTCTGCACATTTCCCCTTATCCTCTTTTATTTGATGGCAGTGAAGTTCACTAAATTGGGATGCTTACATTCAGATTTACCATGGATGCTGAGAGAATTCATAAAGCTCAAAAAACAATGTATAAAAGTTTTGTGTGTATATGATCATTGTTCTTTACCAGCCCAAGGCCCCACAGATGGAGGGGTCTCAGAGTTCTCTGTGCCTAAAAACGTAGTTAGAACTATTGCCCCAAAGACTCACTAATTTACTTATTTATACTCACCTCTCTTTTAACATTAGATAAGTATCAAAAATGGCAACAATATAAACGAAAAAGTTAATGACAAATTTATCTCCCCTTTTTTTTTTGAATCCCAATAGGTGTTGAGATTCAAATAAAAAAAAAATTGAACCGGTTTAATTCCTCTGTTTCATTCTCAGACATGCCTAAGGCTTAAGGAAAAAAGAAATGGACTCAGTATTTCTTAAGTCTATTTCTGAAGAATCCAACCAATTGTTACATTAACTAGTTGCCACTGAGTTGATTCTGACTCATGGCAACTCCATGTGTGTCAGAATAGAGCTGTGCTCCATACAGTTTTCAATGGCGGAATTTTTGGAAGTAGATCACCAGGCCTTTTTTCCAAGGTGCCTCTAGAGGGATGGACTTGAACTGCCAACCTTTTGGTTAGCTACTAAGCAAGGTAACTTTTTGCATCACCCTCGGACTCCAGTTGTTCCATATACCCATTAAAACATGGACATGTTCACTCTAAGACACAATCATGTGCTTTTTTAGCTAGAGACAGTCTTTTCTAGCTTCCCTCCCTCCATCAGTCTAGTCTTTTTAGGCCCTGCTGGGACTGAATCTGCCACCCCCAGGTAGTCTTATTTAGATGCTCTGATTAATTGGCCCATTTCTGAGTAGAAAGCCCATGAAGAACCAAATTTTCCTTTCAAATGATGGAGAAAATTTGAAAAAGTCTTTCATCCCCTTCAAAGGCTTTTTCTGCGTGCCCAGTTCAGGTTGCAAAAATTAAAAAACTGACTTAAGCAAAAAGGAACTGTTAATACGTGGATGGTGGTGTTGAATTAAGCAGGATATAGGGCCATCTGTCCAAAAGGGTCCAAAATAAATGTAAGTCATTTCTCTCTCATGTAAACATAGTAAGTTGTTCCACTTCATAAGATTATCCAAGAACCTAGCCTCTTTCCAACTTGTTGTTCTACCATCCTCTGGGAGTTTGACTCACCAATGGCGCACTACCACCTCACAACTCTGTCCAAGCCATTGGGGAAGGGAGAAACTACAAGTGAATGATACGGCCCTTCCTTTTCAGTTCCACAGAACATCTGCTCTTATCTCATTTTCTAGAATTTAGTCATGTGGGTGACCTAACTGCTAGGAAGGCAACCACGTGACCAGCTATATGTCTAAAAGATTTCTTTTTCAAGGAAAAAGAAGAAAGAATAGGTCTGCAAGTAGCAGGAGATAGGGCATGGGCGAGGTTTGTGGAGGGGAGGTCATGAGTTAAGATTTGGATGTGAAAAATATGAGACGCTTATATAAACTCTACGTCAAAATGTTTGGGAGGAGCCTAATGGAAGTTTGGATTTCAGAAATTGTCTGGTTGTAAAATATTTGGGAAGATTTCATGTTACTATATATCAGTTAAAGGCCTGGGAATGTACAAAATTGGCAAAGGAGAACATATAGAATAAGAAGAGAAAAGAACGCTAGGACCACCAACACTTTAAGCTCGTATGGTCCTAGAACAAACCCAGAGAGTCACCCAGCTCTCGGAGGAAGAGAAGGTTGATGGATGTAGTGCCCTTTTTCTTCGAAGCCCTTCATCCCCTTTCAACCATATCATGCAGAGTCCCATGGACTCACGTTCCAATATGTCTCTCCAGCATAATGTGAAAGGAAGTTTTGGCAGATATAATACTTGAAATCCTTAAACTGATTCCATGGGAGGCAAAATAATCACCAAAAAAGGGCTGCATTAACATAAGTTGAACTTATTTCATGCATAAGTACTTTCTTATCTTAAGAAAAAAAATTCACTTAGAAATAGGATTTTACTTCTCAAAAATTGCACCTGACATGGAATTTCACAATAAATGATTTCCTGCCTGCTTTGTAAAAAGACCATCATTTAGAACAGGTGCATGTGGCTGTTTTTGTTAATACTCCTTAAAATTCAAAATATCTGTGTGACTTGTGGTGGCTAAAATTTTAAAATGTCTATTTTACTATTTCTCATTCATCTGCTAATACAGAATTACTGAAGCATCTGAGTGATCTAAGGCGACAAGAATCTAGAGGGCTGACAAGAAAGTGCAGTGTCTGAAGTTGAAGTAATTCTGATGTTTGGCCCCCAGCCGAGGGCAGCAGAACGCAGAAACCTTTGGTTAGCTAATGGTCTTTAGGTGGGACCAAGGGAGCTAAAGAACAGCATCACTTGGGAAAATTTGCTTGCTACGGAGGGAAGGCTGGTTACAAGGTTTGGATGGGAGCTGTCACAGCCTGAGCCCTTGTGCTGTGGGAGAAAGCCACTCGGAGGTTTGAGAAGCCAGGAGATTTTCTCATCCAGGTAACAAGTCATACAGGGGCATAGAGCTGGGCAGTAAGCAGGTGAGGGAAGAGTAGGCATTCCTAGGAAGTAGTTGGCTTTCCTTGTAAACTTGTAGGAGCCCATCAGACTTGTAAAGTGAGGGCGTTGGTATGATTGAGAACGTTCAAAGACTCATTTTTTAAATATCATTATTTGTATGCCTTTTTGTGTGCTCAAAGAATTTTACATTACTCAACACATTTTTAGAACATTTTCCTGATTCTTACAAAAAAAAAATTTTAAAGGTCAGAGGCTACTAGCCATTAATCATTTAGCCAAGGGGCATTGGTAATATAGTCCATGTATTCAGTTTAATTTAAGTAAAATGTCAGCAATTATCTTTAAATAGATTAGACTGACATTAAGCCATGTCCCTCATGTGTACCTGGGGATCTCGCCATATAGAAATACACCCATTTTAAGTTTTAAATATTGTTCCTGGGAAGAAAATAGTCAATCACAATTTTAAATGAATTCTAAATGTTTTACATTGTATTCACCTTTTCTCTTCAGTCATGCCTATGTCTTCTAATTTGGATGCCTATATAAATAGTGGATGAAATGCCTCTCTCCATATTTTAATGTAAAATAAAATGTCCACTCTCAGACTCCAGGCGTACAGCTCCCTAAGGCATGGTGGCATTTGAGGGTTTTTCCCCAAAGAACAAGTGTCTGGAAAGATCAATTGTGAAGTAATGAAATCAAAGAGTACTTATTTCAATGTTTTGACAAGGATCATCTGGCAAAAGACCCAAGGGGACCCAACTATCTCAAAATTAATTAATAATTTCAAGTGTCACCAGTATCCTATGTCAGTTCCGTTTAGGCTAGTTATTTGGAATCTGCTCCAGGTTCTGTGTCTTGAATCTGAAAGGTGGTATTGCTTTTACACATCTTAAGAGAAACAGTAACAATCTTCAAGATAAATATTCAGAGGCTGAAATAAATGGGGCAAGAGGCTTGGACATCTGTCTTTTGAAGAAATTGGCCTCATCAGTGATGGTGCCACTCACCCTTCTGGGGAACTTGGCATATGCAAGGACTGAACCATTTGGGAGCAATATCTATTGAGTATATGCAAATTAACGTCCAAAACCCAACTCCAGAATTCATAATCTAGTTAGAGAAGACTTAAATATCAAAGGAATTCCTCGGTGGTGCAAATGGTTAGTTTATGCGGCTGCTAACCAAAAGGTTGGAGGTTCGAGTCCACCCAAAGGCATTTTGGAAGAAAGGCCAGGTGATCTAATTCTGAAAAATCAGCCTTTGAAGATCCTGTGGAGCATAGTTCTACTCTGACACACATGGGGCCACCATGAGTCAGAGTCGCCTCAACAGAACTTGGTTTTACATGTCAAAAATAATTGAAGCTTTGTGGTTCATTACACTTTTGCAAAACAAACTCTCCTTGAATAAGAAATAGCAGCTGAGGTTAAGTAAGGAATGGTCGGGCCTCGAGTTTTGAAATTTTGCCAGCTCTTTTCAAAAATAGCACGAAGGGACTTCAGGGTAATCCTGCCTTTAGGCGCAATGCTGATGATACCCTGATGAATATATTGGTTCCATGATTTAAGCGGAAAGTGGAGAATTTTGAGGAGTGTTTGAAGGATAATCATAAAGATGAGTAACAGAACAAAAGGCAGGAAAAGTTATGAAAACTGAACAACTTGCATAGAGGAAACACAACGGTCTTTAAATTCATGAATAGATACTTGAGAAAAGAATGCGGCCCTGTTTGCTGTCTTCTGCAAGGGACAAAACAGCAATTTGCACTGGAGGCAGGAAAAGGCTTAAGTTGTGAATTAACAGGAGTGAGAACTAAAAGAGATTGTGAAGCTTAATTGTTCAAAGAATCAGGGAGAGAGGAAGACATGTTTTCATTTGTCTCTTTTGACTTCAGTAAATTCTGATCAAAAGTACAGAGGTGGCTTAGATTGACTCCTTAATTTATGAATTTTACTCATTGGTACTCTAGAGAAATAAGTCTTAATTGCCTTTGGGAGCAGAATTTCAGATGTCCTGCTCAATGTTGATATTCCCCACCTCCATTCGTGCTTACTCTGATCCCTCCCTATCTTCTTCCCATGGCTTTGTAAGAAATGTATTGTGGTTGTTGCCTTCAGCTCTCTACGCCATCAAACAGACTCTCTCCATTCCCCTCTCTTTTTACCCATACAATCACATTTGTTCTTTGATTTTCCAGAGGAAAGTTGGTTTCTTGACTGTTACAATCTTTTATTAGTCTCACGTTGGTATAATTAGGAAAAAAAAAACTTAGAAATTCAAGAAGCCTTTTCTTATGATTGTGTCCACAAAGGTAAGGGGTAGGGGGACTCATGGTAGGGGCGACACAGTGAGGGCATTGAGAAAGGCCTGAGGCAAGTCTTCCTTCAGCTGTTTCTCCTTAGAATAAAAGCAGAGACAGGTTATGCCATACAAGGGACATGCCAGAACATCCTTTAAACTGGATCGTTTTAATGCTTTGGTGATATTAGATTGGGAGGTAAACTTACAAGGTTTTCTTTGATTTCATACCAGTTTGAGCTTATTTTTCCAATATGAGGGGAAAAAAATGAGTTAGCCTCTGGCCAGTATGTAAATGACAGAAAGTCACATTTCGGAAAGATGATTTCCAATACCTTTTCCCATAGCAGTAATTCATATATTAGTTGCTGGGTATTGGAATGCAGTGAGCTTTGTGCTGTTTGTATGGTATGCAGACTTCAGATCATTAGATATCTATGGCATTTAAGAGTATTAAAGACAAAGAATAGACACTGAGGAATTTAAAATCAAGTTAAAGGAGATTTACATATCAAAAATAATTGAAGAAGTGTAGTTGTCAATCAAAGCCTAAGTGATCTGATACTCATCCCAGGACAATAGAGGTCAGGTAAAGAAGACATTAGCAAGGAATAGAGCAATTTGGAAGACTGTTGGAAAACATGGAACTTGAACTTGGCCATATTTTCCTCCCAGGATATCATCACTCTTTAAAATGTTCTGTTCATACATTTATGTATTTGTACAGATTATAATAGTTACTCAGTAAATGTGTTGCTTCTATGAATGAGTACCCAAAATGAAAGACTGAGGTAGTAATAGATATCAGTCTAAGACCTGACTCAAGGACTAGTGATTTGCTACAGAAACTTGTAATTGAATGTAGAAAACTCTTAATGATATCAGTTAGATTCAATATGATCGGGCAAATTTAGAGACTCTTCAGGCCTAGCATTTACTGAGCCCTGGAAAATTCTTCTCTTCATCGTAGTCCTCCAGTGTGGTAGGTATTGTCATCATGCCCATTTTTCAGATGGGGAAGTTAAGTCCCCATCTAGGAAGTGTGAGTCCATGATTGTTCTAGTCTGTATTGCTCCTCACCAGTCCATGAGTTTCTCTACCTTGCAGACTTGTTTTCTTCATAAATAACTAGACCGATATATAACCAAAAATTTATTATAATGGCAATGAAGACAGCTTTATGTTATCTTAAGGTACGAAATCACATTGGAGTGCCTGGGTGGTACAAATGGTTAATGCGCTCGGCTTCCAACACAAAGATTGGAGGTTTGTGTCCACCCAGAGACACCGTGGAGTAAAGGCCTGGCAATCTACTTCTGAAAAATCAGCCATAGAAAATCCTGTGGAGCACAATTCTACTCTAACTCACAAGAGACCATCATGAGTCAGAGTTGACTTGTTGGCACTGGTTTAACTGGAGGTAGTCATATACTGAATGCAAGATCATCTTCTGTCTCATTTTCCACCAGTGCTCATGTGAGCGCCACTGGGTCAGAAAGAATAAGGCACAAATCGTTTGCCACAGGCTGTAGAAGCTCAATCAAGTCAGTCATATAGTTGTGTCTGCTATTCCACAAGGTGGTTTTATGTAAATGGTCCATTCAAGTTCTGAATCTTTAAAACAAGGTTAGGTATTCCAGGAGGTAAGAAAAAGTCTGACATTATCGGGTGAAATGTGCTCATGGAATGTAAATTTGCCATTGCCAGAGCAGAGGGTAGAGAATTAAAAAGATTTTCATTGGTTGGTGCTTGTCATGAACTGAATTACGTCCCCCCAAAAATATATGTATCAATTTGGCTGGGCCATGATTCTCTGTATTGTGTGGTTTTCCTCTATTTTGTGATTGTAATTTTATGTTAGAGAGGATTAGGGTGGGATTGTAACACCCTTACCAGGGCACACCCCTGATCCGATGTAAAGGGAGTTTCTCTGGGATGTGGCTTGCATCACCTTTTATCTCCCAAGAGATAAAAGGAAAGGGAAGCTAGTAGAGTATGGGAACCTCATAACACCAAGAAGGCAGCCCCAGGAGCAGAGCGCATCCTTTGGACCTGATATTCCTGTGCCAAGATGCTCCCAGACCAAGGGAAGATTGGTGACAAGGACCTTCCTCCAGAGCTGACAGAAAGAGAAAGTGTTCCCCTGGAGCTGGTGCCCTGAATTCAGGCTTCTAGCCTACTAGACAGTGAGAGAATAAACTTCTCTTTGTTAAAGCCATCCACTTGTGGTATTTCTGTTATAGCAGCATTAGATGACTAAGACAGTGCTAGAATAGTAGGGATGATTTCCCTCCCTCTGTTTTGAAAAGTACTTTTGCTTTATTTTGTTTACCTCGAGACTCTAGCCTTAAAATCGAAGGAATTAAATGTTCCATTTTCTTGCATATTCATGAGGATATGCAGGTGGAATTGGACAAAAAAACTTAGGAGCTATCATGTGTGTTTAACATAAACATAAAAAAAAAACCCAACCATCCTAAAATTATTATACTAACCTTAATCTGCATCTTCAATGTAAAAAAAAAAAAAAAGCAAAGATTGGTGAAAATGAAAATATAGCTTTATTAAAATTAGCTGTGTATATTATTTATTTTCTAATATTAACAATATATTTAAAGTTATATATGTATTTTTCATTGTCATCTATGATGCAGACTAAAAAAAGAAAGCCATAGAAAGGATGATGCATGTAACATTGGAGTTGATTTACTATTTCTATTAGAAATGGAGTATTTCTGTTTTATTTTTGGAAAATTTTTCTGAATGAGATTGTGTAAAGCTGCTTTCTATACAAACCACTAACAAATTCGAATAGTATTTTGTAGATTGTTACTATTTGGACAAGCTTAGCTGACTGTTCCAGCATGTTGACTCATTGCCGTTACCTGCATATTTTTTCTGCCCCGTTTTCACTAAAGATCTGGGAGATATAACCCGATTAGGGTCTGAGCCCTGTAGCAGTCTAGCCAATGAAATGTACTCCAAGTCATAAAGAGTGAGAAAGTTTATTTATTTTTTTTTTTGTATACATCACCGGGGACCTGACAGCAATGCAGGCTGTTTCTATGGAGCCTCAAAGAGCAATTTTGCATTAGAGCTTATATAGAATTTTACAAAGTTTAGTTAGAACTGTCTTTGTATTCCACAGATGGCCTGGTCAGAGGAGCTATTCATTACAAGATAGTAACAAAAGACTCTTTATTAGACTAAAGAGACACATGTCAGAACATCTCTCTATCAGGCAAGAGACATACATATCAGACACCTGAGCTCTACTCTCCATGTGTGGGGTTTAAAGTCACAGGAGGTCGGACAGAACAAAGTCGTTAACATTAAGTCAAAACAAAGGCATTAACAAAGGTACGTGAAGGAAGCAGAGGAAGGATAAAAACTTGTGGGTTCACCAGGGCATTAGTTTTGTCAAGCTCTCAGTCACCCAATTCTGAAAAGGAGAAAACATGCTGGGGAGTTTTAGGGTCACATTCAGTGAGTAAAATCACCCTCGTAAGTTCTCTGTAGAAGCCCTGGTGGTGCAGTGGTTACATGGTTGACTGAAAGGTTAGCAGTTCAAACCCACCAACCGCCCCAATGGAGAAAGTTGTGGTAGTCTGCTTCCGTAAAGATTACAGCCTCGGGAACTCTATGGAGCAGTTCTACTCTGTCCTATAGGGTTGCTGTGAGGGCTTTGGTTTAGTGAAGTTCTCTGTACTCAATTACAGTCATTCCCTGCAAGCAAAAAAGGGTGAAGTTCATAGTATGAGCTCTAGTGATAAAAATTCAAAGTATTAAAATATTCCTTGAACTGATTTTTCCACTCAGAGTAGTCATATTTACAGGAGATGTAAAGGAATGGAAACTCATCTTAAGAATTATTTTTAAGAACCAGAGAAAACTTTTTTATTAACTTTGAAATATCTCAGGTTTGCTCTTGTACAATTATATTTTCACTTGACACACACGGTTATTTAACCTCTCCTGTTTGTGGAATATGCTAGAGAATATACATAATTCAAGTGCCCTGTTGTTGTTAGGTGCCACGGAGTTGGTTCCAACTCATAGTGACTCTATATACAACAGAACAAAGCACGCCCAGTACTGCACCATCCTCACACTAGTTGCTATATTCGAGCCCATTGTTGCAGCCACTGTGTGAGTCCATCTCATCAAGGGTCTTCCTCTTTATCACTGACCCTCTACCAAGCATGATGTCCTTCTCCAGGGACTGGTTCCTTCTGATAACATGTCCAAAGTACATAAGACGAAGTCTCACCATCCTTGCTTCCGTGGAGCACTCTGGCTGTAGCACTCTAGCACTCTGCAAGCCCCCACAGTACGACAAACTGACAGATGTGTGATGATCAAGTACCCTAATTACTTCTAAATCATCTGTCTTGTTTTCTTTTTTAATAAATCGATTGCCTCCATAGGCATCATAATATATGATAAGGATTATTTCTAAATTAAACATCTTCTCCACCCTTTTCATACATGCACTCCACATTATTAAAATATCCCCTGTTACAACAAAAGAAGAAATTGAAGAAGTCATTTAAAAAACACCAACAACAACAACAACAAGCTCTGGCACAGATAGCGTCACTGGAGAATTCTACCAAACATTCAGAGAAGAGTAGACACCAATACTATTCAAGCTATTCCAGAACATAGAAAAGGAAGAAATACTCCTGAATTCATTCCATGAAGCAAGCATAACCCTGATACAACCAGGCAAAGACACCACTAAAAAGGAATATGTGGACCAATATTCCTCAATGAATATATTCTCAACGAAATTCTAGCCCACAGAATTCAACAGCATATCAAAAATAACACATCATGATGAAGTGGGATTCATACCAAGAGTGCAAGATTGGTTCAACATTAGAAAACCAATCAACACCCACCAATAAATAAAACAAAGAACAAGAATCACATGATCATCTCAATCAATGCAGAAAAGGCATTTGATGAAGTCCAACACCCATTCTTAATAAAAAATCTCAGCAAAATAGAAATAGAAGGGAAATTCCTGAACATAATTAAGGGCATATATAAACACTTTGAAGGAACTGTGTGGTCAATAAATGTGAAAAAGACATTTCATTTCAGTTTCATCTTGTTGGTTTTATCTGCTACCCTGTCAACATTTTTCTAAACATGATTCTGTAGGTGACATCAAGCACCCCCCCAAAAAAATCCAAAACACAGTCCGTTGCCACGCAGTCAACTCTGACTCACAGTGACCCTACAGGACAGAGTAGGGTTTCCACGGGTTTCTAAGGAGTGGCTTGTCTTAGGACACAAATAAGCCTAACAGCCAACATTATTCTCAATGGAGAGAAACTGAAAGCATTTTCCTTGAGAACAGGAACCAAACAAAGCTGCCCTTTATCACCACTCTTATTCAATATTGTACTGGAAGTCCTAGCTAGAGCAATAAAGCACGAAAGGAAAATAAAGGGTATACATATTGGTAAGGAAGAAGTAAACCATCCCTATTCACAGATGATATGATCATATATATAGGAAATCCCAGAGACTCCACAAGACAACTACTGGAGCTAACAGGAGAATTCAGCAAAGTGGCAGGGTACAAGATCAACATACAAAAATCAGTTGGATTCCTCTACACCAACAGAGAGAACACTGAAAAAGAAATCAGGAAAGCAATGCCATTTATAATAGCCCTCAAAAAGACAAAATAATTAAGAATAAATCTAACTAGGGTTGTAAATGACTTATACAAAGAAAACTACAAAACATTACTGCAAGAAACCAAAAGAGACCTACATAAATGGAAAAATATACCATGCTCATAGATAGGAAGACTTAACATTGTGAAAATTCAATACTTCCCAAAGCAATCTGCAAATATAATGCAGCCGGGATCCAAATTCCAACAATGTTCTTTAATGAGGTGGGAAAACTAATAACCAACTTCATATGGAAAAGGAAGAGGCCTTGGTTAAACAAAGCATTATTGAAGAAGAACGAAGTAGGAGGCCACACACTTCCCAGTCTCAGAACCTACTATACAACTACGGTAATCAAAATAGCCTGGTACTGGTACAATGACAGACACATAGACCAATAGAACAGAACTGAGAACTGAGTATTCATTCACCTATGGACAGCTGATCTTCGACAAAGGATCTAAGTTAATTAAATGAGGAAGAGAAAGTCTCTTTAACAAATGGTGCTGGCAAAACTGGATATCCATTTGCACAAAAATGAAACAGGATCGGTACCTCACACCATACGCGGAAACGTATTCAAAATGGATCAAGGACCTGAATGTAAAACCTAAAACTATAAAAATCATGAAAGAAAAAATGAGAACAATGCTAGGGGCACTAATATGTGGTGTAAATAGAATACCAAACATAACTAAAAATGCACAAACAGCAGAAGATAAACTAGATAAAGGAGACCTGCTAAAAATTAAACACTTACACTCATCAAAAGAGTTTGCCAAAAGAGTAAAAAGAGAACCTATGGACTGGGAAAAAAAATTTGACTATGACATATCAGACAAAGGTCTAATCTCTCAAATTTACAGTAAACTTCAGGATTCCAACAACAGAAAGAAAAACAGCCCAATTAAAAAATGGACACAGGACATGAACAGACACTTCACTGAAGAAGATATTCAGGCAGCTAAAAAAACACCCTGGCAATAATGGCACTGATCAAAAAAACAGAAAACAACAAATGCTGGCAAGGTTGTGGGGTGATTGGAAGTCTTATACACTACTAACAGGAATGTAAACTCACACAACCACTATGGAAAATGGTATGGCACTCCCTTGAAAAGCTAGAAATAGAAATACCGTATGATCCAGCAATCCCACTCCTAGGTATATATCCTAGAGAAATAAGAGCCATGGCAAGAATAGATTTATGTACACTCATGTTCATTGCAGCATTATTCATAATAGCAAAAGGATGGAAACAATCCAGGTGCCTGTCAGCAGATGAATGGATAAACAAACTGGTACGCACACACGGTGGAATACTATGCAATGATAAAGAATAATAATGAATCTGTGAAACATCTCACAACATGAATGAATCTGGAGGACATTATGCTGAGTGAAATAAGTCAATCACAAAAGGACAAATATGAAACTGCTATTATAAATAGTCAAGAAAAGGTTTACACACAGAAACGTTTTTCAATGTCTACCAGGAATGGGAGGTGGAGGGAGGGAAAATCACTAACTAGAGTATAGATAAGTGTTAACTTCGGTGAAGGGGAGGGGCAGTACACAACCTGGAGGAAGTCAGCACAACACAACCAAGACAAGAGAAGACTCTCAAAAGTATGCAAGAATAAAAGGCAACCGTGGTATATACTATAAGATATACAATCCTGCAACAACAGTAATAACAATGATTTATGAGCAGACACTAGGTAGATATGTGTGCTGAATAGGTATGGGTGGACATATGGGAGTGCACCCACGTGCATATATAGGTTTGGGTGTGGATAGTTCTACATACATATTTGTATGTGCTACATGTATATAAAAAAACATGTATAGCCATAAATATAATAGACCAAACAGGGTGCAATCATGGAAACGTCCTAGACCTAACCAAACACCTCATGAGACTAGGCTTGAAGGTTAAGGACCGTAGTCTCAGGGGACATCTATGTCAATTTGGCATAACGTAGTTCATAAAGACAACATTTTACATCCTGCTTTGGTGAGTAGCATCTGGGATCTTAAAAGCTCTTGAGAGGCCGTCTAAGATACATCTATTGGTCTCTTTCCATCCGGAGCAAAGGAGAGTGAAAAAAAACAAAGACTCAAGGAAACAATTAGTCCATAGGACTAATGGACCGCAGGAACCACAGCTTCCGCTAGCCTGAGACCAGAACAGCTCAGTGGTGCCCAGCTACTGCTACCCACCCTCTGACCAGGATCATAATAGAAGGTCACGGTTAGAGTGGAGGAAAAAAATATAGCACAAAATTCAAATTTGCAAAAAAAAAAAAAAGATCAGATTTACTGGTCTGAAAGAGATTGGATGAGTTACAGAGACAGTGGCCCTTAGACGCCCTTTCATCTTGGAACTGAAGCCATTACGGGAGATCGCCTTTCAGCTAAATAATAGACATGCCTGTAAAATAAACAGTAACACCCATGAAGAAAAGTGCTCCTTAGAATGATATGAGACCAAAAGGGCAATCTCTGCCCAAAAGCAAAGATGAGAAGGCAAGAAGGGGCAGGAAAACAGGACGAATGGAAAAGGGAAACTGTGGTAATGGGGAGAGTGCTGACACATAGGAGGGATTGCAAACAATGTCACGGAACAAATTGTGTATGAACTATTGAACCAGAAACTTTTTTGGTCTATAAAATTTCACCTAAAGCACCAAAAAAAAAATTGCAACAGAGAGCATTTAAACCATTTTTACCAAATAAAGAGGAGAAAGTGCATATTTTGATTAAGGACAGAAGACAAGGTTTTTCAGTCCTGACTTTGCTACTTGCTAAATGCCTGACCTTGGAACAGCACTTAAACTTCCTAAACTCCAGTTTCTTCATTATTAAAATAGAGGTAATGATACCTGCCCCATGGCCTGTATGGAAACCTTATATCACATATATAAGGACAGATTTTCTAAACTGTAAAATCAAACCAAACCTGTCGCCCTCAAGTCCATTCTGACTCGTAGAGCCCCATAGGACAGAGTAGAACTGCCCCACAGGGTTTCCAAGGCTGTAATCTTTATGCGAGCAGACTGCCATATCTTTCTCCCACAGAGCGACTGACGGGTTCAAATTGCCAACCTTTCAGTTAGCAGCTGAGTGCTTAACCACTGGTGACCAGGAATCCTTGTAAACTGTAAAGTACTATAAAAAATACAAGCTCTCATGGGGTGACTCTGATGCTCACCTCTTGGGGTCTACCTCTCACCTCTTGTTTTCATCAGCCTGTGACTTAGGGTCAGATCTTTAGCTTCTGTGAGTTTCAGTTCCTTCATCTTTAAGATGAGAATTATAAAAACATCCACCTCACAGGGGCCATGTGAAGCTTAAATGAGAAAATATATGTAAAGCACTTGTAGAAGAACCGGGCATGTAGGGAGTATAAAATAAATAATTGTGAATATTCTTTTCTTTTAACATACACGTAGTTGGTAGCATACTGGCCCATTTTTGTGTTGCCATTTGTTGTACATGCTCGGAGTAGTATGTGTGGTATGAAGAAAAAGCAAATACAATACTTTATTTTAGTTTTGTAGTATTTATTTTTTCTTTTAATTAAGCAAGATATATTCACTGTAAAAGCTCAGAAAATGCAGAAAAGCATAAAGATGAAAACAAAAATTACCAGCAATCCAGCTCCCCGGACATAACAAGTACTTGGCGTATTTTAGAAGGAAAGGACTTGATCAAAAATAATTTCAGGGAAAATAAAGGTAATCAATGATACGGTCTGAAAGGGGGAAGATTTGGATTCCTAAGTGTGGAAACCAGCAGAAAGGGAGCAATTCCAGAACTGTAAGAGGAAAGTGAAGCAACAGAAATTTAAAGCTATGGTGGTTTTAATAAAGATTGAGAATGTCTCTGATGTTCCAAAGTGTAAATGAAATATATGCCTTGCTTAGGGTGGAGTCACACCATGGTCCTGTTATACTGGTAGGGATGTCCCCCAAGCTGGTTTACAAAGATAGTCCCACAACAGCAGGTGGAGGACTCAAGAGGTTCACATATAAAACATTTTTCAGCCCTTTCCCAAGAAAAATAAAATAGGACAAGTAAAGATAACTTAATTCATACTTGTGACATCAAAAACCACTGTCCTGATGGACGGTGAGGGAGAACTGGCAGCATAAAAGGCTAGAAAGAGAAGATGACTAAATTTGCTATCCCTGGCTTTATGCAGTCCAGAAATGGAGAATGAAATATTCAGGCACAGGAACAATTAAAAAGAAAAGATTTCCAGGAAGAAATGACAAACCAGGATTGTCAACTTCATTTTATAAAAACAGGCATTAAGAGGTAATTATTATTTTGTAGGAACGTGCACCATGACAGGCCTTATGAATGCTCTGATGTCTGTACTTGCCATTACTACATAATTAAGAATAGATTATTTCAGTTCTTCAGAAATCACTCTCCTATTTCCTCCTCAAAGGCCATTATTCCTAAGTCATCAATCTAAAATGAAATATTACAGCACTTGTATAGCATCTATGAAAGTACCTTGAAATTTTAAATTGGATTTATTCTTTATATCCTGGCACGACTTAAGTTTCATTGTTATCCCTCAAAGGGCAGATCCAAGCCTACTTAATGCACCTCACATTCAAGAGTTCTACTCAACACTTCATTGACTATTTCTTTTCTTGAAAGTGAAATACACATCACTTCGAGGCTATTAAATTGTTCAGCAGTATATATGATTTAAAACATAATAATAATAATTGACTTCCAGTCAAGTATACACACATTTGGCCAAAGTTAATTTTTCCAAGGAGGAGAGCCTAAGTAACTAAAGCACAGAGTCTTGTTAGAGTGGAATCCTACTGATTTCACCATTGTCCACAGTAGCCCTGAGCCATTGAGCTCCACAAGCTTTTACTTACTGTGTGTGGACTGTGGTATCGAACTCCACAGATAACCAGTTCTGGCTGTCCATGTCTCTCTTGCCCTCTAGGACCAATTGTATCACAAAGCGTATCATTCCTCTTGATGGTTAATTAGCGGACAGGTTCCCACAAACTTAATTCTTCAAATGCAGTTTTAAAACTGTACATATACACTTACTAAAATCTAAACAAAATGTTTAAAAAGACAAAAATGAAAACCATCCACAGCCTTATCACGCTCAGACAACCACAGTTAGCATTTTGGCAGCTTCCTTTGAAGAGTTTTTGTTGTTGTTCGCTCTTATGTCTAACATTTTTTACCATTATTTTAATAATGTGTAAGTTTTGCATCCTCTTTTAATTAATGTATCAAATAAATTCTACTTTATCACATAGTCTTTGTAAAACTTACTACCGAATGGCTATAACATATGTCAATGGTTCATTTCTCATTATTCACAGCAATTAATATCATTGATATACTTGTATGTAAAGTGTTTTTCTGCATTTCACATTACTTCCTTTATATAGATTCTTAGAAGTGAAATTATTTGATCAGTCACTGACAAGACCGCTTGCTAAGTGTTTACAAATCGGTCCTACCAAATTACATAACCAAAGAAACTACAGACATAGCGCTGAACACGTAAACATGACCACAACTCTGAACAATAACTAGAAATTTACAACTATGTTTGTAACCTTAGAAAATAGGGATGAGCTTTACATTTACTTTCTGTTATCTTTCCTTTCTCCTACCTCAGATTTCTTCCCATTTGACAGGACTGCATTTTCTTTCATTCCAGAGGGAGAATAAAACCCAGATCCCTACGCCTTTGGGTTTTTACATTCTTTCTTTCAAGTAAGGAAGTTGATATCTGATAAGCAGTTTGTCCTGAAAGAAATGTTAAATAACAGCTACCTGGGGGCTCTCTCCTCGTCAACCTCTGTACATTTCTGTCAGGGTACCCAGGTTCTCTTTCATCCCTCCTCACTTGAAACCTTGAAATTATCCAATCTTACAATCTGAGATTTGGAATGGATCTTATAACCAATCACCCTAATTTCCCATCTAATATGTATTATTCCCTTTATAACGCCTCCCACAAGTGTTCATTTAATCTCAGCATGATCACCTTCGGTGATAGGGAACTTTTATCTCACAAGTCAGTCTTATTTGCTGATATCCATCTCTGGCTGTTGGGAAATTTCCCCAAATAAAAAAATCCAATACTCTGAAGCTTCTACCCTTGAATACTGGTACTGCCCTCTGGTGGGATCGTGGAGAAAAAATCCAATTCCATTATCCCTTGGTAACTCCTCAGAAATTTGAAAAGAGCTGTCAAGTGAGCCTTCTCCCAGGTAAATGCTGTCAGTCCATCTCCAGTCCCCTGTGTGATGTGGTTTTGAGTACCATTACTGTCCTGCACATCCAGAATGCTGCCATTGTGGGGATGTCCCAACAGAAGCTGAGATCATAAGCTTGTAGTCAGCAGCCTCCTTCTTGGTCCTCGAGTGTTCCGGATGAAAAAAGGAAGAAGCTGAAAGACTTTTTTCCTTTAGTTTAGCACACCTCTAACCCATCTCCTATTTTATTTCTCCTGGAAGTTTTTACTCATCTAAGTCACCTGACTCCTGGAAGCATTTCAGCTTTTCTTAAAAGGCAGCTCCTTCTGCTGAACACTGTACTGTAGGCATGATCGGAACAGCTTGGAGTAAGAGAGCGGACTCATCCTTTATTCTAATTACATTCCACTAGGCTACATCAAATTGATACTTTTAGCAACCATTTTTATGCTTGACTTTTATTTATCTTTCTGTTGTCTTAATAATAGTTAAAGTGCCTGTGTTTTTTTTGCACTTTTAAACAATCCTGGTCAGTCATTTTCATTATCTTTTGTTTGTACAGTTCATTTGTTGAATCTAAGAGTAGTACAGTTTGTCATACTGTGGGGGCTTGCATGTTGCTGTGATGCTGGAAGCTAGGCCACAGGTGTTCAGATACCAGCAGGGTCTCCTATGGAGGACAGTTTTCAGCTGAGCTTCCAGACTAAGACAGACTAGGAAGAAGGACCCAGCAGTCTACTTCTGAAAAGCACTAGCCAGTGAAAACCTTATGAATACCAGTGAAACATTGTCTGATATAGTGCTGGAAGATGAGCCCCCCAGGTTGGAAGGCACTCAAAAGATGACTGGGGAAGAGCTGCCTCCTCAAAGTAGAGTCGACCTTCATGACGTGGATGGAGTAAAGCTTTCGGGACCTTCATTCGCTGATGTGGCACGACTCAAAATGAGAAGAAATAGCTGCAAACATCCATTAATAATCAGAACCTGGAATGTACGAAGTATGAATCTAGGAAAATTGGAAATCATCAAAAATGAAATGGAACGCATAAACATCGATATCCTAGGCATTAGTGAGCTGAAATGGACTGATACTGGCCATTTTGAATCAGACTGGGAATGACAACTTCAGGAGGAATGGTGTTGCATTCATCGTCAAAAAGAACGTTTCATGATCTATCCTGAAGTACAACGCTGTCAGTGATAGGATAATATCCATACGCCTACAAGGAAGACCAGTTAATACGAATTATTATTCAAATTTACACACCATCCACTAGGGCCAAAGATGAAGAAATAGAACACTTTTATCAGCTGCTGCAGTCTGAAACTGATCTAACATGCAATCAAGAGGCATTCATAATTTCTGGGGATTGGAATGCAAAAGTTGGAAACAAAATTGGAAAATATGGCCTTGGTGATAGAAACAATGCCAGAGATCAAATGATAGAATTTTGCAAGACTTCTTCATTGTAAACACCTTCTTTCACTAACATAAACAGGGAGTATACACATGGACCTCACCAGATGGAACACACAGAAATCAAATTGACTACATCTGTGGAAAGAGACAATGGAAAAGCTCAATATCATCAGTCAGAACAAGGTCAGGGGCCGACTGTGGAACAGACCATCAATTGCTCATATACAAGTTCAAGCTGAAACTGAAAAACATCAGAGCAAGTCCACAAGAGCCAAAATATGACCATAAGTGCATTCCCACCTGAATTTAGAGACCATCTGAAGAATAGATTTGACGCATTGAACACTAGTGACCGAAGACCAGACGAGTTGTGGAATGACATCAAGGATATCATACATGAAGAAAACAACAGGTCACTGAAAAGACAAGAAAGAAAGAAAAGACCAAGGTGGATGTCAGAGGAGACTCTGAAACTTGCTCTCAAACGCCAAGCAGCTAAAGCAAAAGGAAGAATTGATGAAGTAAAAGAACTGAACAGAAGATTTCAAAGGGCCTCTCGAGAAGACAAAGTAAAGTATTGTAATCACATGTGCAAATAGCTGGAGATGGAAAACAAAAAGGGGATAACATGCGTGGTGTTTCTCAAGCTGAAAGAACTGAAGAAAAAATTCAAGCCTCGAGTGGCAATAGTGAAGGATTCCGTGGGGAAAATATTAAATGATGCAGCAAGCATCAAAAGAAGATGGAAGGAATACACAGAGTCATTATACCAAAAAGAATTAGTCGATGTTAAACCATTTCAAGAGGTGGCATATGGTCAGGAACCGATGGTACTGAAGGAAGAAGTCCAAGCTGCTCTGAAGGCACGGGCGAAAAACAAGGCTCCAGGAATTGATGGAATATGAATTGAGATGTTTCAACAAACAGATGCAGCGCTGGAAGTGCTCACTCATTTATGGCAAGAAATATGGAAGACAGCTTCCTGGCCAACTGACTGGAAGAGATCCGTGTTTATGCCTAGTCCCAATAAAGGTGATCCCACTGAATGTAGAAATTATAGAACAATATCATTAATATCACATGCAAGCAAAATTTTGCTGAAGATCATTCAAAAACATCTGCAGCAGTATATCGACAGGGAACTGCCAGAAATTCAGGGCAGTTTCAGAAGAGGACCTGGAACCAAGGATATCATTGCTGATGTCAGATGGATCCTGGCTGAAAGCAGAGAATACCAGTAAGATGTTTACCTGTGTTTTATTGACTATGAAAAAGGCCTTCGACTGTGTGAATCATAACAAATTATAGATAACGTTGTGAAGAATGGGAATTCCAGAACACTTAATTGTGCTCATGAGGAACCTTTACATAGATCAAGAGGCAGTCGTTCAGACAGAACCAGGGGTTACTGATTGGTTTAAAGTCCAGAAAGGTGCGCGTCAGGGTTGTATTCTTTCACCATACCTATTCAGTCTGTATGCTAAGCAAATAATACAAGAAGCTAGACTATATGAAGAAGAATGGGGCATCAGGGTCAGAGGAAGACTCATTAACAACCTGCGTTATGCGGATGACACAACCTTGCTTGCTGAAAGTGAAGAGGACTTGAAGCACTTACTAATGAAGATCAAAGACCACGGCCTTCAGTATGGATTGCACCTCAACATAAAGAAAATAAAAATCCTCACAAATGGACCAATAAGCAATGTCAATGTCATGATAAACAGAG
Organism: Elephas maximus indicus; assembly: GCF_024166365.1. NCBI lineage: Eukaryota > Metazoa > Chordata > Mammalia > Proboscidea > Elephantidae > Elephas > Elephas maximus. The sequence continues at coordinate 24,425,569 of NC_064842.1, read as the reverse complement.
AAAAGATTGAAGTTGTCAAGGATTTCATTTTACTTGCATCCACAATCAACAGCCATGGAAGCAGTAGTCGAAAAATCAAGAAACGCATTGCATTGGGTAAATCTGCTGCAAAGGACCTCTTTAAAGTGTTGAAGAGCAAAGATGTCACCTTGAAGACTAAGGTGCACCTGGCCCAAGCCATGGCATTTTCAGTTGCATCATATGCCTTTGAAAGCTGGACAATGAATAAGGAAGACTGAGGAAGAATTGCCGCCTTTGAATTGTGGTGTTGGCGAAGAATATTGAATATACCATGGACTGCCAAAAGAACAAACAAATCTGTCTTAGAAAAAGTACAACCAGAATGCTCCTTAGAAGCAAGGATGACGAGACTACGTCTTACATACTTTGGACATGTTGTCAGGAGGGATTAGTCCCTGGAGAAGGACATCATGCTTGGCAGAGTACAGGGTCAGCGGAAAAGAGGAAGACCCTCAACGAGGTGGATTGACATAGTGGCTGCAACAATGAGCTCAAGCATAACAACGATTGTAAGGAAGGCGCAGGACCAGGCAGTGTTTCGTTCTGTTGTGTGTAGGGTCGCTATGAATTGGAACCCACTCGATGGCACTTAACAACAACAACAAGAGTAGTACTTTGTACATATGACTAATGAGCATATTCGTTCTAAAAAACAACAACAACAAGAGTAGTACTTTGTACATATGACTAATGAGCATATTCGTTCTAAAATCAGGCCACCAAGACAGAACTTTGAGAACTTGTGTGTGTCCTTGTTCTGTCAGTCCTTTTCAGGACAATGATGTCTGTGGAAGGTTTTCAGTCTCCATCATGTCTTGATACACTGATGTACCGGAGGTGCCAGAGGCAGGTTCTGGAAGCCCTCCTCCTCCCTCTGGGTTCTCCATGCTCCTGCCTCCTCTTTGATTCTTCTTTCCCCAGGACCTGTTACCATGGTCTGCAAGGTCTGACTTTAAAATGTCTATCAGGTTCTCCTCTTCATTCTCATGGTAGAGAGCTGTCCCTCATCTAGTTAGGCCAAGAGTTTTGCCAGTAATCACCTAGCCCTTCTAGTGGCTCTTATCTCTGACTTCTACTCCATTTTGCAAAACACTGCCAGTTCATTTTCCTCAAATACCACATTCATCATGTCTGTTCTACTCATGATATCTTCATAGTTTCCTCCCTATGGAGGGCATAACGTCAATCATCTCATTCCTTCTTAACCCATCCCGTGTTCTCTGCTGCCCCAGATAACCTGACCTCTTCTAGCCTGATACATACTTGCTTGTTTTCATCCCATCCCTTGATCATGCTGTTACTTCCACCTAGGACATTCTTCATTCCCCTTGTTAACTATCCAAATCTTGTGCATTCTTTAAGGAAAAAATTCAATCCTTTTTCCTCTGTCATTTATTCACTCTGGTATACGGTAATCAACCTTAGTCAACTTCTGATGTCCAAGTAATAATTATTCTATTACCACTTCCTCAGTTTTAATTGTTCTAGTTGTGTTAGAATAGTTAGCTTCTGGGCTGCAGGGTAATCTCCTTGAGAATGGGTCATGCCAGTTAATGCTGTGGTGTAAACCACTTTTCCTGAAATAACATTAAATGCATGTTGATGCTTGGTAAATATTGCCCTCTAGTTGATATAAACCAGTTGCTATGGAATCATTTGACTCATGGTGACCACATGTGTGTCAGAGTGGAACTGTACTCCACAGGGTTTTCAGTAGCTGATTTTTCAAAAGTAGATTGCTTCTGGGTGCCTCTGGTAGACTCAAAACACCAACTTTGCGGTTAGTAGCCAGATGTGTTAACGGTACCATCCAGTGACCCCTTGGTTGGTATGTTCGCCTTTAAAGGAAGATGGTGTGGAAACCCTGGTGCCGTAGTGGTTAAGAGCTACAGCTGCTCAGCAAAAGGTTGGCAGTTCAAATCCACCAGGTGCTCCTTGGAAACCCTGTGGAGCAGTTCTACTTTGTCCTGTAGGGTCACTATGAGTCGGAATTGACTCGACAGCAACAGGTTTGGTTTTTTTGGTTTTTGGGTTGGTGGGGAAATTAGTCAGTGATGGTGGAATTTCAGGCTGAGGATCATATTCTAGGGCAATCAAATTACGTCCAGCCCTTCTAACAATACTTCTGCAGAACCGCCTGCTTAGCCCATAAATGTGGCTATCTCCGATTCAGTTCTGGCATTTTGAACAAGGAGTACACTACAGGTAGTTCTTTTTTTAAAAAAAAAAAAAAACCCTCTGTACATAAATTCTTCCCTTTTCTGAATAAATCCCACTGTGGTGTTTACTCTGAACTAACTCAGAAATGCTCCTTTGCAACATGTCTCACATGTTTTCACTTTAAGTCTAGAAAAGCAAACATTGACTTTTGCTCTTTGAGTTCTTGTTTTTCACTTTAATTCCATAACAAGAATACCATTTTTTTTTATTAGTATTATAACAGGAAAGCTGGATGAGTGGAAATGGGTAACCCAAGATCTAGAAGAGGGGAGTGTTGACATGTCATAGAGTTGGCAACCAATGTCACAAAACAATATGTGTATTAATTATTTAAGGAGAAACTAACTTACTCTGTAAACCTTCATTTAAAGCACAATTAAAAAAATAGTAATGCTACGTTAACACATAGGTACAAAATCTCAGTGGCATCCAATAATAAACATTTGTCATGTGTCTAAGGGCAAAAAAATTAGTATTATAATAGCAGAAATCTGCATTGTGTATTAAATTCAATGTTTAACATTTACAAAAATAAAATCCACCACATTTTCCTACATAGTAACATCTTAAGAGTCAAACGGAATCCATTTAGTGGTAGATCTCTAAGAAGACCTTAACCTCCATTCAAAGGAAGTAACCTGTATCAGGTAAACTTGTTACCCTGCGTCATACTTTATTTTAGCAATCGTTATATGTGAACTGGTAACATTTCAGAACGCTTCCAAAATTCTACATGTTATCTCATTCTCCTATATCACATTTTGTTTAATTTAATTTAAATTTGTATCATCACCCAAAAATATATTGATTCGGTTCCTAGTTATGCACTACATGGGGCCCAAGGTCAAATAAAGAGAGCAACGTGGGTAAGCCATACTTGTACTCTCCTGGGAATTCCTTTCTGCTGTCTTCTCTTGCAAGTTTGCATCAGTCCCTGGTTCCTCAGATGACAGAGGAAGTTCTTAAATGGCCTGGAGAGTACATGTTCCCACATGTGGAAATCCTCGGAGCTGGGTAGTTGAGTTTTCACTATCGCTGTGTCTATGGGCAAAAAGCAAAATGGGAGTCAATTCCAAGGGCTCAGTCATGTTTGAGAAGTGTCGTATTAAGGGAAACATTCATAAATGAATATTCCTTAAACTGTTTTAATTTTTGTTTTGGAGAGAAGTGTGGGAAATAACCACAGTACAAATAAAGAGAGTCCTAAAGGCAACCAGCTGATGACTGTTACCTGGTCATCCGCCGTCTTCTTTTTGCGCTGAGACATATGCTCTCTTATGCTTGTGAGAAAAGACAGGCAGTTTACAGTAGTGGGGAGCAGAGACTCTGAGGTCTGGTAAGCCAACTGACGTATGAGCCTACACACTATTTTCTGGGTAGCTGTGGACAAATGATGGAGGCCCTGGATTTGTAAACAGTAACACACTCAGGCTACTAACCAAAAGGTTAGTGATTGGAGTCCACCCAAAGACAGCTCAGAAGAAAGGCCTGGTGACCTACTTCCAAAAAATCAGCCATTGAAATCCCCGTGCAGCGCAGTTCTACTCTGACACACGTGGGATCCCCAAAAGTTAGAGTCAACTCAATAACAACTATCTTGGTTTGGGTTTTTGGTGGACAGATGAACTATTCATACAAACAAATGGTTAAAGTGGGATGTAAGGTGGACATAAATATATCATGTAGTTGTCTTGAGGATTAGATGAAATAAGGTATATAAAGATCACAATTAATGATGCGTATCCCTTTCATTACTATAAATTCTGATTTTAATAACCAAAAGGATTCTAGAAGTGTCTCCCCATAGATTCAAGCATACACTTATGCACATACTAATTTGCTATTTTATTCGTAAGTTGAAAAAAGTTAGATAGTAAAAAATAAGTCAGAATTTCTACAGAGAGAAAGCCACAACTATTTCCTTGAGACTGTGATACATCTCAAAAAGCTGGCAGCTGCTGTTGGATAAAGTTTCTTTCAAACTTGTTTAGTTATGTAAACCTGGATGTTCTGAATAATGAGATATCTGTTTTGGAGTTAAATAAAAGTCTGCATTTTCAAATGAATATACTGTGTTGGTTAAAAGTAAATTTAAGGCACAGTTCTAACCTTTTATGCAAATACATGATACTGGGCCTGCAAAAACATGTGATAACACTAAAGGGTGATTTAGAAATAGGATGTAAGTAAAACATTCAACTTTTTTTCCTTGACTTTTTTTTTTTTGCACTCACTTATTCCAGTAGACATTTTCTGGGCAAAAAGGTTTGCCAGCAATTATTCTGTAGAGAATATAAAAAAGAAAACAGTAATTAAATACCTTCACTTATCCTACTTTATCCCTGTCTCTGTAACTAAACGGAAGCACAGATTGAAAATAAACATACCTTGAGATAACTTAATATAGAAAAATATGGGGTATCCTTGGCCTTGAAGCAATCTTTTACACTGTGATGGACTTTAAATGCCTTTATGTGTATTATCCTGGCTCTTCAATCTGTCTCTATCTTGGTGAATAAATATTCTGGAATATTTCACGAAGAGAATTACCCACTCACCTCCCTAGTGGCTGCCTATCGCAGTAACTGAAGGTAGTAATTCTGCAACATGGGAGAGGATGTTGTCTGCAGTATACTGTGTCTATGTGATAACACTTCATGGGTTAAAAAAAAAAAAAACTGTGTGAACAATATGACAACACTACACATCTTTTAGAAAACAGAAAAGAAATACTCCCAATTTCATTCCGTTATTAACATTTTAACCTTTTTTTCCTGTTTATAATCAGAGTATAAAATTTTACATTATAGTTTTCAAACTTAAATTTTACATTTAGCATCATGACTTGAACTTTTATTTAAGCAAATAAAAAGTCTTTTATTTAATTAAATATTTCTCTGTGGTTGGGCATTTATAATAAAGCTCTGTGTTTCAATATTTTCGTTGAGTTCCTATTATATGTATCAATTTAGAGTACAATCCGTTGTGTTGGATTATTCAGGTTTCTACATCTCAGAATCAAGAAAGAAAATATATTTCAAAGTATACAGATATCTTGGCAGAGTTAATATGAATGTGTGCGGGTTTTTTTTAAAAAAAAAAAAGTGATTGCGTTCTATAGTAAAAGACTCATATTTGTTGAAATAAAGAATGAATGAAATCCTTCTTATAGCCATTGAGCTGCCAAAAGGGATATACAGATCCCTTTAGCCTGCTCTGGCTTCTGAGCTCTCTGACCTATGAGGCAATTTCTAACAGTTTCTTATAACTTTTGAAGGTCTAGTTAAATAACTAAATCCCAAATAAGTTGAAATAGAAAAACAAAGGTATATCTAAAGTCTTTATTACCGGCAAATGTTACTTGATAACCTTATTTTATATGGCCTGTAAAGCTGGAATGTTTTCGGGAAAAAAAAAAAGAAGATATCATAAGTCTCAAAAGTACCCACATTGTAAAAGTTAAAAATGATACTGCCATTTGACATGAAATGTCACTGTGTCATCAAACACTGCTGTAAAGAAACTCACAGATTGTGATGCTTAAAATGGCAATTTCTTTTTGCCAACATTGACTCTAGAGGCTAGTTCATGTTGTTGAATTGGCCGCGGAAGCCCAGAAACAAATCATTATGAATTAAACAATTGAATAGCCCAATGAAAGATGAAAAGATAAAAAAAAATTCTATTGATATCTGTCTCAGTCGATATATTATCTATCTATAATGATACTCATATAAGTGGAGAGCAGTCATTGCATGATTTCCTGAGCTAAGTTGAACAAACATTTCATAGAAGTTGAGTAATTTCTTATCAGTGGGGAAGTTGATAATGCAAGGAAAGGCATTATGACAATCTAAATAGTATCAGAGCATTATAAAATATTAAGGTTGTTAAAACCATAGAGATAGATGTCTTATGGATCTGTGTATGTGATATATGAGGAGGGGATATGAAAGGGCCTGTGGTTTACTTCAGACATAAGCTGCAATTAAGAACTTAATTTGCTGAGACCTGAAACCAAAAATATCCCTTGAAGTCTTCTTTAAACTAAACAACTGTTTAGCTTGATTAGTAAAGAATGTCTGCCCCAAGCGTTGTGCTTTTTTAAAATTTATCTATATGGGATCAATTGACAATAACAACTCGAAAGGTTAGACAAGAAGCTTGGGGGTGGGTGGGGCAGTGAGTTTATGTTAATGGGGGAGGAACAACTCAGAAAAAGACGGTGAGAATGGTTACACAACTGGAAGAATGTAACCAATGTCGCTAAATTGCACATATGAAAATTGTTGAATTGGTTTATGTTTTGCTGTGAATATTTTCAACAATTAAAAAGGAAGAAGAAGAAAATGGACTGAGAAGTCACAATAATCTGGTTCAAATTCTGTTCTGTTGTGACTTTAACTTTCTAGCTTTCATTTTCCTCTTCTAGAAAACAGATTATAGTCACCCCACAGAGTTGTTATCAACAGTAAGTAAAATAATGTTTGTATTGTGAAAAAAAAATAATTTACTGAGTACCGTTTAGTCATTAAGCCAGGTGTAGTGCAGATAAGCAAAGATGTCACCTTGAAGACTAAGGTACGCCTGACGTAAGCCGTGGTGTTTTCAGTTGCCTCTTATGCATGTGAAAGCTGGACAAGGAATAAGGAAGACTGAAGAATTGACAAGTTTGAATTGTGGTGTTGGCCAAGAATTTTTAATATACCATGGACTGCCAATGAACAAACCCGTCTTGGAAGAAGTACAACCAGAATGTTCCTTAGAAGCAAGGATGGTAAGACTTTGTCCCACATACTTTGGATATGTTATTAGGAGGGATCAGTCCCTGGAGAAGGATGTCATGCTTGGTAAAGTAGAGGGTCAGTGAAAAAAAGGAAGATCCTCAGCAAGATGGATTGACCCAGTGGCTGTAACAATGGGCTCAAGCTTAACAAGAATTGTGAGGATGGCACATAACTGGGCAATATTTAGGTCTCTTGTACATGGGGCTGCTATGAGTCAGAACCAACTTGACGGCACCTAACGAGGAACAGCAGTGCAGATAATTTGATGACTATACCAAATTTAGATTTTAAGTGATTTAAGAAATTCTTCTTATCGATCCTTGAGAATTAGCTTCTTCCTGGGCATAAAGAGAACACATACAGCATTTAAGTGTCACCTCTGACCAGTCCTCATCTGCGCACCCTGTACCTCTGTCTGTTCCCAAACAGCTTGTGGGTTCCTGGATGACTTCATGCTGCGCGTACCACCTAGAAAGCCCGTGTCCTTGTTCTCCAGTTTTCCTCAGCCACATTTTAGGAAACTGAAAGGAAATTGTCATGAGTTCCAAAACTATCTGACCACTCATTCTCATTCTGCAAGACCTAATGAAAGTGCCACCTTCCCTGTGACAGCCCCCTGAATCCCCAGGTGGGATAAGCTAATCCTTCTCGGGTGCTCCCGTTACACTGTGCTCACACAGCTGCTGTGGCACAGGGCAGGTTACATAGGTTTGGGTAATTGTTCGCTCATCTGTCTCCCACCGCATTGTGAGGTTTTGGGGTTATATGCGAATAGTGTAGTAACCCAGATGACATGGAGTTTCCCTGCTCTTCTGAGATTTGGTAAAATTTATTCACCTCCATTCAATTGTTCATCCTGTTAAGAGTACAGGGCTCTCCCCACAAGTCCTGAAAATTACTCAAGAGTATATTTGTATGCAGCCACCGATGTCACAACTCCTACTTCCATATGTCTCAGCCCTGCTGTGCCACCCACACCTAGAACTGAACCTCTGCACAATTTTCTGGGAAAATATCTACTTTCTCCACATTTTGATAAGTTTATTGATTAACAGAAACTTAAAAGATTCTGAGAAGGGGGCCACAAGCACAACAAACCTCCTTCCACCTTATCTTCAGTCCTCGCCACTCGCCTTTTCTGTCTTCCCAATACCCTCCTTCCCCTCTTAAAAGATTCAGCCAGACTCTTCCCAGTCACTCACACAAGCCAGATCTCCCAGGATTAGGCTCCTAAACATCTCAGCATAGCTTAGCCATAGCAAGCCTACACAGAAATGTTCTCAACGAAGAAAGGTCTCCTGTATGATAAACCTGCAGATTGCCCAAAAAGAGAATAGTTTTTTTCCATCTCAATTGCACTTTGTCATGAGCACAGGACCAAGAATTTGGTAGATGTTAGTAAAAACAAAAACAAAGAAACTTTTATGGACTGCTATTGTCTCAGTTATCTCAATCTCTAATCTCTTTCTGTGATTGTGGTTTGCACACCTTAATTCGATTTGTGTGCTATTTCAATTCTCCTTTTGTCCTTTACAAAAGTCTTCTCAGATCAGAGGAGAAAAAAAAAAAAAGATTATGTGCAAGTCATCTCTTATTTAGGAAATATTTCTCTAAAATAAGTGAAATGCATTAAAGCCCAGTGCCGTCAAGTCGATTCCGACTCATAACGACCCTATAGGACAGAGTAGAACTGCCCCATAGAGTTTCCAAGGAGCGCCCGGCAGATTCGAACTGCCGACCTTTTGGTTAGCAGCTGTAGCACTTAACCACTATGCCACCAGGGTTTCCGTATTACTGCATTACTGAAATGCATTACTTAAAATTAAAAAAAAAAAGAAGGTCTCAAAACTCACTTTTGAGTTTTATCAATAAGATCTTACATTAATAGATCCATGTAGTCAGAATGAATGAAAACCCAGAGGTCTTTGTAACTTGGTGTATGCTTGACTAGTGAAAATAACATTTTAATGAGCTCTTCTTGTCAGCATTTAGGAGGATATAAGCATGATGGCACATTCCCATTAACACTCTAATTGAAACCTCAGCAACCATTTCCCTTAAGAACCAGAGAACATTGATTAATCTATTTTGTAAAGACTGAAAAAGGATCCCAAAGCAGTGATAAATTAAATTCATCTGCTAATGGTAAAGTAAAATGCTCCACCATGGCTAATATCCATCTTCTGCATGGTAGAGATGGCCTGTTATCCCTGGGAAGATAATGACCATATCTGGACTATTTCATTACTCCTCTGAAGTGGAATTTGACTATAAAGTAAAAGGACATATTTCTGGCCTTCTGATTTACCCCAGATCTAAACATAGGTATGATACAATGACGAGCCAATCAGAGAGCCACAGATGTGGTTGGCATTCTAAAACTCCTTCGGAATCCTTGTCACTGGGCCAGCTCACAGAGCCTAAAAAGGAAGTCCACACGGGCAGCACAAACACTGCCTGCTGAGCCTGGGCACAGCCTGCTTCTGCTGAGATCTTATAAACGTACTTCACAGGCTTGTCTGCGTGGCAGTAGACAAGAGCATAAAACACATTTAAGTGTGTCATCTCCACTTAGGGAAGCAGCTGAGTGAAATGAACTAACTGAACTGAAAGTCAGGAGATCTGAATTCCTATGCCATTTTTTGTCTGAATCATCTTCACCAAAACATTTATGAGTTTGGGGTGTCAGTTTCCTCGTCTGTACATACGGATAGCATTACTTGTCTCATAAATAGACTGTATAGTCTCTGCTGTTGTTAGTTGCCCTCAAGTCAATTTTGACTCATGGTGACCCTACATGTGCAGAATAGAACTGCCCTGCATGGTTTTCAAGGCTGTAACCTTTTGGAAGCAGATCACTAGACCCGTCTTCCCAGGTGTCTCTGCATGAGTTTGAACCACCAGCCTTTTGGCTAGTAGTCGAACGCTTAACAATTTGCACCACCCAAGGATTTCTGTAGATTGTCTACAGATGGCCTGTATGTTTTTCTTCCTTCAGTTGTGCAGTTGTGCTTGGCCCAGTGCTCAAAAAATGCCTTTTGAGTAATTTAGTTTTATTATGGAGATCAAGTAAAGTGATAAATGGGACAAGTGCCACCAACTATAGTTCCCCATGGACAGAGAATTTTGCATTTACCTATTTCTTTCTGCTATGTCAGCCAAAGCTACCATGTGACCCAGTTTGCTGGGGACCTCCACGCTTTCCCTCTGTCTTCCTACCATCATTGTTAATAGCAGCACCCCCTTTCACTGACAGGCATGAGGCAGTTTGGATGATAAATTGTGTGGTCACCTTATTTAAGTATAGATAATGACATTCTCTTCTAGCTTTTATAGAGGGGAGACAAAGTATGAAACTAGAGAAATAGATATAGCCCTTTAAGGTTTTAAACTTTGCTCTTTAAACTAGACATAATGTTAAGACAACAGATTTCCTCTTGTATCATTTGGGTAGCTCAGCTGTCTATTCCTAACCAGCAGTGCTTACAAAATCAGGTCATATTTCTATCACAGCCTTGATTTCCTGGCTTAGCACTGCTTTGTGTTGCCTGCAATAAATCTAGTCCTCTACGAGTTTCCCTACAGAGGAAATTCCCAGAATGTGCATTCATTCATTTAGCAAATATTTAAGGGCCTACTGTGTGCTAACACAGCATGAGCCTTCGGGTGCAGTGGTGAGTAAGAACTGATAGGTGTGTCCCCCGTGGAGCCCAGCATCTAGCGATAGAAACAGATTTTAATAATCATAGAAACACAAAGCTGCACCTCTGATAATGCTTCAGAACAGAAATGGAAGTATATGGTGGTCTGAGAGGCAGTAATGGAGAGAGGCCAGCAGGTCAAGAATGCTCAGGGAAAGTTTCTTTGTGGAAGATCCAACTGAGCTGAGATCAGAAAGATAAATCACAATTACCTGAGTGAAGAGGGCAGAGTAGAAGAAGAAGACAGCTTGTGCAAATGCCCTGTGGTAGGAGGGAGCATGGGCACAGAACTGTAAATATGGACACTATTGCTTGCCTACTAAATAGACTGTAGTAGATTCTCTCCTCTGTTGTTAATTGCTCAGAAAAGGCCACTGTCGCTGTCACACAGCAGGTGGGGAAAGCCTCGTGGGAAATGAGGCTGTAGAATTACCTAGATAAATAGGAAAGCAACTGCAGTGTTTTCAGCCAGGAGTGATGCGATCAGATTTGTGCTAGGAAAATAGCAGCTCAGATTAGGCAAGGTGACAAGGTAGGCAGCTTTCATGGGAAGTTCTTACTGGAGATGCACAAGGAGGAAAGATTTCAAAAGGAGAGAAGTAGACTTATTTTGATACTCAAGAGGTAAACTCTGCATGTCATGATGATGGATTAGATCAGAGGTAAAGAAGTGGGAGGGGCCCAACATGACTTCTGATGACTACCTTGAGCGTTTTCATAGTTCACAAATGCATCCTGGCTGCCTGTCACCTTCCCCCTTGGCAGCCATCTGATGCCAGCCTTTTGGTCACTCTGCTGTAAGGCATCCAGTGGGGTCCCAAGAGGGGACAGGACAATAGCTGAGACATACCTCTTTCCTTTACAAGACTATACTGAAGTTCAGGGAAAGTAGAAGAGATTTATAACACAGAGAGTAACTTAAAAGTACCTATATAGGTTGTATGACAAGGTACTTCCCAGCTTGCCTAGAAAATGCCACCATGTTATAAGGGTCGCCTTACCTTATCCGTGAGGAGCGACCGCATGTATGTAGATGCTTCTTTAAGTTAAGGTCCAATTATCCAAAATTCTGCAGGAAGACAACGTCTTTCTCCCCCTATTACAAAGTTCTCAGCCGTCATTTACTTTCCCAGAATCACCCTTTTCCCATAATTGATTATGCAAATAAACACTTCCATCAAGGAAAAACTAACCACCCAGCCATAGGGGCATGACCTTGTCTTATGACAATTAGATGAGAACAGGATATCAAAATAGTTTGGGATGTTGAGACTTAAGTAATACCTTGTAGTTGAGTCTTGCAACTTTGTGCGTCATGATCAAATTTGCTTTTCATAAAGCTTTCTTTGGCTGAAATGTAGAAGATGGTCTGGAGAGGGACAAGGCTACATGTACGGAAGTCAATAAGAGACTTCTATACCAATCCTAGCAAGAGAACATGAGAACCTGAACCAAGACAGGCTAGTGGTGGTGAAGAGATGCAGTAAAAAACAGAATCATTAAGGCTTAATGAAGGCAGTACATCATAATAATTAACAGTCAAGACTTTGGAGACAACAAATCTGGTCTCCAGATATGGTTTATTGCATTCTAGCAACATGACTTGAAAAAATATTTAATTCTGCTAAACCCCAGTTATCTAATCTGTAAAGTGAGGATGATAATACCTACTTCATTTGATTGTTGGGAAAATTGAATGAGATAATTTTACAAAGCGCACTTTGACGGGAGATTAATAAATAATATTTTGAGGATTTGATGAAGTAAGTGATGATATTGGTGGTTCGGTGGTAGAATTATCATCTTTCACGTGGGAGACCCTGGTGTGATTCCCAACCAATGCACCTCATACGCAGCCACCACCCATCTGTCAATGGAGGCTTGTGTGTTTCTATGATGTTGAACAGGTTTTAGAGAATCTTCCAGACTAAGACAAACTCAGAAGAAAGGCCTGGTGATCTACTTCTGAAAATTAGCCATTGAAAATCCTATGGATCACAAAGGTCTGATCCACAACCTATCAGGTGGATGGCACAGGACCAGGCACCATTTCATTCTGTTGTGCGTGGAGTTTGCACAAGCCAGGTCTGGCTCAAAGGTAGCTAACAGCAACAAGGAAGAAATCCAACCAGTGAGTGCTGTGGTAGTGGGGTGGTGGGGCTTAAAAAACTGAATAGCCTGTACTTTAGAAAACATTCATAGATGCTTAAGGAAAAGCACAGATCAGCTATGATAGAGAAAGGGGGGGAATGAAAATATACAAGAGGGTGTGTGTGTATGTGTGTGTCTTGGTTTAGATTCATTGGTTTGTTTGGATTTGAATCACACATACCAGTAAATCTGAAGACTTTATGTTTCAGAAGACAGTTATCGAATGACACATTTTTAAGGAAAAATAATCAAAATGTCTTCAGTTCCAGAAAAGCATAGGTGTTTTTAAACATCTTCATTTATTGCCTAAAAAAAAGGTGCCATGAGTACACCTTCCAGAAAAGAAAAAGTGCAAGTGTGAGATCGAGGTCAGTTGTGAGGTGCTCAAATAGTATTTTTGGATTCACTTCTCAACTGCAAACAAATGGGACCCTGTATGAGGCTTATACTACATGTGTTAAACCTGTATCCTTGCTGAGGAAGCAGCCTTGGTCAGTGGCTGGCCTTGAAAGCACCCAGCTGTGTTGACTTTGTTGTGCTGGCACCAGAAAAGTGTCTAGCAGAACCTGTTGAGTAACTGGAGTCTTACTGGACAGCCAGTGTTACAAAGGGGAGTAGAGACTATTTCTTTTGCAGAAACTGAAATATTTTTCTTAAGAGATTGTTCCATCACCATTGGAATATACTAATACAGGACATGAGAAAGAATGCACACACATTTTTTACTGTTGTTATGTTAGAAAAACAATGACTTTAACATCAATTGGCTAAGGGATTGGACTTACAATTCCTCAGATCTAAGTAGTGACTTATGTGGCAAGATCCTTGTAAGACAAAAATTTGGGTAAGGGCGCTTATCTTGCTTTCTGAAGGTATGGTTTACTCTTTAATGGATCCTGTCATTTCTGGCTTAAACCCTGTCCAGGAAACTCATCCACACTGAACAAAGCTTCCTTACTTGAGTTTTATCCTTCCTCCTCTAGAACTGACATTCCTGGAGACCATGTTCGGAAGTGACTTGTCTTGCACTAACTAAATGGTAGCAATCTGTTTTTAACTCCAGCAGTTGATCTGTCTCATTTTGACTGGGCAGTGTTTCGTTCTGTTGTACATAGTGTTACTATGAGTCAGAACCAACTCGATGGCACCTAACAACAACAAATATATAGAGTATGGCATAAGATGCAGCAGGATACCAAACCAAACCCGCTGCCACTTAGTCAATTCTGACCCATAGTGACCCTATAATACAGAGTAGAACTGCCCTATAGGGTTTCCAAAGCTATAAGTCTTTATGAAAGCAAATTGCCACATCCTTCTTTCATAGAGCAGCTGGTGGATTCATACTCCCAACCCTTTGATTACCTGAATGCTTTAACCACTGTGCCACGAGGGCTCCCATGCAACAGGATAGGGAAGTTGATTTCTCTGCATTTGAAACTTGATGTGTTCATTTGATTTTGTTTGCTGGCAAGTCAATAATATAGGTGTGGGGGAAGAGTAGCAACCATCATAATGCTTTTCCAGATTTATGTTACAGTCTCAAAAAATGACAGTGCATATTATAATGCCCATTTCAAGAAATAGCAAAACTTTAATCAGCTGATTCACAGATGCCTTTGGGATTGAAATGCAGCCTACCGGGGCAAAACATGACATATGTGGTTCATTGAACACTGCACAGAAGGTAAATGAAGTGTGTATTTTCCAATCGCAATTGGAATTTTAAGTGAGTGGAATGGAATAAACTCAGTTTGGAATCTGAAATAAATTCAGTTTGGAATGTGTCTTAGAGACCAAGGTTTACACAAGAGCTGTACAAACTTCTCAATGTGAAACATGACACAATGTGAAATTTTCCTGGCATCCTAGAGCCAGATATGGATTTCTGAAGGACCGGGGCACAGACATTTGGTAAAAAGCTATTTGTTTCTACTTGGGAAAGGAAATGTAAATGTTTATATAATACCCTGGATTGAAAGTAATGTTCCACCTGGTAGATGGACTTGTGTACACTTTTTCAGAACCTGGTATTTTCAGTTTGATGTTATCAATAACATATTTTCATCTAATTCCCCTTTTTTTGCCTCTTAATTTCTACTTCTGTAGTTCTAGGAAGATTCATATATCACACAGAATAGTACTGATTAGTAAAAGTGGGAAGTGGTTGAAGGAAAGAGTCCTCGTCTAGTAATTCAGAAGGAAACACTAGCTGCAACTTGCCTACAGGGTTACCAAAGCTGTTTTTCAAATTATGGATTCTCATGAACCAGTAACTTTAAAGGGGGTCATGAAGAGGAATAGGCTGTGTATGCAAAGCTCAGGAAGCAAGTGAAGACATCTTTTTCTAAGGTAAGCTTAAGGGTATAAGGTGACTTTTAATCTGCAGAAAGTTGGAAAAAAAAATTGGCTAAGAAATATTGGGTTAGTTGGGTCTCCAGGGAGATGCAAGGTACTAGACTCCAAAGAAGAGATCTATAGATTAACAACCTGGAGAGAGGGGATGGCTTGGGAACAGAAAAGAAAGTAAAATGGGTACAGGACTGTGGATCAGACATTCAGAGTGAGAGAGCGTGAGCGTTCATGAAATAGTGAAGCAGGCTGGCTCTGGGGATGCAGGATCTATTGAACTAGTAACCAGGTTTAGTGGTTTGTTTGTTCCGAGTTGTTGGAAGTGGGGTGAATTGAATTAGTCCTCTGTACTACGTGTTACACTTTTCCACTTTAAACGGCACCTGGTGAATATTTAGCCCTAGTTTTCATTGAGGTAAAACCAAGATAAACCCAAACCAAAACCCATTACTATTGAGTTGAATTCCAACTCATAGTGGCCCTTTAGGACAGAGTAGAACTGCCCCCACAGAGTTTCCAAAGCTGTAAATCTTCACAGAAGCAGACTGCCATATCTTTCTCCCATAGGGCAGCTGGTAGGTTCGAACCACTGACCTCTTGGTTAGCAGGAGAGTGCTTACGCACTGTGCCATCAGGGCTCCTAAAACCATGATCCACCCTGAAAACCCCGTTTCTATAGAGTCAGTTCTGACTCATAGCGACCCTATATGACAGAGTAGAACCACCCCATTGGGTTTCCAAGGCTATAATCTTTACAGGAGCAGATTATCGTATCTTCTTCCTGCAGAGCAGCTGGTAGATTCAAGTCACCAATCTTTCGGTTAGCAGCTGAGCCCTTTAACCGCTGTGCCACCAGTATCCCTTAAAGCCAAGATAAAAAAAAAGCCAAGATAGTGTCCCATAATTCAGCAAATATTTATTTTCCTGGCAGTGACAAACCTGCCAGTATTACAGTTTTGGGGGTAGTTCTACAATGTTTACAGTTTCCACTGCTTGGAGCTTTCTGTATATTTATCCCTGGATTAGACTCAAAGTAAGCTGATTTTATCAAGCCACTGGGTAATTCTGACCATTTCATCTGGTGATTTTAGTACAGTCTTGTTGCAACTGACCTGTATACGTAAAGAATTACTGGGTCATCAGCTCGCGGAAATGTCTTTTAATTATGAACACGCTTTCAGCATGTGTCCACTGAAGGTAAGGGGAAAAGAAGAATTGCATGCTTTACTTTAATACCATATTCCGTTAAATGAAAAGGGACATGGCCAGGTTGTATCTTCTTAAACGTATGTAGCGTGGCAGCAACTCGGCGTAGAAACAAGAGGCCTTTGAGGAACAACTAAACATTCAGATGAAGCAAGCGTGTCCTTCAAACCACATCCTTCCTGTTGCCTGTGGGAAAGGGATGGTATTTGTGTTGCATGCTGAGCACATGCAGAGTAGATCTGTGTGTGTATTTCTGTAAATAAAAGGACATTGTGTGTGTGTTTGGCACCCATAAGGGCAAGAGCAATGGATTGCTTCTGAAAGCTTTTGTTCCAGCTCAGGGATCAGCAGCATTGTTAAGAATGGTGCTAGGAAGTGGGCTCTAAAAATACATCCGGAGGAGACCTACGATAGCACCAAGTTTTGAAGAGCAGAGCTGACACTTGCAGACCGTGTTGTATCTGTGTCGTTATTCTAATTACTGTGGATCAGTGGAAGGGTTTGGCGTGCCGTATGTCCAAGCCTGTAGCCTAATGAGCCACGCTTATTCATATTTTGAGATATTTTGTGTTGCTTCAATCAGGATCATCCAGAATACATAGGGTAAGAACATATGTTGCACTAAAACTGAAACTTTCCCCCAGCCTATTTCCTTTGCTTGTATTGTTCGTATCTTATTCATATTGCCAAGTTAATAAATTCACTGATGATGAATAATTTTGTCACTTATTCAGAGACAAAAAACAAAAAAGCTTAAAAATAGAATAGGAAATTGTATGAAAGATTAAGCTCGGATTATTAAAATGAAACAGTAATGCTGTCGGGCCATGTAACTCCCCACCTTCAGCAAGTCGGAATATTTCTACGTTGCAAATAGCTACCAAGCAAACAAAGACTTAAGCATGAACATATTTTAAATGCTCCTGATATTTTCAATTGCTGAATTCCAAACTGAAAGGGATTTTGTCTGTAGAAATATGGGAAACTTTCATGTTTTGTTTTGTTTTGCTTTTTTAGATTTTTCTATTAAATTTAAAGAGGAACCAAAGTTTTTGTAATTTATGTTAAAAATGAGCATATTAAGTCTCCTGTCATACAATCAACTGGTCATCTCCTTGAACATAATGAAAACAAAAATAACTGATACCAGCTTAGGTCTCTCTGAGTACACTTTTTTCTGGGTGAATAACGTTTCCTTCTTTTTGAAATTTTAAATAACCGTAATTTTATTCAAGTGAATCAATTAAAGGGGTGCTCCATTAAAGGCTGGAAATGTAACAAAAATCCAGAGTCAATGCGGGTTAATGATGACTGTTTCTCAGAAACCCCAGTCAGTTTTTAGTGCTTAGAACCAGTACAGTTTTTAGTTCCTAGAACCGGCACTTACCTACTTCTGTGAGTGAAATTCTCTTTCGAGGAAACACCGAATACAGAAGATGAGATTGGTGATAGATATGAAAGAAATACCATTCTCCAGTTCACCTTACTGTGGGAGTCACCTTCCCCCCAGCTCAGATACCTCTGTGTGGATCAGAATCCCATGTATTTCAAGATCAAGTAGAATCTAACACATTCAAGTGCTAGGAATAGCATTAAACACGATGCATGACATTTTAACTGCATAATTATTGTCTTCACGGCTTCTAAGACATAACAAAGAATTTGTATTGGAATGGACAATATAAATGCATTTTTCATTAACAGGCTGTTGAAACATTCAGGCTAAAGTAAGCAAAAAAGAAGTTTATATTTTAATGAAGTGAAAAAAAGAAAACAAAAAACAACCTTTCTAGCAGGCTACGAAGGACAGAAAAATTATTTTTACATAGTGTCAATCCAAATGAAGGACATTTCACTGAAATGGTCCCTTTATTATAAATTCATCAAGCAATAGAAAGTGTGTAATATCTTTCTACAGTGTGGGAAGTTCAGAAGGAGTGTTAAGTGTATAATTTGGTTGAGGAAATGGGGATTGCACTCATGAAACAATTAGAAAAAATATGAAATAGGACAAAATAATATAACAGTGTGGCATGAAAAAAATAAACATTGCAGAGGATGAGGAAGGGAACCAGAGCTGATAAGAGGGGACTCCAGAATGATGAGATACGTTTAAGATGGACTTTGAAGATGAGTAAAATTTGTCTCCTCAACAAAGGGTAGGGAAAGGGATTTCAGACCATGGAATCATAGAAGAAAATGAACAAATAATTAATTTGGCAATTCACATTCAGCTTTTGGTTCAAGGGACAAGTATTTAGATACATGCAACTCATTTGCTGTTCTCCTGCATAAATCATTCCATTTCTTTAATGTTTTAGCCAAAATCTGTGAAGCAATGCAACCACTTGGTTTTGCCAGGGGATTTTATGAAGATGTAGTCACCTGGAAAATGCTAAAAGGATTGACTGAAATCAATTTTCTTCCACTCTTGTGAAATGTGCCTTTGTTTCCATCAGGTTCACTTGGTCGCTAACAAAACCAATAGACCTGAAGATCAAATTACTTAAATCCCATTGGCCCTATGTGCCCATCCACTCGCTTACACCCCGTTAGTTGCATGAACAGATAGTATTATTATTTTTACAAATTTAAGTGTCATTCGTACCAACTTACAGAATCTTTCCTCTTATATTTTAGTAGTTAAAATGACACAAATAACAAAACTTGGAGACTTGGATTCTAGTCTTGGCTTCATTGTCTACACGATTTGTGACTTTGGTCAAGTCAGTTAACATCTTGTCTTATGTTAAAGTATTAATTAGAACTGTGTACAAATGATACATTTTATTCAGATCTAAACTAACATATTCAAGAGTGACATTTATATTGACCAAGTCAACACTTCCTGGCCTGGACAAACTATGCATTTATTGTGAGAACTTTCATAAATATGTTTGTGCCTTATTGAAACTCATCTTTGTTTTATGTTGGTTTCTTAAGCATCTTGAAGGGTAAGTATAGCGATATCAATTAGGGATTACAAAAATTAAAAGGGAAATAAAAGCAAAGTTACGTTGATTGTGTCATAACTGTATTAATTTGTTTTAATTAAAACTTGACAGTTCCTTGTTGATATGTGTATCACATTTAGATTAGCACTCAGAGTCAATAGAGACTTATGAATTTGGTCAATATCCTCTACTTTCTAACTCTTATTTCCTCGGTGTAATGCGAGAAATATTACTTAGTTGGAATGTCAATGATATTTAAATCTGCTTTCAGAAGGATGAGACCATTACTTCAATTTATTTATCCCTATACAAGGCATCCTCACTAACTTACATGCCAGAAATGCTAAACGCATGAAACAGCTCCCTTGAGTAAGCATAAAACAGTGCTTAAGTTATTTCTATAAATATTCTGTTATGAGACTAAAAGGGAAAAATAAGTGTTTTCTAAAGTATAATTGAATTGTAGCTTTTATTTATTTTTTTTTTTTAATGTACTGTCTTGTGAATATTTTTCTCTTAAAGGTCAATATTTTATATTATCTTTAATAGATGCTATACAAATAGAATTAGATTTCCCTTATTTTGGAGCTGCTGTTTTCCACTTTTTCTTTAAAATGAATAATTGTTCAATAAGGCCTGGCAAGGTCAACAATTTAGCAAACGTTCTGTAAGCTCCCATATTGGCACTGCGACTAATAACAGTAACAGCTAGCATATGTTGAACGATTCCTGTGTTTTAGGCACTGTGCTTAGTACTTCATACGCTCTGTCTCACTACACCAATCATTTGTAGGATTTAAGGTGACTAAATATGATCCCTGTTCTTTGGGGAAAATTATATAAGATATTTCTACAGCTGGATTGGAAGTTACCATGGATCAACTTAATTGACCCAGGACTAAAATAGCTTTTTTGGGGACCATTGACTTCTCAACACTGAGCCTCTGGTGGCTTTAGAATTTTTCATTTTGCATCCTGGCAGCACCATTTCAGTTGAGTGCCAGGTTGTGGATGCTGCCAAAAACCCGGAGATTTTCACCACAAGAAGTTGGGGAACAAACTCCACTTTATGAATGGGTATATTTTGGCCCTGAGTTAATATTCACTGCAGCCAAGCTATATAGCCTTGGTTACTTTCAAACATGGCTGAAAACCCACAAATCTGCCCCTTTGTCTGTTCCCAAATTGATATTGACCCAAAGCCAGAGCCTTGCTTTTGCTGGCCATGTTGTACGTGTTGGATCACGGTCAAGTTGGCAAGAATGTTGACTTAGGAGGACTTGAACACATCCGGGGCCTTATAAACCTCCCAAACTTAGATGTTAGTGAAATGAAGAAAGTGTAATGCCCTCTGTCAAGTCTTCTATTGAGCAAAGACACGTGATGAAGGCCAAATAGTATTGACAAAAGCAATGATTTTTTTTTTTTGTAGTATTCTTCAGATTGAGCCTTTTTCTTTTTTTCTGTAGCAATATATGACAGTGGTTAAGAGTCCATTTTATAATTATGAATTAACGAGTTCAAATCCAGGCTTTGCCATTAAATGTGTATACTTTGAAGTTACTTTAACCTCCCCTCTGAGGGCAAAAGTTAGGATTCAATGAGATGATACATATAAAGTGCTTAGCACAGTGTCTGATATGTAGAACACATTTAATAAATGCTGAATTTTAGAATAATTTAATAGTGATTCACATATCTAGCATTTCCTCCACATGGATATTTCAAACACACTTCAAACCTAATCCTTACAAAGAAATCTCCTTAATCTTCTCCCTCCCCCAAATCCTTTTGATCTTCAGCATTTCACCAAATCATCTAAGCTAGAATTTGTAGTTGCTTATTTTTCATTCCCTATGCCCTGGTGGCACAGTGGTTAGGTGCTCAGCTGCCAGTCAAAAATTGGCAATCCAAACCCACCAGCCACTTCAAGGGAGAAAGATGTAGCACTCTGCTTCCATAAAGATTACAGCCTTGGAAACCTATGGGGCAGTCCTGCTCTGTCCTGTAGGGTCACTATGAGTTGGAGTTGACTGGAGGGCAGTGGGCTTGGTTTTTGGTTTTGGTTTTATGCCTCACATATAATTAATTACCACGATCTGATTCTGATCATGAGTATGTAAATATTCTTAATTCTATTTTATTTCTGCATTCTTATTTCAGGCCCTTATCATCTCTGGGCCTGATTTTTTAACAGCCAACTACTTATTCATTCAACTAATCTTGCCTAACATACTCCAGCCCCCCACCCCCCCCATCAATACTGTCTTCCAAAAGCAGTGTCCATTCTGTCAGTCTTCTTGGCATCTAGAAGTGGAAGCCTCAGTGCCCACCTTAGGGTGGTATATTCTTGACTTAGCTGCAGCCCCGTCGCCAACTGATTTCCTCCCACAGCCTACTTTACACTTTGGAAGGTAGTTAGTATATGATTATTTTTAAATTATTTTACTTTTAGAAAAATTCTAGCCTTATCCAGTGGCAATGTATTTCCCTGTATTTTTTGTGGTATGATATTGGTATACTTTACCAAGTGACTATGCCCTTTGCTACCATCATAAAGGTTAATGAAAGCCTGGAAAAGAAACAAACAGAAAACCCAACCAGTTATCATGGAACCCAATCTGGTGACCCCACATGGGCCAGAGTAGAACTGTGCTCCGTAGGGTCTTCAGTGGCTGATTTTTTGAAAGTAGATTGCCAGGCCTTTCTTTTGAGGCGCCTCTGGGTAGACTCAAACCTCCAACCTTTCAGTTGGCAGCTGAGCACTTAACTATTTGTGCCACCCAGGGACTCCAGAAGCTTGGAAAACTAATATTAAATAAGAACCTGAAATCAGTAAATTATTGGTCATTTGTTTCCAAAATATTCTAAGTCCAATCAGTAAGCATATTAAACATAACCCGTAACCGTAACCTGTTGCTGTCAAGTTGATTCTGACTCATAGCAACCCTACTGGACAGAATAGAACTGTTCCACAGGCTTGCCAAGGCTGTAAATCTTTATGGAAGCACACTGCTATATTTTTCTCCCATGGAGCGGCTGGTGGGTTCGAACCACTGACAGTTCAGTTAGCAGCTTAGTGCTTAACCACTGTGCCACCAGGGCTTCTAATACTAAATAAAGCATATTAGGTGGAGATAGATAGATAGATAGACAGACAGACAGACAGACATATATACGTACTTACACATATACTAAAGTTGAATGTACTTCTATTGAAAATAGGTGCAGTGAAGATTTTTACCACCCTGTGCAACGTGGTAGTTCTTTGCTTCTTGTTACTGGACATGCTGGTTGTTTTATGGCTGCTCTTTTTGTGCCCAGTGTTTCGCCACATAAATAAAATCAATCCAGTTACGTCATCTATTAGATTTTAGCTTCTCGGACAGCAGGAAAACTGCCTGACAGGTGTGAATCCCCACTGTGCTGATAACAAGCAATGTACTTTGTAACCGGTTTGTAAATGCTTGTTAATTGACTGATTGATGGTCAGGTCATGAATTTTGAATTGTTTAACCAACAAGGGTGAGAGTTTTGCTGGCTAGCTGAATATTTTATACGGATTCCTTGCCCTGAAACTTGGCCTTAATTTGCAGATTATTTCAAAGGGAGAAAGGTAGATTGAGTGAAAAAATAGCTGATAGTTTGAGTTCAAGTGAGCTAATGTGTAGCTTGATTGATGAGATGTGTACATTTTCTCCTTTTAAAATTTATTGTTAAACACTATTATAAAATATTACTAGAAACACTAGTGTAAATGTCTTTAAATTCCTTCAGAATCCACTATTCTAGCATAGGAGTCAGCAAACCATGGCCCTCAGTCCAAATCGGATCCTCCGAATGTTTTTGTAAATAAAGTTTTATTGAGACACAGTCACACTCATTTATTTACATATGGTCTATGAATGACTCTTTTTGTGCTACTATACCAACACTGAGTAGTTACAACAGACACTGTAAAACATTAACTCCCAGAGTGTTTATGGAAAACATTGCTGACTTCTTATCTAGAACATTAACTATTGTAACTATTTTTGTTTAGGTGTAGTTATATTAATTTGTAATTTTGGTGAATTGTGAGTTTTACTTATGTATTACAAATAATTTCCATGTTGTTACTGGGTGTTTAAATAAAAAGTGATGATTAATTCATAATATGAAGTTAATGTGCCACGTATTACTAAACAAGGCTGCATTTATTTTTTTCCCCTTCTTTTCTTATATTTTCACTGATCCTAATTTGCCTTTTAAAAAAATTAATCATCGTTTGTCTTATGGCTGGGTTAAAGTGTAAAGTATTAAAGTAGCTTCCCTACCTAGAGAGGTCTATCAAGTGGTTGTACCAGGTTCTTTTGGGCTCTTTATATCCTCAAATGATACTTTCTTGGCCCCCCAGAAGACATATGGTGAGGTCTAGTGGACAGAACACTTGCTGAAATCAATGGACAGTAATTCTGCTTTCCACTGAGTGTCAAGTGCTGGACATCCCCTATTGTAGTTTTCCTTCTGTGAAAAGAGACATGACAATAAATATCTTACCAAACCAATTCCAAGAAATGATGTGCTGATGAGACAGACTGTTTATTAAGGGTAAGAACTATTTCTTGTTCATATACTGGCAATATCTAGCAGTACCTGATACCTAGCAGTAGTAGATATTTATTGTCTAAATTAATAACAAAGCAATAGAATATCATAGAAGTTCTAGGAAGCTACTATAAGAATGTAGTTTCTAGAATTAGGGATTCTGGGTTTGGATACTGTCTCCACCATGTTTGTTGCTGTTGTTAGCTGTCATTGAGTTGGCCCCTGACTCATGGCAACCCCAAGCACAATGGGATCAGACTGGTTGTGATCCATATGGTTTTCATGGCCTGATTTTTGGAAGTAGATAGCCAGGCCTTTCTTCCTAGTCCATCTTAGTCTGGAAGCTCCACTGAAATCTGTCCTGCATCAGAGTAATTTAATGCCTTAATAACTTCAGGCAAATTCTATAAACTATAAGGCATAGTTTTCTCATCTGTATGTTAGGAATAATAATGCCTACCTCATAGAGTTATTGTGAAAATCAAATGATAAAATTCAAATAAAGCACTGAGTATGTACTTGGCACATAGTCAACAGTCAGAAAATACAAGTTATTATCGTGTATTAATATGAACATTTAGAGGAGGGCTATACCCTGCTTTGAAGGTAATTCTTCCTGGAAGTTCTTCATCTTCTGTTTGGATATAATTATTATTCTGAGTCGCCTTCCCCTGACCCCAAAAGAATGAATATTAAAATGTTCTCTCATTTCAGAATGTCAGCTTCATAATTTCTCTGCCGATTGAACCCTGCACCATGAGGCACTCTGTCTGACCTTTTTTGGTATCACCAATTGTCTAAAAGTCTCCATTTAATTTTAAAAAGCTTTTGTGCGGCTTTTCCTTGGTGCTTATTATAGGTTTAGAGCCGCGTGCTATAAAAAGTATTTGGCTGTATGTGCTTTTATAATGAAAGTAATTTAATTGGGCACTCTGCCTCCACAGATCAGCAAGGGTCAAAACGACTTTTTTAAGAGTACATGAGAGAAGTATTACAGAAGGGAGGGAGAAAACCAACCTCGCCGTTTGCTTTCAGCACCGAATTATGCAAGCTTCATTAAGGCCAATGGCAAATCTCACTTCTCCTCCCTTTGCAAACAGGTTTCACTGACAGACAAGTTCTCCACATGTGTTCTCCTAGAGAGGATGGCTGATCACCTCACATCTGTTTAGTTTGTACCTGGACAGTTTGGCAATCATGGTCCAAGGGCACCTAAGCGCCCTGCACAAAATATACTTACTCTATTGTCAGGAATCCTTGTTGTCCTTGAAGTTTCCTTGTTGAACTTTTTCAAGTTTACACTTGTCATGCTACCAGGATACAAGTTAAGAAACACACCTTTCGGAAAGAGAGGCTACACCAGCCATGTTAATTTACGTAATCCACTTCCTTTTCACACAGTGTCAATGGAATTGCAGAGCTAACCACTTCTCCACCCGGTGCTGATGAGGATTTTCCACCGGTGGAATAAGCACTATGGTTTCCTCTGATTGTGCACACACTTTATGGCACACGTACAGACAGAAAGAAGCTGGAGTTAGCATTAACGTTTGGGCTTGTATGGCATTAGAATGAGATTAGGATATAAGCGAATGAGGCCTCAGGGTTGCTGGCCAAAGTTCTGCATTTCTGTGTCAAGTAAGGTTTTAGGACATAGCTACTCTGTGGCCTAATCTTTGATAAAGGAACGAATACAGATAGGCTTATTAGGGGGTAGGAGACTGGATCTCCAGAGGACACACCATGTCCGTCCTTCAATATTCCTGACTCAATTTGGTTTAGTAGAGTCATTTTAAAACTTTGAATCTTTGGTTGTCCCTTATGTCATCGATGCACAAGGGTAAACCCAGTGCCGTCAAGTCGATTCCGACTCATAGAGATCCTATAGGGCAGAGTAGAACTGCCCTATAGAGTTTCCAAGGAGCGCCTGGTGGATTCAAACTGCCAACTCTTTGGTTAACAGCCGTAGCACTTAACCGCTACACCACCAGGGTTTCCATGCAATGGTAGTTCAGTTAAATATTGTGTAGACTAAGTAGTTGCTCATGGAAACCCTGTTGGCATAGTGGTAAAGAACTACGGCTGCTGACTAAAAGGTGAGCAGTTCAAACCCACCAGGCACTTCTTGGAAACCCTGTGGGGCAGTTCTACTCTACCCTATAGGGTTGCTATGAGTCAGAATTGACTCGACAGCAGTGGGTTTGGTTATGAGTTTTAAGTAGTTGCTCTTCAAAATTATTAAAGTAACCTCAATTAATAGATCTCTCTAAAATGAAGCAAAATGTTATGATAATCCCTTGAAGGTGGTGCAGTTAATGGAATAACTTGATCTTTTCTCTTTGGGCTTCCATTGTATATTCCCAAATCAAAATGGAAATTTTGGGCACTAAATCTTTTTTTATTATTATTATTATGACTTTTGAATCAAGGGTCTGCTAAACCTTCTCATTAAGCAGGTGAGATCTTCATTGTGTGTAGACACACATACACACAGAGAACATGCAGTCTATCTACCTACCTATCTATTCTTTAAACCATCAAAAGGCGTATCGTTATTGCTATAGCTGAAATCAATATGGATGCATTCATTCAATACTTTATTCAAAATGTTTTAGGCCTGCATGATGTTTTAGGCATTGTCTAGATCAGCATTTCTGGAACTGTGGTTTCTTGAACCCTGTTTCCAAGACTCTTTCAAGGAGTACATGAGGTCAAATTGTTTTCGTGATAATACTAAGACTATACATGCTGTGTTGATATTTGCACTGGTGTAAAGGCAAAAGTAAGTAAAGCTGCTGATTCCTTAGCAGGAGTCAAGGCAGTGACACAAAACTGTACTAGAGGTCATTATATCCTTCACCGATACACACCTACTCATGTTTCACTTTAGAATTTTCTTGATAAAGCAGCAAGAAAACTAATCTAGTTCATTAATTTTATTAAATCTCAGTCCTTGAGTTCACATCTTTTTAATATTCTACCTGTACAATGTGAAGTAAGCATGAACTTCTCTTTCATACTGAAGTTCAATGATTGCCTTGAAGAAAAGTACTTGTGTGATTATTTGACCTGCAAGCTGAACTTTTTCCATGCCACACCATTAAGTACTTGAAAGACCAAACACTCGTTACTCAGACTTGGATATCTGGCATACATTTTCTCAAAAATAAATGAAGTGAGCTGTCATTATAAGAAAGACAGTTGACAATATTTGGTGCCAATGATGAAATTCGAGTTTTCAAGCAAAAATTAGAATTTTTGGAAAAGTTGTATTCCTCGTCATTAGCTTTACAATTTTCTTATATTTGAAGAGTTTCCTGATGAGATTGGTGGGGCAATGAATGTTATTTTTTTATATTATAAAATGAAATGTGACAAAATTTGGAATATCTGAGTGACTCTGTAAACCATTATTTTCCAGAAAAAATTTTTTTGGTGTTACAAAATCATATATGGATAAATGATTCATTCAAAACAAAAGGTAGTCCAGTGCATTGTAATAAAGCGTAGTTTGAAAACTTTATAGATATGGTTTTACATTCCACATTGCATCTCATATATAAAAAACTTTATTTTGAGTTTGGGTATATTTTCAAAGTAAAATATACACAATTATTTTTAAAGGATATTAAAATATTCATCTCCTTTCAACTGTATATCTGTATGAAGCTGGATTTCCTTCATTTACACCAACCAAAACAAGACATCTCATAACATTAAATTCAGAAACAAAAATGAGAATCTAGCAGTCTTCGATTAAGCCAGATGTTAAACAGATTTGCAAAAACTAAAACAATACCACTCCTCTCATTAAATTTTTGTTTTAGAAAATATAGGTACTTTTCATTAAAAAGGAGCCCTAGTGGCATAGTAGTTAAGAGCTCGGCTTCCAACCAAAAGGTCAGGAGTTCAGATCCTCCAGACACTCCTTGGAAACCCTATGGGGCAGTTCTACTCTGTCCTATAGTGTTGCTATGAGTTGCAATTGACTCAAAGACACCAGGTTTTCTCATTAAAAATGAGTTATTTGTGTTAGCATGCTAATAAGTTTGCTGTTGTTATTTTAAAATATCATCTTAAATTCTGTTTTAATTTTTAACATCTTAATATTGATATACATAGCCCCACAAACAAAAGCTGTTTAGGGCTGTCAATAATTTTAATAGCGTAAAGAGGACTTGAGATGAAAAACTTTTGAGAATCAGAGTTTTAGATAGTGGGAATGCAAAGTCAAAGACACAGTCTCCTCTCTCACAGTTTAATAGGAGGAGGCAGAACAGACAGTGCAAGAATACAATCTGTGGGGTTGTATGATGGAAGTCTACAAAGGGGGCTATGGAAGACAGAGACAGAAATTAACAACTCACCAAGGTTGGACAGGGAAGGTTTCTTAAAGGAAATATTGTTATATCTGAATCTTGAAGTTTATCTGAACCTTGAAGTTCAGGTACATATTAGGCCAGTACTCTTGTAGAGAGAACAGTCTGTTCAAAGAAACTGATTATAAGACAGCATACCATGTTCTGGGAACTGCAGATTTGTGTTGCATGAGCTACTCATGGGTGCTGAGTGTGGAGCAGTAGACTGAGAGCTGTGGAACTTGCACATGGTCGTAACGACAGGGAGCCACTGAAAGATCCCTATTTAAGAGCAATGATTCTAGCAGTAATATAGAGGTCCATATGGGGGTTGGGAAGGTCTGGAAGAGAGAAGTAATTTAGGATTCTATAGCAATGGTCTTAGTGAATATTGTTGAAAGCTTGCACAAAGGCAGTAGCATTGGGGAGGAAAATGAAGGAGTGGATTTGAGCAATGTTACTGAGGCAGAATTTGTGGGACTTGGTGGCAAACTGAATGCAGAGTATGAATAAGATGGAGAAAAAGAATAGCTTTATGTTGTTGGCTTAGATGGCTGGCTGAATGGTGCCATTCTCTGAGTGAGAGTAGAGAAGATGGAACAAACTAGAAAATGAGGATGCTGATAAATTTACTTAAACATTTTGAGCTTTCTGTAACTGTGAGTCATTGAGTAAAGATAGCCAGTGGGCAACTCAATGCACAGATTTGTTAGTGAAGAGAAACCCAGAGGCTAAAACATAGAGATTTGGGAGTCATCAGTATAGAGATGTCAGCTGAAGCCACGGGTCTGATTGAGAGTACCCAGGCAGTGGGTGTACAATGAGAACGTAGCAAGGCTGAGGATATTGACAGTGCACGGATGCACAGGAGAAGAGAATTATATTGCAAGTGATATTATAATGGTTATTGTAATGCATATAATCTTATTTTTTTCAATATCACATAACCACTATATTTATTTTAAGTAGATAACTAGTTCAAAAGATTTTGAAGATAATGCCTTAAAATATAATGCCTTTCTGACAACACACAATACAGGGGAGGTCAGCACAACTGGAATAAACCAAAACCAAAGAAGTTTCCTGAATAAGCTGAATGCTTCAAAGGCCAGTGTAGCAGGGGCAGGGGTTTGGGGACCATGATTTCAAGGGACATCTAAGTCAATTGGCATAGTAAAATCTATTAAGAAAATATTCTGCATCCCACTTTGAAGAGTGGCATCTGGGGTCTTAAACGCTAGCAAGCAGACACCTAAGATGCATCAATTGGTCTCAGCCCACCTGGATCAAAGGAGAATGAAGAACACCAACAACACAAGGTAATTATGAGCCCAAGAGACAGAAAGGGCCACGTGAACCAGAGACTATATCATCCTGAGACCAGAAGAACTAGATGGTGCCCAGCTAGAACCAATGACTGCCCTGACAGGGAACACAACAGAGAACCCCTGAGGGAGCAGGAGAGCAGTGGGGTGCAAACTCCAAATTCTCATAAAAAGACCAGACTTAATGGTCTGACTGAGACTGGAAGGACCCTGGTGGTCATGGCCCCCAGACCTTCTGTTGGCCCAGGACAGGAACCATTCCCGAAGCCAACTCCTCAGACATGGATTGGACTGGACAATGGGTTGGAGAGGGATGCTGGTGAGGAGTGAGCTTCTTGGATCAGGTGGACACTTGAGACTGTGTTGGCATCTCCTGCCTGAAGGGTGGATGTGAGGGTAGAGAGGGTTAGAAGTTGGCAAAATGGACACGAAAAGAGAGAGTGGAGGGAGAGAGTGGACTGTCTCATTAGGGGGAGAGTAATTGGGAGTGTGTAGCAAGGTGTATATAAGTTTTTATGTGAGAGACTGACTTGATTTGTAAACTTTCACTTAAAGCACAATAAAAATAATTTTAAAAAATGCCTTTCCCTAAAATAATGACTAAAAGACGTGTGTTTTTCCTCTATCGTTTCTATAAGGCACCTTGAGTGAAAGAACAGAGAGCATTTCCAGGGGAAATGGCAAGGTGTCCAGGAAAGCGTTTACTGCGACTGAGCACAAGGCCCTTACACATCCAAACATGCCCCCCAAGACACATTTAATAGTTGTGTGACCTGAACTAATTATGTGGCTCAATTTTCTCATCTGCAGAATGGAGATAATAGTAGTCCCTATCTCATGGGCTGATGTGAGGATCAAGTGAATTAATGTATGCAAAGTGCTTAGAACAGACCTACATGGAAATCACTCGATATGTGTTAGCTGAAATAATGCATTTTTTCAAGGCCTTTGTACACGGAGCGTTATTTAAAGTACGGTGTTTTTTTTGTTTTGTTTTTCCCAAATGTCAGTTAATATAATGTGAGCTTAGGGAAGATCTCAGTTGATGGCCTGGTCATTACTGAAGAATTCGATGACAGATTCTCTGTCACAGCTAGTTGTCATATGGTGTTACCATACTGGTGTTCATGCGGTTTTGTATGTGAGTAAGGGGACAGGGGAGGGAGGAGAGCATGCAGAGAGTGTGAATGTATATGGAAACTGAATATTTTCTAGTACAAGCCTTCCCGTTTTTAAATATCTGGCAGCATTTAGATAATTGAAAACATTTTAATTTTGGTTTAGACTCAAATGCATCTTTTGCCAACCATTTACGGTCTAAAAATACCCATTAAGATTGTTCTCTCAGAATCACTAAAAAATCTTTACTGCTGGCCTCGATGGCTTGGCAGAGAAATGACAGTCCAGAACTGAAAAATTAACCAGTAATTAGCCATACGGCTTTGTGTTCTGTATTTTAAAATATGCATGAAACTGTTCTATGAGAATTGTGTTTCTAAAAATCTAAACAGTAAATGTAAGTAATTAGGCACAAATACAATTATTTAGCAAACTGTAATTTTTAGCTCTAATTTAGAAGACTCAGAGTCTATAAAATGCTCAGTGACAGTGATGAGACAGCTTGCTTGAGTAGAGGGCTGTCTTCCATAGATTGTCCACTTGGTCTACCTTCTACCCATGTACTGGTGAAATTCAATGATTCAAATAAACAGTTGTTTAAAATGTATAATGTTTAGGCAGCCATAATTAATCTCTCCATTTTTGTTGCATTCTGTTTGTTTGATAAGGCTGGCATTATTCAAAAAGAGGATCAAATGTCACTTTAACATTGTTTATATTCTTAGGAGGGATATTTTTTCTCCAGATGTCTTCATTGCTTAGATGCCATTTTATTCAATAAAGATTTTATGGCACCTTATCCCTTTACTTGCTGTTGTCTTGGTCATTTAATCAGGGTAATCAAATTATTCTGATCCCTGATCTCTCATACTTTTTGAGCTACAGACTTCTTTGTGTCCTCTGATCCCAAACATTGCTACCAATCACCTCTATCAGCATTGAGCCAAACTGGAGGCTGGGTCCAGTTCCAGCATCTGGACAGCTCCCTGAAGACATTATATTGCCTAGCGGCTCCAAGGGTAAGAAAGTATGCAGAGATTAGAAATGAAAACTTCAAAGGTTTCCCCAGCTCTGTCTCAAAGGAGAGCAAATACCTCCTTGAAAAGACTTAAGAACAAAAGGGGAGAATTTAGACAGAAAAGTTCTGTGAACAAGTGGCTGTTTGTAAATATATGTCTGACTTACATAAGTATCCAAGACATATTACATAATTATCATTACTATTATTGTTAGGTAGTAATTTAAAAATTAATTTTTCATAAGTTAGAGATTATTTATATATTCTTGTTTTGCTATCAGCCTCTGTAGGGGCATATAAAACTACTGTAGCCTTATTGCAAAGAAAATTTATTTTCATTTTAGAGAAAAACATAATTTGAAATACAATTGAAGGACAAGGATTAAATAGGAATTACAAGTTTTGGGTTCAGTAGGCAAGTATAAACAAATGGTAGTTTATGATTTCACTACATTTTCCACATGTAGTGGGAGGGGAAAGGGAAGGAAAGGAAGTAAACTCTTAATAAGCATATATTATGTGTCAGCTACTCCTAGATCGTTTACATATCTTATTTCACGTAATTCAATTTAATATAAAGTATTTCCTTTCAAGAAGCCCTGTTGGCGCAGTGGTTAAGCACTAGGCTGCTAAACGAAAGGTCAACAGTTCGAATCCACCAGCCACTTCATGGGAGAAAAATGGGGCAGGCAGTCTGTTTCCATAAAAATGTACAGCCTTGGAAACCCTATGGGGCAGCTCTACCCTGCCCTATAGTGTCGCTACGAGTCATAATCGACTTGATGGCAATGGGTATATAAGTTGTACTAAATTGTACAGAATTTTATTCTAGACATTGTAGATCCAAATTTTATTTTTATTGAAGATGTTTTACAAATGACAGCAATTATTGTACACTAGAGACGTTTGACAAACTTTTACTCAGTATGAAAGGTTTTAGCCAGTTATCATTTTCATCCATAGCACTATCGTTACCTCCATATCTGACTGTGCAAAGTGAAATTTATATTCAAGAAAGACAACCAACCTAGTAGCCATGAGCATCCCAAACATTCAGTCCATCTCATTGTGGGCCTTCCTCTTGTTTTGTTGACCCTCTACTTTACCAAGCTTGATGCCCTTCTCTAGGGACTGGTCCCTCCGGATAACATGTCCAAAGTACATAAGACAAAGTCTCGCCATCCGCACTTCTAAGCAGCATTCTGGCTGTACTTCTAAAAACCATTTACCATTTAGAGGAAATAGGTCTTCTTGGGAAAATAGCTGTCTCCAAGTCTAGGACAGGAAATATTCAAGGTCCAGAAAACAAGGACTCAGAGCCATCCAGAAATGACTTCCATCAATGGAAGTTGGAACAATTGGAAAACCAAAACAAATATTGACACTGTATCCAGGCACATTAAATATGTTGAGATTCTATAAATAATAACACAAGAAAATGAGTAACCTTTGTAGAATACTAGGAAACCAACTCAATAGAAAACTGATAAATAAGGGGAAAGAACTGATCATTTTTTCCTGCCTTTCCTTTGCAAACTGTACCTCAGGCTGTACTAGGTTATCGTTGAGAAAACATCTCCCTTTTAGAAGAATTCCAATTAATAAATGGTGAAAAAAATGATAGACTCAGAATACCACACTTTCTAAGCCTTAAGTAAAAGAATGAGCCTGGGCCATGACCATCGATCACTGTCAAAGCCATTAGCAGGAAAGCTAATGAGAGACTTACACATGATAAATAGATCAGGAGCTTCAACAAAGGGAGAAAAGAAGAAGGACTTACAGATTAAAAGAGAACTAAGAAATATGTCCAAAAATGCAATGTGTAGACCCTATTTTGATCCTTATTTGAACAAACCAGCTATAAAATACCATCACATAACCAGAAAACTTTTATTAGGGAATCTTTGTTAGCTTTTTTAGCTGTTATACTGGTATGTTGTTGTTGTTGTTAGATGCCATCAAGTCGGTTGCAACTCCTAGGGACCCTATGTACAACAGAACGAAACACCCTCCGCCCACGCGATCCTCATAATTGTTGTTATGCTTGAGCCCATTGTTGCAGCAGCTGTGTCCTTCCATCTAATTGTGGATCTTCCTCTTTTTTGTTGACCCTCTACCAATTGATGTCCTTCTCCAGGGACTGGTGCCTCCTGATAACATGTCCAAAGTACTTGAGATGAGGTCTCACCATCCGCATTTCTAAGGAGCATTCTGGCTGTACTTCTTCCGAGACAGATTTGTTCGTTCTTTCGGCAGTCCATGGTATATTCAATATTATTCATCAACACCATAATTCAAAGGCATCAATTCTTCAGTATTCCTTATTCATTATACAGCTTTCGCATGCATATGAGGCGATTGAAAATACCACAGCTTGGGTGAGATGCACCTTAGTCCTCAAAGTGACATCTTTGCTTTTTAACACCTCAAAGAGGTCTATTGCAGCAGACTCACCCAAAGCAATGCATCTACCTTCTATCCATGGTGTAGTAGTCATGTATTTTTAAGACAGCCCTTATCTTTTAGAGATACGTACTTAAGAATTGGCAGATAAAATAATGTGATATCTGGGATTAGCTTCAAAACAACTCGAAGTGGAGAAATGTAGGTGGGAACTGAGATGAAAAAGTTGGACTAAGATGGTCATATGTTGGAAACTGCTGAAGCTGAGTGATAGAGTTCATTACAAA
Source organism: Elephas maximus indicus (assembly GCF_024166365.1). NCBI lineage: Eukaryota > Metazoa > Chordata > Mammalia > Proboscidea > Elephantidae > Elephas > Elephas maximus. The sequence continues at coordinate 24,391,077 of NC_064842.1, read as the reverse complement.
ATTCTGTGTACATTTGTGTATGTTGAAGATTTTTCATTATTTAAGTTCTTCACTATTCTAGCTACTCCTTTGAAATATGGAGCATTTGTATTTGCTCCAAACGTATTGTTATGTTAGAACAGGAAAAGAATTATCATACATTTTATTTAGCTATTCTTGTTGGTGAGAAAATGGTCTGATTATATGTGAATATATGTGTTCAGAGACAGAAACAGAAAAATACATTATAAAATCAATGTAACTTGAGTTTTTCATCTTTAATGTCAACTTGGCTAAGATCAGTGTGAGTGAAGTATAATTCTAGTTGCCTTGCATGGATCTTCTTTTTTTTTTTTTCTTTACTGAAATTTAGATGAAGGTTTACAGGACAAACTAGTTTCTCATCAAACAGTTAGTACACACATTGTTGTAAAACATTGGTTAACAACCCCACAACATGTCAACACTCTCCCTTCTCAACTCTGGCTTCCATATTACCAGTTTTCCTGTTCCCTCCTACCTTCCAGTCCCTGCCCCCAGGCTGGTACGCCCCTTTAGTCTTGTTTTGTTCCATGGGTCTGTTCAGTCTTCGGTTGAAGGGTGAACCTCAGGAGTGACCTCATTACTGAGCTGAAAAGGTGTCCAGGGGCCATACTCTCAGGTTTTCTTCAGTCTCTGTCAGGCCAGCAAGTCTGGTCTTTCTTTTTAAGTTAAAATATTGTTCCACAATTTTCTCCAGCTCTGTCTGGGACCTTCTATTGTGATCCCTGTCAGAGCAGTCAGTGGTGGTAGCCGGGCACCATCTAGTTGTACTGGTCTCAGTCTGTTGGAGGCTGTGGTAGATATGGTCCATTAGTCCTTTGGACTAATCTTTCCCTTGTGTCTTTAGTTTTCTTCATTCTTCCTTGTTCCCAAAGGGGTGAAACCAGTGGAGTATCCTAGATGGCCACTCACAAGCTTTTAAGACCACAGACACTACTCACCAAAGTAGAATGTAGAACATTTTCTTTATAAACTATGTTATGCCGATTAACCTAGATGTTCACCGAGACCATGGTCCCCACAGCCCTCACCCCAGCAATTCTACCCCTCAGGGAG